>NC_072006.2:38622500-39246250 GCF_028885655.2 Pongo abelii | reverse complement strand
ATCAATTATTCTTCTTGTAAAAATACTTTTAGCAGTTGCCTTAGAATTTCCAGTATATGTTTACAATGAGTCTAAGTCCACTCTCAATGATATTGTGCTGTTTGTGAGTGGTACAAGAGTATTTCCAATCCCTCCTTCTTATTACTTATAACATAGTAATAGGCTGTTGGGGAGGTTTTGAAGATTTCTAGAAAGAGGCCTTTTATAGTAGTACTTAGAGAGAAATTTGTAACTGTCCTGGGTGGGTTTGGAAGTCGGCTGCTCTCCTTTGCCGTATCACCTATTATCATCAATAATACAATAATATATTCTCTTTTTTTTTTTTTTTTTTGACTCACAGTTCACTGAGACTTTTTTGATGGAGAGGGACAAACAATCCAAGTGGAGTGGAATTCCTCAGCTGCTCCTCAAGCTGCACACCACCAGCCACCTCCACAGTGACTTTGTTGAGTGCCAAAACATCCTCAAGGTAACTCTTAAGGACCTTGGAGGGGCGTATTCAGGGCCTCTAAGTGACACAAGCTGTCTGCTTTTTTTTTTCCCTTCCGTTGGCTTTTTAAAATAGCCTGTTTTTACTGTGTGAGCTATAGAAAATTTGAGAAATTCAGAAAAAGTACAAAGAAGAAAATAAACATCACCTATAATCCCATCATCCCAAGATAATCACCATTAGGTTCCCTGTGTTATCCTTTTGGGCTCTATGTGTGTTTATTTTGTGGCAGTGCTTGCTTAATTTTGGGAGGTCAACACTATCCTGCGATTGGGATGACATTCTTTTTGAAAAGGGTTTAGAAGATTACATATTGCCGAAGGCTCGTGGAAGAGGCCTTATGGTTGTTGAATATTATTACTAACATAAGAAGATTGAAGGGGCCAGGTTTGATGATTGGGAAATGAGTGGAAAGAGCACAGAGACATTATGCTGGGATAATTGTTCTCAAACTGGAGTGTGTTTATGAATCACCTGAAAAGCATGTTAAAACACAGAGTTCTGGGCCCCACCCCTGAAATTCTGATTCAGTAGGGCTGGAGTATCTAAACTTTAGCTGTAGTTTGGATCTAAATTTGAATTTAGAGCACCAGCTCTAATGCAGTTAAAACCCATGTAAGTGGGGGTCTGGTTCCAAGATGGCCAAATAGGAACAGCTCCAGTCTACAGTACCCAGCGTGAGCAATGGATAAGACAGGTGATTTTTGCATTTCCAACTGAGGTACCGGGTTCATCTCACTGGGGCTTGTCAGACTGTAGGTGCAGTACAAGGAGTGTGAGCCGAAGCAGGGCGAGGCATTGCCTCACCTGGGAAGCGCAAGGGGTCGGGGAATTCCCTTTCCTAGCCAAGGGAAGCCATGACAGACGGTACCTAGAAAATCGGGACACTCCCACCCTAATACTGCGCTTTTCCAGCGGCCTTAGCAAATGGCACACCAGGAGATTACATCCTGCACCTGGCTCGGGGGATCCCACACCCACGGAGCCTCGCTCACTGCTAGCACAGCAGTCTGAGATCAAACTGCAAGGCGGTAGCGAAGCAAGGGGAGGGGTGTCCACAATTGCTGAGACTTGAGTAGGTAAACAAAGCAGTCGGGAAGCTCGAACTGAGTGGAGCCCACCACAGCTCAAGGAGGCCTGCTTGCCTCTGTAGACTCCACCTCTGGGGGCAGGGCATAGCTGAACAAAAGGCAGCAGAAACTTCTGCAGATTTAAACGTCCCTGTCTGACAGCTTTGAAGAGAGTGGTGGTTCTCCCACCACGGAGTTTGAGATCTGAGAACGGACAGACTGCCTCCTCAAGTGGGTCCCTGACCCCTGAGTAGCCTAACTGGGAGACACCTCCCAGTAGGGGCCGACTGACACCTCATACAGCCGGATGCCCCTCTGAGATGAAGCTTCCAGAGGAAGGATCAGGCAGCAGCATTTGCCATTTTGCAATATTTGCTATTCTGCAGCCTCTGCTGGTGATACCCAGGCAAACAGGGTCTGGAGTGGACCTCCAGCAAACTCTGACAGACCTGCAGCTGAGGGTCCTGACTTGTTAGAAGGAAAATTAACAAACAGAAAGGACATCCACGCCAAAACCCCATCTGTATGTCACCATCATCAAAGACCAAAGATAGATAAAACCACAAAGATAGGGAGAAACCAGAGCAGAAAAGCTGAAAATTCTAAAAATCAGAGCGCCTCTTCTCCTCCAAAGGAACACAGCTCCTCACCAGCAACGGAACAAAGCTGGATGGAGAATGACTTTGACGAGTTGAGAGAAGAAGGCTTCAGATGATCGGTAATAACAAACTTCTCCGAGCTAAAGGAGGATGTTTGAACTCATCGCAAAGAAGCCAAAAACCTTGAAAAAAGATTAGACAAATGGCTAACTAGAATAAACAGCATAGAAGAGACCTTAAATGACCTGATGGAGCTGAAAACCATGGCTCGAGAACTATGTGACGCACGCACAAGCTTCAGTAGCCGATTCAATCAAGTGGAAGAAAGGGTATCAGTGATTGAAGATCAAATGAATGAAATGAAGCGAGAAGAGAAGTTTAGAGAAAAAAGAATAAAAAGAAACGAACAAAGCCTCCACGAAATATGGGACTGTGTGAAAAGGCCAAATCTACGTCTGATTGGTGTACTTGAAAGTGACGGGGAGAATGGAACCAAGTTGGAAAACACTCTTCAGGATATTATCCAGGAGAACTTCCCCAACCTAGCAAGGCAGGTCAACATTCAAATTCAGGAAATACTGAGAATGCCACAAAGATACTCCTCGAGGAGAGGAACTCCAAGACACATAATTGTCAGATTCACCAAAGTTGAAATTAAGGAAAAAATATTAAGGGCAGCCAAAGAGAAAGGTCGGGTTACCCACAAAGGGAAGCCCATTAGACTAACAGTGGTTCTCTTGGCAGAAACTCTACAAGCTAGAAGAGAGTGGGGGCCAATATTCAACATTCTTAAAGAATTTTCAACCCAGAGTTTCATATCTAGCCAAACTAAGCTTCATAAGTGAAGAAGTAAAATCCTTTACAGACAAGCAACTGCTGAGAGATTTTGTCACCACCAGGCCTGCCTTACAGGAGCTCCTGAAGGAAGCACTAAACATGGAAAGGAACAACTGGCACCAGCTACTGCAAAAATATGCCAAATTGTAAAGACCATCGATGCTAGGAAGAAACTGCATCAACTAACGAGCAAAATAACCAGCTACCGTCGTAATGACAGGATCAAATTCACACATAACAAAATTAACCTTAAGTGTAAATGGGCTAAATGCTCCAGTTAAAAGACAGACCGGCAAATTGGATAAAGAGTCTAGACCCATCAGCGTGCTGTATTCAGGAGACCCATCTCACGTGCGGAGACACACATAGGCTCAAAATAAAGGGTTGGAGGAAGATCTGCCAAGCAAGTGGAAAACAAAAAAAAGCAGGGGTTGCAATCCTAGTCTCTGATAAAATAGGCTTTAAACCAACAAAGATCAAAAGAGACAAAAAAGGCCATTACATAATGGTAAAGGGATCAATTCAACAAGAAGAGTTAACTGTCCTAAATATGTATGTACCCAATACAGGAGCATCCAGATTCATAAAGCAAGTCCTACAAAGAGACTTAGACTCCCACACAATAATAATGGGAGACTTTAACACCCCACTGTCAACATTAGACAGATCAATGAGACAGAAAGTTAACAAGGATATCCAGGATTTGAACTCAGCTCTGCACCAAGCAGACCTAATAGATATCTACAGAGCTCTCCACCCCAAATCAACAGAATATACATTCTTCTCAGTGGCACGTCGCACTTATTCCAAAATTGACCACATAGTTGGAAGTAAAGCACTCCTCAGCAAATGTAAAAGAACAGAAATTATAACAAACTGTCTCTCAGACCACAGTGCAATCAAACTAGAACTCAGGATTAAGAAACTCACTGAAAACCACTCAACTGCATGGAAACCGAACAACCTGCTCCTGAATGACTACTGGGTACATAACGAAATGAAGGCAGAAATAAAGATGTTCTTTGAAACCATTGAGAACAAAGACATAACATACCAGGATCTCTGGGACACGTTTAAAGCAGTGTGTAGAGGGAAATTTATAGCACTAAATGCCCACAAGAGAAAGCAGGAAAGATCTAAAATTGACACCCTAACATCACAATTAAAAGAACTAGAGAAGCAAGAGCAAACACATTCAAAAGCTAGCAGAAGGCAAGAAATAACTAAGATCAGAGCAGAACTGAAGGAGATAGAGACACAAAAAACCCTTCAAAAAATCAATGAATCCAGAAGCTGGTTTTTCAAAAAGATCAACAAAATCGATAGCAAGACTAATAAGAAAAGAGAGAAGAATCAAATAGATGCAATAAAAAATGATAAAGAGGATATTACCACCAATCCCACAGAAATACAAAATACCATCAGAGAATACTATAAACACCTCTATGCAAATAAACTAGAAAATCTAGAAGAAATGGATAAATTCCTGGACACATACACCCTCCCAAGACTAAATTGGGAAGAAGTTGAATGAATCCCTGAATAGACCAATAACAGGCTCTGAAATTGAGCCAATAATTAATAGCCTACCAACCAAAAAAAGTCCAGAACCAGACGGATTCACAGCTGAATTCTACCGGAGGTACAAAGAGGAGCTGGTACCATTCCTTCTGAAAGTATTCCAATCAATAGAAAAAGAGGGAATCCTCCCTAACTCATTTTATGAGGCCAGCGTCATCCTGATACCAAAGCCTGGCAGAGACGTAACAATAAAAGAGAATTTTAGACCAATATCCCTGATGAACATCGATGCAAAAATCCTCAATAAAATACTGGCAAACCAAATCCAGCAGCACATCAAAAAGCTTATTCACCACGATCAAGTTGGCTTCATCCCTGGGATGCAAGGCTGGTTCAACATATGCAAATCAATAAACGTAATCCATCATATAAACAGAACAAAAGACAAAAACCACATGATTATCTCAATAGGGGCAGAAAAGGCCTTCGACATAATTCAACAGCCCTTCATGCTAAAAACTCTCAATAAAGTAGGTATTGATGGGACGTATCTTAAAATAATAAGAGCTGTTTATAACAGACCCACAGCCAATATCATACTGAATGGGCAAAAACTGGAAGCATTCCCTTTGAAAACTGGCACAAGACAGGGATGCCCTCTCTCACCACTCCTATTCAACATAGTGTTGGAAGTTCTGGCCAGGGAAGTCAGGCAAGAGAAAGAAATAAAGGTTATTCAATTAGGAAAAGAGGAAGTCAAATTGTCCCTGTTTGCAGATGACGTGATTGTATATTTAGAAAACCCCATTGTCTCAGCCCAAAATCCCCTTAAGCTGATAAGCAACTTCAGCAAAGTCTCAGGATACAAAATCAATGTGCAAAAGTCACAAGCATTCCTATACACCAATAACAGACAGAGAGCCAAATCATGAGTAAACTCGCATTCACAATTGCTTCAAAGAGAATAAAATACTTAGGAATCCAACTCACAAGGGATGTGAAGGACCTCTTCAAGGAGAACTACAAACCACTGCTCAGCGAAATAAAAGGACACAAACAAATGGAAGAACATCCCATGCTCATGGATAGGAAGAATCAATATCGTGAAAATGGCCATACTGCCCAAGGTAATTTATAGATTCAATGCTATCCCCATCAAGCTACCAATTACTTTCTTGACAGAATTGGAAAAAACTACTTTAAAGTTCATATGGAATCAAAAAAGAGCCCACGTTGCCAAGACAATCCTAAGCCAAAAGAACCAAAGCTGGAGGCATCACGCTACCTGACTTCAAACTACTACAAGGCTGCTGTAACCAAAACAGCATGGTACTGGTACCAAAACAGAGATATAGACCAGTGGAACAGAACAGAGCCCTCAGAAATAATGCCACATATCTACAACCATCTGATCTTTGACAGACCTGACAAAAGCAAGAAATGGGGAAAGGATTCCCTATTTAATAAATAGTGCTGCGAAAACTGGCTAGCCACATGTAGAAAGCTGAAACTTTATCCCTTCCTTACACTTTGTACAAAAATTAATTCAAGATGGATTAAAGACTTAAATGTTAGACCTAAAACCATAAAAACCCTAGAAGAAAATCTAGGCAATACCATTCAGGCCATAGGCATGGGCAAGGACTTCATGACTAAAACACCAGAAGCAATGGCAACAAAAGCCAAAATTGGCAAATGGGATCTAATTAAACTAAAGAGCTTCTGCACAGCAAAAGAAACTACCATCAGAGTGAACAGGCAACCTACAGAATGGGAGAAAATTTTTGCAATCTACCCATCTGACAAAGGGCTAATATCCAGAATCTACAAAGAACTTAAATTTACAAGAAAAAAGCAAATAACCCCATCAAAAACTGGGTGAAGGATATGAAAAGAAGACGTTTATGCAGCCAACAGACACATGCAAAAATGCTCATCATCATTGGCCATCAGAGAAATGCAAATCAAAACTGCAATGAGATACCATCTCACACTAGTTAGAATGGCGATTATTAAAAAGTCAGGAAACAACACGTGCTGGAGAGGATGTGGAGAAATAGGAACACTTTTGCACCATTGGTGGGACCGTAAACTAGTTCAACCATTGTGGAAGACAGTGTGGCAATTCCTCAAGGATCTAGAACTAGAAATACCATTTGACCCAGCCATCCCATTACTGGGTATTTACCCAAAGGATTATAAATCATGCTGCTGTAAAGACACATGCACATGTATGTTTATTGCGGCACTATTTACAATAGCAAAGATTTGGAACCAACCCAAATGTCCATTTAATGGTAGGCTGGATTAAGAAAATGTGCCACATATGCACCATGGAGTACTATGCAGCCATAAAAAAGGATGAGTTCATATCCTTTGTAGGGACATGGATGAATCTGGAAACCATCATTTTGAGCAAACTATCATTAAGGACAGAAAACCAAATACCTCGTGTTCTCACTCATAGGTGGGAACTGAGCAGTGAGAACACTTCGACACAGGGTGGGGAACGTCACACACCAGGGCCTGGCATGGGGTGGGGGGAGGGGGGAGGGATAGCATTAGGAGATATACCTAATGTAAATGACGAGTTAATGGGTGCAGCACACCAACATGGCACATGTATACATATGTAACAAACCTGCACGTTGTGCACACGTACCCTAGAACTTAAAGTATAAAATAAAAAATAGCAAAAATAAATAAATAAAACCCATGTAAGTTATATTGAACGTAATGAAACTGAATGACAATGTTCTTCAGAGGTGAAGTTTTGATTATTATGTCACATAGTAAGTTATTTTAAAATGTAATAGAAACTAATTAAACTTAGTCTTTACCTTTAAGAAGAGACAGTTCATATTTTTAATCTTCTCACAGTCTGATAGAAATAATTATAGCTTCTTAAACTTGTTTAAAAATGCTTTTCAAAGAGTTGCACATTGTTTGCTTCTTGCAAAATCTCAGGAGATTGAGGTGAAGTTAAAGGGGAGGGAAATTAATATTTGTATATCTTTGCTATGTGATCATCATTTCTTTATTCATTAAGTAAATACTTATTTGAAACTTACTGTGTTTTAGGTTTTCTTGTAAGATTTTTTTTCCTCTTAGCTTTGTTCCATATGAACAAAGGATTCTGTGGCCCTCAGAGTTTGAGAACTACTACCCTATGTGTACCGTGTTAAATACGGTGTCTTGGAATCTGTGGGGAATACAAAGTGGGATCTGTTTGTATTGTCTTCAAGGAACATTTAGTCTAGGGAAGAAATAACATAGGTTTGGCTGGGCGCGGCGGCTCACGCCTGTAATCTCAGCACTTTGGGAGGCCGAGGCGGGCGGAACACAAGGTCAGGAGATCGAGACCACGGTGAAACCCCGTGTCTACTAAAAATACAAAAAATTAGCCGGGTGCAGTGGCGGGCACCTGTAGTCCCAACTGCTCGGGAGGCTGAGGCAGGAGAATGGCGTGAACCCGGGAGGTGGAGCTTGCAGTGAGCCGAGATTGCGCCAGTGCACTCCAGCCTGGGTGGCAGAGTGAGACTCCGTCTCAAAAAAAAAAAAAAAAGAAAAGAAAGAAATAACATAGGTTTGTAAATAGGTGCAAAGTAAAAGTACTAAATGTTACAAATGAGTTGTAGATTGTTTTGGGGTCTGAAGAGCATGCTTCTGGTTGGGGGAAATGAAGAAGACTTCCTGTAGGAGATGATACAGCTGGAAGTAACAAGAATCATTTATCTCTCAACAATTCTTGGTTGATTGAGTGGCTCCTCTGCTTGATGTGCTGTGGGGTAGGGTGGTACTGAGATATCTAGAATGTCCAAAAGGTTCTCTCTCACATCCCTGGCAGGTTGGTGCTGCCTGTCAGCTGGAGATCAGCTAAGGATATTGGTCTTGGCCTCATTTCTTCTCCTCATGGCCTCCCCAGTCGGCTGTGTTCTCACAGCATCATGTTTGGGTTCCAGGATGGCAAGAGCGAAGTCTGTCAGGCTTTTTATTTTTTTTAATGACAGAGTCTCCCTCTGTTGCCGAGACTAGAGTGCAGTGGCTCCATCTTGGCTCACTGCCAACCTCTGCCTCCCTGGCTCAAGTGCTTCTTGTACTTCAAATTCCCGAGTAGCTGGGATTACAGGTGTGTAACACCACATCTGGCTAATTTTTGTACTTTTAGTAGAGATGGGGTTTTGCCATGTTGGCCAGGCTGGTCTCAAACTCCTGGCCTCAAGTAATTTGCCCACCTTTGCCTCCCAAAGTGCTGGGATTACAGGTGTGAGCCCGGCTTTCTTAAGGCTTATGCTGGAAGTGGCCTAGTGTCACTTCTACCACATGCTGTTAGTTGAGGTGTGTCATACCAGCCCAGATTCAGTGTGAGAAAGGGCTTTACAGGGGCCTGAATACTAGGAAGTGTGGTTCATTGGGGACTGTCTTTGTGTTCATGGGAACTAAGTTGGGACTAAAGCTCAAACTGCTGCTTTAGTGTCTGGTCTGTGTTGGTTACTAAAACAATGTATGTGCTTTTTTTTAAAAAAAAAAACTAGGAAATTTCTCCTCTTCTCTCCATGGAGGCTATGGCATTTGTTACTGAAGAGAGGAAACTTACCCAAGAAACCACTTATCCAAATACTTATATTTTTGACTTGTTTGGAGGTGTTGATGTAAGTAGCTATTTATTATTACTACTACTGTTACTACTGCTTAATGGTTTGAGAATTTAACTTTTGAAATGGGAGATAGGAAAGATTTCAGAATTTATAACATTTCAGATTTTAACTTTTAGAAGCTTAGTGGCATTTACATGTTGAAGCAGCATAGTTTTTACTTTAGAAGAATTCATTTATTTAAATTGGTGTATACCTTTTTAAAAAAATACAAAGTGAAAAGTACATCTCTTGATTTCCCAGTGTCCCTCCTCAGAACCAGTTGTGATTACTAGTTTCTTGTGTGTCCTCCTTAAGATGTTCTCTTGTTGTGTGTGTGTGTGTGTGTGTGTGTGTGTGTGTAAATATTCCCCACCACCTCCACCTTAGTTTATTTTCTCCCCTCATAGAGTGATAATACCATATACCTGGCTACACTATTCTGTACCTTCTTTGGGTTTTTTTTGTTTTTTTTTAATTAAAAAATTTTAGGCTGGGCGCAGTGGCTCACGCCTGTAATCCCAGCACTTTGGGAGGCCAAGGCAGGTGGATCATGAGGTCAGGAGTTCGAGACCAACCTGTCCAAGATGGTGAAACCCTGTTTCTACTAAAAATACAAAAATTAGCTGGGCGCGGTGGCAGGCGCTTGTAATCCCAGCTACTCAGGAGGCTGAGGCAGGAGAATTGCTTGAAGCCGGGAGGCGGAGGTTGCCGTGAGCCAAGATCATACCACTGCACTCTAGCTTGGGTGATGGGCTCTCAAAAAAAAATTAAATGGCTAGTGTTCCCTGGTGTGATTGTGCCATAATTTATTTACCCAGGCCCCGGTTGACTGGCATTTATAATTTTTCCACACCATTTCTCTTACAGACAAGGTTGCAGTAAAGATCTTGTACATATTTTTGTATACATGTGAGTATATACCTTTGGAACAAGAACATATGTTTTTTATTGTTTATAAATCTGAAGTTTACTTACCCAAGAAGTTTTGTCAGTTTATATCCCCAGTAACAAAGTATGAGCATCTGTTTACCCACACCATCATCAACATACTGTGTTTATGTGCATTTTTATGGACTTTGTTACTGAAGTATAACCTTCATACAGAAAAGTACACCAATAATTACCACAAAATACATTCACTTTTGCACTACCACCCAAATTAGGAAATAGAACATTACCAGTACCCAGAAGCCCCCGTCGGCAAACAGTGTATTTTAAGTATTTACTAAGCAGATGTGAGAAAAATGGTATTTTTCCAGTTTTTTTAACCAGCTTTATTAAGATATGGTTCACATATCATACATTTCACCCATTTGAAGTACACAATTCAGTGGTTCTTAGTATATTTGCAGATATGTGCAACCATCACCACAGTCAACTTTAGAGCATTTTCATCACCCCAAAAACGAAACTCCATGTGTTTTATCTAGCACTCCCCTACCTCTACCACCTCCTCCCCCTCTCCCCACACTAGTATACTTTTTGTCTCTATAGATTTCTCTGTCGTGGGCATTTTGTATAAATTCAGTTATATAATATGTGGTCTTTTGTGACTGGCTTCTTTTCACTTAGCGTAATGATTTCTGGGTTCATCTGTATCGTAGCATGTATCAACACTCATTTTTATGGCCAAATGATGTTTCATTGTGTGGATATGCCACATTTTTTATTTGTTGAGAGGCATTTGGATTGCCTCCGTCTTTTTGCTATTGTGAATAACAGTGCTATAAACATTCTTGTACAGGTTCTTTGTGGACATGTTTTCATTTCTCTCAGGCATATACATACCTAGGAATAGAGTTGCTGGGTCATATGGGGTAACTCTATGTTTAACTGTTTGAGGAACTGCCAGAATGTTTTCCAAGAGGCCCTACCATTTTACGTTGCCACCAGCAGTGTATAAGGGTTTCAGTTTTTCTATATCCTTGCCAACACTTGTTATTATCTGTCATTTTGAAAGTGTTTTAAAATTAAAAAAAAAATACTGAGATGGCGTTTTGCTTTGTTGCCCAGACTGGTCTGAAACTCCTGGGCTCAAACAGTCCCCCAGCCTTGGCCTCCCAAAGTGCTGGGATTACAAGCATGAGCCCCCGCTCCAGCCCTGTAATGATTACAGCCATTCTAGTGAGTGTGAAGAGACATCTCATTGTGGTCTTGATTTGCATTTCTCTGATTGCCAATGATGACCATCTTATTCCTGAGTTTGTCATTTGTATATCTTCCTTGGAGAAATGTCTGTCTCCTTTTTCAATTTCTTAGTTGAGATATGTCTCTTTTGAATATTGTGTTGTAAGAGTTCTTTATAAATTCTCTGCATAGTTTTTAAAATTCATTCTTCTATGACTGAGATTGGATATTTTTTCTTGTGTTTATAAGTAGTTCCTTTTCTGCCAGTTGTCTGTTTTGCAGCTTTTTCGATTTATTTGTCCTTTTTCTTATTGACTTGTACGTGCTTTTGGTTTTTTAAAGGCCTTTGTCATTTGTGGTTTTTTCCTATTTTGAGAATTAAATTTTGATGTTATTTTAAAATTAGAAATGTTTAATTTTTAGATTGTCAGATTGATCGATCTGTTACTTTAATGGCTTCAGAGTTTTGCTTCATGCCTTTCCCACTGTTGGATTTAAACCATGCCTATTTCGTTCTAATATTTTACAGTTTTTATTGTGTATGTTTAAATTTTTGCACCATTTGAAGTTTATTTTGGTGTAATGAGTGAGGGGTTAGGATCTGACTTTTCTCCCCTAGATACTTGCCCTTAACCCCATTACCTGAAGTGAACATGAGGGAGAGGGCATTTCTTGGTATTGTGGTTAGTCTTTATCTTGATCTGTGTGGTGATTGTACAGGAATGGTGTTCAGTGTGTAAAACTGTACATGTACAATTTATACTCATGGCCAGGTGCAGTGACTCATGCCTGTAATCCCAGCACTTTGGGAGGCCGAAGCAGGAGGATTGCATGAGTTGAGGAGTTAGAGACCAGCCTGGACAACATGGGAAAACCCCATCACTACTAAAAATGCAAAAAATTAGCCGATTGTGGTAGCACATGCCTGCAGTCCCAGTTGCTTGAGGGGCTGGGTGGGAAGATTGGTTGAGTCCGGGAGGTTGAGGCTACAGTGAGCCGAGATCGCACCATGAACTGCAGCCTGGGTGACAGAGCAAGACCCCAACTCAAAAAAAAAAATTGTACTCTTTATGTGGTATCACATTATACTTCAATTGCTAAAGTTTCCTTTTGTTTAAAGCTACCATTTCCCACTAAAGATTGAGTGTGACCTCTGCATGCATGTCATGAGCCACAGCCTTTCTTCTTTAACTGCTGCTCCGCATTCCCTCTCCACAGCAGTGTCGGTAGTCCTAGGACATTTACTTACTTGGCCAGGTCAAGAGACCCTTTACTTTTGAATTGTTTCATCAAGAAATCTACTTAGTAAGAACTGATGTATTTATGGAAGGAAAAATAATAATGTAGGTCTCTAGCCTGATGTCTATTTGCAGTGGAAATGTGGCTTTCTAGTAGGAGCCTATCCCATCTTCGGACATCTTTGGATCAACTGTTCTTGATTTTGTGGGGGTTTTTCTTTCCTGCTTTGAGTTAGGGCAGCTTCTCCAGGAATCCCAGTCATTTTATAAACATGGGCTCCTGCTTAAGTCATTATGCACCTCACTGACCTTCAGTTTGGGTGCATTTGTTAGTGAACTCTGTCTTGCTGTCCTGCTGCTGGTAGTATTTTCCAAACAGCTTGTTATTTCTTCCTCTGCTAATAACTAGCAAGAACCCAAAGTAAGCCTCTCTTGGTCGTGCTGCCCAAAGCTCAGTGGGATCACGCCTTGTCAGCCTGACCCTATCCATAACATGACTGTGAAAAGTGTATCTTAGAGTTTACAAAGCAGATGTGAAGTACCTAAGTGGAGTGAAGCAGACCCAGAGCAAGCTCATCTGCATAAATTAAATGAGTTTGGGGACTGTGGTGGGCTGGAGAGTGTGTGCCTGCTTTTATGGAGGAAATGACTCTTCCTCTCCCATTGACTGTTTCCCTGAGAGGTTATGGGAAATCTAGATTTGTAGGTAAAAATCCTCCAGCTTTTCAGTAATTGTGGGCCAGGTGTAAGCCATTGCTTGGCATTCAGGAACTTTTATTCATTGACATAGTCTGTCTTCCATTTGAAGTTAATTTATTTTAAATACATTCTGTGCACTTGAGCATCATACGTCTTACTTGGATGAATGTGATCTCTTTTGAGAAGAATTGGTGTAGTATACTTCAGAGCTTTAAACACTACTACTCATTTTGCCCTGTTGTTTCCATTTCTGTGACTCTCCTGAAGACATAAGTCAAAATGAGATGAAGCTTGTATACCAAGACCATTAGGTGTAACATTATTTGTAATGACTATCTACCAGGAGAAGATAATGGTTATTCTATTTTGTTGAATTTTATGAAGTTGTTAATATAATGTTAAAGTTATAGTAATATGGGAAAATTCATGATGAAAACAGGCTATAAAGTGGTTATATACTGTATAATAATTACTCCACCTTTTCTAGAGGATGACCTTAGGTCTCTATTATACAAAGCAAAGCAGGCCTACGTTCAGGGCAATTTTCATTGTTGTCCCAAGTCATGAGACTTCTTTCTTTTCTCTCCTACAAGTGCAGTTAACAATAAATACAGATGTGCAGAAAGCTGAGCCCAGTGCTTCTCTAGAATTGACAATCTGTGGTGTAGTAGTTTAGGATTTTTATTTTTAATCTGCTGCTTCAAGCTAAAATAACACATCTCTCTTAATTCAGGATGTTGAATTATAGTGTCACATTCATGCCAGGGGCAATCTCATGGCATGTGGATTACTTTCTAAAGATTTGTTGCTGGTTTGAGATGAGCAGAGGCTTTCTCAGACCCTCAAGCTGAACTATCTAGTCTCAAAGATTTGCCTGCTGGATTTTTAATTTTAAAAATGCTATGGAATCTTCTTTCTTCATTTGGCTTGAGGTGTCTTGGACATGCTGCCTAAGTATTGGCCTATAGCTAGAAGGGGCTAAGGAAGAATTTTTTTCTTTTTGTTCTAGGGTAGCTCCTAGCTTGATTTAAACAATAATAAAAAATAAATAAAATATGTATATAGGGAATGTCTTTAAACATATGGGCTTAGTCATATTCTCAGCATATAGATTATTTTTAAATGCTTTAAGTGGAAATTGGACTTTTTTGGAAAACAAAGGTCCTAATTTTTCTCATTTTAAAAGGAAAAGGTGTTTGTCAAGGAAAATGTGAAAAACTGTCTTGGGACTTGACACCAAAATTCAACCACTGTTAAGATTTGGGAGTATTCCTTTCTAACATTTATTTTTTTCTGTTTATATTAACTTAGAATTTGTTTAACAGAATTTTTTTAAATAACAGCTTTTAAAAATTGTTATGATGATTTTAGAGATAGAGTTGCACTGTGTCACAGGCTGGAGTGCAGTGGTACGATCCTAGCTCACTGCAGCCTTGAACCCCTGGGCTCTAGTGATCCTCCTGCCTCAGTCTCCTGAGTAGCTGGGACTACAGGTTCATGCCACCACACCTGGCTAAATTTTTAGTATTTGTTAGAGATATGGGGGTCTTGCTTTGTTCCTCAGGCAGTCTCCAACTCGTGGTCTCAAATGATCTTCCTGCCTCACCTTCTTGAGTAGCTGGGATTATAGGCACGAGCCACCCTGCCTGCCCAGCAATAACAGGTTTATTGAAATATAATTTACATAAAGTTAACTCTTGTAACCACCCGTCAGTATTGTGCAGTGATAACCAGAACATTTTTATCATGCCAAAAAGAAATCTTGTACCAATTAGCAGTCACTCCCCATCTCCTCTTCTCCCCAGTTCTGGCAGCCATTCATCTATTTTATGTCTGTATTATGCCTATTGTGAAATATCCATAATGTCCATAATATGCCTGTTGTATCTGTCCGTTCTCATGCTGCAATGAAGAAATACCTGAGACTGGGTTGTTTATAAAGGAAAGAGGTTTAATTGACTCACAGTTCCATATGGCCCGGGAGGCCTCAGGAAATTCAACAATCATGGCAAAAGGCAAAGGAGAAGCAGGCACCTTCTTCACAGGGCAGCAGGACAGAGTGAGTGCAAGCAGGGGAAATGCCAGACACTTATAAAATCATCAGATCTCATGAGACTCCCTCGTTATCACGAGAACAGCATGGGGGAACTGCCTCCATGATCCAGTCACCTCCACCTGGTCCCACCCTTGACACATGAGGATTATTACAATTCAAGGTGAGATTTGGGTAAGGGCACACAGCCAAACCGTATCACTTGTTATGGATATTTCATATCAACAGAATCGTCCACTGTGTGGCTTTTTATGTCTAGCTTCTGTAACTGGGCGTGAGGTGTTTTATTGTTTTAAATAATAGCTTTATCGAGATATAATTCATGTCATACAAGTCACCGATTTAAAAGATATATTAAAAGATATAATTCAGTTTTTTAGTATAGTCAGAGTTATATACCACTATCACCACAATTGATTTTAAAACATTTTCATCGCTCCAAAAAAGAAACACCATATTCTTCAGTAGCCACTCCCCATTTCCTCCCAAGGCCTCCCTCCCACATCCTTAGGCAACCACTAATCTACTTTCTGTCTTTATAGATTTAATTATTCTGGACATTTCACATAAATGGAGTCATACAATACGTAGTCTTTTGTGACTGGCTTCTTTTGCTTAATATAATGTTCTCAAGGTTAATCCATGTCATAACATGTATCAATACTCCATTCCTTTTTACTGTTAAGAAATATTCCACTGTATGGATAGACCACATCTTATTTATCCATTCATCAGTTGATGGACATTTGGGTTGTTCCCACTTTTGGCTATTATTAGTAATCTGCTATGATTAATAATGCTGCCGTGAACATTGGCATATAAATTTTTATATGGACGTGTTTTCATTTTCTATTAGATTGTCTTACTAAAAAATTTCCCTTGGTATATACCTAGGAGTGGAGTTGCTGATAACTCTGTTTAATTTTTAAGGATCTGCCAGACTGCTTTCTGAAGCAGCTGCACCATTTTACATGCCTACCAGCAGTGTATGAAGGTTCTAATTTCTCCACATCTTTGCTAATAGTTACTATTTGTCTTTTTCATTATAGCCATCGTAGTAGGTATGAAGAGGTATCTCATTGTGGTTTTGATTTGCATTTCCCTGATGACTAATGTTAATCATCTGTTTGTTTATTGGACTTTTGGAAAAATGTCTGTTCATCTGCTTTCTCCATTTCTTGATTGGGTTGTCTTTTTATTATTGAGTTGTATTAGTTTCTGGATACTAATTCCTTGTAATTTGCAAATATTTTACCCCATTAAGTAGCTGTCTTTTCACTCTCTTGATGGTGTCCTTTGAAACACAAAGTCTTTAATTTTGATGAAGTTCATTTTATCTTTTGTTGCTTAGGTATTGGTGTGCATCTAAGAAACCATTTCCTAATCCAAGGTGACAAAGATTTACCTATGTATTCTTCTGAGAATTTTATATTTTTTATGTTACATTTAGGTCTTTGATCCATTTGCGTTGATTTTTGTTTGTCATGTGAGGCAGGGGTCCAGTTTCATTCTTTTGCACGTGACTATCCAGTTGTCACAGCACCACTTATTGAAAAAACTAGTCTTTCATCATTGAATTGTCTTGGCAACCTTGTCAAAAATCAACTGATCATAGACATGGGTTTATTTTTGTATTTACAGATCAAGATTGTTTTGGCTGTTATGCATCCTTTATATTTGCCTGTGAATTTCAGGATCAGCTTGCCAATTTCTGCAAAGAAGCCAGCTGAGATTTTGATAGTGATTGCATTAAATTTGTAGGTCAATTTAGGGAGTATTATCATCTTAACAATATTAAATCTTCTGATCCATGAACTACAAGATAGCTTTCCATTTTTTTAGATTGTCTTTAATTTCTTTCAAAAATGTTTTGTTGTACAAGTCTTGCACTTGTTAAACTTATTTCTAAGTGTCTTTACTGTTTTTGATGCTCCTTTAAATGGAATTGTTTTCATAATTCCAGTTTTTTTTGCTTCTTGCTACAATTGTAGAAATACAGTTGATTTATGTATATTGATCACATATCGTGAAATCTTGCTGAACTCTTGCTTATTGGCTCTAATAGTTTTTTTTAGTGGATTCTTTAGGAATTTTCTATATTCTAGATTGTGACATCTGCAGATAGTTTTACTTATTCCTTTCTAATTTGGGTGCCTTTAATTTCTTTTTTTTTATTTTTCTCTAATTGCCTTAGAACACTCAGTACAATGTTAAATTGAAGTGGCGAGAGTGGACATCTTTGTCTTTTTCCTCATCATAACGGGAAAGCATTTAGTCTTCACTGTTAAGCATGATGCTAGCTGGGGTTTTTTAATAAAAGCCCTTTATCAGGCTGAAGAAATTTTCTTCTATTCCTTGTTGATTGTTTTATCATGAAAGTGTGTTGGGGTTTTTTTTCAAATGCTTTTTCTGCATCTGTTGAGATGACCGTGTGGCTTTTGGCTTTTGTCCTTTATTCTATTGATATGGTGTATATTGATTTTCATATGTTGAACCAACCTTACATTCCTGGGATAAATTCCACTTTGTCATGGTGTATAATCCTTTCTTGTTTGTTTGTTTGTTTGTTTGTTTGTTTTTGGAGACAGGGTCTCTCTGTCACCCAGGCTGAAATGCAGTGGTGTGATCACAGCTCACTGCAGCCTCTCCTGGGCTCAAGCAATCCTCCCATCTCAGCCTCCTGAGTAGCTGGGACTACAGGTGCATGCTACCATGCTTGGCTAATTTTTTGTTTTAATTTTTGTAGAGACAGGGTCTCACTATGTTGCCCAGGCTGGTTGCATACTCCTGGGCTTAAGTAGTCCTCCTGCCTTGACTTCTCAAAGTGCTGGGATTACAGGCGTAAGCCATCATGCGTGGACTATAATCCTTTTTATATGTGTCTGGATTTTGTTTGCTAGGGTTTTCAGGATTTTTGTGTATATATGCATAAGAGATACTCATCTGTAGTTTTTTTGTGATGTCTTTGTTTGGTTTTGGTATCGGGATAATACTGGCCTCAAAGAGTGAGTTGGGAAATGTTTCCTTCTCTTCTGTTTTTTGGAAGAGTTTGTGAAGAATTGATCATTCTTTAAATGTCTTGTATTGTTCACCAATGGAGCCATCATGTCCAAGGTTTTTCTTTATGGGTAGTTTTTTGTTATTGTTGTTTTTGTTTGTTTGTTTTAAATCACTAAGTCAGTCTCTTTACTCGTTATAGGGCTATTCAGATGTTCTGTTTCTTCTTCTTTTTCTTCTTCTTCTTTTTTTTTTTTTTTTTTTAAGAGATGGAGTCACCCTGCCATCCAGGCTGGAGTGCATTGGCATGATCATAGCTCACTGCAGCCTCAATCTTCTGGGCTCAAGTAATTCTACTGCCTCAGTCTCCCGAGTAGCTGGAACTATAGGCGTACCACCACGCCTAGCTAATTTATTTTATTTGTAGAGACATGGGGTCTTGCTGTGTTGGCCAGGGTGGTCTCAATCTTCTGGCTTCAATCAGTCCTCCCACCTCAGCCGCCCAAAGTGTTGGGATTACAGGCATGAACAACCATGCTCAGCCTCTGTTTCTTCTTAAGTCAGTTTTTAGTTTTATGTCTTTCTAGGAATGTGTCCATTTCATCTAGGTCATCTAATTTGTTGGCATACAGCTGTTCATAGTAGTTCCTTATAATCACTTTTGTTGCCATAAGGTTGGTGGTAATGCCCTCTCCTTTATTTCTGAGTATAGTAATCTGTATCCTCTCTCCTTTTTTCTTGGTCAGTCTAGCTAAGAATTTGTCAGTCTTTTCAAAGAGCCAGCTTTTGGTTTTGTTCATTTTCTCTTATTTTCTGTTCTTTGTTTCATTTGTTTCAACTCTTATTCTCCCTTTTGCTTGCTTTGGGTTTAGTCTGCTCTTTTTCCAGTGTCTTAAGGTAGAAGATTAGGTTATTTATTAGAAACAATTTTCTTTGGCCGGGCACAGTGGCTCACGCCTGTAATCCCAGCACTTTGGGAAGTCACAGTGGGCAGATCACCTGAGGTCAGGAGTTCGAGACCAGCCTGATCAACATGGCAAAACCTCTTTTCTACTAAAAATACACAAAGTAGCCAGGAGTGGTGGCAGGCACCTGTAATCCCTGCTACTCTGGAGGCTGAGGCAGGAGAATCGCTTGAACCCAGGAGGTGGAGGTTGCAGTGAGCCAAGATCGGGCTATTGCACTCCAGCCTGGGAGACAGAGCAAGACTCTGTCGCAAAAAAAAAAAAAAAAAAAAAAAAAAAAAAGAATTTTCTTCTAATATAGGCATTTACAGCTATAAATTTCCCCCTGAGCACTCCATTAGCTACATCATAAGTTTTGGTATCTTCATCCTTCTTGGATACTTTATACTTCCCCTTATGGTTTCTTCTTTGGCCCATTATTATTTAGGATGGGTTTTTAAAATTATCCACATAATTCATGAATTTCCCAAATTTCTTTCTGATTTTAATTTCATTCCTTTGTGGCCAGACAACATACTGTGTATGATTTAAGTGCTTTTAAATTTATTGAGGCTTGTTTAGTGGCCTGAAATATGATCTGTCCTGGAGAATGTTTCATGTGCACTTGAGTAGAATGTGTACTCTGTTCTTGCTGCATGGAGTGTTCTGTAGATGTCTGTTAGAATGTATGTGTTCATTGTGTTCAAGTCTTCTATTTCTTTGCTCGTCTGCCTAGTTGTCTATTATTGAAAGCAGAGTTATTAATGTGTCCAACTTTTATTTTTAAATTATCTATTTCCTTCATTTCTGCCGGCTTTTGGTTCATGTATTTTTGGGCTCTATTGTTAGGTACATATATATTTGTAGTTGTTATATCTTTCTAATGGATTGACCCTTTTATCAACTATCCTTTCTCTCCGTAGAATGAATTTTTAAATACATGCTTATTTAAACAGTTTGTGCAAAATTGTATTAAAAGTATGTAAAATAAAAAATACATGCATATAACCCCCAAACCTGTAGAAATCAGTGTTAACAATTTATGGTGTATCTTTTGAGTCCTTTTTAAATAAACTTACAAATGTTCTTTAAACAGAAGAATCATAGTCATAATGTTCTGCAGCTTTTTAGAAATTAAAGCCACATTAGATCCCAGAGATTACCTAATCTAAAATACTTCTTTTCAAAAATGAGAAAGCTGAGGCCCAGAGAAGGGCAAGTAGGTGGCCAAGCTGGGACTAGAACCTGGGTCTCCTGACTTGCTGCAGTGTTCCTTTTACTGAACCTTACTGCCTCCTGGAACAAAAGGGTCTTGTTATACTGTGACAGATATATGGGCCATGAATGGTTATGGCAAAATCATTTTATAAGTTATACTTTGAATTAATTTTGAAGATTTTATCTAATTTTTTTTATAGCTTCTTGTAGAAATTCTTATGAGGCCTACGATCTCTATCCGGGGACAGAAACTAAAAAGTAAGTATACCTGTTAGCTGCTGGTCCTTGTTTTCCAACCTGCCGATATGGTGGCAGTTCCCAGCAGCTACCTTCTTCCTTCCCTTCCTAACTCTTAATAGTGAGGACATGTCTTACATTCAGCTACAGGTTGCTCTCTCCTCCCCCAGCTAAGCAGCCATCTTTATTCATTCTGTACTGCGTAGAAATTCAGATCTGGGTTAAAAGAATACATCTTTGTACTTTTGATAGTCCTGTGATCCGGCTTCTATGTTTCTTTGGGAAATTCTTATTTCTCACATACAGCTAGCTGTGAGAGTAAGGAATAACCTGGTAAGATCACTGTTTTTTTTTTTTAAAACCTATTTTTTGTTAGAAAGGTGACATGTGCTCTTTGTAAAAAGTTCAGGCATTACCAGGGTGTGAATGGTAAAAAGTCAGAATGTTTTGGTATGCACTATTTCTTAAGCTGGGTGGTAGATATATGGGTAATATTCTATTATTATTTTTTATAACTTACACGTTACAAATATTCTTTTTAGATATTCAATTTTTTTTTTTTTTTTTTTTGAGGCAGAGTCTCGCTCTGTTGCCCAGGCTGGAGTGCAGTGGTATGATCTTGGCTCACTGCAACCTCTGCCTCCTGAACTCAAGTGATTTTCCTGCCTCACCCTCTCAAGTAGCTGGGGTTACAGGCGCCTACCACCATACCCAGCTAATTTTTGTATTTTTTTTTTTAGTAGAGATGGGGTTTCACCATAATTGGCCAGGCTGGTCTCGAACTCCTGACCTCAAGTGATCCGCCCACCTCAGCCTCCCAAGTGCTGGGATTACAGGCATGAACCACCGCACCCAGCTTCAGTATTTAGTTTAAAATAAAAAAGTGAATGCACTTTATTCTGGCGTTAAAAGCCAGAGATGACTTCAGTTAATGTTTGGTGAATGCCCTCCTACCAACTTTGCATTTTTTTAATTTAAAAGATTTTTTTTTTTTTTTTTACCCCAATAGGCCATACTATATAAGGCCTCATTTGTGCATGCAGTAGTGGCTAAGAGGATTTATATTCATTTTTAATGTCTCAGCTGTGTATTCTGTCTAACTTGATCTTTCATGTTCTCTATGTACCCTCATAGCAAGTAGCATATTATAATTATTTGTTAGTGCACTTGTTTAGTCTGTCTTCCTCCCACTAGATTTATAGGTTCCATGAAGGCTGAGACTTCTTTTCCCTCACCACTGTATCTGCTCTAGAGTAGATGCTGAAGAATACTTGATGAATGAGTGAATCCCAATTCCTTTTAAAAATGGAGGATCTAGAAATAGTGAGATACATAGTGAGACATACAGAGCAGTGTTTCACCCTGCTCTGAAGTCATTAAATAAATCAATCACAGAGCCCCAGTAGGTTGAAAGGTGGTGATAAGGGATGCAGAGCATCTGCACTGTCTCAGGATTATGAGACAACCCATCTAGTCAAGCTAGCTTGGCAGGCTGCCCATTGGGATCTGAGAAGGAGACCTAGCATTTTAGCATTCCTAGCAGGTTAGGAGTGAATGGAAACAGTTTTAAAAAATAGGAGCAGTGCCAAATAAAACACTTTGTCCGTGGTTCATACTCAGTTTCATCATCTTTTGGTTTTGGGCTCATGAAAATTAAGTTTTCTTTTTATGCTACTTTCACGTTCCTGCCCACAGGGAAGTAGTAGTTTCTTTATAAGAATTAGTAATAGATCAGACATTAAGAGCCATTTGCCCAACACAGATAACAGCAACAAAAAAAGAAATGCTCAGTTAATGAGTCTGATAAAAATGATATCTTTGTTTGCTGCTAGTAGAAGTTTCAATGGAAATTTATAACAAGAGCAGTTGAGATGCTTATACTTTAACTTTTAGCCAGGCATGGTACACGCGCATGCAGTCCTAGCCACTCGCGAGGGTGAGGAGGGAAAATTGCTTGAGCCTAGGAGTTCGAGACCACAGTGAGCTGTGATCGTGCCCCTGAGTGACAGAGTAAGACCTCATTTAAAAAACCAAAACAAACGAACAAAAAAAAGATGCTTATACTTTAGATTCTAGTAGTTCTGCTTTTGAAAATGTATCTTGAGGAACCAGTTTAATACAAGCATTAAAAGGATACACATATATATTAAGTTGCTTATTTGTAGTCTATTTAAATAGCCAAAAAAAAAAAAAAGAAAACAAATTCTAGATATATCCTAAGCAAGACATTAAGGGAAAATGGCTTTATTAAATGATGGCACAACAACAGGTTGGAATTATGAAGACTGTGGAGCATAATAAGAAAACAGCTGCTGTATCAAACCAAAAACAATATGCAAATGGGCTTGTAGGTTCTGATGGGCACTATGAAAATCTTTGGTAGACAGAGACTGGAAGAAGTATATTAAAAGAAAAATAATCATCTTGGAGGGGATTATAACAGTTCTTACGCTGAAAAAAAATGTGGTAACCGTTGTACTATCTTTTCAATGAGAAAAATAACCAGTCATTACCCTTTCACTTTCAGTAAGTGATGAAATGTCCAAGGACTGCTTGAGTATCCTGTATAATACCTGTGTCTGTGTAAGTACCCCTGCCACTGGGGCTCCGTTTATCTCCCCTACCAGGTCTGCAATGTTTAAGATGGAAGTATTCGAATACAGTGGCAGACATGAGAGCTGTTTTCAGACAGTGGGGGAATCGGGCTTATTTTATGTGTGCCTGAAAATCAGGACTAACTGGTAGAAATTATGGGGAGGCAGAATTTTGTAGCAGTTGTTAAGAGCCAGGACTGCTGCAGCAGGTAGTAAACTCCTTTGGCCTTAGAGCTGTCCAACTGGACACTTGCCAAAAGGTGACAAGTGTTGGCAGACTGTGACCTTTAAGACTCATTTTAACTCCATTATGCCTATTTTTTCATTTTCCTTGTTAGAAAACAAAATGAGAACCAGAAGCCCTGCCCATATATTGAGCAGGACTCTCTACTAGGTTGACCACTGAGCCAGGAAGAATGGTGAATAAAGAAAGCAATTTGGTAGAAACAAAAGAGGATGGCACTTAGTGTTAGGACCTGATTTTGTGTTCTGACCCTTGGCTTAGTACACCTCCCAAGCTGTAGTTTCTTACCAATAGAGTGCAGTTAGCAGTCGTATTAACATCATAGATTTATTGTGAGAACTGAGATAGTAGATGTGAAAACACTTTGTAAAACAATATATAAATGTTAGTTTTTAAAAGATACAGTGCCTGTCTTTTAGAAACTTATGATAAACTGTGTAAACCGTGAATCATAATACATGGCAGAATGAGATGAGTGCTATTACAGATGTGAACCCTGTATGCTGTGGAAATAAAAAAAAAAAAACCATTTAGCTCCATTTCATTTCTTGCCTCATTCAAAATAAGATTTCTGGCATCTTGTGGGTGTATGCAAAATCTACCAAGATCACAAACTTAGAAGCAGGTAAGAAGAAGATAAAACAAAGGTGGGGACATAACGTATAGCCAGGAATTGGGCTGATATAAAAATGAAGACAATAAAATCATCTGTATTATGGATGGGCACAAATTTGGCTTCAAGCTTCTTAGCAGCCAACACAAATAGGGGAATATGTTTGAACACTTATACATAATTCAGCATCTATAATAGTGCTGTGCAATTGAAATATAATGCCAGCCACTTGGGTTATTTTAAATTTCCTTGTAGCCACATTTTTTTTAAAGAAAAAAGTAGGAAGAAATAATGAAGTTAATTTTGATGATAAATTCTATTTAACACAGTATATCAAGAATATTGTCATTCTAACATGTAATCAGTATAATTAATTATTAATGAGATATTTACTTGTTTTTGGTTTGAGCTCTCAAAATCCAATGTGTTTTTTTTTTTCCTTTCCTTTTGTTTGAACACCCAGAGCACATCTCAGTTTGGCCTGGCCACTTTTCAAGTGCTCAGTAGCCATGTATAGCTAATGACAGAGATAGGCACAGGGAGATCTATAAGATAAAAAACAAATTGTTCAGGAAATGCACAGTTCTTGCAACTAAGGCCAATAAGAAATTGTCCTTATAGAAGACAGTGTATAATATAATGACTCCATCATTGGCCAATCCATATAGTCACTAGTTTTATGAGGCTGTTTTAAAATCATGATACCTAATGTTCATCAGTGACATTTCAATAAAACAGTTAAAAAAATGAAATGTATGAAGAGAAGTTGATTAATGGGTACAAATATATGGGATGATAAATAAGACCTAGTGTTAGATAAATCAGTAAGGGTGACTTAGTTTATAATAATGTGTTCTGTTTTACATTTCAAAATAGCTAGAAGAGAATTTGAATGGTTCTTAGCATAAAGAAAAGACAAGTATTTAAGCTGATGCCTATCCCAAGTACATTGATTTGATTTTTATAAATTATATGAATGTATTAAATTATATGCTCCCTGAAATTATGTAACTTTATTATACATCAACTGAAAGTATTTTTAAATAAAATTAAAAAAAAATTTTAAGGAACATAGGATGATATGTTCCAATTATGTGCTATCTGGCTGATTCCACGTTATGTAGAGAACCTGAGGCTCTTAGGGTCGCAAACACGAATGCCTCCAGGGATCAGGCAGAAAACAGGAAATGTTTGGAATTGCTGGTGTTGGAGTGGGGACTTGTGTAAACTGTGACTAAACTGGAGCAAGTATGTCCTGTCTAAAGATGTTTGAATTCAAAAGTTTAAAAAGTACTGTTGGCCGGGCACAGTGGCTATCACCTGTAATCCCAGCAATTCGGGAGGCTGAGGCAGGTGGATCACTTGAGGTCAGGAGTTCCAGACCAGCCTGGCCAACATGGTGAAACCTCATCTGTACTAAAAACACAAAAATTTGCCGGGCATGGTGGTGTATGCCTATAGTCCCAGCTACTCGGGAGGCTGAGGCAGGAGAATCACTTGAATCCAGGAGAAAGAGGTTGCAGTGAGCTGAGATCACACCACTGCACTCCAGCGTGGGTGACAGAGTGAGATTCTCTCAAAAAATAAAAGATAAAAAAATAAACAGTACTGCTCATCAGAAAAAGCTTGGCCTACTGGATGCTAGTTTGTAGCTTCTCATTTGGATACTTGACAGGTACTAGGTCAAGAGCTTATTATTAGGCTGGGTGCAGTGGCTCACACCTATAATCTCAACACTTTGATAGGCCGAGGCAGGAGAATTGTGTGTGTCCAGGAGCTCAAGACCAGCCTGGGCGACATAGCGAGAACCTGTCTCTACAAAAAATAAAAAACTGGCCGGACGTGGTGTTATATACCTGTAGTCCCAGCTCCTCAGGAGGCTGAGGTGGGAGGATTGCTCGAGCCTGAGAGGTCAAGGCTGCGGTGAGCCATGATTGTGCCAGTGCACTCACTCAGCCTGGGCTATAGAGTGAGACCCTGTCTCAAAAAAAAAAAAAAAAAAACAAAAAAAACCTATGATGAATATTCTATGTAAAAAACTCTCCCCCGAAAAATGTAGTTGCATACAACATTTTATATATTGTTTTAGTGCTTTTTGGCCTCAGTTAAGAACTTGTGAGGAGTTCTTGTAGAGGAAAGGAAGGATTGTGATGGCCTTTTGGGTGGCCAGTCTTGACTTTGGAAGGTTTTCCAAGAGGAGTCATTTTAGCCAGTCTGTAAAAGGAGTAGCACTTTGATAAATTGAAGAGAGGAGAAAGGTGGGTAGTCAAGGGTAGCTAGTTAGAGCAGCAGGATTGTGTATTTGACAGCCTGGAGATAGATTTTTAAGCTTTGAGAAAGTAGTAAATTTATTTCTCTTTTTTTCTGTTTCTTTGGATCTTCCAGAACTTTTGCTTGTCTGAGTAAAACTAGAGTCAGTCCTGTTTCACATATCGTAGCCAGTGTAGGTACTGTATGTAGTTCGGGAATACAACCTTTTTTTTTTTTTTTTTTTTTAATGTGTCAGTGCTGTGTCTGAAGAACCGAAATGTATTAATACAGACGGAGATTGCTTTCTTTAGTGTCCTATTTAATGTGATCGTTGAAGATTTATATACTCGGCACATCTTTATTGATGCCTTCACTTTGAAAATTAAATTTGCCAGGTGCGGTGGTGCACGCCTGTAGTCCCAGTGATTCAGGAGCCTGAGGTGGGGGGATCTGGCATTTTGGGAGGCTGAGGTGGGGGGATCGCTTGAGCCCAGGTGATTGAGGCTGCAGTGAGCTATATTCGTACTTGTTAATAGTCATGGCCTCAGCCTGGGCAGCAGAGTGAGACCCTGTCTCTAAAATTAAAAGAAAGAAAATTAAATTTGTTGCAACGTATCTCATTTCACTGATTCTGAAATGCTTCCTAGCTTGGGGTTCCCATTTACCAAACTCTGTATGTCTGCACCCTTGATTATACTTTTTAAGGAGAAGTCAAGTTTATTACAGTAAGCCTTGGAATTTTTTCAGCTTAGAGGCTGAAAAAAAAAAAAAAAAAAGAAATATTAAAGCCACTAAGCTCTAGTTGCCTTAAGGCAGTAGGGGTGGGATGGGTATGTGTGTGTGTGTGTGTGTGTAAGCTATAGCAGTACTGCAGTTTCTTTCTTTTTAGAGACAGGGTTTCACTCTGTCCCCGTGCTGGAATGCAGTGGTGAGATTGTAGCTCTCTGTGGCCTCACACTCTGGCCTCAAGCAGTCCTCTCACCTCAGCCTCTGGGGTAGCTGGGATTACAGGTGTGAGCCACTGCCCGTGACAGTACTGCAGTTTTAAATCCAAACTCTTGAACCTAAGTTTTAAGGTCTTTAACCAGCTAGTTTCCTTACTTCCTTCATACCCCTTGGGGGTTTTGTTTTTTTGTTGTTGTGTTTTTTTGTTTTGTTTTTTTTTGAGTCGGGATCTCCCTCTGTTGCCCAGGCTAGAGTGCATTTGCCCAGTCTCGGCTCACTGCAACCTCCACCTCCTGGGCTCAAGTGATCCTTTTACCTCAGCCTCCCAAGTAGTTAGGACTACAGGCATGCACCACCACACCCAGCTAATATTTATATTTTTAGTAGAGACAGGGTTTTGCCATGTTGGCCAGGCTGGTCTCGAACTCCTGGCCTCAAGTGATCTGCCCACCTTGGCCTCCCAAAATGCTGGGATTACAGGTGTGAGCCACCACGCCTGGCCTCAAAGACTTTTAAGGTGATCATTTTACTGATGAAAAAATGGAGTTCCAAAGGTGAGAAGTGATTTGCTCAGGATCACACAGCTGGAATTAGAACTTGGGTCTGACTCTTAAGTCCATGCTTCGGCACTGTTTGATTTCAGATTTAAGAATGGCCTTCAGAACTCTGAGTTCTCTTAGGAAATACCATCTCATTGTGTTATGTTCTCACAAGTGAGCTCCCACTTGTGTAGCCTGCATGTCAGGAGGCTTTTTTCTTCCATGGCTGGGGAGTTAACGAGATTTCCCACAGTTAAGTCATGCCATTCCTGTTTTGTTGACTCATGCCAGTTTTCAGAGGTGAAGTTGCTTTTCAGTGTCTGTAAAGGATGCCTTGCTCTTCATAATTTATTTTGTAGTTACAACCTATTCTGCCTTTTCTTCTTGTGACAGACGGAGGGAGTTACAAAGCGTTTGGCAGAAAAGAATGACTTTGTGATCTTCCTGTTTACACTGATGACAAGTAAGAAGACATTCTTACAAACAGCAACCCTCATTGAAGATATTTTGGGTGTTAAAAAGGTGAGCTGTGTCCTCCATCTGACCAGATGGGGAAGGGTGTCTCAGACCATTGGATTCTCAAACCTGAATAATATACAGAGCTGTTTTAAAAGAAAGTGTTAAATTATGTCTTGTGTTACTCAGATGTATTCAAGTATAAAACTTGATTACCCCTTATACTAGTGGTTCTTACATGACTGTAAAACCTAAACAAACATGTACATTGAAATCAAACTAATTCTAAAACTCAGAACTTCAGATTGACTCTGTGGATGTAGTGTGATGCCTCATGTTGCTTTGCTGAAATGAAATTGCACCTCATTACCGTGGGGCAAGTTCTTTGTAGCATGTATGTGCTATTGTATGCTATGCAGTGACTCCATTCTCTTACCACTTTTCTCTACTGCTCTCTGAACTGACGTGAAGCCTTCATTAGTTAGGATATGTTCTCCTTGGTAGTAATGTTTGGCTTTCACTTATGAAGTCCGCCTCTATTTTTTCTCATTAGTCTTCAACAATTAAAGTTGGTTAATTGGCACCAGCGCAGTAGGAGACAAATGGGAGCTCTGAAATCCTGCCACTTGGTCATAAGGTTGATATTCAGATGATCCATAACTTAAAAAAAACTGTGATCGAAATGAAAACTAAATTAAAAATTTCAAGAATTCACAGATACCCAGAAATACATTCATAGACCTCTGTTAGAGACTCACTGTGTTACATTTTTGGTGTAATGCTTGTTAGGACCTGGAGCTCACCTCCCCAGTCCTAATCCGTCCTGAGCCTCCATGTTGGTTGCTCGTTGGCAGATTTCTTTCTCTTCCTGTTTAGCAGCCTCCTAGAGGTTGCTGTTGCAGGGAGGTGGATGTTCACATGCACTGTGGTGACCCCAGCTTTCATTTCTTCTTGCTGTGCTTTCCCCAGGCCTTGCTTGTCATTGCCCAGCACAAGTGGCTTATTGTCTGTAGGAACACATTGGAGATGTGTGCAGGCCCCAGACAGACCCTTTGTGCCCTTTGATAAAAAGGTTTTGTTATTCCAGTAATTGTGTGTTCCAGCCAGTGTGTGAAAGGGGGCCTCCAGAGTGGAAACTCCAGACTCCTTAGCAGTCTCAGTATAAGAGTCTAGAAGTGCTCCTTCACAACTTTTCCCACTTGCCTCTCACTCCCTCTCATTCCTTTTTGTGTACCCCAAAATGGCGACATGTTCTACCAAACATTATGGGTATCTTGGTGCAGTTTGAAAGGGGCATAGACACCATAAAGAAAGTGAAACACCATAAACTGGGAAAAGACATTTGAATTCAGGTAACCAACAAAGGATTTGTATTCAGAATTTATCAAGAATTCTTACAAGCCAGGTGCGGTGGCTCATGCCTGTAATTCCTACACTTTGGAAGGCTGAGGCAGGCAGATCACTTGAGGTCAGGAATTTGAGAACAGCCCGGCCATCATGGCGAAACCCAGTCTCAGTCTCTACTAAAAAATACAAAAATTAGCCGGGCGTGGTGGTGCACACCTGTAGTCCCAGCTACTTGGGAGGCTAAGGCACGAGAATTGCTTGAACCCGGGAGGCAGAGGTTGCAGTGAGCCAAGATTGTGTCACTGCACTCCAGACTGGGCAACAGAGCAAGACTCCCTCAAAAAAAAAAAAAAAAAAAAAAAAGAATTCTTACAAATCAGCATGAAAAAGACAAATAGCCCAGGAGACAAATGGGCAATGTTATGAACAAGCATTTTACAGACGAGAAAGAAAAGGTCCATAAATATAAAAGATGCTTAACTTCATTGGCAATCAAGGAAATGCAAATCAATACCATAGTGAGGGGGAGAGTGGGCAAATGTTGGTGAGTATGTGTATCAGTGGAAACACTTGTATACTACTAATAAATGTTTATCAGCAGAATATCCTCTTTTTTTATTTTGTAGTTGAACAGGCACATACCTTGTACCCCAGCACGTAGGGAAGCTTTACCCTGAGGGCTGAGACATCAGTATTTTGCCATGGGTCGCCTATAACCTGTGCCTGGATACACTTGTGGGGAAGCTCAGTCCTAGAACAGTGATTCTTAGGATTGAAACCCAGAAGGTTGTGAAATCAGTCCGTCGGGTCTACCAGCCAAATAGAAAAGATCAAACTGTATTGTGTAAGGGTATTATTTGAATGAGTTTTTGTTTGACATTTATATGTACATTCCCATATGTCTGTTTACTGGTGGTCGTTCTTGGTGATAGCTAAAAAGTTTAGAAGCCACTGCCCCAGCAAAAACTTCTCCACCTGTGCATCAAGAAACACATAAGAACATTTGTAGCTTCGTTGTTTCAGAACAAAAAACTGAAACCAAATCTCTGATCCATGAATAGGAGAAGGGATGAATGTACTTTCTTCACACAATGGAATATTATATAGCAGAAATGAATGAACTGTTGCCATAGGCAGCAACATAGCTGAGTAATTGAAATAATCGAGTGGTAGAAGCCAGTTGCAGAACACTGTAGGTAGTATATCATTTTCATAAAGCTCAAAAAAGCAAATTATTTATTGATAAAACTAGTTTTTAAATGGCAAGGCAATAATAATTAATGATAGTGATTCCCAGAGGCAGAGAGATGCAATAGGAAAGGCACACACAGCTAGCCATTTTGTTATGCTGCATAATATGTATTGTATGTATCAAAAATTAAAACGTAAGAATTAAATTCTTGGCCGGCCACGGTGGCTCATGCCTGTAATCCCAGCACTTTGGGAGGCCGAGGTGGGCAGATCACTTGAGGTCAGGCGACCAGCCTGGCCAATATGGTGAAACCCTGTCTCTACTAAAAATATAAAAATTAGCCAGGCATGGTGGTGCATGCCTGTAGTCCCAGCTACTTAGGAGGCTGGGACAGAAAAATCACTTGAACCCAGGAGGCAGAGGTTGCAGTGAGCAGAGATTGTGTCATTGCACTCCAGCCTGGGCATCACAGTGAGACTCCGCCTTAAAAAAAAAATCGTAAAATTTAAAACAAAACAAAAAACCATAAGAAGTGGGCTGGGGGTGGTGGGACCTGTTTTGGGACCCATATACTGAGTTAGACAGGGCTAGAGGAACTGGTGAGCTGAAAGTTACAGTTGCCAATAATAATAGTAGCTAACATTTGTTTTGTACTAGGGAAAAGGAAAGGTGGAAGCAGCCGTTCCCCAGTGCCCCCTGCACAGCAAGTTCCTGGCCTCCATTACTAGAAATAGACGGGGTTGTGGGATTCATGAGAGCTTCTAGGAATCATGCGCTTGTTTCGGGCACGTTCACTGATACCCTTGCTACCAGGTCCTGTGCATTGAGTCTCAGGAGAAAGGGTGGCATATATGCCTTCATCAAAGTATGGTCAGATTATTTGGGAAATAGATGCAGGAACAGATTATTAAAAGTTCATGTGATCTGTGCAATGAAAGACAATCCAGTGGAAGTAAATTAGTGGGGTGAAGGATAGCAGGTGTTATCTGAATAGCACAGGGATGGTTCAAAATGAGAAAAGTTCATGTAGTACATGCCATTTACAGATTTTAAGGAGTAATAAGTGAGAATAGAACCAAGTAGCACAAGGCATTCCATAAAATTATCATTCTTAATAAAAGCTAGCAATAGAAGGAAAACTTATAAACTATATATAGGATATTTATTAAAATGTAACTGTTATAGGATATTTATTAAAATTTACAGCAAATATTGTACTTAATTTTAATGTTTTGGAATTATTTCTAGTAAAGTCAAGAAAAAGACAAGAATTCTTGCTCTTATTCTGGATAAATGGTCACATATATGTGTACCCAGAGAGTACCTGTAGGAATGTTCATTGCAGCATTGTTTAATAGTGAAAAACTGTAGTTTACCTAAATATGTATTAAAAGAAGAAAGGGTCAGGCACAGTGGCTCACACATGTAATCCCAGCAGTTTAGGAGGCCAAGGTGGGAGGATTGCTTGAGTCCAGGAGTTCCAGCCTGAGCAACAATAGCGAGACCCTGTCTCTATGAAAATAAAGTATTGGCCAGGCGTGGTAGCTCATGCCTGTAATCCCAGCACTTTGGGAGGCCAAGGTGGGTGGATCATCTGAGGTCAGGAGTTCAAGACCAGCCTGGCCAACATGGTGAAATCCCACCTCTACTAAAAAATACAAAAATTAGCCAGGCGTGGTGGCAGGCGCCTGTAATCCCCGCTAGTTGGGAGACTGAGGCAGGAGAATCACTTGAACCTGGGAGGTGGAGTTTGCAGTGAGTCAAGATCGCGCCACTGCACTCCAGCCTGGGCGACAATGAGATACCATCTCAAAAAAAAAAAAAAAGTATTAAAAAATTAGCCAGGAGTAATGGCACGCACCTGTAGTCCTAGCTGCTTGGGAAGCTGAGGTAGGAGGATTGCTTGGGCCTGGGAGTTTGAGTCTGCAATAAGCTATGATGACACTACTGCACCGCAGCTTGAGCAACAGAGTGAGACCCTGTCTCTTAAAAGAGAGAAATTATTAAACTGTGGGGTAAAATGGTGGGAAGTGATTGAATCAGCTGCTTGTATCAGTGTAGATAAACTTCAAAATGTTGGATGAAAAGTAAGGTATAGTATGGTGGTATTCACACTGTGCATGCAGAGCAGTACCATGTATTTTAATGGAAATATTTGTAAGTATAAAAATATGCACGGGAATAATAAACACAAAGTTCAAAATAATGTTTACTTCTGCGGGGAGAGAAGAAAATGCGACTGGATGGGGGATACACAGAGGCCTTTAGCTATATTTGAAGTATTTTATTTTTTTAAAAAGCAAATCTGTAGCAAGAATGGTAATTTATGGTTTCCAAAACTTGAGTGGTAGGCATTTCCTTTTTTTTTTTTTAATAGGCAAAATATACCACAAGAACAAGTGAAAACAGTGGTGCTCAAAAGGTAAATTTGGTCCTCAGACTAATCCTGTGAGGTAGATTAGTCCCGTTTTACAGATAAACAAAGACTCGAAAGGTTTTTGTAACTTAACCAAGGTTTCAGAGCTACAAGTTACAGAGCTGGGATAGGAACCTAAGTGATCTAGCCACTGAGCCCCATATGTAGAGGGATGCAAAAGAGGGAAACATCCAATCTCTTGAGTGAATTGAGCGTGGGGATTGTTTCATTTTTGTCTTCTGTAGGAAATGATCCGACTAGATGAAGTCCCCAATCTGAGTTCCTTAGTATCCAATTTCGATCAGCAGCAGCTCGCTAATTTCTGCCGGATTCTGGCTGTCACCATTTCAGAGATGGATACAGGGAATGATGACAAGCACACGCTTCTTGCCAAAAATGCTCAACAGAAGAAGAGCTTGAGTTTGGGGCCTTCTGCAGCTGAAATCAATCAAGGTAAAGTCTCCAAGTTCTCAGAATTTTGAGATTATAGCTCCGAGGCCCTTCCTAAATTGTCTAGCTTTTTTCTTTTTCTTTTTTTTTTTTTTTTCTTTTTTTGAGATGGGATCGTCACTATGTCACCCAGGCAGGAGTGCAGTGGCATAATCTGTGGCTCACTGCAGCCTTGACCTCCCCAGGCTCAGGTGATCCTCCCACCTCAGCCACCTGAGTAGCTGGAACTGTAGGCAGGTGCCACCACACCGGGCTAATTTTTGTATTTTTTGTAGAGATGGGGTTTCGCCATGTTGCCCAGGCTGGTCTTGACCTGCTGGTCTCAAGTGATCCACCCACCTCATCCTCCCGAAGTGCTAGAATTACAGGTGTGAGCCACCACCCCTAGCACCCCTTTTAAATATCTCTAGAGATGGATCCATGTGAAGGCTCCTAGTATGTAAATTTTGTGTATCTGTTCATTATTTTGGGAACTGAGTTCCACACCTTTCATTAGATTTGTTAATGGGCTCAGAACCACAAAAAAAGTTAAGAACTACTTTTTATCAGAATTACAAATGCATATACTTTTTGATCTACTAAGTCTCTCCTGGGCCTTCATTTTATAGATAATGATGTATAGACACTAATCCCTTCTTGTCTGCAGTTTCACTTTCTGTGGTTTCAGTTACCTGTGGTCAACTGCAATCCGAAAATATTAACTGGAAAAGTCCAGAGAGAGACCACATTCGTATAACTCTTATTACAGCATCTTGTTACAGTTGTTCTATTTTATTATTAGTTATTGTTAATCTCTTAGTGTACCTAATTTATAAATTAAGCTTTATCAGTTATGTGTGTATATAAGAAAAAACATAGTATATATAGGGTTTGGTGCTATCTGCCATTTCAGGTATCCACTGTGGGGGTCTTGGCTAAGGGAGGACTACTGTACAAGATTATTCATTGAGGCCAGGCGTGGTGGCTCACGCCTATAATCCTAGCACTTTGGGAGGCCGAGGCAGGAGGATCACTTGAGGTTGAGAGTTTGAGACCAGCCTGGCTAACGTGGCGAAACCCTGTCTCTACTAAAAATACAAAAATTAGCTGGGTGTGGTGGTGCACGCCTGTAGTCCCAGTTACTCGGAAGGCTGAGGCAGGATAATTGCTTGAACCCAGGAGGCGGTGGTTACTTTGAGCCCAGATTGCACCGCTGCACTTCAGCCTGGGCGACATAATTAGACTGTGTCTCAAAAAAAAAAAAAAAAATTATTCATTGCAACATTGTTTGTAATAACAAAAGACTAGAAACCCAGATGTTCATTAACACTGGACTGTTTAATGTATTCAATATTTATGTAATGGAAAATTGTGTAGCTTTGAAAAAATGAATATCTCTATGTACTGCTATAGAAAAATCTCCACGATATATTAATGATAAAGAGGAAAATACAGAACAGTGTGTATGATATGATAGTTTTTGTTTTAAGTCGGGGAGAATAAGACCATACGTTTGCTCACATATGTGGTATGCCTAAAGAAACAAAGGGTACACGAGAAACATAAAGTGGTTATTAACACTAAGTAGCTGGTAAGGGAAGGTAGTAGCAGTGGGAGCGGGACTCCTTACTGTATACTTTCATATATTGTTTGATTTTAGAACCGTGTAAATATATTACTTCTAACCAATCTAGCCCACCTATTTCTGTTCAGTAGCAAAAGAACTGTGTTCTATCTAAAATGTTGTTGCCTGCACAGATTTTGGAGAAACTGGCATAGATGTGTTTTGGCCATAAGAGTATAGATAATTCATATTTGAACTGAAACTTGTGTCTTAAAAGCTAGTTTTTCAGTGTTAACAGGCTGGAAATATTGTTAAAACAAAAATCTATCACTGTGTACCTTATGGTACACCAAATAAACAAGGTAAAATAATACAAATGTATCATTAAAAAGCAACAGTAGAAAACCCCAACCATCCAGAGGTAGTCCTAATCATGCTCTGAAAAAAGTTCTTTGTTTCTAAAGTCCAGTTGTGTGCATTCCCCAGGCTGGCTCTGCAGAGTTGTCAAGTGCTTCAGAGCAGCCTCCTCTCCTGAGGCTGAATATGAGCCTGCCATTCACTCTGTTATTGTCTAGTTTTAGTTAGGAACACGAGGTGGTCATAACTATACTTTGTAGGTTATTAGGGAATATAATTTTACATGTTGTAGTCATATGTAAAGGTAGAAGTTTGTGGACTCCAACTCCAGTTTGTTTATTCTCTCTCCAGATTTGCTTTTCCTCCTGTGTCCCTAGATACAATCTTCCTTGGTCTGTGTACGGTTTTCTTCCCACTCCTTTATGATTTTGGGGGAGTTCTCATTTTAGGAAATTTACATTTTTAAAAAATATACGACTTTCCAACATGGCACATGTATACATATGTAACAAACCTGCATGTTGTGCACATGTACCCTAGAACTTAAAGTATAATAAAAAAAAAAATGACTTTCATTATAATTAAATTATACCTCAGAGCTGGTGTACACACCTCCATGTACATTGACAAAAGGTAGTATTTGCTAAGCTCCTGCTATATGGCAAACACTGGGCTGTTTTACCTAAAAGTGATTTTATTTAATCCTTCAAGTGCCCTGTGGAATAGAGATTAGTGTCCCCATTGCACATGTGAGGAAACTGAGGGCTAGAAAGGTTCTGTATTGGATACCTGTGTATGCCGAGGCACTAAGTAACTTTCATCTTTTAGTTTCACATTTAAGTAATCTATTCTGGCAGATGATTTTGATCCTGTTAGTATTGATTGCTTTCAGATGCCTGTTTGTAAACTGACTTAAGTAAAACCAGCATTACCCATTATTCTTAAGGAATGAACTGTTCTGGTCAGCTGGGCTTTTTTGATTAACTGAGAACCCAAAGCCCAGTTTTTGTTTTTGTTTTTGTTTTTTTATTTGGGAGTTTTTTCTTAAAGTCTCTATAAAATATCTAGATTCACTTTCATACCTGTGTGACTAGCCTAGTAGACAGTTTATGTGTGGTTCTGCTTGTAGCTTTTGGGATAAAGCTTAAAAGTTGTAGTTCCACACATGAGGTTGTGCAGGATCTGACCCTTCACGACTCTGACCTTAATTCCTACTCCATTCCCTTACCCTCACGATTTTCTCCATTTGAATGCCCTGGAAAGGCCAAGCCGGTGGACATAATTAAGTCACGAGTGGGTGAGAAAAGTCTTAGTCCTCTGAATGTTGTCATTCTTGAATTGCACTCCAGTAGTGAATGCCTTTATCTCAGGTGTGTGTATCAGTCAGCTTGAGCTGCCATAACAAGATACCGTAGACTAGGTGGCTTAACTAACAGACATTTATTTTTCTCATAGTTCTGGAGGCTAGAAGTCCAAGATCAAGGTGCTGTCAGGATTGGTTCCTGGTGAGGCCTTTCCTCCTGGCTTATAGAAGGCCACCTTTTTATTGTATCCACATATGACTTTTCCTCTGTGTCAGTGAGGAGAGACAGAGATCTCTGGTGTCTCTTCCTCTTCTTAGAAGGACACCAGTCCTCTCGGTTTAGGGCCCCATACTTATAACCTCATTTAACCTTAATTACTTCCCTGCATTAGACAGCAGTCTCCAGAGAGACAGAGGCAGTAGGATTTATGAGGTGGGATTTGTTAGGGGAATTGGCTCACACGATCACAGAGGCAGAGGAGTCCCATGATAAGCCATCTGTGACAAAAATTAGCCGGGCATGGTGACACGCCTGTAATCCCAGCAACTTGGGAGGCTGAGGCAGGAGAATTGCTTGAAGCCAGGAGGCGGAGGTTGCAGTGAGCTGAGATTTCACCATTGCACTCCAGCCTGGGCAACGAGTGAAACTCCGTCTCCAAAAATAAATAAATAAAATAAAAGTAAGCCGTCTGCAAGCTGGATAACCTGAGAAGCCGTTAGCATGGCTCTGTCCAAGTCCGGAAAACTTAGAACCAGGAAAGCTAATGGTGTAGCTTCCCGGCTGGAGGACCCCAGAAACTGCTGGTGCAAGTCTCAGAGACCAAAAGCCAAAGATCCTGGAGTCTGATATCCAAGAGCAGTAGGAGAAAAACTTCCTGCTTCCCAGAAGGGGGAGAATCCCTTTTTGTTTTCCTCCATCGCCTCCCACTGCTCCCCCGCCAATTGGATGGTGCCTGCCCACATTGAGGGCAGATTTTCCCTTAGTTCACAGACTCATACACCAATCTCTTCTGGAATCACCTTCACAGACACACCCAGAAACAGTGCTATGCCAGCCATGTAGGCATCCCACAGTCCAGTCAAGTTGACAGCTAAAATTAACCATCACACCTCCACACTCCCTAAAGGGCCTGTCTCAAAATGCAGTCATATTTGGGGCTAGAGCTTCAACATATGAATTTGCGGGGGCGCGGGGTTGGGGTACACAATCCATAACTGTATGGAAAGCTGAAATACGTAGGATGTTGCCAAAAAGTTTTCGTTTCGTTTTTAATAAACTGTGGCAATGAGGTCATTTTCTTGCCTAGCAAAAATAATGATTTACGCTATCTTCCTGGAGCTCAGATAATTTACATGTAATTATCTAACGTAAATTATCTGAGCTCCAGGAAGATAGCGTAAATCATTATTTTTTGAAATTCATGTTAAAATAAATCATTATTTTTTGAGTCGTTTTTGAGATTCTCAGAACTACCAGTTGTTCTTCTGTCGATTTAGAAGAGAACAGCTGGTTTCCTTCTGGGGAAATTAGCATCTTTCAAGATTTTTAGCAGAGATGTAAATGAAGCTATAGGCTAGATAATTGTCAATTTATAAGTGACACTTAGCTGAGAGGGGCTGAATTATGCAGCACATGAAGCTGGAAAGCAGGAGGGGAAACTACAGGAGTATGTGGGGAATACTGATGTTTCAACAGTGAGAGGAGAGAAGAGGCCTGCTTCTGCAGAAATTCTCAGGGGTTGTGAGTGATTTAGTTGTCAGTTTAACATTAACCAGCCAGGTGTGGTAGCTGCTGATAAAGCTGTGAGAATTACAAGGACTGGATATGCTGGGATGTCAGCCCATGAGATTGTGTATGAGTTGCTAGGTATGATTGGTCCAGTGAATTTTTTTCTGGGGAGAAGGTCTTAGCTTTTGTTAGCTTTTCAAGAGGTGAGTGACTCACAACAGCTCAAGAATCTCGGGTGGGAAGTCAGACTTACAACCCTGAGTACCGGGCACTTCCCATCTGGAGGAGTGTGTTCAGTGTGCAGGAATGGGGAAGACTAGCTCCTACATGCTGTCCTGAGAGGAGCAGGTCAAGCAGCAGGAGCTATTTTTGCTGAGAACAGAAGTATAAGAATAAAAATCCAGCTATGTGAAGATTTTCATGTAGAATACAAATTCTTTTTATTTCTTTTTTTGTTTGTTTGTTTGTTTGTTTTTTTGAGACGGAGTCTGGCTCTGTCGCCCAGGCTGGAGTAGAGTGGCGCAATCTCGGCTCACTGCAAGCTCCGCCTCCCGGGTTCACGCCATTCTCCTGCCTCAGCCTCCCGAGTAGCTGTGACTACAGGCGCCCGGCTAATTTTTGTACGTTTAGTAGAGATGGGGTTTCACTGTGTTAGCCAGGATGGTCTCGATATCCTGACCTCGTGATCCGCCTGCCTCGGCCTCCCAAAGTGCTGGGATTACAGGCTTGAGCCACCGCGCCCGGCCTCTTTTTTGTTTTTTTGGCTTTGTTTTATTTTGAGACAGAGTCTGGCTATGTCGCCCAGGCTGGAGTGTAGTGGCACAATCTCGGCTTACTGCAACCTCCACTTTCTGGTTCAAGCGATTCTTGTGCCTCAGCCTCCTAAGTAGCTGGGACTACAGGCATGCACCACCAGGCCTGACTAATTTTTTTGTATTTTTAGTAGACATGGGGTTTCGCCATATTGGCCAGGCTGGTCTTGAACTCCCAAACTCAGGTGATCCACCCACCTCGGCCTCCCAAAGTGCTGGGATTACAGGCGTGGGCCACCACGCCCCTCCTATTTATTTGTTTTTAGAAAAAATAATATACACCTAAAATTTTTTTAAAATGGTACCAAAAGTACAGCAGAGAGTTTGTTCCCCTCCCTGTGGTAACTTTTTACCAGTTTCTTAAATGTCCCTCGACAGATATTCTATACGTGCCCAATCATGGGATGGGGAAAGGAGGGAGGGAGGGAGAGAGATTGACTCCTTCCTGTTTGTACAGATGGTAATGTAAATAGGTAATATAAAATAGGCGCTGCTCTCTTTTTATTAAACTTATCTTGCCAAAAATTACACTCTAGTATATGTAGAATTATATGATTCCTTTCTGTAATTATATAATATTCTGTTATACGGGCATACCGTAATTTAATTAGTCCCTCATTAATGGAAATCGGTAAGTGTTGACAAATTAACCCTCCAAAGAAATTACTTGTTCATCTTCCCACTGTGTTGTCTGTAGCCTTCCCAGTACAGAGCATTATCAAACTTTTTTATATTTGCCAAGCTGATATGTTAAAAAAAAAAAAAATGGTGTCTCAAACAAAAATCTATTTCTGTGTAATTATTTTATGGAGACGGAAGTCACATAACATAAAATTAGCCATTTTAAAGTGAACAACTCAGCGGCATTTAGTATATTTACAGTGTTGTGCAGCTACCACCTCTATCTAGTTGCACGTTTTCATCACCCCAAAAGGAAACCCCATACACATTAAGCAGCTACTTCCCATTACCCCTTCTCCCCAACCACTGGCAACCACCATTCTGCTTTTTTCTCTGTGGATTTACCTATTCAGATTACTTCATATACAGTCATTTGTCACTTAGCAATCTCTATCCTTCTGAGAAATGCAGTGAGGCGATTTTGTCATTGTGCGAATGTCATAGAGTGTACTTGCACAAACCTAGCTGGTATAGCCCATGATATACTTAGGCTGCAAACCTGTACAGCATGTTTCTGTACCAAATACAGTAGGCAGTTGTACCATAATGGTAAGTATTTGTGTATCTAAACATAGAAAAAAGGTATAGTAAAAATACAGTATTATAATCTGATGGGACCACCATCTTCTGTGTGGTCCGTCATTGACCGCAACAGCATTAATGCAGTGCATAACTGTAAACGGAATCATATAGCATGTGGCCTTCTGAATCTGGTTTCTTTCACTTGGCATGTTTTTGAGGTTCATTCATGTTGTAGCATGTCAGTACTTCGTTCCTTTATATGGCTGAATAATACTCATCATATGTAGATACCACAGTTTGTTTATTCCTTGAGTTAATGGACATTTGGGATATTTTCATCTTTTGGCTGTTGGGAATAGTGCTGCTATGAACATGTGTGTACACATATTTGCGCACCTGTTTTCAGTTCTTTTGGGTATATATGTAGGAGTGAAATTGCTGGGTCATATGGTAATTTTATGTTTGACTTTTTGAGGAACCTCAATGTAGTTTTATAAGTAAGGTCAAACATCATCTTATAGCCACTCACTAATTTATAGGGAGTGTGTGTGTGTGTGCACGCTTGTGCGTGCATGTGTGTGTGTGTGTTGAGACAGAGTATCACTCTTGCCCAGGCTGGAGTACAGTGATGCGATCTCGGATCACTGCAACCTCTGCATCCCAGGTTCAAGCAATTCTCATGCCTCAGCCTCCTGAGTAGCTGAGACTACAGGCGCACGATACCACGCCTGGCTGATTTTTGTATTATTGGTAGAGACAGAGTTCGCCATGTTGACCAGGCTGGTCTTAAACTCCTAGCTTCAAGTGATCCACCCACCTTGGCCTCCCAAAGTGCTAGATTACAGGCATGAGCCACCGCGCCCGGCCAGCTTGTCTTATTTTATCTCTACTCCCTTTCACTCTACCCTACTTCACCTTGGGTTATTTTGAAGTAAACCCCAGACATTATATAATTTCACCTGCATATATTTCAGTGTTTCTACACGATAACGACTTTTAAGAAACGTAACTCTGTCACTATATCAAAAATTAATAGTAATCCCTTAATATCCTGAAATATCTAGTTATTTATTAATTTTTAATTAGGTGTAACATTCACATGGTTCCAAAAAATCTGTGGATTCAAAAAGGTATTTATTGAAAAGTTTCCGTTCCACTGTTATTCCCAGTGACCTAAATCCCCTTTTCCACTTGACGGACATTTTGGCTGTTTCCATCTTATGGCTGTTTACTGTGGCAGCCACTGCTCTTGGCTTCCTTTCTGTCCGTCCAGGGAGATGAATGCATATACAGGCAAACATGATCAGGCATTAGTCTCATTTTAAAGAAGGTTAAATGATGGAGTCAGGATTTGAATCTGGATCTCCCCGCCTCCAAAGTTTATGATGTTCTAATATGCCGATCAGAATTTCCACTTCACTCATTGTGAATAAAATGAGATTGGTGGAAAGAAAAATTGGGTGATTATTCAGTTTTTTTCTTTACCTTAAAAAAAGTTTATCTTTCATCCTGCTAGTAAATGTTACAGGAAAATTAGAAACTATAGATGAGTAATTTTAAGAGAAATGTTTGTATTCTCTCCTGCTCAGGAACAGCCACAGTAAATCCCTTGGTATATATGCTTTCATTCCTTGTGTATTTTGAAGAAGTGAATATTTAAATTTTTGAAGAAAATTAAATTCATATTGTTTAATAATTTACTCTTTAACAAGTAAACAGCTGTTTTGAGTCACTATATAAAGATGTATGTGTCATCATTCTTAGTGTCTATACAGTATATCATTGTATTTAATTAATCAGCTGTTGATGAACATTTAGTTATCTTCACCTTTTTGCTGTTATAGAAACCACATCAGTGAACCTCCTCATACAGATATTCTCGTGTAGTATGACTGGTTATTTCGTTATGGTAAATTCCCAGAAATTGACCTCTTGGCTCAAAGACACACACATTTAAGGCATAAAGATTATTCTAATTTATATTCCCAGTAGATAAAAAGCCTGTTTCCCTGTACCTGCTAAAAATTGAGCTTATGCCTATAACATAATTACTATTTACGTGGCTTGACATTTCATTTTAAAAGAGTAGCTTTAACTAGCTACTATCAGAGTAAGAATTATTCCTATCATGCAGATTGTTTGTTAGGGCTTTAGGGGGTAGTTTTGCTGGTCTCTGTTTGAAAATTTCCTCGCTTGTTCTTTCCCTGGCAGCGGCCCTTCTCAGCATCCCTGGCTTTGTCGAGCGGCTTTGTAAACTGGCGACTCGAAAGGTGTCGGAGTCAACGGGCACAGCCAGCTTCCTTCAGGAGTTGGAGGAGTGGTACACATGGCTAGACAATGCTTTGGTGCTAGATGCCCTGATGCGAGTGGCCAATGAGGAGTCAGAGCACAATCAAGGTATGGGAGGATGGGTCCCCTGAGTGATCGGGAGCTTTTCCTTGGGCGCCTGGGACCATTCTTGCTCTCCTTTCCAAGGAGGATTAATTTGAGATTTGCTCAGAGTAGAATTTTCCTCAAGGCAATTCTAGACCATGACTATTAAGACTCTTTTGATAGCTTGTTACAGAAACCTCATTGAACTCCCCAAAGTGGACCTGATTTCAGGGAGAAGGGCTTTGTTGCAGACCTGAGACAGCTGTGTCTCAGGGACTAATAAGAACCAGTAACCAGAGGATTCTTAGGAACCTAGAACTTCTCTCTTTGTCTCTTTCTTTCTACAGTGTTTCTTAGTCTTCTCTCTCACTGTACCCTGCCTTTTCCTGGTCCCCTTGATGGGACTAGGCAGAAGACTGCCTATTAAATAAGAAGACTCCCAGTCTCAGCTCCAGCTTCCTGGTAAAGAGCTCTGGCCCATCTTTGGTTAGGTGCCCACCCCTAAAGCATTAAACCTGGCCAGCAGGTTCAGAATATACAAACCCAGGAATTCTCAGCTCCCAAACAAGGAATAGGTATCTCATTGGGAGTGGGAGGCCACCAGCTTTTCTTCTTCCCTCCAGCTCCAAATTGAAGAGACTAAGTTCTCGGTGAGTATGGCAAAGAGGTCAGAGGGTTCCTTCCTCCACCCAGCTCCATACTGCACTCACGGTATGGAAGCTCTGTCTCACATACTTCAGGCCAAGAATTCTATGGCTCTGATCACCTTTGCCCTAGCTTGCTCATGTACAGGGGTTTTACACTGGGAGAGGCAAGCCCAGAAGACTAGAGGCTACTGACCCTGCTCTGAGAATTTGCCCACAGAGGCAGTTAGTAAGAACAGAGTCCAGGGAAGTTCATGCCTGAGGAGATTTTGATGGTAAGCAAATAAAAAAAAACAGGCACCTCTTCTTTTTTTTTACTCTTTTATTTTTTATATTTTCTCTTTTTTTGAATAGAGACGGGTTTTGCCATGTTGGCCAGGCTGGTCTCAAACTCCTGGCCTCAAATGATCCACCCTCCTTGGCCTCCCAGAGTGCCAGGTTTATAGGCATGAGCCACTGTGCCCGGCCAGGTACCTCGTCTTAATTAAGAACAGGGTGATCCACAGACCAGCTAGTTCACCAGAGAACCAGGGAAGGAGACAGCTGAGAAGAACTCTCCTGAGGTCAGAACAAAGCTCAATTTCAAAAATTACCCCTTCCTGAATTTAATTGAATTAGACTTCGGAGCAGTGTATACTCCAGGACATTATCAAAAACAGTCGAGAATTCAGTCAGCAGTTAGTAGAGCCTAACAGCTGGATATGATACCAGAAGAGGCAGGAAGCTGAACAGAGAGATCATGGAAAGAGCTAGTCAAAGACAGCCTGGCTGAATGTCATCCCAGGGAGACTCTGTACATGCCCAAGATTGTACTCTCTGAGGCACAACGTGAAAATCTTCACCAGTCTTTGGGGAAAGAGACTTCACTAAAATAGTCTAGCCAAGTCACTCAACTAATAAATAAGCAAATAACAACAAGCCCTGAAGGAGGGGGAATCAGTATCCAGAGTTGCTTATATCCAGTATCCAGTATATTACTTAAAATGTCCAATTTTTATTTTTATTTATTTTTTTTTCTTTTTGAGATGGAGTCTCTGTCGCCCAGGTTGGAGTGCAGTGGCACAATCTTGGCTCACTGCAACCTCTGTCTCGCATGTTCAAACAGTTCTCTCTCAACCTCCTGAGTAGCTGGGATTACAGGCGCATGCCACCACACCCAGCTAATTTTTTGTATTTTAGTAGAGCAAGGGTTTTACCTAGTTGCTGGTATTGAACTCCTGAGCTCAGGCAATCCACCCGCCTTGGCCTCCCAAAGTGCTGGGATTATAGGCGTGAGCCACCGCGCCTGGCCTAAAATGTCCAGTTTTTAACAAAAATTGAGACATACACACAAAAAAACAGGAAAGTGTAACCTATACACAAGAAAAAGGCAACAGAAATTGCCTGTGAAAGGGTCCAGATATCAGATTTAACAGTGACTTCAAAGCAGCTATTAAAAATATTATCAAAGGGCTGGGCGCAGTGGCTCACACCTGTAATCCCAGCACTTGGGAGGTGGAGGTGGGCGGATCACGAGGTCAGGAGATCGAGACCATCCTGGCTAACATGGTGAAACCCCGTCTCTACTAAAAATATAAAAAATTAACTGGGCGTGGTGGCGGGCACCTGTAGTCCCAGCTACTCAGGAGACTGAGGCAGGAGAATGGCGTGAACCTGGGAGGCAGAGGTTGCAGTGAGCCGAGATCCCGCCACTGCACTCCAGCCTGGGCGACAGTGCGAGACTCTGTCTCAGAAAAATATATATATATGATCAAAGAACTAAAACTATGCTTGAAGAAGTAAAGGACTATTTGATAATGTGTCGTTAGATAGAGAATAACAATAAAAAGATAGGAAGTATTTGAAAAGAGCCCAGTGGAAGTTCTAGAGTTGAAGAGTAGTATAATAATCAGGCCAGGTGTGGTGGCTCACACCTGTAATCCCAGCAGTTTGGGAGGCTGAGGTGGGCGGAGCATTTGAGGCCAGGAGTTCGACATCAGCCAGGCCAATGTGGCGAAACCCCATCTCTATTAAAAATACAAAAGTTAGATGGCCATGGTGGTGCACACCTGTAATCCCAGCTACTTGGATTGCTGAGGCATGAGAATCGATTGAACCCGGGGCAGAGGTTGCAGTGTGCTGAGATGGTGCCACTGCAGTTGCACCTGGGTGACAAGAGTGAGACTTTGTCTCAAAAAAAAAATAAAAAGTATAATAATCAAGATGAAAAAATCACTAGAAAGACTCAGCAGTAGATATGAACTGGCAGAAGAAAGACTCAGCAAAATAGGTTGATAGAGATTAAACATTCTAAAGAACAGAGGGAAGAAAGAATAAAGAAAAATGAATAGGGCCTTAAAATAATGTGGGGCGCTATTAAGCATACCAAGATAGGCATAATGGGAGTACCAGAAGGAGATAAAGGAACAGAAAAAAGTATCAAAGAAATAATGCTGAAAACCTCCCAAATGTAATGTAAATCATTAATGCACACATTCAAGAAGCCCAAAGAATCCAAGTTGGAATACTCAGATCCACATGCAGACACATCGTAATAAAAACGCTGAGGCCTGGCATGTTGGCGCACACCTGTAATCCCTGCACTTTAGGAAGCCAAGGAGGGTGGATCGCTTGAGCTCAGGAGTTCAAGACTAGCCTGGAGAATGTGGCAAAAACCCCATCTCTTTGAAAAATAAAAAATAAAAAATAAAGTTAACCAGGGGTAGTAGTGCATACCTGTAATCCCAGCTACTCAGGAAACTGAGATGGGACAATCACCTCAACCCAGGAGGATGAGGCTGTAGTGAGCTGTGATCGCAGCCTGGGTGACAGAGTGAGACCCTGCCTCCAAAAAGAAAAAAAAAAAAATCCTGAAAGATAAGAAAATCTTGAAAGTAGTAAGAGAAAAATGGCTCATCATGCCCAAGGATATTCCAGTAAGATTAGTGGCTGACTTATCAGGAATAATGGAAGGCAGAAGGCAGTAGGGTGACAGATTCAGAATGCTGAAAGAAAAAAACAGTCATCCAAGAACCTTGTATTTTACAAAACTATGTTTCAAAGATGAAGTTGAAATAAAAACATTCTTAGAAAAGAAAAACTGAAAGAACTCATTAGTAACAGACAAACATCTGGAAATTAAGCAGCATACCGACTTATGAGAAATACCAAAGGAAGTTCTTCAGGTTGAAAGCAGGTGACTTCAGACAGTAATTTGACTCCACATGAAAAACAAAGAGCACCAGTAAAGGTAGTTCTATAATTATAAGAGATTGTGTAAATGCATATTTATTTTCCTTTTCTTCAGTTAGTTAAGAAACTTACATAAACCATCTAATTATATTGTTGAAACTATAACATGTGGAAACATATTTTGCAATAACTGTACAAAGAAAACGGGTGGTACCAAAGTTGTAATGGAGTATCATGACACCAAATGGCAACTTGAATCCATAGGAATCGGTGAGGAGAACCAAAATGGTAATAAGAGGGTAAATACAATAAACTCTATAAATGTATACTTGCTCTTCATTCCTTTTCTCAGTTTCTCTAACATAAAATTATTTAAAGTAACAATTAGAACAAGTATTGTTGGGCTTTTAACGTACATAGATACAATATGCACAATTACAGCACAGAAAGAGTGAAGACAGAATGGAGCTGTAAGTTAGAATAAATCTGAAAGTGCTTGCTTCAGCAACACATATTCCAAAATTGGAACAGTACAGAGATTAGCATGGCCCCTGTGCAAGGACGACATGCAAATTCGTGATGCATTCCATATTTATTTCTAATTTTTTTTAAAAATCTGGAAAAGATTAAGATATATGTGGTAAGCAACTTTTTTTTTTTGATATGGAGTTTCGCTCTTGTTACTCAGGCTGGAGTGCAGTGGTGCCATCTTGGCTCCCCGCAACCTCCGCCTCCCCGGTTCAAGCGATTCTCCTACCTTAGCCTCCCGAGTAGCTGGGATTACAGGCATGTGCCACCATGCCCAGCTAATTTTGTATTTTTAGTAGAGATGGGGTTTCTCCATGTCGGTCAGGCTGGCCTCGAGCTCCCGACCTCAGGTGATCTGCCCACCTTGGCCTCCCAAAGTGCTGGGATTACGGGTGTGAGCCACCGCGCCCAGCCAGCAACTTCTAAGAAAGTAACTTGGGGCCAGGCGCGGTGGCTGACGCCTGTAATCCCAGCACTTTGGGAGGCCGAGGCGGGCAGATCACGAGGTCAGGAGATTGAAACCATCCTGGCTAACATGGTGAAACCCGTCTCTACTAAAAATACAAAAAAATTAGCTGGGCGTGGTGGCGGGCGCCTGTAGTCTCAGCTGCTGGGGAGGCTGAGGCAGGAGAATGGCATGAACACGGGAGGCGGAGCTTGCAGTGAGCTGAGATTGTGCCACTGCACTCCAGCCTGGGTGACAGAGCGAGACTCTGTCTCAAAAAAAAAAAAAAAGAAAAAGTAACTTGGGAAATATAGTAAAGAAATAATTGAAGGAAATAGAATGTTATACTAGAAAATATTAATCAAAAGAAACATTAAAGGAGATATAGAGGAACAAAAAAACACACAAGACATACAGAAAACAAAAAGTTAAATGGCAGAAGTCAGTCCAGCTTTATCAATAATAACATTAAATGTGAACAGATTTAACAATTCATTCAAAAGACAGATTGTTATATTGGATCAGAAAACAAGATCCAGTTATATGCAGCCTACAGAAAACACACTTTCAATTCAGAGATAAAACAGGTTAAAAGTAAAGGACAGAAAAAGATGTATCATGCAGGCAGCATCCACGAGAAAGCTGGAGAGGCTGTACTTTTAAAAAGCTGGAGGGACGGAGTCTCACTCTGTTGCCTAGGCTGGAGTGCAGTGGCACGATCAGCTCACTGCAAACTCCACCTCCCGGGGTTCAAGCGATTCTCGTGCTTCAGCCTCCCAAGTAGTTGGGATTACAGGCGGGGAGCCCACGCCCAGCTCATTTTTGTGTGTGTTTTTAGTAGAGATGGGATTTCAGCATGTTGGCCAGGTTGGTCTCAAATGGCCTCAGGTGATCCGCCTGCCTTGGCCTCCCAAAGTGCTGGGATTACAGGCATGAGCCACCACCACCCAGCCAAAAAAGCTGGAGAGACTTTAAAGCAAAAACTGTTATCAGAGCAAAATAGGGATATTTTATAATAACAGGGTGAAACCATCAAGAAGATATAACAGTTATAAACATGTATGCATCTAAAAACAGTCCCCCAAAAATACATGAAGCAAAAACTAACAGATTGGAAGAGAGCAGTAGTTCAAAAACAACAGCTGGAGACCTTAACATACTACTTTTAATAATGGATAAAACTAAGCAGAAGATCAACAGAGAAACAGAAGACTTAAATAACACTGTATACCAACAAGGACTAACAGAGAACTGTAGAACACTCCACCCAACTACTACAGAATGCACATTCTTCTCAAGTGCCCATGAACATTCTCCAGGACAGACCATATGCTAGGCTGTTAAAAAAAGTTCAGCAAATGTAAAAGGATTAAAATTGTACAAAAGTATGTCCTCAAATCCCAGTGGGGTGAGTTAGAAATAAATAACAAACTTGGGAAATTAATAAATAAATGCAAATTAAGCAGAATACTTCTAAATAACCAATGGGTCAAACAGGAGATCACAAACAAAATTAGGAAATATCTTGAGGCTGGGTGCGGTGGCTCACACCTGTAATCCCAGCCCTTTGGGAGGCCGAGGAGGCGGGTCGCTTAAGGTCAGGAGGTCCAGGCAGGAAAATTGCTTGAACCCCCAAGGCGGAGGATGCAGTGAGCCGAGATCACACTACAGCCTGGGTGACAGAGTGAGATTCCGTCTCAAAAAAAAAAAAGGAGATATTTTGAGACAAATGAAAATGACAGTATATAACAGACAAACTTATGGGATGCAGCTAAAGCGTGCTTAGAGGGAACTTTAGAGCTATAAGCCTACATTTTTAAATAAATCTAAATTGCCTAAACGTCTACCTTAAGTCATTGGAAAAAGAACAAACATCTCAAAAGGAAAAGGAAGTAATAGGATTAGAGTGAAAACTAATGAGACAGAGAATAGAAAAAACAATAGAGAAGATCTACAAAACCAAAGATGATTTTTTTAAAGGTAATCTTTAGAAAGATCAACAAAGTTGACAAACTTTTAGCCACACTGACCAAAAAAGAAAGGCTCAAATTACTAAATTAGAAATGAAAGAAGGTACGTTACAACCAACCTTAAGAAAGTAAAAGGACTCTGAGGGAATACTATAAACAATATAAGCCAATAAACTAAATAACCTAGATGAAATGAGCAAGTTAAAAGACATAAACTATTGCAGCTAACTCAGGAAGAAATAGAAAACCTGAAAGAAGTATAACAACGAGATTGAATAAATAATGAAAAACTGCCCACAGAGAGAAGTCCTGGCCCACATGGCTTCACTGGTTAATTCTACTAGATGTTTCAAGAAGAATTCACACCAGTACTTTCCAGACTCTAATAGAAAATAAAAGAGGAAGGAACACTTCTCAACTTACTCTTTGAGGTCATATTACCATGATACCAAAACCAGATGAAGACATCACAAGACCAGTATCTCTTATGATTATAGGTGCAAAAATCCTCAACAAAATACTAGCACACCAAGTATAGCAACATACAAGGATTGTATACTATGACCAAATGGATTTATGCAAGTTTGGTTCAACATTTGAAAATCAGTTTATGTAATACACTGTGTTAATAGAATAAAGGACAAAAACCATATGATCGTTTCCATAGGAGCAAAAAAGCATTTGACAAAATCCAACACCCCTTCATGGTGAAAACAAACACTCAGGAGAGAACTTCCTCAGCCTGTTAAAGGGCATCTGCAAAAACCCATGGCTAACATCATACCTAATGGCAAAAAATTGAAAGCTTCTCCCACTAAGATCAGGAGCAAGACGAGTTCCTGATCGTTTCTAGAAGTGGCAGTGCCATTGCCACTTCTCTTCAGCATTGTATTGGAGGTTCTGGCTAGGGCAGTTAGGCAAGAAAAAGAAATTAAAGGCATGCAAATTAGAAAAGTAGTGAAACTATTCACAGATGGGATGATCTTGTATGTAGAAAAACCTAAGGAATCTAGTGTAAAAACCAGTAAACTAATAAATAGGTTCAACAAAGGTTCAGAATACAAGGCTAATATTTAAAAATGAGTAGTATTTCTATAGAGTAGCAATCAACAAACCAAAAATTAAGGAAACAATTTTATTTATAATAGGACCAAGAATCAGAAAATTAATATTGTTAAGATAATGATATTCCCACTCTGATCTATAGATCAGCCTTACAGATTCAACACAGTTTCTGTCAGAACTCTCAGCTGACTACTTTGCACAAATGGAGTAGCTGATCCTAAAGTTCATGTGGAAGTGCAGGAGACTCAGATTAACAAAAACAGTCTTGAACTAGGCCGGGTACAGTGACTCATGCCTGTAATCCCAGCACTTTGGGAGGCTGAGGCAGGAGGATCACTTGGCCTCAGGAGTTTGAGGCCAGCCTGGGTAACATAGTGAGACCCCTGTCTCTATAAAATATTTAAAAATTAGGCAAGCCTCATGACACCCACCTATAGTCCCAGCTACTCAAGAGGCTGAGGTGGGAGGGTAGCTTGAGTCCAGGAGTTTGAGGCTGCAGTAACCTGTGATCATGCCACTGCATTCCAGCCTGGGTGACAGCGAGACTGTCTCAAAAAAACAAAAATAAAAACAAAAAAAACCTAAGACAACTCACGTCCTGACTTGAAAACTTACTACAAAGCTGCAATCGAGACACTGTGCTGCTGGCCTGAGGATAGACATATTGATCAGTGGAATATTGTTGAGAATTCAGAAATAAACCCTCATGCTTATTATGATCAATTGATTTTCAACGGGTACCAAGACCATTCATTGGCGGAAACAGTAGTAGTCTTTTTCAACAAATGGTAGTAGTCTTTTCAACAAATGGTACTGGGACCATTTGATGTCCACATGTGAAATAATGAAGTTAGATCCCCTGCCTTATGTCATATACAAAATTAAAAGGGTCAAAGACCTAAATGTAAGAGCTAAACCTATGAAACCCTTAGAAGAAAACATAAGGATAAAGCTTCATGGCCTTGGATTTAACGGTTTAGGTGTCATACACAATGACATCTGAAGCACAAGCAACCAGGTAAATAATAAATTGGACTTCATCAAAATTAAAATGTTTTGTTCTTCAGAAAACACAATCAGGAAAGTGAAAAAGAGAACCCACAGAATGGAAGAACGTTTTTTGTGGGTAAGGCAGGGTGGGGCATTTTTGCAAATCATATATCTAATAAAGGATTTGTATCTAGAATGTATAAAGAACTCCCATAACTCAATAATAAAAAAGATAACCCATTTCAAAATATAGACAAAGGATCTGAATAGACATTTCTTCAAAGAAGATATACGAATAATTATTAAGCACGTGAAAAATGTTCACCATCATGGTAGCCGTCAGGGAAATGCAAATCAAAACCACAGTGAGGCCAGGCACAGTGGCTGGCACCTGTAATCCCAGTACTTTGGGAGGCCAAGGCAGGAGGATTATTCAAGACCAGCTCGAACAACAGAGCAAGACCTCATCTCTACAAAAAAAATTTTGGTTAGCCAGGCATAGTGGCACGTGCCCATAGTCCTGACAACTTGGGAGGCTGAGGTGGGAGGATTGTTTGAGTCCAGAGTTCAATGCTGCAGTGAGCTGTGATCCTGCCACTGCACTTAAGTAGTCTAGGTGATAGAGGAAAAAACAAACCCCACAATGATATAGTACTTCATACTCACTAGAATGGTTATCATCAAAAAAGGTGGATAATAAGGGTTGGCAAGAATATGGAGAAATCAGAGCCCTCAATCACTATTAGTGGGCATGTAGAATAGTGCAGCCACTTTAGAAAAAAGTCTAGCAGTTCCTCAAAAGGTTAACATACAGTTATGTCATAGGGCCTAGAAATCCTCCTCCCAGATATATACCCAAGAGAAATGAAAATATATGTTACACAAAAACTTGTTCAGGTATGTTCATCACAGCATATTCATAACAGCCAAAATATGGAAACAACGCAAATGACTGTCACCTGATTAATGAATAAACAGAATATGGTTTTTTTTGTTGTTTTTTTTGTTTGTTTTTTGAGACAGGGTCTCTCTCTGTCGCCTAGGCTACAGTGCAGTGGTGTGATCACAGCTCATTGCAGCCCTGACCTCCCAGGCTCAGCCATCCTCCTACCTCAGCCTCCCGAGTAGCTGGAAACACAGATGCATGCCACTACGCCCAGCTAATTTTTTTATTTTTTGTAATAAAAAGAGACAGGATCTTGCTGTGTTGCCCAAGCTGGTCTCAAACTCCTGCACTCAAATGATCTTCCCGTCTTGGTCTCCCGAAGTATTGGAATTACAGGCATGAGCCACTGTACCAAGCCAGAATGTGATATATTTATACTAGCGGATATTATTCAGGAGTAAAAAAAAGGGAATGCTGATAGGTGCTACAACATGGATAAACCTTGAAAACATTGTACTAGGTGTGAAAGAAGCAGTCACAAAAGACGGCATATTACGTGAGTTCATTAATATGAAGTGTCCTGAATAGGCAATTGCATAGAGATGGAAAATGGTTTCATGGTTGCCTAGAGCTAAGGGGTTTGGTGGGAAATAGGAAGTGACTGGTAGTGAGTACAAGGCTGCTTTTGGGGGGTGATGAAGATATTCTAAAATTGATTGTGGTAATGGCTGCACAACTCTATGAATGTCCTAAAAATCACGATACCATGGTTAACTAAATGGGTGAATTGCATGGTATGTGAATTGTACCTCAAAGCTGTTAAAAAAAAAAAAAAAAAGTGAGTGTGCATGCCCACAGAAAATGGAGTGCAGTGCAGACAGACAGAGAGTGGTGACCGCTCCAATCGGTGTGGTAGAGCTGAAGAGACTCGGAGGGAAGCACAGGCCTCATGAGCTGGTTTTCCCATCCTCATCCTTGGGACTGACCTTGTTGCTAAGCTCTGGCCATTGCTTTGGAGACTGTTTCTTGAAAATATTTATCCCAGAAAGTCTTGTCAGGCCTGCGCAAGCCAGGCACCAAAAGTTGGTGGTGACTTGGAGAGGGGTCAAGCTGCCCTGTCTCTTTCTTCGCAGACGTTCATTTCTCAGTAGGACTTGTGTGCCCCACACTGTGCCCACTGCTTCCATAAACATCCTTCCCTGCAGGACTCCCTAGAGCACCATGGGCTGGGTGCCGAGGATGCCAAGCACGCAAGGTCACACAGCAGTGCACGACAGAGGCAGGATTCTGCGTGATAGTTCTTCAGGTTCACTTCACAGATTAGCTGACACTTAACTGTTCTGGAAGCTGGGCCAAGGAGTCCTAACATGGAAATTGAGTAACTATAGTTTTTTGCCCAAGGTACAGGAGAATAAATATGAGTAGATAGAATCTCTTAAATTAAAAATTTCTCCAGTAAATTTTTCCTAAGTCTTTGCCTCCTGCCTGTTTAGTTCCCATTAAAAGCGTGGAGATGAAAAAGAATACAAAGTAGCAAGCAAGCATTCGCAGAAAAACTCAGTTTTCTGAGGACTTAACTTCTATTTAGTTTCTAATTGTATGTTGCTTACTTGGGGCAATGTTCCAGGCACCTTCAGTATATTCCTCTACTCCTTACAACATTAAGGGGTAGGTATAGTTGTCAGTATTGCTGTTTTACAAAGGAGGATGGATGCTGAAGCAGAGAGGTCCACTGATTTACTGAAGACCACCCAGCTAGTGAATGGGGTTCAAACCCAGTAGTCTGGCTTCAGGGTCTGTGCTCTTAACTACCGTGCCACGCTGTGTCTCAGTCACACTTCATTCAGCAGCTTGTCATCTTCCAGGGTTGTGATTTTAACATGACTGGGAAAGATAGTTCCAAGTCCACAGGGTAGAGTAAGTTAGATTCTCTCTCTCTCCTTTTGTTTTTTGAGACAGAGTCCAGCTCTGTCGCCCAAGCTGGAGTGCAGTGGCACGATCTCTGTTGGCCTTCCAGGCTCAAGCGATCCTCCCACCTCTCCCTCTTGAGTAGCTGGGACTACAGGCGCATGCCACCATGCCCAGCTAATTTTTAAAATTTTTTTATAGCGATGAGGTCTCACTGTATTGTCCAGGCTGGTCTCAAACTCCTAGGCTCAAGCAGTCCACCTGCCTTGGCCTCCCAAAGTCCTGGGATCATAGGCATGAGCCACCACACCCAGTCGGAATAAGTTAGGGTCTTCTGTCTTGATACTTTGCAGAGTATCACTGTGTTTTCTGTATGAGCCTTACCTGAATGTATCTGATAACCACTCCTCTATAACACATAGAAGCCTTTGCAAAAAGCCTCTAGGGAAACAGTTTCTGTAGGAACTTGAGAGGACCTTGGCAGTTACTGATTCATCTGTTCACCTTTAAAATGAGGAAACTGAAGGGAAGTCACTCTGCTAAGATCACCTAGCCTCTCCTGACTCTGACCAATGCCCTCTTGAAATAGTAGGGATCTACGCTGGGCATGGTGGCTCACGCCTGTAATCCCAGCACTTTGGGAGGCCGAGGCGGGCAGATCACTTGAGATCAGGAGTTCAAGACCAGCCCGGCCAACATGGTGAAACCCCATCTCTACTAAAAATAGAAAAATTAGCTGGGCGTGGTGGCGCATGCCTGTAGTCCCAGCTACTCGGGAGGCTGAGGCAGGAGACTTGCTTGAAACCAGGAAGCGGAGGTTGCAGTGAGCCCAGATCATGCCACTGCACTCCAGCCTGAGTGACAGAGCAAGACTCTGTAAATAAGTAAAGAAAGGATCTAGGAGTGAATGGGGGCTTCTCTTATGTTCCCATTCAGTCTGTACAGTAACCCTAGCTGTCTGCTACAGAGCAGTCTAAGGCCTAGTGAGGAGGTGACTGGCCCAAGGTCATAAAGCCAGCAAGTCTGACACATATCAAGTGTCCCATAAATATCACTTAGCTGCTGTTGATGTTAGCAGTAATGACATTGGGTAAAATGAAAATCTGCCTGTAGATAATATGTTCATCTGCATCAATAGCATCAGTTGTGATACCCAGTCTGCTTTAGAAAGTTGAACCTTAGAAAAATTTAGATGGTTCTTTTAAAAAATGGGGAATTGTTCAAAAAGAATCCCTCTTGGGCTTCAGCAGTGTCCGTCATGGAGTCTCAGCAGAAGAACCAAGTAAACAGGGCCATTTGCGACTTGAAGAGCGGTCCCAATAATTTGCTGTCATACATCTGCCTGGGCGCTTTCTGGGGGTCTGGTTGGTGGCAGGAGAAGGGCATAAGCAGGGAGGGATGGGTCATGTTACTGTGTTGACTGTGTCCGAATATTTTTACTTTATGTTAAAGTTGATGAGACATAACTATTGCAGAGTCCATTTTTCCAAGTCTCTGCGCTCACCTGGCTCCTGGGGGTGTGGAGGGAGTTTTGCAGCTTTCAGAGTCTGTGTTTTGGGCTCAAGGCCCAGCCAAATGGCTATGCTACAAGTCTGTTCAGAGCAGGTTCGAGGGGCAGAAACGTGTTTCCTCACAAGCTGTGACTCAATCCTGTCTCCGGTGGCTGTGTCAGCCTCCATTGTGTTCCCTCCTCCAGGGGCTTCTGAGGAGAATGGCCTGCCTCACACGTCAGCCAGGACCCAGCTGCCCCAGTCAATGAAGATTATGCATGAGATCATGTACAAACTGGAAGTGCTCTATGTTCTCTGCGTGCTGCTGATGGGGCGTCAGCGAAACCAGGTGGGCCCCTCTCCAGCGTCTCAGGACACGGGGAGCAGGTGCTGCCCGGGTGCTCATGGTATGCCAGGTGCTCCACTGGGCCTTCTGTTGGAATGGCTCTCGCTCTAGCCTGGCAAAGCATAGCGGTATTTCTCCTTCTGTTCTACCCATAAGGAAACCAGGCTGATTTCAGAACCGGGAGTCTTTCCACTGTGCCTTGCTGTATGGAGCATTTCTAGGCAGTCCTGGTTGGTGCTGAGGGCAGGAGCAGGCAGTTGCCTCTGTGAGGTGAAGACTACAAAGTTGAAAACTGGCAAGCCTGGCCCTGTGGACGTGCTAGAGGAGTTGCCAACCTGATGTGGGCTCAGGGCAGTGGGACAGAGCCCAGAGCTGTGTCTGCTTAGGAAAACTGGGCAAGTATGGGGGGGCTCCAGATGTGCAAGGTTCCCTGAGCCTTGAAGTAGTTCCAAGACGGAGGAGGAAGGGCCCACAACCTACAGTGGAGGAAAAAGGGCTTGGAACAGTGCAGCCCTCCTCAAGACTATTGAGAAGTAGCCTTTTCCTGCAGACCGCGCCCTTCTAGGGAGGAAACCAGGCATGGGGGCAGGAGAGAGGCTGGAGGCTCAGCAGTCCTTCCACACCTTTCTGAGTCAGACACTGGACTGTCACAAGTCTGGGCAACAGAGGTACAGTTACCCCCATTTTACAAGTGAGGATGAAAATGTCCAGAAGAGAATGAGGAGTATACCAGGTGGGAGGGGGCAGTGCCCTGGGGAGGAGTGTGCGTAGTCGCTGGAACAGTGAGGCAGCTGGGGGACGGCCTGGAGCAAACAGCCAGGAGACGAGGGCTGAGGGCTCACGGGGACCAGGTCACGTCAAGCTGTCACAGGCCATTTTAAAGACTTTGGTTTTTACTCTGAGTGAAGTGAGAAGTCATTCCTCTGACTGCTTTTGGAAAGACTGGAAACAGCAAGGAAGGGAATAGGGCGACCATTAGGGGCCCTCATAATAGGGCCAAGAGATGATAGCAGCTAGGACCAGCACATTGATGGTGGGACTGGTGGGAGGTGGTTGCATTCTGGATATGTTTTGAAAGATAGGATTTGCTGATGGTTTGGATGTGAACTTAAGAGTGAGGAGAGGAGTTAAGGGTGACTCCCAAGGTTTTTCGCCCAAGCAAGTAGGAGAATGGATTTGCCATGTATTGAGATGGTTAAGACTAGCAGGTAAGGAGTGGAGGAGCAGGCTTAGGGAGGAAGATGGGGAGTTGTGTTTTGTACAAGGTAGATTTGAGGTGTGTGTTAGAATCGACACTTGGATTGATTACCTACAGCTGGTGTTGGGGAGATGGCAAGGCTGGAGGTATCACTTTGGGAGTCCTCAGCATATGGTTGTATTTAAAACCAGGACACTGGATGAGATCCCACACTGATAGCCACAGCATTGGTGTCCCTTCCTTCAATACGGAACATGTTTTTAATAAAAAATAATAGTTCTAGGGACAGCTTTTATGCATTGAGTGCTATTACTCTTTTGAGGCACTTTCACAGTTACTTATATTTGAAATAATTGTAGGGACAGCTTCTGCGCGTTGAGTGCTATTACTTTTTCGAGGCACTTTCACAGTTGTTTGAATTTTCAGGTATTTAGTAAGTTACACAACAGGTGGTGACTCTGTGTCCCCACACTCAATTCTTGAGAAAGCCAGGGCATAAAGTGGGCTATGCGCTTGGGGGACAGGCCTGGATAGAGCCAGGATTTAAACTCTGCTGCCCTGCCTCCTCTTTCTGCCCTCTCACAGCAGTTCTCTGTTCCCTGAGCCTTCTTGTTGCCAAGTTGCTATGAGTTGTTGCGGTCTTGAGTTAAACTGTATGATTACAGTGCTGGTTCCTTGGGAAGAGACTACTAGTGACCTTGAAATCCTGGCCCCCCAAAACCACTGTTTCACTAGCATGTTCTCATTTGCACAGTCAGCATTTCCTGGGTTTCTGCTGTGTGCCGGGCACCGTGAGGATCTGGATTCCCAGATCCTGCCTATACTGGGTAGCAAGGGGAAGGGTTTCCTTGGCCAGGCCTCACAGAAGGCTTCCTCCTTAAAGAGGCCTCCTCGTTAATGAGCAGTTGGGCCAAGTTCTCAGACCAATCTTGGCCAAATTGAAATCTCAGGACTGGAAAGGCTCCCCATGTGCTGTGAAGCTTCATCCGTCTGGTGCTAATGAATATCCTCCATGTAGCAGTCGTTTCATTTAGTGCCCTGAGTAGCTTCCACATTACCTCATTGAGCCTTTTCAACAGCTCTGTCGTCCCCCATCGCCTTTTCTATCAAGGGACTTGGGCTGAAAGAATGTTGCCCAGGGTCACAGAGCTATCTTGTGAACCCAGGGCTGTCTGACTGCAAAGCCTGAGCTTGCACCCGCTGCCTCCTCAGGAAGAGTGGCACTTCATCTCGCCCACTTGCCTACCATCCTGCTATAGAGCAGGCTACGGGGCTGGACCTGAGAGTAGGAATAATGCATTCTACAAGTAAAATTTGTTTTACAAATTTACACGTGAAGAAGCTGCTATTTTCTTTTTTTTTTTTTTTGAGACAGTCTTGCTCTGCCACCCAGGCTGGAGTGGTGCAGTGGCATGATATCGGCTCACTGCAACCTCTGCCTCCCCAGCTCAAGCGATCCTCCTGCCTCAGCCCTCCAAGTAGCTGGGGTTACAGGCGCACACCACCATGCCTGGCTAATTTTTGTATTTTGTTTTTGTTTTTGTTTTTGAGACGGAGTCTCCCTGTCACTCAGGCTGGAGTGCAATTTCTGCTCACTGCAACCTCCGCCTCCTGGGTTTAAGCAATTCTCCTGCCTCAGCTTCCCGAGTAGCTGGGACTACAGGCATGCGCCACCACACCCAGCTAATTTTTGTATTTTTAGTAGAGACAGGGTTTCATCATGTTGGCCAGGCTGGTCTGAAACTCCTGGCCTCAAGTGATCCACCCGCCTTGGCCTCCCAAAGTGCTGGGATTACAGGCGTGAGCCATCATGCCCAGCCGAGAAGCTGGTATTGTTAGGAGAAAAGGGAAATGATGTAGTAGAAACCTCAAACCTAAGCACTTGGCCTGAACTTAGGAGACCCAGGGTCAGGTCCAAGTCTGCCTCAGAAGGCCCCTCTCTTCCCAGCTGTGTGACTCACCCCTAATCTCTTTAAGCTTGGGTTTCTAGTCTGTGCATTGAGGCAGTTGCACTGGATGAATTTTTTTGGGCCATTGTTGGAACGTTTTATAGCTGTGTGACCTGGGCGTGGCTTAGGGCCCTTTGGAGTGAGACAGGAAGGCAAATGGCTTGGTGAACACCATAGATGTCAGCCGTACCTCCCCACCCCCAGTTAAGCAGGGCAAGGTAGACCCAGGCTGGGTTTTAGTAAAGGCCTGAGTGGCAGAGCAGGTGTCATTTTACATCAGCCTCAGTCTAACAGATTCTGGGCTGCTTATGAGTCTTAACACTGGCCAGAGGCTGTGATTTCTAGTAGGAAGAGTAGTCACCTCTATTACTTTCAGTGGCAAAAACCGCAATTACTTCTACACAACCTAATAGGTTGAAGGAGAGGTCCATAGGAATGGAGGCTGCCAGGGATGTCTTTGTCAGGTTCTGGTCTCCCAAGATAAATGCATACCTGTAGTGGGCTAGAAAGGGGCAGACTTAGGATCTGAACACCTGAGTTAGGTGCCGTTGCAATCAATGACCTTGCCCAGGCTGGTCTTGCTGAACTTCTCCCCCTTGTAAAATAGCAATAAGCGAGCACTGGTGCTGTGTGCAGAGCTTTACATCTGCTTTCTGACTTGATCCTTACAACAGCCCCGAGAAGGACTTGTAATAGCCTCATGTTATATAAACAAATTTTAATAGGGAAATCATTCATCTAGTTCTGTTTTAAAAGATAGAAATTAGTATCAGTGAAGCCTCTCTCCCCTCTGATCCTTGACATTCTGATGGTTCCATGAAGCAGCTAATTTTACCAGTTATTAGTGTATCCTTCTAGAGACATTTTTATGCTTACAAAGGCGAATTGTATTCCTCTTTTTTTACACAATCAGTAATATAGCATGAGCACACTTGCTTTCCCAGTATTATCTCTCGGCAATTGTTCAGTTCACGGCATATAAAATACCTTGATTCTTTTTTACTGGTGCCTTGTATCCCATTGAGTGGCATACCATAATTTATTTTGGGGTATTACAAATAATGCTATAGTGAGTAGTGTTGTAAATATATATCATTTAGTGTTTATATGGATCTGTCTGAGTGTAAATTCCTAAAGTGGAATTGCTGGTTAAAGGGATTATGGATTTGCAATTTTAGAGCTACTGCCAAACCCTCTTCCCTGTGCAGGTCATACCAATGTGCCCTCCCACCAACAGCGTGTGAATGTACCCAATGCCCAAGTCACCAACACGGTCTTATAAAGCTTTGTCATCTTTCCCAGTCTGAAAAAGTGAAAAATCAGAGACATTTGTAGGACTCCTTGTAGAGGAATTTCTTTGCCTGTGGCATGAATTGCCAATGTATGTTCTCTCTTTGTCATATTTGGCTTGTGACTTTGCTTATTTTGAGTTTTGCCGTACAGAATTTTAAAAGGTTTGGGTGGTTGATGTCAACAAGCTTCTTTTTTAGCTTCTAGGTTTAGTATAATCCTTCAGAAAGGCTTTTCTAACTCTTAGATCATTTTTTTTTAATTCTTTGCAGAGATTTTTCTAGATCTTAGAGTTTTTTAATAATTGTATCTTACTTTCAGCTGAAATTTATCCTAGTGCAAAGCATGAGGGACATTTTGATATTAATACGAGGAGACAAATCTTAAGGAATTTGTTTAAGGTGACAAAGTTTGCACATGGTAAAGCTAAGAGTCAAACCCAGGACTCTTGAATCCCAAAGGACTCTTGAATCATGTGCAGGACTCTCTGAATCCCAAACTCATGCTTCTGTGATAGGAACTACCAGACATTATGACTTGTAGCATTATTGTGAGCATTAATGAGCAAAGTTAGAAAGTGGGTTTGTGTGTGGTGGGCATAGGGGATACACGGATGTTTTCTTCAGACCCTGGCACTCCTTACTGACAGAACTGATACTCGTCCTGAATATCATTATCGTGTGTACTGAGCACGAGGTTTTGCTGGATTTTTCAAGCACATTTGTCTTAATACTTTTTCCTTCCTATCCCATTCAGGTTCACAGAATGATTGCAGAGTTCAAGCTGATCCCCGGACTTAATAATTTGTTTGACAAACTGATTTGGAGGAAGCATTCAGCATCTGCCCTTGTCCTCCATGGTCACAACCAGAACTGTGACTGTAGCCCGGTAAGCAGGAGACCCCTGGGGACAGATGGGGCCTCGCTGGCTTGGAGTAGTTGTTTCGAGGCCTGCTGCTGACCCTTTGACCTTTTTTCCTTTGGGAGTAGAGCAGAAACTAAAATCATATTTTACAGTCCCCTAATTGGAAGCTACCTTGGAGTAGGATCTGAGTGAACCCCACTCCCCACCCCAACCTATGCAGAAATCCCTTTTAAGATGTTCCTAGGCTGGGCACAGAGACTCATGCCTGTAATCCCAGCACTTTGGGAGGCCGAGCAGGCAGATCACTTGAGGTCAAGAGTTACAGACCAGCCTGGCCAACATGGTGAAACCCTGTCTCACTAGTGTGAGAGACACTTGCGTCTCTCACTAAAAATACAAAAATTGGCCAGGTATGGTGTTGGGTGGCTGTAATCCCAACTCTTCGGGAGGCTGAGGCACCAGAATTGCTTGAACCTAGGAGGCAGAGGTTGCAGTAAGCTGAGATCACGCCACTGCACTCCAGCCTGGGCAACAGAGTGAGACTGTGTCTCAAAAAAAAAAAAAAAAAAAAAAAAAGGTTCCTGCTTGAGACCCTCTAGCCAACTTCCCCTTGTAATCTCTGTGATGGGGATCTCATTTCACTCCAGGCAGGGGGCTGCCCACTGCATGAGCTAGCAGCCTGCTTTTCCTTATTTGCTGTTTTATCCTATTGTAATTTTCATCCACCTATAGAACCGTGCTCCTGGGCATGGTGGCTCACACCCATAATCCCAGCACTTTGAAAGGCCAAGGCGGGCAGATCACTTGAGGTCAGGAGTTTGAGACCAGCCTGGCCAACATGATGAAACGCTGTCTCTACTAAAAATACAAAAATTAGCCAGGCGTGTTGGTGGGCACCTGTAATCCCTGCTACTCAGGAGGCTGAGGTGGGAGAATCACTTGAACCCGGGAGGTGGAGGTTGCAGTGAACTAAGATCAAGCCACTGCACTCCAGCCTGGGTGACAGAGCAAAGACACTGTCTCATACAAAAAAAGGGGGCTTTGGTTTTTTGAGCCCAAGCACTCTCCTTTACCTTGTGTCTCTCACAGTCCCCTTGAGAGAGCTCTGAACAGGACATTGGAAGGCTTGCTGGAAGAGCTTGAATGAATCACTGAATCTCTGAGCCTCTGTTTTCTTGCAGAAGGAGGATAATACTCTTTCCCCTATTGGCCCCCTGGCTAGTTGACACCCTGCCTACCAGCATGAGAAGGAAAGTGCTCTGGGACTTGAAAGTGCCACACAGCCATCAGGGCCTGGTGCCATGGGGCCTTCATCTCTTCACTGCATTCTGGGGACTTCCCTCAGTGACCTGTCTTCTGCTTTATCATTTGAGTTTTTAATTTCAAGCAAATATATTTTGCATTTCTAGATGTTCTGTCTGGCTCAATTCGGAAACTGCTTAGCCATGATGTTAATATCTTTTTTCTGCTGCATATTCTGTTTTTAATCATTTTTAAAATACTTTCTTAAGGTCTCTTTCGATTGCTCGTGGGACACTAATGCTTGTGTTTGGGTCTTCAGACCTCAGGGGGGAGTGTTGCCTCGTGTTTTGTAATGTCTATGGAGCGGCCACCAGAATTGCTTGAACCCAGGAGGCAGAGGTTGCAGTAAGCTGAGATCATGCCACTGCACTCCAGCCTGGGCAACAGAGTGAAACTGTGTCTCAAAAAAAAAAAAAAAAATTCTGCCTAAGGCCCTCTAGCCACTTCCCCTTGTAATCTCTGTGATGGGGATCTCATTTCACTCCAGGCAGGGGGCTGCCCACTGCATGAGCTAGCAGCCTGCTTTTCCTTATTTGCTGTTTTATCCAATTGTAATTTTCATCCACTTATAGAACCATGCTCCCGGGCATGGTGGCTCACACCCATAATCTCAGCACTTTGAGAGGCCAAGGCGGGCAGATCACTTGAGGTCAGTGGGGCTAGTTTCCCCCATGGGTACCTGTGTAGCCTCAGCCCTGGAGGCATTTCTACAGGGCACTTTTGCTTTTGTCTGCCAGGTGTGTCAGGTACAGCTGTCCCAGGGCCAGTTTTCTTGTTTAATGTCTTGGCCCTACTGCCCCAGTCGTATGAGCCCAGGGTTTCTGCTGCTCTTGGGAGGGCCCCCTTCACCCACCAGCAGCACCGTGGTAGAGCCAGGCTCCCTGGGCTGGTGGGTCAGGCCTTTCTAACCCTTCTTTCACCAAGTGTACATGCTCCCCAGGCTTTACCAGGACCTGAGACCTTGTCTGGTCCCTGCAGGGCATTAAAACCCAAGCCTTAGTGTGACTAGGTCTTGTCTCCACCTCTCCACACTGCCCACAGCTGCTGAGTATCAGTTTCTTGGCTCACTATTCCAAACTCCTCGGTCCTTTCTTCATTTCTAACTCCTATGGACTTCCCCTGCTCCTCCCCACATGTGTTGTTTTGTTTGTTTGTTTGGTTGGTTTTTTGGGACAGAGTCTCCATCACCCGGGCTGGAGTGCAGTCAGTGGTGCGATCTCGGCTCACTGCAACCTCCGCCTGCCAGGTTCAAGTGATTCTCTTGCCTCAGCCTCCTGAGTAGCCAGAATTACAGGCGCAGCAACCATGCCTGGCTAATTTTTGTATTTTTAGTAGAGACGGGGTTTGCCATGTTGCCCAGGCTGATCTCAAGCTCCTGACCTCAAGCGATCTGCCCGCCTTGGTCTCCCAAAGTGCTGTGATTACAGGTGTAACCACCACGCCCCGCCTTATTTTTTATTGAGTGTGATGGCATGTTTTTAGCAGGAAGGGGGCCACATTAGCTTAACCTGCTGTTGATCAGATGTGGAAGTGAACAGATGGTTTTCTCACTAAAGAAAATTCCTCATGGTACATGAGGACAGAGGCTTAGAGAAGCAGGCTCTAACCAGAGTGTCTGCTTGTGTTATTTTGGAACCTTGTGACTGTGCTCCTAACATTGAGGCTATGCATGTGTTTCAGGACATCACCTTGAAGATACAGTTTTTGAGGCTTCTTCAGAGCTTCAGCGACCACCACGAGTAAGTACAAGTGTGTCCCTGCAAGGAGAGTTGTTGGGTTGTCTTCGGAAGGCCTCGATCTCCTTGTCTGGTCCCTGACCTCAGCTCAAGAGGAGGCCCTGGAGCTGGTGGAAGCCCACTGTCCCCTCAGTGTTAGCAGGTGTGACACTGCAGTCGGACCTCCCGTCTTTCCAGACTTCCTTATGGCAGGCACTGCCCCTGAGCTTGCTTCTAACCCTCATAGCCACGCCAGGAACTGAGTATGGAAGTTGTTGGCCCCTTATTACCTTTGGAATCAATGGATCTCTCAACCTACTGCCCCTCTAAAGCAAGAGTGGACAGCGTGGCTATTCCCAGGGGCTGGCAGGAACTTCAGACAGGCAAAGCCGACTGCTTACTGAGCAGCTGGAGGATTCTTCCCTCCACAAGGAGGTGTGCTCCCATTTTTCTTGAAAGACATTCTGCGCTCATTTATTTTTTAACCTTCGATGGAGAATGTACAAGGAAAATTACTCTCTGCTGTAAGGAAAACAGTGCAGGAATGGGGTGACTAGCAGCTGACCCTTGACCTTGGCACTGGGGAGGTGATGTGGGGACCTTAGTGAGCAAGAATTTCAGTGAGCTCAGCTCCAGCCAGCTGCATGTGCACAGGAAACTAGGCCCACTGTTGCATAACTTCTGATTTTTTCTGCCAAGGAAAGGCAGAAATTAAGATTTATGTGAAAGGTCCTGATTTTAAATGTTGGTTTAAATTTTTTAAAAACCTTGCATTTGAGCTAACAGAACATGCCTGGAGACAGCTGTGGCCCCAGGGCACCTCCATCATATGCACCCGTCCTCTGTGAGAGGTTTTCTGGCTGAAAGCCATAGAAGGGCTCCAGGAAGCATGTTAACCTTCTGAAAAATGGCACCACATATATTATGGAACTGTGCTGTTTTCCCTGAGGAAGTGAGTCTCTGGCTTTCATCAGACTCTTCAATCTGAGTACTCTGTGGGGTATCAGGATGAATGCAAACAGCCAGGGCCCCTGCTCTCATGAAGGGCAGAGTCTGAAAACAGAGACTGTCGTTCATCCAAGGATTCCACCGTTGAGCATTAGTGATAAGTGGAGATGGTATTCAGGAGGAGAGGAACGGGGGTCTGTGAGAGGTCATTTGACAGGGTCCAGGACTGGCCAGAGGACGCTCAGGAACTCTCGCCTGCAGAAGAGGCTTGCCCGCCAAGACCTGAAGGGTCAGCTTGTAGTGAATTGAGTGAACAGGCATGTGAGAGGGTGAGTGTTCTAGCCAGAAGCCCCTGAACGAGGGAAGACCATTGTGGTCCGCTGATGGGAGTGATGAGGGCGTGGCTCTGGGCTGCACAGGACGTTGTGGTCGCAGTCACAGGCCTGGATTTTATATACAGATGGTCCACTTAGAATTTTTCAACTTCACAATGGTACAGAAGTAGAATTTTGAATTTTGATCTTTTCCTGGGCTCATGATAAACAGTTCAATACTCTTGCAATGCTGGGCGCTGAGCTGCAACTGCAGCTCAGAATGTATTTCAAGAAAAATGGTGACCAGCTACACAGTCACCAAGGTAGACAACCAGTACTCTGTGCTGTGCCTGCCATGTTGCCAGTGATTATGGCCAACTGTAGGCTGAAGTCAGTGTTCTGAGCACATTCCAGGTAGGCTAGACTAAGCTAGGAGGTTTAGTGGGTTAGATATATTAAATGTGTTTTCTTTCTTTTTTTTTTTTTTTTTTTTTTTTTCAAGACGGAATCTTGCTCTGTTGCCCAGCCTGGAGTGCAGTGGCGCGATCTTGGCTCACTGCAACCTCCACTTTCTGGGTTCAAGCGATTCTCCTACCTCAGCCTCCTGAGTAGCTAGGATTATAGGCGTGTGCCACCACGCCCAGCTAATTTTTTATATTTTTAGTAGAGACGGGGTTTCGCCACGTTGGCCAGGCTGGTCTCGAACTCTTGACCTCGTGATCCACCTGCCTTGACCTTTCAAAGTGCTGGGATTAGACGTGAACCACCGCGCCCGGCCTCAATATGTTTTCAACTTACGTATTTTCAAATACGATGGGTTTATGAGGACATAACCTCCTCCTAAGTCAGGAAATGTCTGTTCTAAATGCAGTGGGAAGCTGTGGAAGTGTTTTCACCAGGAGTGACAGGATCAGAGTCCTGATTCTGAAGATCAGTTTTGGCACTGTGTGATGACTCAGTTCCTGTGGGATACCTTTTAGGGAGCTGGTGTCCTGGGAACACACGACCCAGCAGTGACAGGCCTGGATGGCAAGTGGGGGGAAGTGTCACAGTTCGCCAGGCCTCTGTGTGATGTGTGACCATGGTGCTTGGTGGGACTGCTGCAGCAGGGCCAGGCTTGAGTGTGATTGGACATGTTGAGGTGCTGGTGCCTTTGAGAAAACAAGTAGAAATATAGGCAAAGAGAAGGGCCCAGAGCTGCTGAGGGAAGGGGCCTTGTCGGTGAATGTGGCAGGCAGGGGTTGGGGATGGGGGTGGGACCAGGGAGAGATTCCACTGCCTGAGAGCCCAGAGTTCCCTCCTCCTGCAAGTGCTGGCTGGAGTGAGAGGTGCTGGAGGAAAGTGCCTGGTGGCTTCTTGGATTCTGTCCGCAGGAAGTGGGCAGGAGACTCCCTGCGCTAGCCCGGTGCTGACCCAGCAGCCCCAGTTCCTGTCCTTTACCTCCTCCAACCCATTTTGTTTCAGGAACAAGTACTTGTTACTCAACAACCAGGAGCTGAACGAACTCAGTGCCATCTCTCTCAAGGCCAACATCCCTGAGGTGGAAGCTGTCCTCAACACCGACAGGTGAGTGCAAGCGTGCAGCTTTTCCCTCAGCCCAACCCGGCTGCCCACGTTCCCCGGGGGCTCACCGCTGAGCACATGCAGGTATGCATGCGTGTCCTCTCTCACATGTAGCTGCAGTGTCCTGAGGGCTCCTGTGTGCCAGGCACTGTATTCATGTCACCTGCATTTTCTCATTGGAGCCTCACAGCAGCCCTAGGAGGGAAGCCCCATCAGTACCTGCACTTTACAGATGAGGGAGCAGAGCCTCAGAGAGGTCACCTGCCAGAAGTCACGTGTGCTCCACACTGCGCCCCCTCCATTGTCCCGTGCATTCAGCCCCTTTGCGTATGTGCTCCTTTCTTGCCTGGTGGCATCTGCAGCCAAGCAGGACAGACAGAAGCCTCTTACCTGCTGCCAAGTGTTAAGTTGCATTACCTGGGTTAAGTTTGCCTCACCTGGAGCCAGGCAGTGGGGGGCTAGTCTCACAGGCATCAGAATACAGTGGACTTTATCCAACAAGAGCCATGATTTCCCAACCTTTTTTGTTTGTTTGTTTGTTTTGTTTTGTTTTTTAGACACAAGGTCTTGCTCTTTCCCTCAGGCTGCAGAGCAATGGTGTTATAGCTTACTGCAGCCACAAACTTCTGGGCTCAAGTGATTCTCCTGCCTCAGCCGCCCGAGTAGCTGGGACTACAGGTGTGCGCCACCATTCCCAGCTAGTGTTTTTACTTTTTTTTTGTAGAGATGGGGTCTCACTATGTTGCCCAGGCTGGTCTCAAACTTCTGGCCTCAAATGAGCCTCCCAAAGTCCAGGGATTACAGGTGTGAACCACCACTCCTGGCCTCCCAATCTTTTTTTTCTAAGGCAGCAGAACTCTTCATTCAAATAAAATTGTACCCAGTCCTGCCCTGATGTCTGTAGTGGATCACAGTAGAGCTGCTCTGTTTGAAGGGCCCAGACCCCTGCGTGCCTGGCCATCTTCCTTCCCCCATGATGGGGCCAGAGTCATTTCCTCATCTCCTGCCTTTGCTTCATAGACTGGGAAGCTGAGGCTTGGAGTTGTGGACACTTGCCCAAGGCCAGCTGGAAGTGAACCTCAGGCAAGGAGTACGCTGGGCCTCACCCTACTGGCACAGTCTTTTCCCATCTGGCAGACTGGCATGGCCTGTTTCAACACACTGTTGGTATAAATGGCTCTCCTCTGGCCGTTCTAAGCCATGTCTGATTCTGGATATGTTTCTGGCCTGAGATGTGGTGGGAATGCACTTGGCGGTTTAATTCTGTGGCTGCAGGGACCCAGTTGGAGCAGGACGGCATCTTGCAGACTTGGAGACGTCCCCGTGGTTTTTCACCACCTAAGCCAGCAGAGTGACCTATCCCCAGGGCTCCTGTCAGCCTCTCAGATCTGTCACCAGTGTTTCTCTTCTATTTCAGGAGTTTGGTGTGTGATGGGAAGAGGGGCTTATTAACTCGTCTGCTGCAGGTCATGAAGAAGGAGCCAGCAGAGTCGTCTTTCAGGTGAGTCTGGGGAAAAGTACCTGCCGATTCTGCGGGGCTGCAGAGCCAGGTGTTTCTCAGGAGGTTAGGAATACCTCCTTTCGTCACCAGTGTCCGTGCCTGAAGCACAATTACTGTTGGGGAGAGGTGGTTTGACTGCCATCTTGCCTAGTGTTGACTCGACAGGTATGTGGGAGCTTCTTCTGCAGCCCACAGCGACCGAGCATTCACCAAGCACCTGTTCTGTGCTGGTGCCACATGGGCGGGAGAGAACTAGGATACGGGCCCTGCCATGAATTCCCTAGAGCTGTGCTGTTTCAATGCAGCGTGGGAAGGAATGGAGCCAGGGTTGGCCCAGGAGCTATAGGAGCAAAGGAAAGCCTCTTCCGCTGCTAGGGCTGGGGGCTGGGTGAATACAGGGAGACCTTCTCTGAGGTCCTTAGATACATCTGAGATGAGTCTTGAAGTCAGTGGACAGGTAGAGTTCCATCAGGGCCGGGCGTGAGCTGTCAGGAGGCTTGATGCCCACATGGGCCTTTGTCACTTCAGTGCCTTGTCCAAACTCCCTGTCATGGATCCCTGCTGTGCCCTCTGGGTCCCTCGGTCAGCATCAACCACTACTTCCCTAGGCCAGCCCATCATCTGTGAGCCCAGTGGCCTGTCTGCATGTGTTCGTCCGCTTCCCGCACGCATTCCTGGCCCCTCAATTGCACGTCCTCCCATTCTTGTGAAAGGGCAAAGCCTAGAGTATGTTTCACGGGGGCTCGCAGGAGCCAGCCCTTCGATCCCAGATGTCACCCTCTCTGTGACACAGCCCCTTCCAGACAGACCCAGATAGAAGACTTCTCCACTGAGCTGGCTCTCTGTGAGGATGGGGGCACTGCTGTGTCCCCAGGCCCAGGATGAAGCCTGATGCTTGGTAGATGTTCAGTAAATGTTGAGTACATGAAAAGGCAACAGACATCTCCCAACCCCTTGGAGAACTGAACATGGGCCAGAAGAGGGCAGCCTTAGCCACCTGAGCCAATATTTGGGTCACAGGTTTTGGCAAGCTCGGGCTGTGGAGAGTTTCCTCCGAGGGACCACCTCCTATGCAGACCAGATGTTCCTGCTGAAGCGAGGCCTCTTGGAGGTATGGTCTGGAGCAGCCAGTGTCTTGGGTTCCGTCTCCCTGCAGCCCACGCATTGCTGTGTCCTGTCCTGAGCCCCAAACAGTTCATCAGGAGCAGACCAGATCTCGCGACTTCCACGTGTCAGTGCAGGTTGCCCTAGATTTTGCCCTGGGTTTCCAACTGTGGGTTCCCCATGGGTGCTTAAGGGGTGACAGATTTAGGGGGTGGCCAGGCCATGCAGGAGGTGACAGTTTAGTTACCCAGCAAGGCATTTTGACCCTGAAGATATTTTGTACTATAAGTTAATTTTCCTTTATTGAATAATGGTCTTCAGAAAAAGTAAAACTTAGAGCAGAATGGCCAAAGTTATAATTGGACTTTCAAATTTTTTCATATGGACAAGAAACTGACCCACGAATTATAAAATCCATGTGGAAAAGAATTGATCCAAATCAATGTAACTTCAAGAAAATGTAGAAAACTTTATAAAGGAATAAATTGGCTTTATTCTCTTGATGAAAACTCAGTATTTTGGTGTAAACTCTATTTAAACAATTTCGTTCATAAACACAAAGACAAACCATGGGGTCAAAATGTGTCCTTTGCTTTTAAATTCTGTCCTTCGTTTACTTGAATGACCTCAGTGCTTAGGCATTGGCCTGTGTTTTAGACCTGGTGATGACAGCTCCCCTCACCTAGGAGCTGAGCACCCCGGCCATCTTGGTGACCACAGAGCAGGTCATAGGCTTCAGCTGTATGCCCTGAGCAGGGGAGAGATTGTGCTACATTTCCCAGTCTGCTCCGCCTCCTGGTGAGGTCTGTCAGGCCTGGTTCTGTCCTGGGAGCCACCAGTATCCTCAGACAAGAATCTAGACAGGGTTGCCAGTTCCATCCCCAGGATGCTTGCTCAAAGCCAATGCATGGTCTGAGCTCCATGCCAGGCCCTCGTGGGGGCAGCCACGTTGACACCTTCACCCTGTCCCTCCTCACCCAGCACATCCTTTACTGCATTGTGGACAGCGAGTGCAAGTCAAGGGATGTGCTCCAGAGTTACTTTGACCTCCTGGGGGAGCTGATGAAGTTCAACGTTGATGCATTCAAGAGATTCAATAAATATATCAACACCGATGCAAAGGTAAAGTTAACCCAGGGCTCTGTGGAGTGTGCTGGGTTGTCCAGAAGTTCACTTGGAGTCCTGGTCCGCCAGGCTTTAGGCACAGGTTTTAAATTAGAGACAACAGGGGAGTCTGGGCAGTCTTCGGCAAACATTCATTGGAACCTGCTCTGCCTGGCTTTGTGCTAGACCCTGGGAATGCAGGGATGAAAGCTGGGGCTGCTTGTGGGTAGGGAGTGAGGGTGGGAATGGGTGGCTTGTGCACCTGCCGTGACGCAGCATGGTGGGTGCCACGGTGGGAGCCGCTGTAGGGAGGGACTGGGCCTGGTGTGTTAGGCTCACCGGGTGTGTGTGACAGAAACCCAGCTCAGGCTAGCTGAAGTAAAATTAAAAGTAAAAATTAAAGGAATCCAGCGCCTTTGAGTGTAGAACCACTGGACAGAATGTTGGATCTGTGCTGAACTCCGGGGGGGTGCCTCTTAGTACCTGGGTGGTGAGGGAAGGTCCCTCAGCTTATCTGAGCCTCTGTCTTCCTATCTGAAGCAGTGGGGCTGGTAGAGGTCGCTGATGCCCCTTGTAGTGACTGTTCCCCCGGGCCATGGCCATTCCTGGCCAGCAGCCCACTGCCTGCTGTGAGCTTGGTGTCTGTGTAGTTCCAGGTGTTCCTGAAGCAGATCAACAGCTCCCTGGTGGACTCCAACATGCTGGTGCGCTGCGTCACTCTGTCCCTGGACCGATTTGAAAACCAGGTGGATATGAAAGGTACATGAAAGGCAGGCTGTGAAGGCAAGTCATGCAGGGTGAGAATGCTGGCATCAGACACCCTGTCTCCAGCAGGGAGACAAGAATGACTGAGGGAGCTGCACCAGACGCCCACGTGGCCGGCCTCAAGGTGGCGGCTTCCAGGGCAATTCACTTTGCTGCCTTGTTCCACACTTTAACAAGGTGAAAATCCATTGTTGCTAGCAAGATGCAAAAAAAACAGAAAAAGACCTTCCTCTTCTGGGCTGATATTGCCTGGCACGATGAGTTGGCCCCCTCGTCCTCAGTGTGCTGTGCGCGGCATCGCAGGTGCCCTGTGGTGCAGCAGGCATCTGAACCCTCCTGGACTTGCTAACACACTTCCATGTGTATGCGCACACTTTTCCTTTTTTTCCTAGGAGAGGGCCTGTGGCATCCAGCAGATTCTCTTGAGGGTTTGTGACCCCCCCGTACCCCAAAAAGTCAGGCACTTGTTCCTTGTCACGGTCACTGTCATTGATAGCAAGAAGTATCCTGGTTGTTTGTAATTTAGCCGTTTGCTTCCTTTTTCTGCCCCAGAGGGTCTGTTTCAGGGGAACAGCCACACAGATTTTGGTACCTTCGGTTATTGCCCCGCCTCCCAATTGTGCGGGAAGCAGTTGCTCCGACACTAGTGGACGGAGCAGAACCTGTGCCTTGTGGTCTCAGCACTGGGCCGGACTCACCTGAGAGCTGGTGTGGAAAACCAGTTGCGCTAGGACCTCTGCAGGAGGAGTCGAACTTTTGCATTGTTTTTCTTAATACAGCGTCATGGATCCATCTTCCTGTGGAGGGAACTCTTCTGTGTGTGATATGGAGGGCAGGGGTCTGGAGCCAGTCTGGGGAGGGCTGAGGGAGAGCTGCCCTGAGCTTGGTTCTGGAGGATGAGGTGGGGCGCTCTTGGGCACTCTGAGAACACGGCTTTGCCTGGTAGCAGGACAGCTGGAGGTCCCTCTTCCTGCTGCAGTCAGCTTTCATTGAAGCTGTTTTGATGATGAGCTCCCAGCTTCAGAGTCAGGACCCAAGCGGGGCTCCACTAAAAGCCTGGGCAACCCAGCCACTAGGCCTAAGCCTGACCTGCTGCACCCCCGCCTCCCTCCACAGTTGCCGAGGTCCTGTCTGAATGCCGCCTGCTTGCCTACATATCCCAGGTGCCCACGCAGATGTCCTTCCTCTTCCGCCTCATCAACATCATCCACGTGCAGACGCTGACCCAGGTGAGAGGCCCTGGCAGACACACAGCAGGGAAGGTCGATTGGAAACCAGTTCCTTTGTCCTGGTGCCCAGCAGGTTTCTGTCCCCCACTCCAGAAGTGCGTCTCTGGAGACCCAGCTCTTCGGAAGACTGTGCTCAGGAGGAATCAGTGTCCCATTGTATGGACAGGGCCTAAGGAGGGCTCGCAAGTCCCCTCAGGTCACAGGCTGACTCGCAGGCCAGCGCTCTCCCTGCCTTCCCCATGTCCACGTCCCTCACACCTTCTGCCCTGCTGGGCTTTGCAATCGGACCTGAGGCTGCCCAACTCCCTCACTGAATAGTCATGCAGCTTTCCCTTCTCTGAGCCTCATGCCCCTCTTGTCTAGAGTGGGGGTGATCTTAGCACCTCTCAGAGGTGGTCTTTGGTTCCGTTCTGAGGTGAAGCGCCAGGTGGGAGTGCATGGTGAGTGGGGCAGAACTCTTTCCCCACTGAGGCGCACAGGCTAGTGCTGAATGGCACTTCTGAAGCGGGATAACCGCCCCAACACATGCATCCAGCCCTGCCTGGGACGGACCTTCCGGAAGGAATGATGCTTGAGCCGAGGTCTGGACAGGGACAGGTGGTGTTGCCTCAGGTGGGGTGGGAGGTGGGCGTGGGGAAGAGGAAGGTGCTCAGGCAGGAGACTGGGGCTGCTGGGGGCCCCCTTCCCTGAGTCCTATTTCACCTCTGCGCAGGGAGAGCTCCGTGGGTGGCCTGAGGCCTGGGGCCACTCTCCTCCCTGCCTGATGGCTACCCAGGTTCACCAGGGGCCACTGGGGCTCCCATCAGCCCCTGACCTGGTGGGCCTGTGGCCTTGCAGGAGAATGTCAGCTGCCTCAACACCAGCCTGGTGATCCTGATGCTGGCCCGACGGAAAGAGCGGCTACCCCTGTACCTGCGGCTGCTGCAGCGGATGGAGCACAGCAAGAAGTACCCCGGCTTCCTGCTCAACAACTTCCACAACCTGCTGCGCTTCTGGCAGCAGCACTACCTGCACAAGGACAAGGACAGCACCTGCCTAGAGAACGTGAGTGCCCCACCCCTCAAGGGGGTGATGGGTGGGCCGCGGACCCAGGGCCTCTCAGAGGGGTGTCCCGGTGCTGGGCTTGACCTGGGTCCTCCAGGCGCCCCCCAGCCCCTCCCTCTTTGCCCAGAGCTCCTGCATCAGCTTCTCATACTGGAAGGAGACAGTGTCCATCCTGTTGAACCCGGACCGGCAGTCACCGTCTGCTCTCGTTAGCTACATTGAGGAGCCCTACATGGACATAGACAGGGACTTCACTGAGGAGTGACCTTGGGCCAGGCCTCAGGAGGCTGCTGGGCCAGTGTGGGTGAGCGTGGGTACGATGCCACACGCCCTGCCCTATTCCCGTTCCTCTCTGCTGCTCTCTGCCTGCCCCAGGTCTTTGGGTACAGGCTTGGTGGGAGGGAAGTCCTAGAAGCCCTTGGTCCCCCTGGGTCTGAGGGCCCTAGGTCATGGAGAGCCTCAGTCCCCATAATGAGGACAGGGTGCCATGCTCACCTTTCCTTTAGAACCCTGGGGCCCAGGCCCACCCAGAGGTAAGAGGACATTTAGCATTAGCTCTGTGTGAGCTCCTGCCGGTTTCTTGGCTGTCAGTCCCAGAGTGGGAAGGGAGATATGGGTGATCCCCCCAATCTGTGAGCCAAGCCTCCCTTGTCCCTGGCCTTTGGACCCAGGCAAAGGCTTCTGAGCCCTGGGCAGGGGTGGTGGGTACCAGAGAATGCTGCCTTCCCCCAAGCCTGCCCCTCTGCCTCATTTTCCTTTAGCTCTTCTGGTTCTGTTTGCTCATTGGCCGCTGTGTTCATCCAAGGGGGTTCTCCCAGAAGTGAGGGGCCTTTCCCTCCATCCCTTGGGGGAATGGGGCAGCTGTGCCTGCCCTGCCTCTGCCTGGGGCAGCCGCTCCTGCCTGAGCCTGGACACGGGGCCCTTCCTTGTGTTGCCAATTTATTAACAGCAAATAAACCAATTAAATGGAGACTATTAAATAACTTTATTTTAAAAATGACTGCTGTGGACCTGGCTTTTGTCCCTAGGACTGTGCTGTACCCCAAAGAATGAGAAGGAAACTGGCTGTGGTGTTTATTCAGGGCCCGGGGAAGGCTGAAGGCAGCACGGGGGGATGCGGAGATGGCAGGATCGGGGCAGGTGGCCTCAGCCAGATGTGCAACAGCAGACATTCCTCTTCAGAGCCCGGGGGGGTCAGGCCGTCACTCCTTGTGCTGAGGAGAAAGGGATAGCTGAGTGAGCAGTACTACCTGTCATCCCCCACAGTCTCCCTGCACAGAGAGCAATGCCCCCGCCACTCCTCACCTTGGGGCCCAGGGCGTCCCGGGTCCGTGCCCGCAGCTTGTTGGCCTGGGTTTCCGCCATGTCTGCCCGCTCCTCCGCATCGTCCAGCTCATGCTGGGCCTTGCGATACTTGGCCAGGTTGGTGTTGGCCTGCTGCTCCTGGGGGCACACACAGGGCCTTGGTTCCTTTTGGGTGACTGAGATGCTTATTCTGGTCCCTGCCCCAGTCCCAGAAGGGAGCTGGCTCCTCCTGGTTCTCAACTTTGTTCCTATTGCCACTGTCTATCCTCACCAATACCACAGCGGGAATACGGAAGTTGAGACGCACCAACTTCATGTGCCTTTTTGCGCCTGCCCCACCCCTCAGAGGCAGCCCCAGCCTTGGCCAGGGGAAAGCACGTGGGGTCTGTTCCATGAGACAGAGCTAGGTCTGATCTCCCCAGAGATGTTAGAAGCTTCTCTCTTCCCTCTGGGTCACTGACCTTGGAGGGTGGAGCTGCTGCTGATGCCTCACCTGGCCACAGACCCTGGGGCAGAGCTGGGGTGCCTGGTCCAGGTGTCCAGGCCCCAGCGCACTCACCGCCTCCTCGAACTGGCGCTTGTAGCTCTTGACCTTGCTCTGCAGCTTGTCCACCAGGTCCTGCATGCGAGCCAGGTTCTTCCTGTCTTCCTCGGCCTGGGCGGGCAAGGGGGACTCAGGGCTTGCTTGGGCTGGGCCAGCTCCAGGGCCACTCCCCAGGGAGACCCTGTCGCCCACCTGGTATGCGAGCTCCTTGACACGGCGCTCATGCTTGCGCACGCCCTTAAGGGCCTCGGCGTGCTGCTTCTGCTCTGCATCGAGCTCAGCCTCCAGCTCCCGTACCTGCAGGCAGGGGGACGACGGCCTGATGCCAAGCCCACCCCTGGGTCACCCACCCTGCCTGCGCCAGGGACTAGAGGGGCCGCACACACCTTGGCCTCCAGCTTCTGCACCTGCTTCTTCCCGCCACGGAGGGCGGCCTGTTCCGCCTCCTCAAGGCGGGCCTGGAGCTCGCGCACCGTCTGCTCCAGCGTCTTCTTCATCCGCTCCAGGTGTGCACTTGTGTCCTGCTCCTTCTTCAGCTCCTCGGCCATCATGGCCGCCTGTCGGGGAGGAGGGGCTGGTCAGGTGCCAAGCCTCAGGGAAGTCCCTCTGCAATTCTGTCCCAGGCTCCCCACAGCCCTTGCCCAGCCTCACATCAGTGATGGCCTTTTTGGCCTTCTCCTCAGCCTCCCGCCTCTCCTGTGCAGCCTCCTCCACCTCCCCGCTCAGCTGGGCCAGGTCTGCCTCCAGCTTCTTCTTCTGGTTTAGGAGGCCTGTGTTCTGAGGGGAAGTGGAGTCTCAGAGCCAGCCAGCAGGCCTGCACCTGCTCTGTCCCCAGGGACTCCTGTCCCCACCTGTGAATGCAGAAGGTTGAGGCGCTCGGTGGCCTCCAAAAGCTCCTGCTCTGCCAGTCGCCGGCTGCGCTCGCCCTGCTCCAGGGCAGCCCGCAGCTCCTCCAGCTCCGCGGCCAGCAGTGAGGCCCGGCGCTCCAGAGCCTGCGCCTGCTCGCGGAGCTCAGCCGCCAGCCGCTGCTCCTCGTCCCGCCCTGCCTGCTCCTCCTTGAGCTGTGCCTGCATCAGCCGCGTGGCAGCCTGGGCCTCTGTGGCCTGGCGGGTGGCATGGCCCAGCTGCAGCTCTAGGTCGTTGAGGTCTCCCTCCATCTTCTTCTTGAGCCGCAGCGCCTCATTGCGGGCCCGTGTCTCTGCATCCAGGGAGGCCTGCAGGGACTCCACAGCTCGCTGGTGGTTGCGCCTATGGGAGGAGGGTGGCATGAAAGGGGGTCCCGTAAGGGCATACTTGTCCTTACAAATGCCCAAGGACCGTTGGAAACAAGAACCCATTTTGAGAACAAGTGAGTCACCCCTCCCCGATTTAAAGTCTCTTGTGACTGCCTGTGGCCCATCAGAGCAAGTTCATGGATAAGAGTGAGGCCCAGGCAGACAGGTGGACTGACTCTGGCTCCACCCCCACTGTGTGACCTTGGGCAAGTCCTTTAGCATCTCCGAGGTTCACAGCTAGAATGGAGACAGCAACCCGGACCTCAGAAAGTCCCATGAGAGGGACAGACTATAGAGCAGAGTACACACTGCTTCCCTCCCCTTCTGCTCTCGGGAGGCGGGGACGGGAGAAGGATGGACACACCTCAGGTTAGCGCACTCCTCGTCCTTCTCTGCCAGCTTCCGGTCCACTTCTGCTTTGACCTGGGAGAGCTCCAGCTGGATCCGCAGCGTCTTGGTCTCCTCCAGCTCCAGGGCCCCCTGTGGATACAGAGCAGGCAGGGTGGGGTGGGGGTGGGGATGGCCACTGGAGCAGCAGGTCAGTGTCCACCCACCCCTGCAGCCAGCCCCTGACCTCTGCCTCCTCCAGTGCAGCCTGGATCTCACTCTTCTCGCCTTCCAGCGCCTTCTTGGCTTTCTCCAGTTCCTGGATGCTCTTCCCACTGAGACCCACCTGGTCCGTGAGGTCGCTGATCTCCTCTGCAGTGGACAGGGTGCTGAGGGGCTACCCCCATGGCTTGTACTCCCACCCAGGTCACTCACCCCTGATTCCAGGGCGGCCCCACCAGGGCACCCCCTGTGACTCCAAGGTGCTCCGACCCCAGGGCAGCACCCTGGCCCTGGCGTGTGGCAGGTCCTACCCTGCAGGTTCTTGTTCTCCCGCTTAAGCGTCTCCAGGGCTTCAAGTGCCTCCTCATGGCTGTGCCGCAGCCGGAAGAGCTCGGTGCCCAGGCCACGGGACTCCCTCTGTGCCGCCTCCAGCTCCCGCTGCATCTCCTCCTCCTGCCGCCGCCGTTCCTCCAGTGCCCGTTCCAAGTGCCGCTGCTTCTTGTCCAGCGCAGCAGCTGCTGAGGTCGCCCGCTCCAGCTCCAGGGTTACATCCTCTGACTCTGTCTGTAGCCGCAGCTTGGCCTTCTCCAACGACGAGCACTTGGCGTTGGCAGCCTCCACGCCCTCCTCTGCCTCCTGCAGCCGCAGTGCCAGCTTTTTTCTAGGCCGTGGAACCAGACAAGGTGTGGACCGTGGAGGGAGGGAGAACAGCCCCCCAGCAGCTCCCTTCACCCACTCTCAGGGGGGCTCAGGCACAGGCATAAAGCTCTGCATGGCAGTGGCCTGGCCAGCAAAGCACTCACTTGGCCTCCTCCAGCTCCTCGGTCCTCTGGATGGCATCTGCTTCATACTTGCTCCTCCACTGGGCCACCTCGGCATTGGCCTTGGACAGCAGCCGCTGCAGCTCAGCCTGGGCCTCAGCCTCCTCCTCGTGTTGCTCCCGCAGGAGGTCACAGTCGTGCCGCAGAGCCTGCACAGCGTGGGCCAGGGCGCTTTTGGCCTGCAGGGACACCAGTGACCTCAGCGTTGGTGCAGCCCAGTGGCTCTGGCGCCCACCTGCCCACTCCATGATCACCGGTGCCAGCCCACCTTGCTTTCCTCCTCTAGTTGGCGCCGCAACTCTTCCAGGCTTTGGGCGGCCAAGGCCTTTCCACGGCTCAGCTGACTGATCAGACACTCCTTCTCCTCTAGCAGGCGACTCAGCTCCCCTGCAGGCGAAGAGGCAAGCGGACAGGTCAGGCTGGCGAGGGCTGCACCAAAGCCCTGCCTGGTGTGGCCAGCTGAGCCCCAGCCTCACCGCTTTCCGTCTGTAGTCGCCCACGCTGTGTGCTCGCGTCCGCCAGCTGCCGCTGCAGCTCCTCCACCTTGATCTTGGCCTCGCTTAGCTGATCCTCATAGGTCCGGCACAGCTTCTCTGCACTGGCCTAGGATCCCAGGTTGGGGGTCAGGGGTTAGATGTCAGAACAAGTTTGTGCATCAGATGGCAGGATCTGGGATCGGAGACTGGTAAGCTGGATGTGGGCCCAGGAATCAAAGGGAGAGCAGAGCCCCAAGTTCAAAGTCAGGGAAAGAGATTCTACTGCTGGGCTTAACAGATATCAGAACTGACAGGGCTGGGCCAGTCCCAGGGCAGTGGGTCAGGGTGAGAGTTGGGATGGTAGCTGTGGAGTCAGCTGGGGACAGTGGTCAGAGGTCAGCTGTCAGGATTATGTGGTAGAAAGGTTAGGGGTCAAGGCTAGGGTGCTGGGGTTCAGGACAGGAAGAGAGTCAGGACAGGTATTAAGTCAGAGTTCAGGAGTCAAGGGCTGGGGTCACAACTACTGCTGGTTCAAGGGTCTGAGGCTGGAAGTAGATGCTGGATCAGAAATGACCTGGAGTCAGGGAACAGGGCTTGGGAGTCACGGCTTAAGGTCAGGACTGGTAGGAGGCTGAGAAATGGGGGTTGTGTGCCAGGTGAACGGGTCAGGGCTCAGGATAAGGTACCGGGTGGAGGCTGGTATGGGGACAGTATTGGCTGCTGGGGTCGGGATTGGTTTAAAGTCAGGGTGGGTATGGGGTGAGGAAGGCATGGACACCTTGGCGCGGGTCAGAGTCTCCACGTTGGCAGCCAGGTCGTCCACCTCCATGCGCAGCTCGCTCTTCTCCTTCTCCAGCTTCTGCCGCACCCGCTGCAGGCTGTCCACCTGCTCCCCCAGCTCCGCCGTGCCCTCCGCCTGCTTGCGCCGCAGCGCCGCCACTGTGGCCTCGTGCCGCAGCGCCGCCTCCTCCAGCTCCCGCCGCAGCCTCCCCAGCTCCGCCTCGCGCTTGCGGCAGCCCTCGCGCTGCCCCGCGGATGCGCCGCCTGCCTCCTCTAGCCGCTCGCTCAGCTCCTCCAGCTCCCGCGCCGCCTCCGCACGCTGCTTCTCCACGCGGGCCCGGGCTGCCCGCTCTGCCTCCAGCTCCTCTTCCAGCTCCTCCGCCCGAGCCTGGGTGGGCAGGTGGGGCAGCTGTCACCTCTGTGGGCCTCTGACCCCGGGCCTCACCCACCCGACCCCCACGCACCTGCAGCTCCTTGATCTTCTTCTGCATCTGGGCCCCCAGGAGCTGCTCGTCTTCCACCCGCAGGCTCAGCTGGCTCAGCTCGGAGTCCTTCCTGGGAACCACAGGGTGGGTGAGCCAGCGCAGGCCTTAACTCCCACCCACCTGCCTGGGACCCCCATAACGCCCCCCAGTCCCCTTCAGGCCCTGAGGGACCTCACCCCCATGCACCTGCTGCACTGGGCCCTGAGGCCTCGGCCCTGGACCCTGGCTAGGGCCCTCAGTCCAGGGAGGGCAAGACGCTACCCCTGCACCCCAGTGCCCCATCTCTCAACCCCCACCCTTAACCTCTGCAATGCCGCAGGAATCACAAGAATGCAGAAGGGAACAAGGGCCGGGTGCAGGCTCAGAAGGCCCCCACCTGCTGCCCCACCACACCTACTTCTTGAGCTTCTCCTCCAGCTGCTGCTTGTCTTGGGCAGCATCGGCCACCGACTCCTGCGTCAGCTTCAGGTCACCCTCCAGCTTGCGCTTGGCCCGCTCCGTGTCCATGCGCAGCTTCTTCTCCTGCTCCAGGGAGCATTCCAGCTGCAGAGCGGACACAGCAGGGGTCAGCCATGGCCCAAGCCAGCCAGCACCCTGGTCCCGCCACCCAGTCTCAGGGTGGCCCTGACTCACGTCCTCCACCTGTTGCTCCAGCCGGAGCTTGGCCTTGGTCAGCGCGCTTACACGGTCCTCCTCAGCCTGCAGGTCACCCAGGGCCTGCTGGTGGGCCTCCTGCAATGCCTTCTTCTCCTTGGTCAGCCGGGCCACTGACTCGTCCAGCGCAGCCATCTCTTCCGTCAGGTTCTTCACCTGTGCCAGGGCCAGGGCCACCATGGGGACGTCCTTCCCTGCACTCTGAGCGGCCACCACACCAGGTCAGAGCAAGTGCCCCTTCCAGCTATGAGACTCAGGCAAGTCACTTGACTCCGAGCCTCCACCACTTCTGCCTAAGGGAAGGACCCTCCTCATGGGGCTGTAATGAGGATTCACGAGTGGATGCACCCGCAGTGCTCAGCACCACACCTGGCCCGGTGAGAGATCCACAGATGCCAGCCATGTGCAGTATTAGCAGGTGCTCAGGGCAGCTGCCTCCTAGTCCTGGCTTCCTCGGTGAGCACCTGTGAGAACCTAAGCTGCCTACCCCTGCCTCACTTTCCCTCCTGTGTAATGGAGTCACTCCTCCAGCACTGGGAACCACAGGGGCCGTCACGAGGGCTCAAGGTCAGAAGTCACCTGTGGGATGCCGAGCTGGGGACATGGAGTTCCTGCCCTCAAGGGGCTTGCGCTCCAGGATGGATGAGGATCGCCAGCATGTGCTAAACACCTATGTGTGCAAGTCCTAGGAGCATGTGCTCAGGAAAGGCCAATTACACACCACATCACCACCTACCCTAATGGGGTAAGTGCTGCTAACCCTACTTGACAGATAAGGAAACTGAGGCCCAGGAAAGGCAGTGACATGCCCAGGGCCACAAAGCAGTGGCTTAGCAGAGCAGGGGTGGGACCCGCAGCCACCTGGCCCCAAAGCTGGCCCCTGGCTCAGGGCCCTTCCCCACAGCTGGCCCAGCCCACACCTTGTTCTCAGTGGCTTGCTTCTCCTTCTCAGCTTTGGCCAGTGTCAGCTCCAGGTCATCAATGTCCTTCTTGAGCTCCGTGCACTCGTCCTCCAGCTTGCGCCGGCGGGCAGCCAGGTCAGCATTCACCTCCTCCTCATCCTCCAGCCGCTCACTCAGCTCCTTCACCTTCCCCTCCAGCTGCACCTTGGACTTGATCAGCAAGTGGCAGCGCTCCTCGGCATCTGCCAGGTTGTCCTGCTCCTGGAGGGCACACGGAACGGGGCCAGGTCGGGGGAGGGCCAGGTAAACCAGCAGAGAAACACCAGGCTAGGCCCTGGAGAGGAAACTGCCTCTGTAGGAAACAGCTGTGCTCTGAGAACTCAGGAATGTCTTGACCTGCTCTTGGGCATGGAGGGGCAAGGGCTCGAGGGACACACCAGAGCATCAAGAGGGGAATGTTAGACATGTGTGGGGTGGCCCAGAGTGAGGCCCAAACAAGGGTTCTGAGAGGGAAGCCCGCTGCCCACTGCCCCGCTGTTGGGCTGAGGCATTCCGAGGGGCAGGATGAGCAGCAGCAGCCCCTGCACAGGCACGGACGGGCTCCTGGAGGCAGTCCCTGGAAGGGCTCAGGTATCCTTACCCCCCATTTCCTTACTGCCCAGCTGCGTCACAGTCTCCTGCACTAGCAGGTGAGTTTTGTGACCACAGGGCCATCTCTGTCTTCCCACCAACGTTCCTCCTGCACTAGCTTGAGCCTGGCACACAACTGATACACAAAGCCACGTGCCGAAGACAGGAAAGCTTGCTCTGTGGACCTGGGGAGATTCCAGACCCTTGATCTGTGCCCTCTGGCTATCACCCTGTTACCTGCCACCTGGGTTCCCATGGCCCTTAACCAGAGAAGAGAGCATGGGTCTGTTTGGTTTCAGGGATTGCAGGGAGGGGAGAGCTGGGGAGCTGGGGTTCCTCTGCTTTAGCGGGAGGCCAAGGTGGCACGAGGGGAGAGTGCCAGGACATGTGCCAGATGAGGCCTTGGGGTGGGGAGGCTGGGACATGGAGGCCTCATCTCATGGCATCTTTGGAACAGGGAGACATAAGGCCTGAGCCCCATGGGTCTGGCTGTACTATCCCTCAGAGTAGCCAGGGGTACTCGGGGCCGGGGACGCCGGGTCACAAGGGGAACCCTGACTCACAGCCTGCAGCTGCAGGGCCAGGTCATTCTTCTCCTGGGTGACGCTGACGTGCGTCTCCTCCAGTTCCTGGCGCTTGGCCTCGGCCGCAGCCAGCGCCCCTCGCAACCCCCGCAGCTCTGCCCGCAGGGCTGCCAGCTCCTCCTCAGCCTGCGCCGAGCGCAGCAGTGGCTTCATCTTGAAAAAGAGCTTCATCCATGACCAGTTCTTGACGGCATTGAAGGCACGGATGTTCCACTGGATGGTGAACAGCGCATCCCTAGGGAGGGGCAGCCGAGCTGTGAAGGTGGCTCAGTGCTGCCCGTCACAAATGGTGACACTCGGCACAGTTCACTTGTTTTGCCTTCCCAGCAGCCTCATGGAGTAGCTCCTAATACCTCTGCTTTATAGGTGAGGTTGAGAGGAGTCCCACAGGCCTGCCTCTAGTGAAGGGGATCATGAGCCCCCCATGTCCTGATGGCCTCTGCAAGTCCCGGAAGACACCAGGGCTGTTAAGCAACGGGGCTCTGGGGTCAGCAGCCTGGGCTGACGTGCCAGCTGGCTCTGGATCTCTGACACGGGCACCCCTCTGCAGAGTGGAGACCATCACAGTGCCTGTGTCTCAGGACTGTCAGCGCTTTAACCAGGATAATGCAGAGAAAGTATCTTGCCTGGGGCCTGGCACGCAAAAGTCTTGGAAAACACTGGATGCCATCGCTACCCCTCCGGGCCACAAGCTGATGTCCTGAAATGGAGAGGCAAGTGCCCTACCTCATTTTTTGAGGTGGGGAAATGGAGGCTGGGGGACACAGAACAGAACCTTGCCCCAACCAGCCACAGGGGCTGATCTGACTACAGGGCAGCATGTCAGGGTTGGGAGAGCCAGTGGATCTGGGAGCTGAGGGGCAGGGGCCATACCCTGTCTCCAGCCTCCTTCCCATACCCACCTGCCTCCCAGCAGGCGCTGGTACTCAAGGCGCATGAGGCGGCCGCGGCTCCGCGCCTGCAGCAGCGTCAGCACCTTGGCCAGGCGCTGGTCACGGAGCTCTTCCAGGACGCCTAGAAGCCCAGCCTTGAAGAACACCTGGGGGCGGAGAGGTGGACAGCCAGGGTAACACCCAACCATCCGCATGAACCCTGCCCAGTGTGACCGCCACAGCCAGGGCCAGCCCTGATCCCACAGTGCCCCGACCTTGGTGTGGCCAAACTGGTACTGGGTGTGGTCCAAGTCCAGCGAGCCCAGCAGTTTCTCTGTGGCCTTCCTGCTGTCCATGAAGGTGTCATCCGGGATGGCACTAGGGTTCAGGATACGGTACCTGGGAAAGGAGGGCAGAGCTGGTCAGGAGAGGGCTGGGTGTGGAGCACAGGCCACTGAGAATGGGGAAGTCAGGGACCGAGGAGGCTTGTGTGGGTAGCAGGGGACTCGTTCCTGGGCCTCTCCAAGGCTGGTGCAGAGGTTCCAGCAGGGCACATGCCGAACAAGGGGGCCAGGGATGCTTCACCACACTGGGACACTAGGGATATGCCACTTAAAATCCTTGGGGGGTTGGCTGGGCGTGGTGGCTCACACCCATAATCTCAACACTTTGGGAGGCCGAGGCGGGTGGATTGCTTGAGCCCAGGAGTTCAAGACCAGCGTGGGCAACATGGTGAAACCCCATCTCTACTAAAAACACAAAAATTAGTGGGGCATGGTGGCAGGCGCTATAATCCCAGCTACTCGGGAGGCTGAGGCGGAAGAATCACAGAATCACTTGAACCTCAGAGGGCAGAGGTTGCAGTGAGCCAAGATCCTGCCACTGCACTCCAGCCTGGGCAACAGAGCAAGACTCCGTCTCAAAACAAAACAAAACAAAACAAACAACACAACCTTGGGGGGATTTTAAATGCATTCAGTAAGTTTTTAAAGAGACTTTTTACAGAAGGCATGCACTATTTTTAAAATTTTTTTAAAGGCAAAAAATATTAGTAGAAGGTAATATGCTGTGCCCTATCACTGAAGAAACATTTGGGGGAAAATTCTAATGCAAAAGAGCCAGGGCTCCCAGCCTGCCCACTTCTAAGCGGACACGTGCACATGTGCACAGGGCTGTGTGGGTCAGGTGGGCTGCAGCCACGCTGTGAAGGCCCCTCATGAGGGGGACTCATTAAACAAAGCATGCAGTCCACCAGACTGTGAGATGTTTCGCAGCCAAGAAAAACGGACGATGACGGCAGGCATACGCCTGTGGATAAGGAACGATCTCCAGGCCAGACTGTTAGAAAAAACAAGCTCACAGCACCATGCGTGTGTGTGCGTGTACGGTATCTGTGTGAACCTCTGTTTACAAAGGACAGTGTGGATGACACCATTTCTTCCGGAGGGAGAACGAACGATGGATGCTTGTTGCCCATTGAGGGAACGGGGAGGAGCTGGCAGCACTGCCCAGGTGCTTGCTATGTGCCAGGCGTCTCATGAAGCCTCGTCCACGTGATTCTCATTCAACTCCCAAATCTGCATCCTTTCTGCCCGCTGCCCTGAGCTCCAGATTGATAATCCCAATCTCCCCCATGACTTTTCTAGGATGTCTGTTGGAGGCATTTCAAACCTGATATACGCAAAACAGCTCAAACCAGTATCCCTTCACCTCTCCTCGAAATCAAAAAACCCTGTTTTTGTAGCTCAGTAAATCTATCACCGGTAGCTCCCAGGTTGCTCACTCCCAAAACTAGAAATCACTCTTGTCTTTTCTGCATCCAGAATTCCATGTCCAGCTCATCAGCGAGGCCTGTTGGCTCCACCTCCAGTATGTGCCCCAAGCCTATTCACTTCTCCCCAAGCCCCCGGCCAGGTCTGAGCCACCCCCGTCTCTTGCTGGGATGCCTGGCCAGGCCCCTCACAGTCCCTGCTTCCCCCTCCAGACAGGGGACCGTCTGTTGGGCTCTGGCGTGTGTGTCCTGCCCAGCCCCTCAGGCCTCCACTTGGAGCAGTGGGCGGGGGGAAGGGGTCACCCACCGCTGCCGGAAGTCGGTGTAGAGCAGCCTGTTGGGGAACCCTTGGCGGCAGATCCGGATCCCCTCCAGGACCCCATTGCAGCGCAGCTGGTGTAGCACCAAGAAGGCATCCATGACCCCTGGACATAAGAGGGGAAAAGGTCAGAGGTCAACAGGCACACCCACAGGCCCCAGAGAAAAAGCAGCAGTGGGGACCCTGCGAGGCGAGGGGGAAGATGTACTCAGCCTCCCAGCCTCTGCCCTGTCGCCTTCCCACGACGCCTCCCGGCCCCAGCCGGGCCAGCCCTGGGTGACTACCTGGGGTTTTGTTCTCGTTGGGGACAATGCAGCGGACGAAGTGGGGCTGTGTGGCCCGCAGGTTGGTCATCAGCTTGTTGAGGTTCTCCTGGCAGTGGGGAAGAGTGAGGGAAAGGCACAAAGGGGGCAGAGAACCAGAATTGGATGCCGCAGTGGTCAGGACCGAGACGGGAGCAGGGCCCTAAGTGCCCTGCACTTTTGCTCTTTCACTCTCATTCTGGTGATGGGAGACCCTTCACTGTCTCCCATCACCACCACCAAAGTCTTCACTCCCCTGCCAAATCCCCGTCCTGCCCAGAGCCCCAGGGGTCCCACCCCTTCCCCACAAACCCTGCCCAAGCAGCGTAGGGACGGGAAGCAGCACAGACTTGCTGTGATGTTCACGTGGAGAGGAGTTAAACATCACTGCAAGTCTTAACGGCCGCCCGCCCAAGGCACAGGGGACAGGGCAAGGGGTGAAGGACAGGGCTGGAGGCTGCCAAGAGTGAGGGTCTATCTCCCAGATGGGGCCTTACCTTGTGCAGCTGGGACACTGTCTGGAACGATGCTGCCTTCTTACGCTTCTCTTTCACCCCAGACTTGGGGGGCTCAGCTAATAAGAGACAAGGGGCCTGGTCACTCCAGGGAATGTCGCTCTGTGGGCCCCTGTCAGAGCGGAGATCTTGTCCCTCGGTACTCACTGGAGCAGGAGCCTGCATAGTTCTCATAGAGAGTCGCCAGGAGCCTATTCTGTGACTTCTGGAAGATGGGGACCACAGTCTCATTCAGGGGATCCTTGTTTTTCTCCAGCCAGCCCACAATGCTGTAAGGCACCTGGAGAGACAAGTCAGGTGCTGAGCCCGGGTGGGACACCTGGAGCGGGGAGGGAGGAGCCTGGCTAAGGGCTGGGGTTCCAGCAAGCACCTACCACGCCCGCGTAGTGGACCACCTCGAAGTGGGCCTGGTACTTGCGCTTCTTGTCAGGCCGAGGCTGCTGGAAATTGGGTGACTTCCCCGCATGGTTGTCGTAGAGCTTGGCCCGGAAGCTGGCGTCTGAGGCCTTGGGGAACATGCATTCCTCCTCCAGGATGGACAGGATGCCCAGTGGCTGGGAACAGAACGAGCTTGAAAAGCCACCATCAAGCCAGTCCATCCTGGAAGGACTGAACCCCTGTTCCCCAGGCCACCTCCCTTCTGGGAGCCTTCCCAGATCCCCAGCCTCAGCCATCTCCCCGGATGGTCAGACACCACACCCACTCCAAGAACCCATCTCCTAACAGACAAAAGTTTGTGGCTTGGCTCCAGTCCCCTCCTGCAAAATCTGCAGCACTGAGGTGTCATCTTCACTTCTAACAATGGCAAACCCAAGCTGGCATCTCTGTACCCACTCTCACCCCCGCCACAGCCATGGCTGTCACACACAAACATGGGGTAAGTCAAAAAAAGCCATCAAGTTCACATTTTTGCTTCCTCACTCACTAGCTGTGGGGCCCTCCGACATCACTAAGCCTCAGTCTTCTAACCTGCAGAGTGGGAAGATGAATGTCTTCAGTACTGATATAATATTCAAAAAGCTGTCAATCACCTAAATGCCCAGCCGTAGGGGACTGCAGAAATGCATCGTATGAAACTCATCCACTGCATGAACTACTCTTGCCGTCAGCAGCATTCAAAATACATTTTCAGAGAAAAAGTAGGATGTGAAATGAAATCTGTGTCTATAAAAGAAAATGGATAGGCCAGGCGCAGTGGCCCACACCTGTAATCCCAGCACTTTGGGAGGCCAAGGTGGGTGGATCACTTGAGGTCAGGAGTTCGAGACCAGCCTGGCCAAAATGGTGAAGCCATGTCTCTATTAAAAATACAAAAATTAGCTAGGTGTGGGGGCGCATGCCTGTAATCCCAGCTACTTGGGAGGTTGAGGCAGAAGAATTGCTTGAACCCTGGAGGCGAAGGTTGCAGTGAGCTGAGATGGTGCCATTGTACTCCAGCCTGGGCGACAGAGTGAGACTCCATCTCAAAAAAAAAAAAAAAAAAAAGGATGAAGGATTTCGAGGAAATGAACCTAAGTGTCATGTGACCGGCTGTGGTAGGAATGGGGAGAAACATTTTTTCCCCTGCCAATTTTTCAAATTTTCTTTCTTCCATTCTTTGTACAATGGGTAAATATACATAATGTTCCACAATCACAAAAACAAGGAAACACACCCTGCCCTGCACCCAGGGCAGTTCTAGGGATCCAGTGAAATTGTGGCTGCAAATAGGGCCTTGTGAGCTGCAGAATTCTGAGCACCCAGGAGGAGCTGTTGTCCACAGTACTGGGATGCATGCATTCACACTGCTCACACACTCACCAAGGCTCACTCACGGTCAACTCCAACACACCCACTCACACACATGCCCTTTCACACACAAGCACATAAACACGCTGTCACAACTACACTCACATATGCATGCTTACTGCAACGCACAGTCACACGCTTCCATGCACACTTGCACAGGCTTCCATACAAGCCACGGTCATCCATCCCTGCTTGCTCACCACACACATGCTCCCTTGCTCAAAGTGACCTTGCCGCGGCCCCCACCTTCTCGATGAGGTCGATGCAAGGCTGCAGGTTGAGGCCGAAGTCGATGAAGACCCAGTCAATGCCCTCCCGCTTGTACTCCTCCTGCTCCAGCACAAACATGTGCTGGTTGAAGAACTGCTGCAATTTCTCATTGGTGAAGTTGATGCACAGCTGTTCGAAGCTGTTGAACTACAAGAGGGAGGGGCCTGGCTCAGCAGACCTCTCGCAGATGGGGAAAGGGAGGCCCAGGGAGGGGCATGAGTTCACCCCCAACTTCCAGGCAGAAGGCCAGGGCTTCTGCCCCCCCCAACAGGCCCATGTCCTCTACCTTGGAGAGAACAGAGCCCAAGGTGAGGGCCTGTCCTCACCTCAAAGATCTCAAACCCAGCGATGTCCAGAACCCCGATGAAGAACTGCCGGGGCAGCTTTGTGTCCAGGGTCTGGTTGATCCGAGACACCAGCCACCTGAACAGCCGGTCGTAGGTGGCCTTGGCCAGAGCCCCCACAGCAAACACCACCTGGAGGTGCAGGGAGGCTGGGCTGGGACCTGGCAAGGAGGGGACCCTGCCCGGCTGTCCCCCATGGGTTTGGCCTGCAGGCAGCTCACCTGCTCCACACTCTGGCCCTTGGTCACATACTCGTTCCCTACACGCACCCGGGGGTGCAAAAGGCCTTTGAGGAGGTCCCCACTGCTGACCCCCATCAGGTAGGCAGCCTTGTCGGCACCTGGCAGGGCACATGAGTGGGGTAAGGGAGGAGGACACCACCGTGGGCACTCAGGGGCTCTACTGCCTCAGCCTGGGGCTAGGAGAGGGACGTTAAGAGGGGTCAAGTTCAGGGCTAGCAAACAAAGCCTCAGGAAGGTAAGGGTTTGGAGCTGAGGAGGCAGGGCCAGGTAAGACTGAGGTTAAAGGTTGTGGACAAGAGTTGGGGTTAACCATCATGGACAGGATGCTGAGGTCTGGGTCAAGTTGAAGGCCAGGTTAGGGCCCCTCACTCTCGGTGCCATCGGCCTCCGCCTGCTCCTCCCGCTGCTTCTGCTTGAACTTCATGTTGCCGAAGTGCAGGAGGGCACCCACGATCTTATAGCAGGCGCACTTCTCATCCATGCTGAAGCCCAGGATGTCCATGGCATGCTGGGGGGGCGGCAGAGAAAGCGAGTTCAGAGAGGTCTGGGCTCCTCCAGGGTCCAGCCAGGCACTGCCCTGGGACCATTCATGCAGCTGGGGGCACCGGCAGTGCTGCCCGATCCCACCACAGGCGTCCACACAGCTCCCTTCCCACCAGAGCCCGTACGTCGGTGGCGATGAGCTCCTCCCCATCATTCATGTTGTCCACGGTGATGACGCCCTGGCTGCAGAAGTGGTAGTCATAAGGGTTCATAGACAGAAGCAGCATGTCTGAGGACACAGGGCAGAGAAGGGAGGGTCAGGCGGTGCTTACCGGCTATTCTCCCCCCAACAATTGCAGCATAGGGGGTCCTGGGGGGCAAGCCCAGCAGGAGTCTAGGGCCCTCCCAGAGGACCTCATCTCCCAGTCTGGGGCCTAAGTTTCTCATCCTCACCCCCGCCAAGGCTGAGGGCACTGAGAGTGAGGGGCCCTGACCTGGCCTTCACTTTGACCCTGACTTCTTTTTCTGGTTCTCTGAGGAATGAGCCACAGTCCCCACGTCTCACTCATCTTTTGACTGTTGCTCATGGCCCCCTCTGGCCCAGATCCCATGCTAGATGCTGGCGCACAGGAAGGACCAGACTCTGCCCTCGAGGGGCTTGCCAGAGAGGAGAGCTGGGCCTAGACAGTCATCAGTCCGCCTTGGTGCTGGGTGGGACCTCTAGTCTCAGGACAGCAGGTGGGGTTTAGGGCTTAGGCTCCTGGAGAAAGCGATAACACGTTGGCAGGTTGCTGGAGCTAAGAGGACTGTTCCCTAGCAGGAAAGTAACCAAAAGTCCCAAGAAGGAAGAGAGGCCACAGACCCCAGGACAGGGAGGGAAAGACCACCAGGGCCTGGCCTGATGGGAGCCAGCAAGCGCCGGGCAGCCCCTCCAGGTTCTGACTCCCACCCCCTTCATCGTACTGCCCCTCACCCTGCAGCTCTGGCTTCTTCCCTGAGAGGATCTGGTAGTAGACGTGGTAGCTGCGCTCACCAGGCAACTGGAAGATCACCCGCGACTTCTCCAGGAGATCTGGGGAGAAGGGACGCTGGCCTGCCATCTCCCACACCTCCCCAGAGTGGACATCCCAAGGGGCGGTGCGGAGGGAGAGAGGGGGGCAGGGAGTGTGCAGGGGGGCTGCGTCTGCACCTGCCAGCTTGTGTGGGGAGGGCGTCTCTCTTGTGCCTGCGTCATCGCACGAGCCGTGTGTCTGTACCTGTGTGTGTGTCTGTGTCTCTGGCCAGATGGGTCAGTGTGTGTCCTTATGTGTGTGTGGGGTGAGTGTGGTATCTGCATGTGCAGGTTTTTATCTGTTGGTGTGTCAGCGTGTGTGCGTGTGTGGCCAAGCCTCCGTGTGTGTCTGTGTGTAGGGGTTAGGGTGTGAATTACAGCCTATCCCTGTCCCCGTCACTGCCTGCCAGCGCTCATCTGTCAAGACCTAGCCATGCAGCCCAACGTGGGGAGTGGCCAACGTGGGGGCCTGTGTCCCTGGCCCCCTTGAGTGTGGCCTAGGTGCCTGGGGTCTGTGCAGCTGGGTGGTACTGGGGCACTTCCCAGTGGGGTGCCTGGAAGGATGGGGCACTCTACGTGTAGCTGTGCAGCTGGGGCAGGAGGGCTGTGGGCCAGGCCTGCCCTCTTGGTGGCCAGAGAGAAGACTGGGGACGCGCTAGGGGTGCAGTCACAGGAGCCTGACTGGCCAAATGAGGATTTGGGTCTCCATCCTCAGGTGACAGGATCTAGAGAAAACTTTCAAGCAGGAACAGGATATGACCAGCAAAACTATGGCCGTGTAGAGGAGAGGAAGCTGGAGACCAGGCAGAGGCTGGGGTGATGTTCTGGTGATAGGTGAGGTGGCCTGAGCTGGGCAGCAGCCAGGGGGTAGAGAGAAGTGCCCAGAGCAGGCAGGAGCCCAGAAGTCGTGATGACAGAGGCCAAGTTGGGGTGACCAGGCTCAGGCCTCCTTCCCCTGCACCGCCCGCAGGGGGCTGACTCACAGCTGTCAATATCCGCGGACGCCAGCTTCCCAGAGGGACCAAAGTGAATGCGGATGAACTTGCCCTGTGGGCAGAGGGGCAGCCCTCAGCCAAGGGGCACAGCCAGCACTGTCCCCCCCACGTGCCCGACCTGCCACTGGTGGCCTACGGCATCCCCGCCACCCCTCCCACCTCGGCCACTCACAAAGCGGGAGGAGTTATCATTCCTCAGGGTCTTGGCGTTGCCAAAGGCCTCCATGGCAGGGTTGGCCTCGATGATTTGATCCTCAAGGGTGCCCTGGGGCGGTGGGGGTGAGGGGTCTGTCAGTTCTGGTGCCTACCCACCAGGAGGCCAGAGCCACCCGTGGCCCCTCTGTTGTGCAGAGGAAGGGGGTACCCCCAGGGCTGCCCCATTGACATTGGCCCCATACTCACCCCCGTCTTTGTTGCCAGAAATTGCTGGGGGAAGAAGACAGACAACATTAGAGGGCCGGGCCTCCAGGGGGCAGGGCGGGGTGGGGCAGGGTATCAGCGGGAGGCAGCGGGCAGCAGGACAGGGGGGTGGAGTTAGTCACCGGAATGCACGGCCCCCACCCTCAGCCCCTCGGCCTGACCCTCCTCCAGCTGTTAGGAGGCAAAATGCTGGAAAGTGGGAGTGGCAAAGCCCCAGCCAGAGTCTCTACCTGCAGCCTCCTCTGCCCCACCCCAGCCTCTGGCCTCCCTTCATTTTCCAGTCTTCATGCAGTGACCCTGCTCCAAGCCCCAGGGGCCTCCCGACTAAAATCTAGGGCCCTCCAGAGCCCAGCCCAAGTGCCCCCTCCTCTAGGAAGGCCTCCTGGCTGCTCCAAAGCTGGAATAGACCTCTTCCTGGTCTGAACCTTCCTGCCCTAATCTCCCACTATGACCTTACACACCTCTGCTTTGTAACGCAATTGGGTGTGTCTTCATTGTTTGTCTGCCTGTATACCTACCAGTGCGCACAACGGCCCTGCCAGGTGCCCATTATTAGCCCTAATTTGCAAATGAGGAGACTAAGCTCTGAGCAGGGAGTGGATCTGCTCAAGGCCACATAGCAAGTCAGGAGCAGCAGGGCAAGTGCCCAGCATCCTGCCTCCTGGACGCCACAGCGGTCCTGTGTGTCACCCAGGGGGACTAACTGAATTGAGCAGATCCTCCCTCTCCCCATCCTAGCCTCATCCTCACCTTCCCTCCTTTTCCTTTTCTTCTCTTCCCTACTCCGGATGCTGGGATCCAAGGAAGAAAGGGAGAGAAGGGAAGGAATGAATTCTGGAGGGAATAGATATACCACCACGGACTTTGTGGTCATTCATTCACCTCCAGGGAGCCCAAGAGTTAAAATACCCACAGGGACATTGGGCAGGGGAGGTGGGACCCCCCAATATACTCCCATCCAGTGCTTTTGTGCAGGGCTCTCTCCAGCCCGTTTGGCCAAATTTGGGGCCAAGGTAAGGGGAGCTGATCAATCTTTTAAGTTCCTGCAGCCATGGCTCCTGCGGGCAGCCTCTCCCACCCCTCCCTTGCCCGACCCTCTCCCCTGGGCTCCACTGTCCTGGCTCCTTTCTGCCCAGGTGCTCCTCTGCCCTTCCAGCTGTGTCTTTGCCAGCTCTGGCCTCTCCCTGACATCTCTTCCTGTCACTTGACCCACCCAACTTTCTGTTACATCCCCAGAGACCTTTTTAGGGATTTGGAAGACAGGGCAGGAAAGGGAGGGAGGAAAAAGGACCAAAAAGTCAACAGCAAAAACAAAACAAAACTGAAATGAAAATCAAAAATCAGGACAATCAAACGGGTAAAAAGGAATAGGCAAAAAAAAAAAAAAAAAAGGAAAGAAAGAGAAAAGAAAGAAAGAAAATGGGGAAAAAAAAGAAAAACACCCAGAATAAAGCAAGGCTCAACAGGACCAGGAGCAGGGACTGGGTGGGGAGGGAGGCCTCGGGCTTCTGGAAAGAAAAGGCAGCCCATCTGGGGGTAGCCACAGGGCTCTGAACAACTGGCCCCAAGGCTAGGGATGAAATGTTATGCCTTAAAAACAAAAACAAAAAAACTGGGCCCCACTGTTTCAGAAATGTCCAAAAACTGTACAGAAATCACAAGGCACAAAATTGCCCTGCCAACCCCAGCTGCTGGGAATGCCCAGTGCCCTGCATGCCAGCCAACCTCTGTGTCTAATGTGTCAGCAGCAGGTAACTGTCAGGGAAACCAAGACAACAATGCTTAGTAAAAGCAGCCCATCTAGTAAACTCTTTCAATATATGAAGGTCACAATGGAATTGTGTAATTGTGAAATTACACAAATTTAGAAACGGCAACGTGGCCCCACCCCTCCATGTTTACCAATGGGAAGGCGAAGGCAGGTGCGTCAGGTGGCCACAGCCTTTCTGGTCAAGCCTTGCTCAGGCCAGAGTCCCCCACCAGGGTGGGAGGCTCAGGCAGGGCTCAGGGTTCCAGGGAGTAAAATTTTTAAAAAGGGGGGAAAAAAAAAGAGGAAGAAAGAAAAGAAAAACAGCGAGAAGCAATGGGGAGCATGCCCGAGTGGGCAAGTCTTACGGCCTTCTTGCCCGGCCCGTCTCCCAGGGCAGCGACGATGGCAAAGTACTGAATGACCCGCTTGGTGTTAACCGTCTTACCGGCCCCCGACTCTCCGCTTGGACGACATAAACATGAGTCACCAATGCCCATCTGGCCTAATTCTCCCCCACCCCCAATGCCTCACCCCTCAAGCAGAGCCCTCCACCTCTCCTTCCCCCCAGCTTGAAACCCCCAAGGATGGATCAACCCTCAGAAGTGTACAAAGCTAGCCAGTGTAGACCATCCCTCTGAGATGATGACACATGATGATGTCACTGTCCGCTACGCACTAACTCAGTGCCCGGCACTTTACTCCATCGGCTCAGTTACGGCTCAGAAAACCCTGGAAGGCAGGCTCCATTATCACCCCCATTTTAGGAACAAGGAACTGGGCCTCAGGAGTTCTGTGGCTGTCCCTGCTGTGTGCCAGGCACATATATCAACTCACTGACTCATAACTCTGTGTGGTAGGTAGGATTTTTTATTTAACTTTTCAATTTTTTTTTTTTTTTTTGTAAAGATGGGGTCTCAATATGTTGCTCAGGCTGGTCTCAAACCCCTGGCCTTAGGCAATCCTCCTGCCTCAGCCTCCCGAAGTGCTGGGATTACAGGTGTGAGCTACCGCACTCAGCTGGGCCCGTCTGGGTTAAAGGTACTTGCTTTTTTTTTTTTTTTTTTGAGATGGAGTCTCACTCTGTGGCCCAGGCTGGAGTGCAGTGGCGTGATCTTGGCTCACTGCAACCTCCACCTCCTGGGTTCAAGCAGTTCTCCTGCCTCAGCCTCCTGAGTAGCTGGGATTACAGGCACCTGCCACCACGCCTGGCTAATTTTTCGTATTTTTAGTAGAGATGGGGTTTCACCATGTTGGCCAGGCTGGTCTCAAACTCCTGACCTCAAGTGATCCACCCACCTCAGCCTCCCAAAATGCAGAAATTATAGGCATGAGTCACTGTGCCCAGCCAAGGCACTTGCTCTTAACTGCATACGCGCATGCACACTCACACTAAACATTGTCCATACTGGCCTGACTGGACATGAGCCTGGCATGTAAGAATTATTCTACCATTTTCCCACAGAGGCAATGGAAAGATCAGAGGTAAGATTCAGACACAAGTAGATGGTAAAAAGGAGGAAAAGCAGAGGAATCTTCCCGCTGCCCCTGAGCCAGAATTAGAACCCCAAAGGATCAAGGTGGGAGATTCCAGGCCCCGGGGAGAGGAGGTATGGGGCTGGTGGTCACTGTTTGTGGGTGTCCCCTCCCTATCCCCCATCAAGAACACATCTGTTCAGAATGGGGGCAGGGAAAGTGCTCAGGCCTAATTTAGCTTCAGCTGGGACACTAGCTCCAGGTGGTAAAAGTCCTGGCCTAAGCACTTTGGATTCAATCCTGGGAAATGACTGTGGTACCGCCCTCTTTCTGCCAGATGGCCAGCATTTTCCACCCCACCCCCAGAGCCCCACACTTACGTGATCAGCATGGACTGGTTGTCTCGGTCTGGAGGAAAGGGAAGGGGATAGAGAAGTCAGCCAAGGTGTGGGGCCAGCCACAGGTGGAACACCCTGGGTATCCATCTGGGGCAGACCCCACCACCCAGAGCCAGGAATGGGAAGGAGCAGGTGGGGCTGTCCCTAGTGGAGGTCAGCTCCCATGCAGAGGGACAGAATGGCTAGGCGACCATGTCCAGCAGCGTCAAAAGGGGGACAGTGCCAGTGGGGGAAGGGGGTCCTTTACAGAGGCCTCCCGGGACAAAGGTCAGGGTCTGGGGTTGGGGAGGAGTCCAGGCGGCCCTTACTGCGCAGCATGTCATTGTAGGCGTTGTCCGCCACCGCATATATATGGGGCGGGGACTCCGAGCGGCGCTTTCCCTTGTAAGCGGCCACCACGGAGGCTGTGTAGACTGGGAGCCATTTGTAGGGGTTGATGGTGACACAGAAGAGGCCTGAGTAGGTCTGAAGAGAGAGTATAGGTAGGGTTTATGTTGTTGTTGTTGTTTTTGAGATGGAGTCTTGCTCTGTCTCCCAGGCTGGAGTGCAATGGCATGATCTCGGCTCACTGCAACCTCCGCCTCCTGGGTCCTGCCTCAGCCTCCCAGGGTAGCTAGGACTACAAGCGCGCACCACCACGACCGGCTAATTTTTGTATTTTTAGTAGAGACGGGGTTTCACCATGTTGGCCAGGCTGGTCTCGAACTCCTGACCTCAGGTGATCCGCCCACCTTGGCCTCCCAAAGTGCTGGGATTACAGGCATGGGCCACCACGTCCCCCCCATAAGTAGGGTTTTGGGAGGGATAACCCAAGTTCCCATCCCCAGGCCCCAGTCTTCAGAAGACCCCTGCGATATTCCTCAAGGAGCCACTTGACTTGCCACACCACACCCTCTGTGGCCGTCCTGGCCTCACCCCTGACTTGTGCTCACAGCCCTGCCCCACCCCACGCGCATGGCCTCCAAAGTCCGCAGGTGAGTTCTAGACCCGCCCCGCACCGCTACAGCTGCTCCCCAGGCCCAACCTCCAGCCCCGCCCCCAGTGCTCACAGCCCCGCCTCATCGCTCACAGCCCCACCCCCGCTATGGACCCGCTCTATCATTCACAGCCCCGCCCCACAGCTATGGACCCGCCCCATCGCTCACAGCCCCGCCCCACTGCTATGGACCCGCCTCACCGCTATGGGCCCGCCCCCAGAGCCTCATCTCTAGCCCCGCCCCACATACAAGCCCCACCCCACCCATGGCCCGGGCCTGGGGCTCACATAGATCATCCAGCGGGCATAGCGCTGGCGCAGGTTGTGCAGCACAGAGGCCTCGTTCAGGTGCGTCATCATGGCCATGTCCTCCAGTAAGTCGAAGCGAGGTGGGTTCATGGGCTGCAGCTCGGCTTCACGTACCATCAGCACCTACCAGGGAGATCGTGTCAGGGGTCGGGGGACTGGGAGGAACCGACCGACGTCACCTGTCACCCCCACCCACATACCCAGACCCCCTTCAACCAGAGTGCAGATCCTGTTGGCCAGGAGGCCTAGGGACAGAGAGGCTAATCTCAGGAAAAGGGGAACGGAACCTTCTGGTCTTTGGTCTCCACGGTGACTCTGCCCCCGGTAGCCTCCGACTTGACCTCGGCCTCCACGTAGGCGTCCTGTTCATCAGGCACCCAGACTCGCTTCTTCCCTGGGTTGCAGAGAGAGCTCTGGACTCAGAGAGGGGCTGAGGCACCTCCAGGGTTCTAGCTGGAGTTCCCAAGCCATGGTATCCATACAGCTGTGACCCTCCCCAAAGCCCCTCTGCCAGGACACAGGAGTTCCAGTGAAGAACCCTCCAAACCCAGGCTCAGGAAGGGCGGAGCTGGGAGGGTCCCTAGAGATCCCCTTATTGGAGGATGAGTCTGGGTTACGTGGTTGGTTTCCAATTCCTGCTTCCGCCATATTTGCCCTCTGACCTCAGGAAAATCCCTGATTCTCTCTGGGCCAGTTCCCTCACATGCAAAATGTTATGGGGATCTCCTTAGGTCCCATATGGAGCAGCCCCTCAATATCAGGCATATGACTCTTAGGGAGGGGTCCTGCCTTCCCTATTTCACTGAAGACTCAAATCCAGGCCTCCTAACTGTAACCTGTGCTCTCCTGCCTGGCCAGCTGTCCCCAGAGCTTTGAGGAGCCCAGATTTCATGGTGGTTAGAAGCATGGACTCAGGCTGCAAACCGGAGTTGGTGTCCCCTGCTCTGCCAAGTGCCTGGGTCAGGACCATCTAGGACCATCTACATAACCTACAGACCCCAGTACAAAATGACGATGTGGGTCCCCTTGTTGAAAACGATTAAAACTTTCAAGACGGCAACAGCAGAGTGTTGAATCAAGCACAAGGTCCCTCTTAGCCTGGCGCTGGCCCCACCTCCCCAGGTTGTTGAGATGATGCATGGAAAGTCATCTGCTCTGGGCCTGACACACAATAAGCATTCGGTACACACTGCCTATTGTTAGTATTGTCCTATGAGCAAACCAGGTCATAAATAGTACAGCCTTTATTCCTGTCCCTAATAAAGGATGGCTTTGGCTCTGCAGAAAGCACTAAAAATAACCCCAGCACAAGTTTTGTGGACACGCGGAGGCAGCCTGCACACATGCCGATCAGTCTCATCTCAGAGGCCTCGGGCTCCAGCCTGAGTCTTCATAAACTGCAGCTCCGGAAGGCAGGTGCTATTATCCCATTTCACAGGGGAACAAACCAAGGCCTGCTCACAGACACACAGTGATATACAGTGTCCCTGGGGTTTTAATTTCCAGGCCCCAGACTCTGCGGGAAAGGTCCAGGGCTCCAGCTGTCAGGCCCCAATGCCCCTTCAGCCCTGAGCTGGTGCCACCCCTCCCAATTCCTGGTCTGAGTCCATAAGGGCATCTCTGTGGCTGTGTCCCCTCCCCCTCTGTCTCTACTTACCATCCCATGGGATAGCGTGCACCTTCGTCATCTCCTGGTAGCCCTGGCGGAGGTAGCGGGCAGACTCCCCAAGTTCACTCACATCCATCATGACAGTGGCACTGGGGTGAGGGAGGAGGAGCTGGAAACCTTGGAGGTTCAAGGTGGCCCAAGGCAGGAGGCACTGGAAGATGGCAGTGACGAGGGAGCTGAACTAGGGCATGATCCCCCAACCCACAAGACCAGATACTAGGCGACTCCCTCTGGCTCCCAATCCAGCCTCCTTGGGTGAGTGCTCAGCGTACATGCACACCCTCAAACACCAGGGCTTCCTCCACTCCAGATTCAGAAGACTCGCGGCCACCCATGGGCACCCTCACCCACCCGCCCACCCTCCTGCCCTCCCTCCGGCTCCAACCCCAGCCCCGATCACCTACCTCGGCACCACGGTGAGGGCAGGAAGCTCTGCTACCCCTTTTATTGCCACTGTCAAGGTCAGAGGAGGAGAGCTATGTCAGCAATCTCCACGTGTCACAGCCCCCCCAGCCTGGCCACAGGACACAAAAGGCAAATTCCCTTTTATCTCCACCAGCACGGCCCCTGGGCTATTTTTACCTCCCATTGTCAGGGGATCACAAAGGCGGAGAGAGACACTCCACTGAGAGACAGGGAGGCTGGGTGCAGAGACTGATGGGGACAGGGACAAGGCAGTAAGAGGTTCAGGAGACTGAGGAGCTCATGGGGAGAAACCGAGTCACCCAGAAACATACCCCACCTCCAGATACAGAGAGCAAGGACGCTCAGGAGAAACCACAGAATGCCTACTGAGGCTGGACCATCTAGTCCAACCCTCTTGATACATCCAGGGAAACTGAGGCCCAGAGAAAGGAAAGCATTGGCCAAGTCTCACAGATGAGCAATGGCCAAGAACAGATGAAAAAGAGGAGAGAGAAGGAGAACAGATCAAAAAGAGAAGGGGGACGAGGGGCAGGGGGAGAGGGACATCCCTCTCGGGCATCTGCAAAGCGCAAACACCTGTGTCCCCTCGGCTCTACTCAGGGTATAGGGCATCGCCTGCCTCCCAGAGGCTCTCTGGTGCCTCCACTCAGTACCCTCCCTCAGAGGCCCACTCTGCCACTTCTATCACCATAGGCGAGCTTTGCCTGTTTTGAATGTATATGGTTGAAAATGTAGCTTTGCACTTATTTCTCTATATTTTATCTGGCACACCTGTGCATTTGGAATTGGGAGCGCATCGATGCCCTCTTTCCCCCTTCCTCCCTCCCCATCCTCTTTCTGGGGACCCCCTGGGGAAATCATACATGAAGAAAACCAGCCCTGGAACTCATAGAATCAAGGAATTGTTTGGCTGAAGTGGAAGCAAATCAAGGACATATAACCCAGTTAGGAGCCCCTTCAGATCCCCACGTTGAAGATTTACAGGAAGCCACCTTCCCGTGGCCCACTCTCGACAGGGGTTCAGGGCGCTGGCAGTCCATCTGCCTGATACAGTCTTCGGAATGTGTCAGGGCACCTCCAGGCTCTCCTGTCCATCACCCCATTCAGGGCTCCGTGACGCCACAGGATTTTGGAATTGAGAATGAAAGGATCTGAGAACCTCAGATGCCAGACACATGGAACAATGGAGTTCCAAAGCCAGGGTTCCAGCCAGAGGCCAGACCAGGCTCACACGGGAAGTCCTCCGACCGATGCACTCCCATTCCAAATGCACAGGTGTACTAGATGAAATATAGAGAAATAATTTCCCAGCTACATTTTCAACCATATACATTCAAAACAGGCAAAACTCGCCTCTGGTGACAGAAGTGGCAGAGTGGGCCTCTGAGGGAGGGTAATGGCTGGAGGCACCAGAGAGCCTCTGGGAGGCAGGAAATGCTCTATACGCTGCATAGAGCCATGGGACACAGGTGTGTGCACTTTGCAAAACAAATCAAGTTGTACATCTAAGATGTATGCACTTTACTGTGTGCATATTACATGAACACATTTAAAAATTACAGTGCCGGCCAAGTGCGGTGGCTCACACCTGTAATCCCAGCACTTTGGGAGGCTGAGGAGGGCGGATCCCGAGGTCAGGAGATCGAGACCATCCTGGCTAACACAGTGAAACCCCGTCTCTAGTAAAAATACAAAAAAATTAGCCAGAGGTGGTGGCAGGTGCCTGTAGTCCCAGCTACTCTGGAGGCTGAGGCAGGAGAATGGCGTGAACCCAGGAGGCAGTGCTTGCAGTGAGTGGAGATCACACCACTGCACTCCAGCCTGGGTGACAGTGCGAGACTCCGTCTCAAAAAAAAAAAAAAAAAAAAAAAAATTACAGTGCCAAACTTGGCAATATTTATCAAAATTACAGCTGCCCAGACCCTATCAGGAATTAGTCCTACAGTGTGTCTCCATTAGGAAATGACACGGGCCCCCTCTGGGTAGACATTTCGATTGTTTTCAGGCTTTTGCCATTACAGTCAAGGCTGCAGTGAATGATCTTATAAAGTTTGATGAATTTTTTCAAAGTAAACATACCCTGGGCCAGGCACAGTACCTCATGTCTGTAATTCCAGCACTTTGGGAGGCCCAGGCAGACAGATCACTTAAGTTCAGGAGTTCAAGACCAGCCTGGGCAACACATCAAAACCCCATCTCTACAACAAACAAACAAACAAACAAAAATTAGCCAGGCATGGTAGCGTGCACCTGTAGTCTCAGCTACTCAGGAGGCTGAGGTGGGAGGACCGCTTGAACCCAGGAGGCAGAGGTTACAGTGCGCCAAGATCACACCATTGCACTCCAGCTGGGCAACAGACCCAGTCTCAAAAGCAACAACAAAACAAAACCGTAACCTGTTCAAAAACAGAAATTATGAAAAATTATCCCCCTCAGGCCATCCCTCACCTAGGGTAATAGAATACTGACTTCTTTTTTATTTTTATTTTTTTTATACCGACTCTTGCTTGATCCACAATATAATACTGACTTCTAACCTCACAGATTAGTGTTGTCTATTTTCGAAATTTGTTTAAATGGAATCCTACATTATGTATTCCTTTCTTCTTTCTCTCCGCATTGTCTCTGTGAGAACCTCACTGTTTCAATTCTCTTTGTAGAGCTTAGGTTGTACCTTGCCTACCTCCTGCCACTAGAAAAGACCTGCACAAGGGCAGGAGTTTAGTCTGTGTCCCCGCACCTTGCCAAGTGCCCGCACATCATAGAAAGTCAATAAATACCTAGTAAGTGAACGAACCAAACCTGATAGATTATAGGATTTTAATCTCCTATGGCGTCAGAGGCTGGAGAGCTGGGCTGGAGCAATTTATAGAAAGCCCAGAAAGTGGGAAAAATTCTTTTCATTGTTCAAGGATGCTCAGAAGGTAGGGTTTCTTGCCAGGGACCAACAGAATTAGCCTGGAGAATCAGAACCTCTAGCAAGTCTAACTTACACCTATCATGTGGGTCTGAGTCCTAGAGTTACCTACTCAGTGTATGAACCTGGGGCTGAAAAACCAAGCCTCAAAATGGGTCTAGATCTTCCTTCTAGATTCCCTTCCACTACCCAGGGTGCATCTTCCTGCTGAGATAAGCTCATACACAAACATGACAACGCAAAGAGGGAACCCAATGCTCTGAGTGATTTGCAACAAATACCATAACCCGCAAGGACTTAAGATACTGACTTTCAATATCTGAAGAGCTTGTAATCCCAGCACTTTGGGAGGCTGAGGCAGGTGGATCATCTGAGCTCATGAGTTTGAGACCAGCCTGGCCAACATGATGAAACCCCGTTTCTACTTTAAAAAAAAAAAAAAACGCTGGGCATGGTGGCTCATGCCTGTCATCCCAACACTTTGGGAAGCCAAGGCGGGTGGATTACCTGAGGTCAGGAGTTTGAGACCAGCCTGGTCAACATGGTGAAACCCCGTCTCTACTAAAAATACAAAAAAATTAGCCAGGCATGGTGGCAGGCACCTGTAATCCCAGCTACTCGGGAGGCTGAGGCAGGAGAATCACTTGAACCCGGGAGGTGGAGGTTGCAGTGAGCCGAGATCGCACCATTGCACTCCAGCCTAGGCAACAGAACAAGACTCTGTCTCAAAAAAAAAAAAAAAAAAAATTAGCCAGGCATGGTGGCGTGTGCCTGTAATCCCACCTACTTGGGGAGGCTGAAGCAGGAGGATCACTTGAACCTGAGAGCTGGAAGTGGCAGTGAGCTGAAATCGTGCCATTGCACTCCAGCCTGGGCAACAGAGCAAGACTCCATCTCAAAAAACAAAAAAATCAAAAAAACTTGAAGAGCTGTCCTGGAGCAGAGGGAGCTGATGTGACTTGTGTAGCCTCAAAAGTAGACCCATGGGCAGCGACAGGAAGCAGGATGTGGATGCACACAAAAGGGGACTTTTCACCATCTCAGCCCATCAGCAGCGGGAGAGGCTGCCTTGGAGGAAAGTGAGCCTGCCAGCACCAAGGAAGACTCAGGCAGAGGTTGACCAGGGCTGAGGCCTCTGAACTGGATGACCTTTGAAGTTCGTTCCAATTTCAGGAGAGTGAGACTCCAGGATTTTAGATCCCAGCCCAAAATGTATCTGCCCTCAATGTAGCCCAATGCCTGGAATTTCTTCTTTGGGTAAAGACATCGAAGGACTCTGTGAATAATGCTTCTACAGCTGGGAGGGACACATGGAACAAAAGACACTCATTGTCTAGGAAAGGAAAGATACTCAAGGAGGATATCAACATGGAGGAGTCTGAAGGATAAAAGCTAGTTTGAAGGCTGGGCGCAGTGGCTTATGCCCATAATCCCTGCACTTTTGGAGGCCAAGGTGGGAGAATCACTTGAGGCCAGGAGTTTGAGACCAGCTGGGCCACTGGGGCATAAAGGGGAGTAGGGCAGGACTGAGCAGTTGGGACTGGAGTGTGAAGGGCTTCAAAGGCCAGATTCAGATCTGGAACTTTATCCTGCAGGAGTTGGGGCGCCATCAAAGGCCTTTTTATTTATTTTTTGCATCAAAGTGCTCTGAGAAAGAGAATTTGACAGTGTGTTCAGATTTATGTGTTTGTAAGCTCCCTGTGACATCTCTACAAAAAAATATTTTAAAAATTAACCAGGCATGATGGCTCACACCTATGATAATCCCAGTAACTTGGAAGGCTTGAGGCAGGAGGATCACTTGAGCCAAGGAGTTCAAGACCAGCCTAGGCTGATATAGCAAGACCCTGTCTCTACAAAAAATTAAAAAATTGGCTGGGCAAGATAGTACACGCCTACAATCTCAGCTACTCAGGAGGCTGAGAGGCGAGAGGATTGCTTGATCCCAGGAGTTCAAGACTGCAGTGAGCCGAGATCACGCCACTGCACTCCAGCCTAGGCAACAGGAACAAGACCCTGACTCTAAACAAACAAGTGTGACACCCAGACTGCCAGGAAGAGGGGTATGGCAACAAGGTTCCTTCCTTCATAAAGCTGACCCTCCCCTGGAGAAGCAAAAAATAAACAAGCAAACACATTTTTAAGGTAATTAAAGATTGTGGCAAGTGGTAAGCATGAAACAAGCAACATGGCCTGGAAGGTAATGGGGGTGTACTTCATTCCGGTGGGTGAGGGAGGGCTTCTCTGAAGAGGCAACACTGAAGGTGAGACCAGAGACTGCCAAGAAGCCGGTCAGGCGGGGAGCCCTTGGAACAGTATTCCAAGCAGAAGGAACAGCAAATACAAGAGCCACGAGGCAGAATACAGCTTGGGATGTTTAAGGTGCCATCCTAGTGGTCAACAACGGGAGAGTTTTCCAAGGTGAGGGTGGACAGGCAGATCATTCAGAGTCGTGAAGGACTTGGGAAGGGACCCAGGGTTGTATTGCAAGTGCAAAGGGAGCCTACGAGAGCAGAAATGTGAGTGAGCTGAAGTTTCATAGTGACCACTCAAATGGCTTGGAAGGGGCAGGGGGGGCAGGGGAGGCAGCTGGGCGAGCTGCCGCTGTCAGCCGGGTGAGCGGATGGGTCTGGCATGGAGGTGGCAGGAGGGGACAGGAAATGGACAGCATGACCTAGAACTCCAAGGCAGGGTAGGGGGCGAAGATGGGCCCGAGCAGCCCCACCAGCTGTAGCTGGGCCACCAGGGGCATAAAGGGGAGTGGGGCAGGACTGGGCAGTGGGCTGGACTGTGAAGGGCTTCAAAGGCCAGATTCAGATCTGGAGCTTTATCCTGCAGGAGTTGGGGTGCCATCAAAGGCATTTTTATTTATTTATTTTTTGCATCAAAGAGCTCTGAGCAACGGAATTTGACAGTGTGGTCAGATTTATGTGTTCCTAAGCTCCCTGTGGCAGCTGGTGTGGAGGATGCACTGAAGGGGTGAGGCCGGTGGCAGGAAGACGGACTCAGGAGGAGGCTGCCATAATGGTCCCAGTGCAAGGTGGTGAGGCCCAGAAAGGGGCCCACGACCCTGGCACCCTGGGGGTGGTTGGGCTCCTGCTTGTCCCAGGTTTGTCCCCCTCCTGGGGCCCTGGGCAGCTGCAGAGGGCCCAAGTGGGCCCCAGCTCTGAAGCTTGAAGCAAAAAATAGGACGAGGGCAGCCAAAAGGCATCAGGGCTGTTTATCCGGAGGAGAGATGCCTCAGCATGGATTTATGGCTGAAAGGTTACTGGGGGGAGGGGGTGGGGAACCAGCTGTCCCCCATCCTCACAAAGGACAAAGAAAGGAGGGGACTGTGACCTCGGCCACAGCAAGAGGAGGGAGTTAGACACATAAAAGGAAATCTCCTGACATCATTGGAGGATGAAGGGGCCCTTTAGTCATCATGCCAACCAGCTCTCTCATTGGACAGCTGGGGAAACTGAGGTGCAAAGAGAGAAGCAGGTCTTTGCTTGATGTCATACGGTGAATTCAAGCCATGACTAGGCCTGACAGCACAACCTCTCACTTTGGAAGACCTAGAGGCCTCCCCGAGCACACACAAGGGTACCTCAGACTGGCTGTCTCCAAGAGTGATTAACATGAACAGCTGTTCTGGAGGGATGGACAGAAAGACCTAAGCTGGGCTGAGGTGCTCCAGACCCCAGCACCCACTCTGGTCCAGGTCTCTGACATGCCGCATCCTTGAGTTCAACCTGTGGCTCAGGCCCTGCGTCTGCCCTCCCACCCCCAGCTAGTCTGTGTATTGTCGATATTTGATGGGAGTCCCTCGTATCTCTCAAGGGTCTTGTTCTTTCAATGTTGCCCTGTCCCGCTCTCTGCCCTCCAAGACTCTGTATTTCTGTCTTGGCCTCTGACTCTTTATCTCTAGAGCCGAGCTGAGCTGAGCTGGGCTGGGCCAACCTCCCACCCCCAGGAGTGGGCCTCACTGCTTAGAGTGCCCCTCTGTAGACAATGCTCAGGCCCAGTGCCCAGGCTGGGACAAGTGACAGCAGCTGTGGATCTATCTATAGCTCCCTTGTCCTTCAATTGTTCCCAACTTCAAACAATGGTTGGGCCCTGGATTAAAGTCACCCCCACCCACCCTGCTGAAATGGATCCCGGGAGGCAGGGGATGAGTCTCACCAGGGCCACCTCATGCTCTCTCGTGTCCACCTCTGTTTGGGCCCCTATGTTCCCATCTGTAACTCTGGGCTCTAAGGCCTTCCAACTCAGAGGCAGTGTGACTACAGGACTAGTGGACATGAGACCGGGGTGTGTCTCAACAGCAGACCTATACAAGGGCACATGGGTATGAGACAAGTGTGTTTCCCTCCTCCTACCTTGGCTGGCAGACACTCATGGGTACTGGGATGACAGTTCCATGAGGACAGAGGCCTGGTCTTCCTTACACTGCAGTAGCCCAGCCTCAGCCTGGTACGTGGTAAGTGTTCACTGTACATGGCTTACCTTGGCCCTTAGGAAGAGGGAGGGCATGCCGTGAGTCTCAACATGTCTCAAGCTTGGGAGGCAGCGCAGAGCAGTGAGGAAGGAGCACCTCATCTAAAGTGAGGCTGTCTGGGTTTTAGTCCTGGCTCTGCCAGTTACCAGGCACAAAGTCTTGGAGAATGACTAAACCTCTTAATGGTAGAGATTCACAAACAGGACCTACCTCCTAGTGCTGTGATGAGCATTATATGAGTTAAAACATCTAAAGTGCTTAGAATAGTACCTGACACTAGTGGAGACTCAATACGTTATTGCTGTTATTTCCAAGATAGATCATTAGGTTACAAAAAAAAAAAGTTGTGGCCGGGTACGGTGGCTCACACCTGTAATCCCAGCACTTTGGGAGGCCAAGGTGGGCGGATCCCCTGAGGTCAGGAGTTTAAGACCAGCCTGGCCAACGTGGTGAAACCCTGTCTCTGCTAAAAATACAAAAAACTAGCTGGGCATGGTGGCAGGTGCCTGTAATCCAGCTACTCGGGAGGCTGAGGCAGGAGGATTGCTTGAGCCCAGGAGACGGAGGTTGCAGTGAGCCGGGATCGTGCCACTGCACTCCAGCCTGGGCGACAGAGCTAGACTCCATCTCAAAAAAAAAAAAAAAAGGAGCAGAAGAATGTATGGGCTATGCCATCTCCTGCGTAAAAATCAGGGGAGAGAGACATTCGTGCATCTGTGTGCTTATCTATGGATGGATTGCCTTTGGAAGTCACCCAAGAAAGCTGGTAACAGTGTTTGGTAGCTGGGGGCCAGGGAAGGGAGGGAGAGTGATTGTTTTTTCCCTTGTAAACCCTTTGAACTTTAAATCGTGTATGTATAACCTATTTTTAAAGTGTTTGCTAAATGAATAAGGGTCACTTCCAGCATGATCCTTGAAAAATACAAACCCCTACTCTGTGCCAGTGGGGAGGGGCCTGGGTGAAGGCTGGTCCTCAGAGAGTGGGCCCACTGCCTTCAGCCTGAGGTCAAGCGGCCTAGGTCTGAGTCCCAGGGGTACCCTCTTTCCTCCAGTCCAATGGCGGACAAGATGTGTCTATACAAAACCATCCCAGAGCAAATGGTGAGCCAGGAGGCAGGCTTCCCAGCTTCCAGGCCAAGCAGCAGGAGGGGGCAGTAGGAACAGGCTCCTGTCCTCTTCCCTGGCCTCAACCTCTGACTCTTCATCCCAAGCTATTCTTAGAGCCTAGATAATGCCAGCAGTTGCTGCTGCTCATATCGGCTTCCAGAACCACTCAAGAAGCCCAGTCCCGCCCCCAGCCCCTTGTGTGCTGGCCTCCCTGCCAGGTAAGGGCATTAAGGGTGTCCTGCGGGCTCCATCCTCTACGCTGCGTGCGCTGCGCATACTTAGGTAGGCCGCCGCAGGCAGGTAAGGGCCTGGGTAGTGGGCCGCTCTAACACTCCCCTTGCTGCACAGCTGGAAGAGAAAGGAAGGGCTAAAGGGCACCCTGGGGTAGAAGGTGTACCTCCAGGGGTCACCATCCAGATAGTGTGGCCCAACCGCAGGCTCTAAACTATGCTAAGAATAGAAATGAAAGGGGCAGGGGCCATGGACAAGGCTTAGCCGAGTGGAAGGGAGAAGGTGTGTACAGACCAGGAACAGGGAGGGGCCTGGGAGGCCAGCCTGGAGGAGGGAGGAAGCCAACAAGAGGAGGTCAGACTTTCCAACTCACTATGTGACCTTGAATAGGTATCTCTTCCTCATGGAGCTTCAATTTCCATCATAAAATAGGCATAACCTTATTCCACTGGGTTGTGGTGTGGATTCAATGAAATAACACATGCAAAGAGCCTAGCCTGTGCCTGACCCATCATAAGCACTATGTAAATGTCTGGTGATATTATCATTAGCTCCTTAAGAGCAGGCAATGTTTCTCCTTCAGCTTTGCATCTGCAGGGACTCGTTCAGGCCTGCCACATGTCAGGACTGCCTCTTCAAATTCTTGCTCTGCCATTTACAAGCTGAGTGACCCTGGGCAAGTTACGTAACCTCTCGGAGCCCTGGGTTCCTTCTCTGCAAAATAAATACACAAAGAAGGCCTGCCTTGTAATGTGGTTGAGAGAAATATATGAAACGAAGTGCTCAGCCCATGGGAAGATGTCAATTAATTGGAGGATGCGGCTGTGGCTCTGTGGATGTTGGGGTACTATGGCGGGAAGCCTTGGGTCTGCCACTCTGTGGGTGGAATTTGAGACAGTGCCCAAGGCAGCCAACATTCTGGAAGAGAGGTCTTAGTGGGGCCCACACGTGAAATCCCAGGAGCTTGTAAAACCACCCCACAAATCCTGGACCAAAGCTGAGGCCCTGCCTGGGGTCTCAGTATGGGCTTGCCCCAGCCTCGGTCAGTTTCCCATGTAGTTCAGTGCCTCAAACAAACACTCTCCTGTGCCCTCCAGGTTGGGATTGGCATCAGGTTTGTTCTGAAGGTTCAGGAGTCTTAGGCTGCTGGGGGACACACAGGCACAGATGGTTAATCACAGTTGACACAGGGGCCTCCCCAGGAAGGGTCCTTAGCCTAACCTGGTGGAGTGGGGAGCAGGAGAATGTCTGTTCTCCATGAAAGACCAAGCAACGGTGGAGGGCAGGGGGTGCTGTGGCTCTGCTCTACCCTTGTGATCATGGTCATTCAGCTTGAGGGGTGAGGGGCAGAGGGAGGCCCAAAAGGCTAAGCTGGGAAACCTACCCAGAGGGTCTGAGGGTACCACCATTCTATACTGAGTGTCCTGAGGGTGACCCTGCTTGCGCCCACACCTGGGGGCACACTGCCTACCTCCCTGTGACTTTGCTAACTCAAGGACAAGAGACCTCCTTGAGCAGAGCCTTCAGATTTTTTTTCCATGGGCTGAAAATTTTATTAGTACAAATATCTCTATCATTCTATCTAATGCTTTGGGCCTTAAATTTCCTTTTTTTTTTTTTTTTTTTTTAGATGGAGTCTCGCTCTGTTTCCCAGGCTGGAATGCAGTTGCGTGATCTTGGCTCACTACAACCTCCACCTCCTGAGTTCAAGTGATTCTCCTGCCTCAGCCTCCCCAGTAGCTGGGACTACAGGTGCACGCCACCATGCCCAGCTAATTTTCGTATTTTCAGTAGAGACGGGGTTTCACTATGTTGGCCAGGCTGGTCTTGAACTCCTGACCTCGTGATCCACCCACCTCAGCCTCCCAAAGTGCTAGGATTACAGGTGTGAGCCACCGTGTCCAGCCCCGCTTTTTAAAAAAATTTTTTTTTAAAGTCAAGGTATCACTGTTACCCAGGTTCGAGTACGGTGGCATAATCATAACTCACTGCAGCCTTGAACTCCTAGCTCAAGCAATCCCCCTGCCTCAGCCTCTCAAGTAGCTGGGACTATAGGCATGCATCACCATGCCTAGCCAAATTTCATTTCTTAATTAAAATTTCTATTGAGATAATTGTATATCCACATGCAATTGTAAGCAATACAACAGTAAGTCTATAGTATTGACATTGATACAATGTACCGATCTTATTCAGATTTTCCCAGTTTTACATATACTAGTTGTGAGCGTGTGTGTGTGCGCATGTGCATCTGCATGTATTAAGTTCTATACAACTTCATCACCTGTGTCAATTCATGGATCTTCCACTGCCACCAAGACACTGAACAGTTGCTAACAATAAAAAGGTGTTGCCCTTATATAACCACACTAACTTCCCGCCCATCTTTAACCCCTGGCAACCACCAGTCTGTCCTCTGTTTCTAAAACTGTCATTCCAAAATGTTACATAAATGAAATCACATAGTATGTACTCTTTTGAGATTGGCTTTTTTCACTCCACATAAGTCCCTGGAGATTCTTCCAAGGTGTTGCTCATTTCACGTTTGCGTCTTTATTGCTGAGTGGTACTCATGGTATGTATGGATGCGCCACAGTTTGATGAACCGTTCACCCGTGGAAGGATATGTGGACAGCTATCAGTGTGAGGTGCCACCTTATCACCTGGGCCCTGGGGGCTGAGGCCACCCACCCTCCAACCCACCTGGGAGTCAGTGGCATGCAGCCTCCAAATTCTTGTTCCAGCTTTCTAGGGCCAGAAGCCAAGAATGCTCCCCACCCCCGCAACCTCTTTCCCAGCCTAGGCATCAGGATTCAGTCCCTCCCAAATATGCCAACACCCAGTTCTCAGGGACAGCAAGAAGACAGTCTTATGGGCCTTATTTAAACATGTTGGCTATAGACCTATATGTTGACCGTGGCCTGGAGACCCAGCCTGACCTGGCCTTGCCAACTGACCAGCCCCATCTACAGCAGCCCCACCCTCTCACTCACACCACTCCAGATACAGTGGCCTTCTGAGAGTTTAGAACTAAACCAGCTCCTTTCTGTCTCAGGGACTCTGCATCTGCCATTTACTCTTTCCCCAAACTGGAGCGTGGCTGCTTCCTTCTTCTCGAGCCTCCACTCAAATGTCACCTCCTCAAAGGGGCTTCCTTTGACTACATTAGCTAAACTAGGTCCTTTCTATAAAGGTTCTCTCTTCACCCTCTGTATCACATGTCCCCATTTCTGAATGTATTACACTTATGGGTAAGTCTGCTTATTATCATCTGTCTACCCCACAAGACAGGTCTTTCTTGAGACCCAGGAGCAGGCAGATCCCATTCTGGGTCCCCAGCAGCCAGCATGCCCAGAAGAGGCACCCATGTGCTTGCTGATGGGCCATGTCCCCTGGTGTGAGGCCTCTGCTTTTGAGAACCATCTTTTCCAGCGGCCGGTCACTCTGCTCCCTGCTGCACCCTCATGCCAGGCCCAGTGAATATTCTGACTCCTGTTTCCCACCAAAGCCTGGGCAAGCCTCTCTTTTCTTTGCTCTACTGGATTCAGCTGAGCCAGGTTAACCACACAGCATGATGCCTAAGAGTTCTGGAGTCCAACTGCCTATGTGCAAACCCTCAGTTGCTCTGTCTCTTTGATCTTCTGATTCCTCATCTATAAAAGAGGAATAAGCCAGGTGCAGTGGCTCATGTCTGTAATCCCAGTACTTTGGGAGGCCAAGGCAGGAGGGTCACTTGAGGCCAGGAATTTGAGACTAGCCTAGACAACACAGTGAGACTCATCCCTATTTTAAAAATAAAATAAAATGGGAATACTAATAGTACCTGTCCCATAGGAATTGAATGAGATGATATATATTTTTAAAAAGAAAAGGCGTCTAAGTGCCTGGCACATAAGTGTTCAACATATAATCATTACTATTCATTTTCTTATTATCATTAAGACCATCTCCAAACTCAGTAGATTAAACAACGAAAGTTAATGTCACACCAATATAAAGATCATGAAAAAGTCCCAGAAAAAGGGTCATTCCTAAGGGTCACTTGGGCCCCTGTGACCTCTCATTTTTAGGCAATTCCCTTGTTTTTTAATTTTACAAAATTTTTTTGAAGAGGTGAGATCTCACTATGTTGCCCAGGCTGGTCTCTATCTCCTGGTCTCAAGTGATCCTCCTGCCTTGGCCTCCCAAAGTACTGGGATTACAGGCATAAGCCACCGCGCCCAGTCCCAGGAATTCTCTTTTGGCTTCACTCTTTCTCCACTCCCTCCCTTCTTGGAAAATTCAAGGAGATGGAAGAGCAGGACGATAGCCTCTCCCTGGGGAGAGAGAAGCTCCCATCACGGGAGGTGATAACCATCCTCTCCCACATCTAGAGTTGTCAGCCTGCCCCAACATCTCTAGCTGCACGGTGTCCCTACGGAGAGCCACATAGTCTAGGCCCAGAGCCCTGCCATCCTCCAACCACAGGCAGAGTAAAGGGTTATTCTGGGCCCCTTCTGCTTTCATGCATTCATCCATCCAACCATGTAAACACTTACTGAAAAACAAATCTTGCTATTAATCTGGAAAATCACAATGAGATACCGTTTCACATCAACTAGACTGACAAAAGCTAGAAACCTTGACAGTTCTGTCTCAGTGAGGATGCAGAATGAGGGCAATTCTAATACATTGCTGGCAGGAGTGCACATTTGCGAAACCATTTGCAAATGGGAAACTTTGTATTACCTTGTAAGTCTGAATATGCTCATGACCTTCAACACACTGCACAGGAGGCATCTATTAGTCTTTTTACTATATACAGTAATAAAATACTAGAGAACCCAAGTGACCATTCACAGGAGAATAAACAAAACTCTCATACAATTGCTGCTACTTTGGTATTTTTATGCAATGAAACCTATAGAGCAGTGAAAATGAATGAACTAGTTCCCCTTAAAACATGGATAAATCTCCTGACATAACACTGAAAGAGAAAAGCAAGCTGCACAAGAATCATATAATTTACCACTTAAAAGTGCAAATACCATGAAAAAGTGTCATATATTGTTTAGAAATACACCTAATAAAAGGGTAAAAATGCATAAGACCTACCTATATAAAAATTAACTCAAAATGAATCAAAGACTTAAATGTAAGAACCAAAACTATAAAACTCTTAGAAAAAATACGTGTAAATCTTTTTGACCTTCGAATTAGGCAATGGTTTCGTAGATATGACACTCAAAGCACAAGCAAAGGAAAAAATAAATAAATTGGACTTCGTCAAAATTTTAAAATATGTGCTTCAAAAGATACTATCGAAAAACAGAAAAGACCATTCACAGAATGGGAGAAATTATTGGCAAATCACATATAAGGAAGGATCTACTATCCTGAATATATAAAGAATTCCTACAACCCAACAATAAAAGGACAAATAACTTATAAATAAGCAAAACATTTAAATAGACCCTTCTCCAAAGAAGATATACAAACTACCAATAAGCACATGAAAAGATATGCAGCATTATTAGTCATTAGGAAAATGCAAATCAAAACCACAATGACCAACTAGGATGGCCACAATCAGACAAGTACAGTGGCACCTCCCTATCCATGGGTTCCCCATCTGTGGATTCAACCAACCGCAGCTTGAAAATATTTGAAAACAATGTTTCAACTGTACTGAACATGTACAGACTTTTTTCCTTGTCATTATTCCCTAAACAACACAGTATAACAATTTATACAGCATTTACATTGTATTAATTATTGCTAGTAGCGTAGAGATGACTTTTTTTTTTGAGATGGAGTCTCGCTCTGTCACCCGGGCTGGAGTGCAGTGGCGCGATCTCAGCTCACTGTAACCTCTGCCTCTGGGGTTCAAGTGATTCTCTGCCTCAGCCTCCCTGAATAGCTGGGACTACAGGCGTGCACCACCACGCCCGGCTAATTTTTGTATTTTTAGTAGAAATGGGTTTTCGCCATGTTGGCCAGGCTTGTCTCGAACTCCTGACCTCAGGTGATCTGCCAGCCTTGGCCTCCTGAGGTTCTGGGATGACAGGCGTGAGCCACTGCACCCGGCCGAGACGACTTAAAGTACATGGAAAGGATAGTGTGGTGGCTCTCGCTTGTAGTCTCAGCTACTTGGGAAGCTGAGACAGGAGGATCCCTTGAACCCAGGAGTTCGAGGCTGCAGTGAGCTATGATTGCACCACTGCACTCCAGCCTGACAGAGTGAGACCTTGTCTCAAAATAAATAAAAATAAATTTAAATTTAAAATAAAATAAAACAAAAGAGTATATGAGAGGATGCATATAGTTTATATGAAACACTACATCATTTTATATAAGGGACTTAAGCATATATGAAACACTACATCATTTTATATAAGGGACTTAAGTATCCTTGGATGTTGGTATCCATGGGAGGTCCTGGAACCAATTCCCCACAGATACAGAGAGATGACTGTATTGGTGAGGATGCAAAAATTGGAACTCTCATACAATTGCTGCCACTTTGGAAAACAGCAGTTCCTCAAAAAGTTAAACATATACTTACCATATGACCCGGCAATTCCACTCCTAGGTATCTATCCACGAGAACAGAAAACATTCACACAAAAACCTGTACATGAATGTTCATAGCAGCATTATTATAATTATTTTTGAGACAGCGTCTCACCCTGTCACCCAGGCTGGAGTGCAGTGGCACGACCATAGGTCCCTGCAGCCTTGACCTACTGGGCTCAAGTGATCCTCCCTCTTCAGCCTCCCTAGTAGCTGGGATGACAGGTGCATGCCACCACGTTCGGCTAATTTTTAAATTTTTTTGTAGAGAGCCCTATGTTGCCCAGGCTGGCCTTGAATTCCTCAGCTCAAGTGATCCTCCCACCTCAACCTCGCAAAGTGTTGGGATTACAGGAATGAGCCACCACTCCTGGACATAGCAGCATTATTCTTAATGGCAAAAAGTGGAAACAACCCAAATGCCTATCAACTGATGAGTGGAGGAACAGAGTGTGGTATATCTGTACAATGGAAGACTATTCAGCCATATGAAGGAATAAAGTTCTGATCCATGCTACAACATGGATGAACCTTGCAAACATTATGCTAAGTGAAAGATGCTAGTTACAAAAGGCCACAGATTGTAAGATTCCATCTACACGAAATATTCAGAATAGGCAAATCCATAGAGAAAGAAAGTAAATTACTGGTTGCCAGGGGCTGGGGAGAAGGAGAATTGGGGAGTAACTTCTAATAGGGATGAGGTTTCTTTCTGCGGTGATGAAAATATTCTGGAATCAGACAGTGGTAATGGTTGTACAATCTTGTAAATATACCAAGAACCACTGAATTGTACACTTTAAAGGGGGAATTTTATGGTGCATGAATTATATCTCAATAAACATTGCATAGGAATAATAAACACCAAATCAGGAGAGTCTTTACTTCTTGGGTTGGGGGGTCAGTCATGTAGGGAAACAAAAAGGTCTTTATATTAGCAGTGTTTTATTCTGCAAGCTGGATGGTAGGTACACAGGTATTTGTTAATTTTTAAACCTTTCTCAGTGGTTTCATAATAAATAAAATGTAAAAGTATTTACTGGGCATCAACCTGGATTAGGCACTGGGCTACACGGGTGGTGAAATGTTGAGTCAAAACAGATCCATCCTGCCAAAAGTAAGTGGATACATAAGTATATAACAAGTGGAGAAGAGGGTCTATAAGTAAGTTATCTCCCCTTTCTAACCTTCTGTGTCCTCACGGATGAAATGAGAGCCGGACTAGGAACCTGTTAGTAGAAGGTCTCTGAGGATCCCGGGAGCCTGGAAGTGTGTCTTCCCTTTTTCCGTCCACACACCTCAAACACGACCAGGGCACAGACCCTAGAGTTGGCCCTCATGTCATCAATCATCACAAGAGGGCCTAAGGCAAAGCCCAACTTCAATCAGTCTGTTTCTTCTCAGTAAAATAGGCAGAGTAACTTCTCCCTCCCAGGATGACTGTGGGGGTGTAAATGAGATAACACATATAAAGTGTCAGGGACAGGCCTAGCATACAGTAAATCCTCAACACCTGGGACAGTCCTCACTTTGATTCCACAGGCATTTCCTGAGCAGCAATGCTGGCTCAGGCCTGTGCTAGGGACTGGAAGACAGAGGAATTAATTCCACTCTGAATGGCCAAAGCAGTGGCCCCCAGCCAGGTGGGGAGACGGCCTCATAAACAACAGTATGAGGCAGGGTGATGTCACTGCTAAAAAGAGACAGTAGCCATGTGCACAGATGCAGACCATGTGTGAGGCAGACCCTGGGGCTGACAGAAATGTTCCAGTCAAAAGGCACAGTCCAGTGGCTGGGCGCGGTGGCTCACGCCTGTAATCCCAGCACTTTGGGAGGCCGAGGCGGGTGGATCACAAGGTCAGGAGATTGAGACCATCCTGGCTAACAGGGTGAAACCCCATCTCTACTAAAAATACAAAAAATTAGCCGGGCGTGGTGGCGGGTGCCTGTAGTCGCAGCTACTCGGGAGGCTGAGGTAGGAGAATGGCGTGAACCCGGGAGGCGGAGCTTGCAGTAAGCCAAGATGGCGCCACTGCACTCCGGCCTGGGCTACAAAGCAAGACTCCGTCTCAAAAAAAAAAAAAAAAAAAAAAAAGCACAGTCCAGACTTGGAGAGAAGCCCTCGCAGGGAGAAAAGCAAGACACAAAATCACAAAATTAAGGGATTGGCCTCCATTCACAGTGAGGTACATCCCTGCATACCTTTTTTCACCTAATTCAGACCCAAATGTTCCCACAAACCCCAAGAACAGAGGATGCAATTGATTCAACAGTTAGCTTTTGGGAAGTCTGAGCCCATGGCACGTGCCAAGGTACATGTGTGGGAATACCATGGCTAACACTGATGCTGTGATCTTTGGCAAGTCAGGATACCTCTTCAAGCCTTCCTTTCCCTGGCTGTAAAATGGAGGCTATAAAGATACTGATGTCATAGGGAGGTAAGGGAAAGTGAGATAACGACTGTAAAGTCATTAGCCAAGTACCTGGCGCTTAGCGACCAGATCAATAAAGGGTAGTTATTGTTAGGAAAAAATAGATTTCACTTTGAAAGTGAGAAAAGACAGGCGCAGTGGCTCACGCCTGTAATCCCAGCACTTTGGGAGGCTGAGGCAGGCAGATCACGAGGTCAGGAGTTCGAGACCAGCCTGGACAGCAAGGTGAAACCCTGTCTCTACTAAAAATACAAAAAATTAGCTGGGCATGGTGGCATGTGCCTGTAATCCCAGCTACTTGGGAGGCTGAGGCAGGAGAATTGCTTGAACCCGGCAGGCAGAGGTTGCAGTGAGCCAAGATCATGCCACTGCACTCCAGCCTGGGTGACAGAGAGAGACTCCATCGCAAACAAAAAAAAAAAAAAGAAAGAAAAAAATAAAATGAGGAAGGTGGGATTTGGAGAGGTGAGATGACTTCTCCACAGTCAGGATTCAAACTCAGGTCTGAGACACCAGAGGCTCAGGGCAAATCATCTCCCTCTGCTCCGGAATCTTCAGCAGGTTCCCTATAGTCCACTACATGGACTCCATCCTTGCCAGGGAGTGAGGATCCAGCAAAGGCTTGGGGCCAAAAAGACCCTGGGCAAGTTCCCCAATCCTAGGTTTCTTGATCTGAGATCCCCAAAGTGAGCCTGAGAAGGTCTGTGAATTCCTCCATGTAGTTGATGCAAAATTTTATGCCTAATGGATCTCAGACAAGTCTATAGCCTCAAAAGTAACAAACCACAGACTTGACCTGGCTTAGCATGGTTTCTTATTCACCCAATGGAGATACGATTTCTACCTTGAAAGGCTGTGAAGGGATTAAATGAGGTAATTTGTGAGAAGTACTTGAAACATCCTCAGCTTTCATTAAATGTTGGTTTCCTTCTCTTTCTCTCTCCCCAACCTATTTCTATCAGTTAGCAAATATTATTGAGCATCTGCCATGTGGCAGGCACTAGTCCAGGTCCTGGGGGTAAAGTGGTGAACAAGACAGACATGGCTCGTTTTCATGGGGCTCACATTCTAGCAGAAGGAAACAGCAGACAAATAAAAGCAACAATTTCAGATATGAATAACAGCTATGAAGAAAATACAAGGCTGGGCACGGTGGCTCACACCTGTAATCCCAGCACTTTGAGAGGCAGAGGCGGGCAGATCACAAGGTCAGGAGTTCGAGACCAGCCTCATCAACATGGTGAAACCCTGTCTCTACTAAAAATACAAAAATTAGCTGGGCATGCTGGCACGTGCCTATAATCCCAGCTACTCAGGAGACTGAGGCAGGAGAATTGTTTGAACCCAGGAGACAGAGGTTGAAGTGAGCCGAGATCGCGCCACTGCACTCCAGCCTGGGCAACAGAGTGAGACTCCATCTCAAAAAAAGAAAAGAAAAGAAAAGAATAACGTGATACAGACTTATAGGGTGGGGCAGCCTCCAGGGATGAAACATCTGAATGACCAAAGGAGCCAGTCATGCCAGGATTTTGGAGGAAAGCACCCAGGCAGAGAGTGCAGAAAGGGCAAACACTCCCTGGAAAGATTCTTAGTCAAGAGTCCTTCACTCCCAGTCCTACCACAAACTGGGTCACCTTGAACAAGTCACGTAACTTCTGAGGCTCAGCTGCCACATCTACAAAATGGGAATAAAGACATCTTACCTGCCACATTGTGAGAGGTTTCAACCAAAGGGCTGTTAAGATCTGGGATCCTCCCCAAATCTCACCATAGACACCTGATACTCGTCATTTGGCACCCGTCTTGGAAGAGGGGAACCTGCACAGAGAACCCTGGGTCATGCTTTTGATTTTTAATTTCATGCTGCACTAGAAATAGCTTCTTTTGTTCCTGGTTGACCCAGGAGCCTCTTCCTGCTACCTGGGGCCTATTCTAGTTAACAGCTGCTTATCCCCTCAGGTACAAAAGCCAACAAGGAAAGGACATCAGGAAACATTGTCCTGGGAATAACCAGACACCTATCTGCCACCATCTCCCCCCATCCCGCGACCACACACGGGAGACTGGAGGACTCAGCCCGTTCTGTAGTCAGATAATGTACATGGTTTATTTAAAGAGTCAAAATGGGCCAGGCACAGTGGCTAACGCCTGTAATCCTAACACTTTGGGAGGCTGGAGCGGGTGGATCACCTGAGCTCAAGAGTTCCAGACCAGCCTGGCCAACATGGTGAAACCCTGTCTCTACCATAAATACAAAAATTAGCCGGGTGTGGTGGTGGACACCTGTAATCCCAGCTACTTGGGAGGCTGAGGCAGGAGAATTGCTTGAACCTGGGAAGCAGAGGTTGCAGTGAGCTGAGATCGCGCCACTGTACTCCAGCCTGGGCAACAAGAACGAAAACTCCGTCGCAAAAAAAAAAAAAAAAAAAGAGTCAAAAGGATCTTGGTCCCTGGGTTGGGCCACTGATTTACGATCACTAGGAGTTCTCACTCCTAAATTTCTTTGATCTGTTCGCTTCACTCCATCTCCACAGCTGCTGCACTGGCTACGGCCTCATGATCTCACATCTTAACTCTCTCTGCTCTTTCTCTGGCCCATCTCCCCACTTCCAAACCATTTGTCACGCTGTAACCAGTACCTAACACACAAAACTAACCATGTCCTTCCCCTGCTTAAAGCCCTTAGCTCCTGTTGCTCAGTGGAACTGGCGTCTGGGGCTACCTCTCCAAGCCTAAGCGCCTAAGTCCTGTTGCAACCCTCAGGCCCTTCCTCATTATCCACACCAAACTCCTCAGTGTCTGTAAAACAAGCCGAGCAACCCTCAGAATGAGCAACCCTCAGAATTATATGGCTTCGCTGCTCGTTTGTTTTTAGGACAGGGTCTCACGCTGTCACCCAGGCAGGAGTGCAGCAGCGTGACCTCAGCTCACAGCAGCCTCCGCCTCCGGGGCTCAAGAATTCTCACGCCGCAGCCTCCCGAGTAGCTGGGATTACAGGCACGGGCCAACACACCCGGCTAATTCTTGTATTTCTAGTAGAGACGGGGTTTCGCCATGTTGCCCAGCCTGGTCTCCAACTCCTGAGCTCAAGTGATCCACCTGCCTCGGCCTCTCAAAGTGCTGAGATTATAGGCCTGAGCCACTGCGCCCAGCCAGCCTTTGCTGCTTTTGTTCCTGCAGTTTGGAACACTGTCCCCATCCCAGCCTCTCACCTCTACCCCTACCTCCTTTACTACCTATACCTTCCTATCCATCCTTCAAGACCCCAAAAACCATCCCTGATTCCTTCAGAAAAGCAGTTTATTGCCTACCTTATCGGATTGAAAGCAGTGGCTGTGTCTTATTCATGGTTAATTCCCTAGAAGCTGGACTGACAAATTCCATTTAACTAAAATTCGTATCAGGTGCTTCGGACTGCAGACAAGCCTATCACAACCCAGAAGGAAGAAACAGGGAAGGCACCTGGGGGCTGCCAAACGGTGAGGTGTGGGGTAGGAATCATGAATCCGCATATTTTTTAAAACTGCCCCAGATTCTGACGTAAACGGTACTTGAGAGTCTGAGAAACACAGGGTACCCCTCAAACAGTCCTAACTTCAGCATTCCCGGAAAAATGAAAATCCTTTCCTTTTGCCTCTAATGTTTTCCCTGCTGCTATCCCAGGTTAAAAAAAATAGATAAAATCAGGGGGATTTTTCTGGGACTTGGCTGGGCTGGGAAACAAGCCTGGGTTCTAATACAGGCTCAGCCCCTCCCTGGGGCCTCCATTACCACGGCCACCCCCACCCTTATCAATTGTGTGCCCCTGAGGTAGTGACTGTCCCGCTCTGAGAATTAGTTTCCCCATCTTCCACTGGTCGCCGTCAGCTCTGACGCTCTATGAGCTATGCATACCCGTAGCTCCCCGCCCACCCCGATGGTCCCCTCCCCTCCTTCCCAAGGTCCATCCGCCAGGGTGCAGCCGACGCACTCCTATCGCCAAGGCCGCCCTCTGATCGACCGCCCCTTCCTGGCCGCGACTCAGCGCCAAAGGTATGGGTCTCCGTCCCCGCCCTGCTCTTTAAGCCTAGCCCGGGAGGTCCGCGCAAGCGCACTGGGTCGCATCGAGGCCCCGCCCCCTGAGCCTGGGTAGCGGCGCGAGGGCCGAGAGAACCGTGCGCTGAGGGAAGGCGAAAGAGTAGGTTGGGGCGGCCACGGCGGCCGGCACGGGTCACGTTTCCTCGGGAGGAACGATGTGAGGGAGGGGTCTGGCAAGAGATTGGAACTCCGGAGGCCGGGAGATCTTGTGGCTGAAACCCTTCGTATGCGCGTGGAAACTAGTGTCTAGTGAGGGGGTTGGGCTGGCGCGCATTGATCCCAGACTTTCCGGATCACCTGCCTTTAGATCGGGCCGGTGTCGGGGCCTGTAGGCCAGTGAGGCTGGAGCCAGTTAGAACTACAACGGGGAGCGATTAGGGCCAAACTTTGTCCAGGGTGGAAGCGAGCGGGCCCGCGAAATGGGGCCAGCCTGGGCAGCCGACTGTGTCGTTGCCTCGGGGCCTTTCCAGGCACTGGCCTAAGTCCTGGCGATAAAGTCCGACCGATTTCCTTGTGGGCGTTTTGAGGCTTTCGGTGATCTGGCCCGTCTGTCATTCATTCTTCATTCATTCATGTGATGAATACAGTACTAAGCGCGGCTAATTACTAGGTAGAGAAGCGATCAAGACAAACACTGTTCCTGCGGTACAGGGAAAAGTGATGGGCTGTAGAATGTAGAAACCCGGGGCGGAGAACAGGGACAGCTTCCGGAACTAAATCGCGGGCCCTGATCAGGAGTGGTGGGGAGAGTTCCAAAGAGAAGACAGCACGTGCCAAGTCCTGGAAGGGGGACAGAGGCCGACATGTCCTGGTCACTGAAGATACCTCACTCTGAATCTGTTTCATGCCCAAGGAAGAGATGACAGTGGCCGAGGCTAGGCTACAAACACTGGAAATGGAGATAAATAAAGGAATTCAAAGTACTATATACTTAGGCAGCAAAATCCACAGGATTTGGGGAGAGTGAGATGTAGGAAAGAAGTACTCAAGGCTTGGTACCTGGGTGGGGTTCATCAGAGGAGATGCAGATTTGTGGGAGACAACAACAAATTCTATTCTGATTGTATGGAGACTCGCAGGAAGCAATTGGATATTCTAATTTGAAGGTAGGAAAGTTTTGCTGTGAAGATGTAGATTTGAATGTCATCAGCAAAACATAAATCAAGCCAAGGGAGGGTTGAGGCTGTAGAATGAGAAAAACAAAGGGCCCACTTAGCACCTTCATCTGATTTCTTTTCTTTCTTTCTTTCTTTTTTTTTTTTTTGACAGAGCTTTGCTCTTGTTGCCCAGGCTGGAGTGCAATGGCATGATCTTGGCTCACCATAACCTCCACCTCCCGGGTTCAAGCTATTCTCCTGCCTCAGCCTCCCGAGTGGCTGGGATTACAGGCATGTGCCACCACGCCCGGCTAATTTTGTGTTTTTAGTAGAGATGGGGTTTCTCCATGTTGGTCAGGCTGGTCTTGAACTCCCGACCTCACGTGATCCACCTGCCTCGGCCTCAAAGTGCTGGGATTACAGGTGTGAGCCACCACACCTGGTCCATGTGATTATTTTTATGTCTTATCCTCCTCCATGTCCCCAGTACCTAGTCAAGGGAGTGGCATTAAATGCAAATCAGTGTTTGCCAACTAAATAAAAGCCCAACAGCAAACAGATGTTGGAATTCCAGAGTTGTAGAACGATGGGGGCTCATGGAGGGTTTCATTACTCTAATGTCAAAATAATGGGTTCTTGTCCTGGCTCTGACACTAAGCTTCTGTGTGACCTCTGACAAGTCTCCTCCTACCTGTAAAGCGAGTACAGCCAAAAAATGGTCTCATGTATAGAGCTTCAAACGCTGCTGATAAATTTCACACTGATTTTTCTCTTTTAATCCACACAGCAATCTTACTTGAAAGGGAAGTCGGCTGGGCGCGGTGGCTTATGCCTGTAATCCCAGCACTTTGGGAGGCCGAGAGTGGGGGATCACGAGATCAGGAGATCGAGACCATCCTGGCTAACACAGTGAAACCCCGTCTCTACTAAAAATACAAAAAATTAGCCGGGCATAGTGGCAGGTGCCTGTAGTCCCAGCTACTCAGGAGGCTGAGGCAGGAGAATGGCGTGAACCCAGGAGGTGGAGCTTGCAGTGAGCAGAGATTGTGCGGCTGCACTCCAGCCTGGGCAACAGAGCCAGACTCCGCCAAAAAAAAAAAAAAAAAAAGAAAGAAAGAGGGAGAGAGAGAGAGAGAAAGAGAGAAAGAAAAAGAAGGAAGGAAGGAAAGAAAGAAGGAGGGAAGGGAAGGGAAAGGGAAAGGCAAAGGGAAAGGGAAGGGAAAAGGAAGGAAGGAAAGAAAGGAAAGAAGGGAAAGGGAGAAGTCGTATTATTATGGACTCAAACCCGGGTCTGTCTGTCTGTCTGACTTGAGCCTTGTTCTTTACTATGACTGCCCTCATCTATGTCTCACTCAACAGGGATATTATCAGGACCCTCTTGAGATCACATGCGCATTCTTTCAAAGCATTGTGCTGAGGCTGGCAGACTTTCATAATTGGCCTGGCACTAGCTCTGTCATGGGGACAGGGGGACAGAGCTGAATGTGATGGAGGTTTCCTATTATTCTCTAGCTCCCTTCCTGGGGACCACTGAGTTGGGCAGCCATGTTCTGTTAAATGGCAACAGGGCAGAACAAAATTAATGACTGTGTTTCCAGATTTTTACCCAGATCTTAAACTCCTGAGGCCTGCTGAAAAATGAATGAGTATCAGGGTGTGAGTTTGTACACCTCTGTATGTCTCTGGGCAACCAATCAGACAACTCCTATTACATTGGACACTTGGGTTTCAGCAATTTCCATCTTGCTAATGTGATTTCTCAAAAATATTTTCTGTCTTTTGGTGATTTGATGATAAATGTTCATACATGGAATGTAATCATTTCCTGCTACTAAGATTCCTTCTGGTTTGTATAAGGGAGGAGTTCACCTTATTCGCATTTCATGGTATTCCACAAAGAGCTCCCTCCCCCTTCCCATGTAATTTATTTGAGATCTGCTGACATGAGTTGTTGGAGCTTGAAGGGAATTAATAATGTACTGCAGTGACTCCTATCCCAGGAAAACTTGTTAAAAATACAAAACCTTAGCTGGGCGTGGTGGATCACGCCTGTAATCCCAGCACTTTGGGAGGTCGAGGCGGGTGGATCACAAGGTCAGGAGATCAAGACCATTCTGGCTGACACGGTGAAACCCCGTCTCTACTAAAATACAAAAAATTAGCCAGGTGTGGTGGCGCGTGCCTGTAATCCCAGCTACTTGGGGAGGCTGAGGCAGGAGAATTGCTTGAACCCAGGAGGCAGAAGTTGCAGTGAGCCAAGATCGAGCCACTGAACTCCAGCCTAGGCGACTGAGTGAGACTTCATATCAAAAAAAAAAAACATACAAAGCCTCAACCTATCCTTCCCATCAGGCCTCTTGAATCAGAGTCTCTGGGATGGGGCCCAGGAATCTATTCTTTCCCAAGCTCCCCAGAATGTTCAGCCAGGTTTGGAAACTACTGATCTACCCCTTTCTTCTTGTTTCACAGTTAGGGAATCTGTAGCTCTGGGAGGGGAAGGAACTTGCCCCAGTCACATCTGATATTAGTGCTTCTTTCTCCAATGAAGAGCATTAGGCTGGGAGTCCAGAGACATGGGTTCAAGTCCAGGCTATACCAGTCATCACCTCGGGCAAGTCATTTCACCTCTCCAAGCCTCTGCTTCCTTACTGTGAGAATAATGCCATTGTGTTAGGAATCAAAAGAGAAAGTGGCAGTGGAAATGCTTTGTCAAGCTTTCTATTTTGTGCACATGGAAGTTGTTAAGAGCTAGAACCAGCCAGTGTTCACTCCTGTATACCACGCTGTTCCCTTCCAACAGAGGTCAGGGTCCTGCTGTGTTGGGGGTGGCCGCCAGCCAGTTTCAGTGGTTGCTGGGCTTCAGGCCATCTGTCACCAAGTCTCTTCTCTCCATCTTTTGCAGGTGTTGGGATGGCCACCAACTGGGGGAGCCTCTTGCAGAATAAACAGCAGCTAGAGGAGCTGGCACGGCAGGCCGTGGACCGGGCCCTGGCTGAGGGAGTATTGCTGAGGACCTCACAGGAGCCCGCTTCCTCGGAGGTAAGCCCCTAGCTCCTCCCCACAGCATTCACCATGGCCCGCTGTCTGGCCCCGGCCAGGCTGAGGGTCGCTCCTGTGCATCAGGGACCGTATCTCTTTTGCCTTATTTTTTCCAGTAACTAAAATTGATCTCTAGAAGTAGAAAGTGAAAAAGCAGTGTCCTAGAGTAATCGAATTTAAATATGGGGTTTGAAGTATGACTTAGGCAAATTACTTAACCGCTGTCAGCTGCAGTTTCTTCAGGTGTAAAAATGGGATAATAATAGGACCTACCTCACTGGTTTGGTAAGAGAATTACAGGGTGATTCATGTGAAGCACTTTGCCCAGTGAGCTATTACTGAAAACCCCATAATCACTCTACCTTCTCTGTAACTGGTTTGTGATATATCCTTTCAAGCCTTTCTCTGTGCCTTTATATACATAGATAAGTATACATATAAATATGTCTTTTTTTTAAAAAAACAAATTGTATCATATATATTATTCTATGATATGTTTTTGGTTTTTTATTTGTCTGTCTTAGAACTTTTTAATGCCTTCCATTAGGGTCATCTTCATTCTGAGGCATAGTATTCCAGATGTGGGTGTATCACAGTTTAGTTTCCCTCTACTCATGTCTATTTAGGTGATTTCTCATGATTTTATGACCATAAATAGCATTATAGGGAACATCCATGCGTATGTCTGTTGGGGCACCTATGTGAGTGTTTCTCCAGGTTCAATACGTAAAAGTAGAACTGCTGAGTCCAAACCACACCTTTTTAAAACCTCATCCTTAGGGAAAAAAAGAAAAAAAAAATCTTTTTTAGTTTGGTGACTGGGTAAGACATTTTCATGGTTCAAATTCAGAGGGTAGAAGAGTTTACCCCAATGCAGCCTGTGTTTTGGTTTCTTGTTGATCCTTTCAGATGGCTTATTCATAACAAGTAACTAATAACAAGTAAATATATTCCTTGAGGCCTCGCTCTGTTGTCCAGGCTGGAGTGTAGTGGCACAATCTCGGCTCACTGCAACCTCCACCTCCTGGGTTCAAGCAATTCTCCCACCTCAGCCTCCCAAGTAGCTGGGACTACAGGCATGTGCCACCACGCCTGGCTAATTTTTTTTTTTTTTGGTAGGGACAGGGTTTCACCATGTTGTCCAGGCTGGTCTCAAACTTCTGACTTCAAGTGATCCACTGGCCTCTGCCCCCCCAAAATTGCTGGGATTACAGGTATGAGCCACCATGCCCAGCCTCCTTTTGCCCACTTTTTTTTCTTTAACTTAACAGTACACCTTAAGACCATATTGGTGACTAAAGAGCTGCCAACATCTTTTCTTTTTTTAGCCAGCCCCATCCTTTTTTGTCTCTGTGTGCCCAGAACCTAATGCAGGCCTGATAGAGTCCACAGTCAGTAATTGTTTGCTAAGGCCCAAGTAAATGACGATATCTGTCACCTAAGGCAGGCTGATGGTATGGAATAGAATTGCTTGGGCTGTCAACCTAGATTTTGTGAATTACTTGTATGAATCTAAAATGAAGCATTTTCCCTTCCACACTTTTGTTTCTTCTGCTAATCAATAGGGACCGTGTGAAGATCCAACACTTGGTCTTTCTGGGAGGTAATGGAGCCTAGAAAAGGTGCAATCCACAATGAGATTTCTAATCCAGAAAAAAAGTCAGAAAAATGTACGTGTGTGTGTGTGTGTGTGTGAGAGAGAGAGAGAGAGAGAGAGAGAGAATGATTTTACTCCAAATCTTTACCAAATGCCTGCTCTATGCCGGGCCATTCTAGGCACTGAGGACAGAGAGGTGAGTCAGCCAGAGCCCTAGCCTCTGGAGTTCCTGGTCTAGTTAGAGAACATACCACAAAACAAAATTAAATAACGTCAGCTCTATGAGAAGACACAGGCAGTCTGCTACACAATGTTAACTATCATTTATTGAGTATTTAGTATGTGCCAGGCATTATTCTAAACACTTTGGAATCACTGACTCCTCACCACAACAGAGATAAGGAAACTGAAGCCCAGAGAGGCTAAGTAACCTACCTGAGGTCATTTAAATGGTAAAATAATTGGCAGAGCCAGGATGTGAACCCAAGGAATTTGGCTCCTGAGTCCATGCTCTGAACATCCATGCTTTTTTTCCTCTCCCAAGATACTATATAGGACAGCTGGAAGAAAGAGTAGTTCATTATGATTAGATGATTGAGATGGGGGGTGGTATTTGAACTAGACCTTAAAAGACAAATAGGGAAAACGAACAGCATAGCAAGGACCCAAAAGTAGGAAAAGGCAAAAAAAAAAAAAAAATGTTCAAGAGAATGCAGCTGAAATGCAGGGCGCATAAGTGGATATAGTGGGAAAGAAGGCAGGCCAGCGTCAGACAGCCACGGGGCCTTAGCTACTGGGTGGAGGAGGAGTGTGAACTTTATCCTGTAGATTAGAGCTGCAAACTACCCATATCTAGGCTGAGTATTTGGCTCCTGCAGTGTTTGGGGAGTTAATTTGTTTTTTACAATAAGTAATACATTCAAATACATTTGAACAGGGCGCAAAATTCAAAAGGGTATTCAGTACAGAGTAAGTCCCCTTCCTCCAGCCACTGTTTCCCTGACCAGGGGCAAGCATTGTTAACAGTTTTTTTCACCAGAGTATTTTTAAAAAGTCAGAGCCAACATTTAAAAAAAAAAAATCATGAAATAAAAAAAAAATCTAGCAACCCAACTTGTCTTGAAAAATTATATCATCTGGTAACTCTGGCCTACTTTCCTGCATGACAGTTGGCTAGAGCAGAGTTCTGGCTGCCCCCTTTAGAGAAGATGCAAGTCCTTCTTTTTGCCACAATTCCTATCACTCCCTGTTGCTTCCCTGGCTACAAAGCAGAATTTTGTCATGCATGTGCTATAGTTTTTTTTAAATAGTAGAATAATGTTTCTTTTTTTTGAGACAGAGTCTTGCTCTGTCGCCAGGCTGGAGTGCAGTGGCACGATCTCAGCTCACTGCAACCTCCGCCTCCTGGGTTCAAGCGATTCTCCTGCCTCAGCCTCCAGAGCAGCTAGGACTACGGGTGTGTGCCACCATGCCCAGCTAATTTTTGTATTTTTAGTAGAGATGGGGTTTCACCATGTTGGCCAGGATGGTCTCAATCTCTTGATCTTGTGATCTGCCTGCCTCGGCCTCTCAAAGTGCTGGGATTACAGGCATGAGCCACTGTGCCTTGCCAGTAATGTTATTTTATGTTAATGTCTCTATCAAAAGTGAGAAGATTGTGTGTTTCAGCCTTTAGCCTGTAGATAGCAAAGAACAGCTATATACTATTGATCCTAAATTCAGGAGGGCATAATGAGTCCTGGGACAGAGGCAGAGGGATGTCTTAGCAGAAAAACTCTGAGTTTTTGAGGCCAAGATGAGACTTGTTGGGGGCGACAGAGCTCTATGTGTTCAAGCCAAGGAAATGCTCCTGTAGTCATCACATAGCTACTCAGGGTATTAGGTCACCCCTTATGTAATCTGCAGTCTTTCCCATTCTAACTCATAAAGGCTTCAGACTGAATAAACCTTATTCTCACAAATAGCCTTCCTCAGTTTTATCTTAGATACTGAGGCCAGGGCGGTGGTACACACCTGTAGTCTCAGCTACTTGGGAGGCTGAGACGGGAGGATTTCTTGAGCCCAGGAATTTGAGGATATAGTGCACTATGATGGCACCTCTGAATAGCCACTGTACTCCAGTCTGGGCAACATAGTAAGACCCTATTCCAAAAAAAAAAAAAAAAAAAGATGCTGAGAAGGGTAATTTAGAAATTATCTACCAAAATTTAAAATAGATTTACCTGAATTACTTGATATTTTTACTTTTAAAAATTTAGAATGTATGGACTTTCTCATATACAAAAATATCTAGAATGTATATTCTAGGATACCCATTGAAACATTAATGGTAATAGGAAAATAAAGAAACCACCTATATACTAGATTCAATAAATTATGGTATATCCAAAGAGTAGAATACTATACAGCAATTAAAAATAATGAAAATGTTCTATTTGAACATATAAGGAAATATTTAAAAAGCACAATGTAGTATAGTTTGCTTTGGGGGTGAAAAAAAGAGAAAATATATATGTATACATATATATCAATACAAAGATGACTGGAAGGATGTGTGAGACACTAGTCTGTCATTTGCCTCTGGGGAGGAGAACTGGGTGGCTGGGGCCCAGTGTTTTCCCCAGGGGACTGGAATGAGAGTGAGACATACTTCTCACTATATATTCTTATGTCTCTTTTGAATTTTGTATCATGTATTTGTATTACCTGTTAAAAAAATAATAATATTTTGGCTGGGCATGGTGGCTCATGCCTGTAATCCCAATACTTTGGGAGGCCAAGGCAGGTGGATCACTTGAGGCCAGGAGTTTGAGACCAGCCTGGACAACACGGTGAAACCCCATCTCTACTAAAAATACAAAAATTACCTGGGTGTGGTGGCACGCACCTGTAGTCTCAGCTACTTGGGAGGCTGAGGCAGGAGAATTGCTTGAACCCAGGAGATGGAGGTTGCAGTGAGCCGAGATTGTACCACTGCACTCCAGCCTGGGCAACAGAGTGAGACTCTACCTCAAAAAAAAAAATAGTACTTTAAAAATAAATATCTAAATACCAAATTCTAACACCATGAACTTATACCACCATAATGACAAACTGATATTAACTTAAAGGTTAAAGTCAGGAATGCTTCATAATACAAGTCACAAGATTTTCTTTTCATCTCTTACCCAAGTTCTAGTTCAGTTGTTGGCAGGGATCTCAGAATGCACTTTTCCCTTCTAGAATCAGTGTCCTCGATGGTATTTGGGTTTCTCATCTATGATTAAGTCCAAAGAATGCGGAATGCAGCTGAACTCTAGGCCTGTTAACCTGAGTCACCATCGCTAACATTGGTGGAAAAAACACTCCTGGCTTCTACTAAGGGAACCAGAGTTCACTTTTCCTACCCAGTAACCAAGTCAAAATCAAAAGGCAAGGAGACTGGAGTATGAGCTCCTGATCCATGGAAGGGCCTGGGCTTGAACATCAACCAGCAAGGAGCAGGCTTCCGTGTATGTATGTGTGTGTTGTGTTTAGTAACCATCCTGGTTCAAATCCCAGCACCCCCAGTTACTAGCTGAATATAATTTTGGATCTGTTAACCATCCTGGTTCAAATCCCAGCACCACTTCCTAGCTGAATATAATTTTGGATCAATTAACCTCTCTTTCTCAGGTCCCTTCTCTGTTAAGTGTGGATAATAATAGTATCTTCCTCACAGGGCTAAATGATGAATCTATGTAAAGTATTTAAAACAGTATCTTGCACGTAGTAAGTGCTCAATAACTTGTGGGTTTCTTTTTGTTATTTGCTTTTTGCTTTCTTGCTTCTCTCTCTTTAATACATAGAGATAAACTATCACAGAATCTGGAAGCTCTCTGTGTTCCACTCTCCCCCTTCCACTCTCCCGAGGTAACCACTAATCTACAGTTGGTGTGTCCTCAGTAAATGTAGGCCAGACTTTCCATGGAATTCCATTTGCAGGAAGACAGCTGGTTCACAGGTGCCCTACCTCTGTCCCATTCTCTCTTCTTGATCACAGGTGGTGAGCTATGCTCCATTCACGCTCTTCCCCTCACTGGTCCCCAGTGCCCTGCTGGAGCAAGCCTATGCTGTGCAGATGGACTTCAACCTGCTAGTGGATGCTGTCAGCCAGAACGCTGCCTTCCTGGAGCAAACTCTTTCCAGGTAGGGGACAGTGAAGCATGGGGGGCCAGGAGCTGCCAGAGCCAAGGAACTGGAAGATTGCAGAGCCGTGAGGTGTTACTGTGTCAGCTGACTTGGTGGGATAGAGGAAAGGTACCTCCAAAGAACAAAAAGTCATAGGAGTCAGGAAAGCTGGCTTCTAATCCTGGCTCAACCAGTTATTTATATGGCCTCAAGCCACTGCCTTTCCTTCTCTGGGCCTAAGGTTTCTTCATCTGAAAAATGAAGAGATTGGCTTAAATCCAAGATCCCTTTCATTGTTGACATTCTGTAATATGTGACACCCTACTTTGAAGACTGATATTTCCATTTGGAATTAGGGGAAGTCAGCCTAGTTTTGGAGGAGAACAGAGGTAGGGAAGGTTATTGGTTTAAAGTCAGATTTTCTACTTCTCCTAACCAGCGACCCTTTCTTGTCACCTCAGGCCTCTCATCTTTGGATGGGATGGGGTACAGACTGGGCCACACTCAGGGCATGAGGAAGCAACCTCTGAAATGGTTCAGCCCATCCACCCTTCTCTGTCTCTTTCCCTTGATCTTTTTTTTTTTCTTCTTCAGATTCTGGGGCAATTTCTTAAAATTTCTTTATTTATTTTAGAATTAAATATATATAGGCTGGGCACAGTGGCTCAGGCCTGTAATCCCAGCACTTTGGGAGGCCGAGGTGGGTGGATCACTTAAGTTCAGGAGTTTGAGACCAGCCTGGCCAACATGGTGAAACCCCGTCTCTACTAAAAATACAAAAAAATTAGCTGGGTGTGGTGGCGGGTGCCTATAATCCCAGCTACTTGGGAGGCTGAGGCAGGAGAATCGCTTGAACCTAGGAGGCAGAGGCTGCAGTGAGCCAAGATCACGACACTATACTCCAGCCTGGGCAACAGAGCTAGACTCCATCTCAAAAAAAAGAAGAAATAATAATACATATATATATGTATATATATTCATTGTAGAATTAAATATCTAGAAATATTATGTATTTACATATACATGCTAGATGTGTATATACTGTACAGGCTGAGCATCCCTAATCCAAAAATCCAAAAGCTGAAATGCTCCAAAATTCAAAACTTGTTGAACACCACATGACTCTACCAGTGGAAAATGCCATGCCTGATGTCATGTGACAGGTGCAGTCAAAACACAGTCAAAAGTTTGTTTCATGCACAAAATTAATTAAAATATTGTATAAAATAATCTTCAGGCTATAAGGTGTATATGAAACAAATGAATTTTGTGTTTAGACTTGGGTCCCATCCCCAAGGTGTCTCATTACGTATATGCAAATCTTCCAAAATCCGAAAGACTTCTGGTCCCAAGCATTTCGGATAAGGGATATCCAACCTGTAATTGCATGTCTTTGATTAATTTTTCAACAGAAATTAGACTTTTGTTAGAGACAAAATCTTTTAAAAATGTGTGGGTGAATATGAGAAGGGGTCATAATGGTAAGAAGCTTGGAAACCATTGACTTGTAGCCAAAAACCCAATGAGTCATGAATGTATGAATCTGCCCACCACCTTGCGCCTGAGCTGTTTCTTGCAATGGGCCCAGCTTTGTACCTGCAATCCTGGATTGTGGGAAACATGAGCAGCCCGGCTTATGAACCCTAATGATGCAATTAGGAAGGAGACTTGCAGCTCATCTTTGCAACCCCTGCCTTCTCTGTTCCTCTCTCCTCTCATACACATATAAACCCTAGTTCCTAAGGGAGAAGAGCCCCTACAACACATGAAGGGGAGCACCTCTTCAGAAAAAGGAAAGTGTGTCTCAACTTCCTTGGAGGCTGAAGCCCAGCTGGGACTCTCCTCCTAACCAAGGGCTGGCATGACAGAGCTCACCCTTGGGAGAGAGCTGGCTGAGGAGCAGAGGAACTTCAGGGCAGGCCTGGGCTACTTGGCTTCCCCCACTGGTCTGCTGTGACGTTTCTGTAACAAGGTGAGCCAGGCTTGAGCAGGTGTGCAGAATCCACCCTGAATCTCAAAGGGCAGTAAGTGTGATGTTAATGACCTGTGGATTCCTTCTTATTGTGGCTCTTGTTGAGGCTCCAGAAAACCATACTGGATAGGCCCCTAACACGTCACATGTCATGGCAGTACACTGGGCTATGATGATGAGCCTGCATAGACACAGCCACTACCTTCATGAGGTTTATAGTCAAACAGGAGAGATGACACTAATCATCACACAAAGAAAATGTAAAATTGCAACTGCAGTCAGTGCTATAAAGGAGTGGTTCTTAGTTCTATGAGAACACATAGCAGGGGGATCTGACTCAGATAGGGAAGGCTTCCCTGAGGAAATCACATCATATGAGGACTAGTTGAAGGAGAAACAAACAAACAAAAAAAACCCAGGATATTTAGCTTGGGTCAGAAAAATCTTATTGGTGCACAGGGCATAACTGCTGTCTTCTAATCTCCAAGGGCTGCCGTGGAGGAGGAGGAGAAGGCTCACCCTGGGAGGTCGCAGAGTGTAGGAAAAGCTATGGAGAGTTAGTATTAGGTCAACCAGAAGGCTTGCCAACCATCAGAGCTATTCAAGTAGAATAGAAATATCATGTCATTTGCTAGTTCTTCTTCGGAGCAGTATGTTCAATTCTTTGAATGTAATATCTTATTGACTTTTTACCACAACTCTATGATATAAATATAATTATATTCTTCTCCCTTTTAAAGATCAGCAAACTGAGACATGGAGAGGTGAAATGATTCCCTAAGGTTGCCTACTAGTGAGTGGTAGAGCTGGGATTTGAACCCAGGTCTAGAGCTGGATTCTTAGCCACTATTCTCTACCACATTGGGGCGGACATTCACGTTTTGGCCAGTAGACTCAGAGAGGATTCAGGAGTCAATGACTGAGGATGGGACTCCTTGAAATTTTAGGTCCAATTAAGCCTGCAAAATGTTCTCTGTTTCTTCCTCCAGCACCATCAAACAGGATGACTTTACCGCTCGTCTCTTTGACATCCACAAGCAAGTCCTAAAAGAGGGAATTGCCCAGGTAACCATTCCCAGCCCTACTCCAGTCTGTAACCTGTCCCTCCCATCTCTGTTTGTTTTCTGTTTTGCTGGAAGAATTTGGTCCAGGCCCTCAGCTCATGGGAATCTGCCTCTCACTGGTCCTCACTGGGTTTATCCCAGTGACCAATTCTAGGATGACCAGAAGAATGATTCCACTGGGCTTGGGAGTGTTTGCTGGTACCTCTAATCTCTATGTAGAGTTCATGGTACCTGTGTGCTCTGTGGCTAGGTCCTCAGAGTCAGTCCCTGGGCAGGTACTGTCAGCCTTCAGTTTTCCCCACAGACCGTGTTCCTGGGCCTGAATCGCTCAGACTACATGTTCCAGCGCAGCGCAGATGGCTCCCCAGCCCTGAAACAGATTGAAATCAACACCATCTCTGCCAGCTTTGGGGGCCTGGCCTCCCGGACCCCAGCTGTGCACCGGTGGGTCCCCTGGGCAGCCCCCGGCATACCTGTGGGGTGACATGCTGATGGGTGTACAGTCACTGGCTAGGCGAGGGAACTCCAGCTATGACTGTGCTTTCCTGGGCCCTGGGTCACATGTTGCCCCTGGCCACCCCGACAGCAGTTTCCACTTGTAATGAGATCCTTGGTATGTCAGGGAGAAAAGGGACCTCATAGCTCATCTAGTCTTGTCCCTGCATTGTACAGGCAGAGGAAACAATATCTTGAGAGCCCCAGAGAGAGGAATGCAGGGACTTCTGTCTGGGGGCTGGGCCTCGTAGCATCCATTTCTAGCCAGCAGTGATACTCCAGGTTGCAATGATTTTAGATGGTCTGCAGCAGGATTCCAGACAGCACCTGGAGGCCCAGAGTAAGGGGCTCCAGCTCACTGGGACACTAGGGTAGGTTGGGGTGGGGACAGAGGCTCTCAGGTTTCCTCTAGGCGTATACACCAGGGGCCAAGGTTAGGGCAGCCCAGCATATTCCAACCTGAAGTGGATCTTCCAGGAATGTGATGGGAGGATGCTTTTTAGTGCTCAGCTGATTATCAGAGTCATGTTGCTGTATATATGAGGTCATGGGCAGAGGGGTCTTCCAGGTCCATCCAATTACTGAACAGCCATCTCTCTTCCAACAGACATGTTCTCAGTGTCCTGAGTAAGACCAAAGAAGCTGGCAAGATCCTCTCTAATAATCCCAGCAAGGGACTGGCCCTGGGAATTGCCAAAGCCTGGGAGCTCTACGGCTCACCCAAGTAAGGGTGTGAAAAGGTAGCAGGAGGATCCTGCTTTAGTTTCAGCATTATGAGTTTAGCAACTTCTTTTCTTGCCGGCCATCATTAGAGAATAAGGGGATTTTTCTAGGAATAGAAACTTATACCTTTACATGACAAAATTATTTTAAGGTTTCCTTCTTAAATAACAGATGCTGACTATGATTTAACTTTTTCTTATTAACTGGAGGTCGTCATTATGACTGTCAGCAATTGCAGCTTGCTGTAATACAGTAGTGCTACCTAGGGTTAAAGAGGCATGCAAGGCTGTTTGCCTGCACTAATAGCTGTGACTGCTAGGCTTTAAGTTCTTAGTTATTTCCTTTTTTTTTTTTTTTGAGACAGAGTCTCACTGTCACCCAGGCTGGAGTGCAGTGGTACAATCTTGGCTTACTTCAACCTCCACTTCCCGGGTTCAAGCAATTCTTCTGCCTCAGCCTCCTGAGTAGCTGGGATTTCAGGCGCATGCCACCACACCTGGCTAATTTTTGTATTTTTAGTAGAGACGGGGTTTCACCATGTTGGTCAGGCTGGTGTCGAACTCCTGACCTCGTGATCTGTCCACCTTGGCCTCCCAAAGTGCTGGGATTACAGGCGTGAGCCACTGCGCCTGGCCTCTCATTCATTTTCTTCATAGTTTTCTTGTCTGTTTCCCAATTCTCAGCTCTTACTTTTGACTACTGTTGGTGTGCTTGAATTTGGAATCCTCCACCCCCCATGCCCATGCCTCCCTTCTGATTTGCTGTGGTTTGGGAAAACAAATGATCCAGATTGTTATGATTGGGTCTGAAGAGTGTGAGGGCCTCTTGGATGAGTAAATGCATAAGCTTTGACTACGGAATTTTATGGTATCCTTTTTAACTGCTTAGAGGCATTTTTCGCTTTCTTCCTATTTCTCAAGTGAAGATGTTAGGTAAGTGATTTTCAGATCATCGAGGGGCCACTATACTAACAGTTATTGCAATGTTAATATAGCATTAATAGTCCTTAATGTACACTTACTAGTGCCACACCTTGTGCTAAGCTCAGTACATAGAGGATCTCATTGAATTCTCATAATAAGCTCTCTGAGGTCAATACTGTTCAACTCCCTCGTTTTACAGATGAGAAAACTGAGGTTCTGAGAACCGAAGTGAATTGTTAAGGCTAAGTGATGAGTTGGTGGCAGATCCCAAAGTCTACCTCCCTCCAAAACCTCCACTCTTAATCATGCTCTTACCTCCAAGGGAGCCTCTCTGTCCTTGCTAAGCCTCACTAAGACCTAAGAAACCTCAGACTGTACGCATTTAGAAGTCATCAGACAAATATTCTTTCAAGTATATTGGCTAGGTTGTATTTTAAGAGAGTGAAGCCAGGGGATGGGTCAGCTGGGGAACTGCTGACAGACAAATGCTGCAGAGGGTTTTGCCTGCCAGCCTGTCAATAACGTGGACAGAAAATACTCGTGTGTCCAGAATTAGGCACTGGTAGGTAGGAGTTATGTGGCACCTGAGCCAGAACTGGCTTCCCCCATTGTGAGAGTGAGATAGGTTCTTCTGCTGACCTAGCACATGACCTTGGCAAGTTAGTTCTTTTCTTCTCTGAGCTTCAGTTTCCTCATTTGTAAAATAGGAGTAATAACAATACCTAAAGGGGTGTTAGTGAGAATTAAATGAGATCATGGATCTGAAAAATGTTCTTAAAAATCTGTGTGGATCATTATGTGGTACTTTCAATAATAATAATAGGCCAGGTACGGTGGCTCACACCTCTAATCCCAGCACTTTGGGAGACCGAGGCGGTTGGATCATCAGAGGTCAGGAGTTCATGGCCAGCCTGGCCAACATGGTGAAACCTTGTCTCTACTAAAAAATACAAAAATGAGCCAGGAATGGTGGCAGGCACCTGTAGTCCCAGCTACTTGGGATGCTGAGGCAGGAGAATCGCTTGAACCCGGGAGGTGGAGGTTGCAGTGAGCCAAGATCACCCCACTGCACTCCAGCCTGGGTAACAGAGCGAGACTCCATCTCAAAAATAATAATAATAATAATAATAGCTATCATTTGACAAGTATTAGTTTTAATTCATACAACAGCAAACTGAGGCTGAGAGTTTGAATAACTTACCCAAAGTTACACAACCAGTAAGTATGGAATTCATCTGCCTCTAAAGCCTATGTTCTCTCTACTTCCCTGTTCTGCCTCTAAGAGATAGGGTTCCACAGTATTGACTGAAAAACTGCATTGGTAGAGCAGATTAATTTTCATCAATTATCTCATGATTTTTTAAATTTTTAAAATTTTTTAAAAATGGAAGCCTGCAAAATGACTTACAATTTCAATTTAGACAAACTCTCAAAGCATAGGGCCTGTGGTTAGAATGAGTAGAATAAGAAAAGGGGACTACTGGTGATAAAAGGTTGGGAACTGTGATCTTTTTAACACCATTTTTTTTTTTTTTTGAGACAGAGTTCGCTTTTGTTGCCCAGGCTGGAGTGCAATGGCACGATCTCGGCTCACTGCATCCTCCGCCTTCCAGGTTCAAGGGATTCTCCTGCCTTAGCCTCCCAAGTACCTGGGATTGCAGGCGCCCACCACCATGCCTGGCTAATTTTGTATTTTTAGTAGAGACGGGGTTTCTCCATGTTGGTCAGGCTGGTCTGGAACTCCCGACCTCAGGCAATCCGCCCGCCTCGGCCTCTTAAAGTGCTGGGACTATAGGCGTGAGCTACCACGCCCGGCCATAACACCCTTATTTTATAGATGGGAAAACCAGGGCCCAAGGAACGAAATTGCATTACCCGAGTCAATTACCAAGACACAGTACAAGTCACTGGCAGAGCCAGGACTAGCACTCAGGGGTCCTCACCCCCAGCCAGCATGCTTCCTTAGCTGACAACTTTCCTACTAGGAAACAGACTGCTGAGAACTGCTCAGAACTGAAGGTGGGAGAGGTCAAATATGTTTTCTGAGCCCAGCTCTGATTGTTTAGCAGTTGGCAGACTGACTTAATTAGCTGGGGTGTGCAGTTCCTCTTTAACCTCCAGCTGCCAGCCTTCCTCCTCCACCTCTTTTTGGAGGTGGGCCAGCCTGGGCCAACTGCCACCCTCACCCATGAGCGGGACAGTTTAGGCTGCAAAGTGAAGAGCAAAGCCATTGGCCCTTAGGACTCTCTCAGGGCAAGATGACTTGTGAGAGCACCACTTTTAGTTTGTCTCTCAGGCACCCAACTCAAAGCCAAGACTCAGCTTAATGTCACGTCTGACCTCATGAGATTTCAGGCAAACCAGGAGAGGGGACTTACTAAGACCTATATTTTGGCTAAGCAGAAAGGAGTCAGGCAAACAGAGTTTAGACCAAGAGGTTCAGCCAAGGTCGGGAGAAGCAGAGATAGACAAGAGAGGCTAAATAGAAGAGGTCAGGGAATATACACTTAGAATCCTAAGCCAAAGCCTAGGGTTCCATGGGTCTCAGGAAGAAGCCACAGACACAAAGCAGTACAGTCACAGCAAAAATGGAGTTTGGAGGCTGAGCGCGGTGGCTCACACCTGTAATGCTAACACTTTGGGAGGCCGAGGCGGGCATATCACCTGAGGTCAGGAGTTTGAGACCAGCCTGGCCAACATGGTGAAACCCCATCTCTACTCAAACTACAAAAATTAGCCAGGGGTGGTGGCACACACCTGAAATCCCAGCTACCCGGGAGGCTGAAGCAGGAGAATCGCTGGAACCCAGGAGGTGGAGGTTGCAGTGAGCCTAGATTGTGCCACTGCACTCCAGCCTGGGCAACAGAGGGAGACTCCGTCTCAAAAAAATAAATAAAATGTAAAAGAAAAAAAAATGGAGTTTGGTACTGCTGAGCATTCGCCCTAGGAATCTGTTAGGGGACTGGACCTATCTTTGACAACGGAAATATGTTAGCTGGCAGCCAAACAGATAGTTCTCTGGCATAAGCTTTTCCCTGAGTCCTCAAGCCCCTGCCTCTTTAAGAAATACATGAATAATCAGAGAGGAAGAAGCCATGTAAGCCCTAGTGATCTCATTAATACTATGAGATCAAACGTGGCCCTGTGTACATTACAGGAATCTTGGGAGGGCCCAGGAGATAATGTAGTTGTTTGTAGTTGGCTCTGTGGGTTTCTGTAGGGTTCCATTTCGTGTAAGAACCACACTCCTTTATTGTATCCTTTACAATCTAATAATAGAGCCATTAGCCCCAGACCCCCTGCATTGTTCTTTTACAAAATGTTCCTCAATACTCCCACTTGTTTATTCTTCCAGAAGGATTTTAGAATTATGTTAAGTTCTAAGAAAAAGTCCTCTTGGGTTTTTGAGATGGTTTTAAATCTAAATTTTAATTTGCACAGAAATTCATCAACCCATGACATCATTACAATATTTCATCTGCCCACTGGAGAAGGGTCAGAAGCATCTTCATTTTTGAAGTTTTCTATTTTCAGGAAATCATATGTGATAGCATCAGGTGTCTATGCCTGAGGTAATCTCAAGGTTCCCGAGAGAGGGAACATCTGTTCTTTCAGGGAAGCCGTGTTCTTATTCTTATTCCAGGAGGTGGGGTGGTGCGGGGGTTGAGGGGAGAAACAAAGGAAAAACAAGTTCTATAGTAGCCTCGGGCCACCTGTGCTCTTTCCCCAGTGCTCTGGTGCTACTGATTGCTCAAGAGAAGGAAAGAAACATATTTGACCAGCGTGCCATAGAGAATGAGCTACTGGCCAGGTAAGTAAAGGAAGGGGGACTTCTAGGTGTGGCTCCAGGATTGGGGGTGGCGCACTCAGAACATATCATCCATTCCCTCTGGCTCTTGCCCATTTTTCCCAGGAACATCCATGTGATCCGACGAACATTTGAAGATATCTCTGAAAAGGGGTCTCTGGACCAAGACCGAAGGCTGTTTGTGTAAGCATTCCCAAGAATCCAGTGGAAGGCTGGTTTATGAAACTCATCCTGCCACCCTCTTCCCCAAAATGATTCTTTCTTCTGGGAGATGTGATGGCTTGCTTCCTTCTCTCATAATTTCTGAAATATCTCATCCTCCCAGGAAATTTTGGAGAAAGCCAGCCACACTGTGCTTCTATCAGAGCTGTTGACATTCTGGATCAGGGTCTCCTTAGAGATCATCTTAGTTTTCATATGCCCTAAGTTCCCAAAAGTTTTCTTGCCCCTCTTAGTAAGGTGAGGTCAGGCTTGAGAAGCTGAGCTGGGCAGTCAGGGAGGAAGAGGAGCAGCTGGCTTATTCTGTGATTGGTCTGGATGCCACTGTCTGAGCTCGGGCCTGGATTTGTGTTCCAAGCCAAGCCTTATCCTTCTCTGTAGGGGCCACCACCAGGTAGATTTAGTGCTACATATTTCGGTAGCATTGCAGCACATGTATATAGACCTAGACCTTTGTGATTGTTAAAATTAAAACTGTCCATGGAATTTCACAATACCACTCACTGCTTTTCAAAATGTGCTTTTATCATAACAAAACAAAGTAGTTAATTTACTTTTCAGATAAACTAGACAGTATCAAATAGGTCAAAAGAAAGGAAAAGACGTTTAAAAAGTCTGTGTCTTAATCAGACTCATCATTTTACATGTTTGCATTTCCACCTTCACCCTTGCCATTAAAAACTTTTTCAGTCTGGTTTCAGCTGCTTTAAGCAGTGGAAATATAAAGTGTGTTTTACTACACATGGCAGTATGATTCTGCTGCTCGGTAATTTCGAGCCAACATTTTTATGCATTTACCAAATTTGATTCTAGAGACCTTCTTGTTCCTTCTGGCCTTCTTAGAATGACTCTAAATCTAGAATATTCTAAAGTATTCTGTACGGCACACCTCCCTGTTTTCAGTAGAAGCCCTGGTAGTGTGGATATCTACTTTTACTGGTTCCAGTGAACCCCTGACCAGGCTCCCACTGTGGGCTGAATTTTGAAAAAGCCAAATTCGTCTTGATGCACCCTGAAATATATTGAACCACTGAACAAATCAGTTATAATTTAACACAGCAGCCTTCTCCATCCTGTGTTCCAGGGATGGCCAGGAAATTGCTGTGGTTTACTTCCGGGATGGCTACATGCCTCGTCAGTACAGTCTACAGGTTGGTATTTTCTGTGAGACCATTCTTTGCCTCCTGGGACCCACAAGAGCTCCACCGAGACCCAATTCAGGCTTATAACAACCTGGATTTTCCGAGTCCTCACTTCACTTCTTTCTCAGGGAGCTTGCTGCTAGAACCTCCTATCTTCCCTCAAGCCTTTTGCTACCTCTCACTCTACAAACACAGTCTTCTAGAATTTGAATCCTCAGGAATCCACAGAGCTTCAGCCATTTACACTGTTTCCAGAGATGTGCTGGCAAATGTTTAACAACAATCAGCTCTCACTGGTTGATGTAAGCCAGTTCCAGTGTACTGCTGACAATTTTTTTCCTGCCAACTCTTACCTTTATCTGAATCAGAAAGTTTTATCATCTCCTCATTCATGTTAATAACAGTAATATCACCTCATTTTGCTATCCTACCATGTAGTTTCATTCGTTTCCACATCCATTATTTCATTTAACCCTCACAATCACTCGGTGAGGCATATAATTATCCGCATTACACAGATGGAGAAACTAACGTTTAAAGAGATGGAGAGGCTTCTCTAAGGCCCCCACAGGAAGTTCCCAGGTTTTCTGACTTTCAGGCCAATGGTATTCCCATTCTTCTCTGCTCTAACATCCACATCATGGAGAGGCTAAGAAGCTCTGCTCTCAGCTGGGAGATGATAAAGGAGGAAATAAGTTTAGAAATACCATGGGCAGTGAGCTGGAGGTCATGAGCTTGACTGCCTCTGTGTGATGATGGGCAAGTTCCTGACCCTTTCTAGGTCTGTTTCTATGAGCTGGGGGAGCTACACTAGAAAACTGAGGGGGCTCCTTCTAGGTCTGTAATTCATCTAGGACTCCCCCCGAGGGTTGAGCTCCGTATGAGGAGGCTCTACAGAGGTGGCATCTCGATAGAACATCCTTTTCTTTAGATAGGTGGTTAACAGTGGTGGCAACTTGCTGACTACAGGAGAGATAAACTGTCTATTAGAAAAATAGGTCTAGGCCGGGCATGGTGGTTCACGCCTATAATCCCAGCACTTTGGGAGGCCGAGGCAGGTGGATTACTTGAGGTCAGGAGTTCAAGACCAGCCTGGCCAACATGGTGAAACCCTGTCTCTACTAAAAATACAAAAATTAGCTGGGCGTCATGGCACACCCCTGTAATCCCAGCTACTCGGGAGGCTGAGGCAGGAGAATTGCTTGAGCCCGGGAGGCAGAGGTTGCAGTAAGTTGAGATTGTGCCACTGCACTCCAGCCTGGCTGACAGAGCGAGACTCTGTCTCAAAAAAAAAAAAGAAAAGAAAAATAGGTCTAGATTTCAAAACAGGACAAAGAAAACTTAGAAGAGTTTGAGATAACAAGGAAGGAAAGTAGTGTTTAAAGAGGTAGACCTTTTTTTTTTTTTTGAGACAGAGTTTTGCTCTTGTCAACCAGGCTGGAGTACAGTGGTGCGATCTCGACTCACTGCAACCTTTGACTTCCAGTTTCAAGCGATTCTCCTGCTTCGGCCTCCTGAGTAGCTGGGATTACAGGCACCCACCACCACGCCCAGCTAATTTTTGTATTTTTAGTAGAGACAGGGTTTCACCATGTTGGCTAGGCTGGTCTCGAACTCCTGACCTTACGATCCACCCACCTTGGCCTCCCAAAGTGCTGGGATTACAGGTGTTAGCCACCACGCCTGGCCAAGAGGTAGACATTTTTAGGGAACTGAGCAGCTCAGAGCAGGTTTAGACATGGAGAGAGATCTAGAAGGCTTAGTGACTTGCTAGGTGACCCTGGGCAAGTCCTTGCTTATCTTTGGTTTTGCTTTCCTGCTTCTAACATAATGGGGTATTTCTCTGGGTTTATTTCTGATGTTCTGGTCACCTGTGATTCTGCATGGAATGCCAGACTAGTAGTTGGGTTCCTGGGGTTATTGCTGAAGATTGGGTGAAGGTGCTACAGGTGGACCAGTAGTATCAAAGGAAGGACAGCACTGGGTGGGGGTCACAGGAGAGACCTGATCCTGCTGTGTGCCGTTTGCAGTGGTCTGGAGCCAAGGACAGACTGTCTCCCCATTGCATGAGAATGGGAACCGGAGTTGGGAGGCATGATCCCCTGCTGTTTCCTTGCCTTTTATACACTCAGCTCTTGCGGTAATCAACCATTCATCCTGTGATCACCCACTTGAGGCCTTTGTTCATATTATTCTCTTAGCCTGAGTATCCCTTCCCTATTGAGTCTCTCTTGTCAGGCTCTACCTGTCCTTCAGAACCCCACTCAAATTTCAACTTATTCAGCAACAACAACAAATATTTATTGAGCAACTACAAAGTGCCAGGAACTGTGTTAGACACTGGAGTTACAACAGAAAATGAGGAAAATGATAAGAGCCCTGTGCTATGGAGCTCACAGTCTGGTCAGGGAAATGGGTATCAGAAAGTAAACAAAAATATGGCCATTTACCGTGGCTCATACCTGTAATCCCAGCACTTTGGGAGGCCTAGGTGGGTGGATTGCATGAACTCAGGAGTTCGAGACCAGCCTGGGCAACATGGCAAAACCCCATCTCTACAAAAAATACAAAAATTAGCTGGGTGTGGTGGCGTGCACCCGTAGTCCCAGCTACTTGGGAGGCTGAGGAGGGAGGATTGCTTGAGCCTGGGAGGTGGAGGTTGCAGTGAGCCAAGATTGCGCCATTGCACTCCAGCCTGGGTGACTAAGCAAGACCACCATCTCAAAAGAAAAAAAAAGTAAACAAAAATAGAAAAAAAATTGGGATTTGTGTGTGTGTGTTTGTGTTTGTGTGTGTGTGCGTGTGCATGCATGTGTGCATGTTTGTGTTTTAGTTTCAGGTAACTGCTTTCAATGAAACAACTGGGTAAAAAGATAGAGAATTATGGGAAATCCACATTAAATAGAGTGGACAGGGAAGCCTTCTCTGAAAAGGCGACACTGAGCTGAGATGTAAGGATGGTAAGGATCCAGCTATGCATGGGAAAAGCCGAAAGGAAGGGGGTTTCAGGTTGAGGGAAAAGCACTGCAGGCCTAGAGGAGGGAAAGAGCTTTGTGATTTGAGGAATGACAGGCCTGTGTGGCTAGAATGGCGGAGACTAGGAGTCAGGGATGGTACAAGGTTGAAAAAGTAGACAGGAGCCAGTTCCTGAAGGATCTTGAAGGCCACGGTAGGGAGTATGGAACACAGTGGGAAGCTGAGCACATAGACAAGTGTTCTACCCTTACACCTTCTATTGTTTCCCACAGATTGGGGGATTCTTGCCTTTGCAGGGGCTCACAGTCTGGCACAATGATACATAACTATAACATATCACACCTGGCTCACAAGGATGTTTCAATGATCCTGGGTGATAATGAGGGTGAAGATATAAATCATGATTCCTGGCACCTAATGGATGTTCAGTAAACGTCAGCCGAAGTAAAATAAAGTCGAATTCCTTTTGTCTTCTTCCCTCTGCAGAATTGGGAAGCACGTCTATTGCTGGAGAGGTCACGTGCTGCCAAGTGCCCAGACATTGCCACCCAGCTGGCTGGGACTAAGAAGGTGCAGCAGGAGCTGAGCAGGCCGGGCATGCTGGAGATGTTGCTCCCTGGCCAGCCTGAGGCTGTGGCCCGCCTCCGCGCCACCTTTGCTGGCCTCTACTCACTGGATGTGGTATGTGGGCAGCCTGTTTCTCCTACCACAGGCGTCCTAGGTGGCAGCGACCTAGAGCCCAATGTGTTGGGGAGGGTGGAGCTGACATTGTGACAAGGGTTGGTGATGCTCTGGAGAACCCCTAGAACTCTGAGCAGAAGGGCAGCCTCATAATGGAAGGATGGGGGCTGGAATCCATTGTAAGCTCCCTCAGCAAAAATAGAGATGAGGATGGCAACCAGAGGGAAGGGACTAAGGCAGGTGGCAAGAATTGAGAAGTGTATCAGGCTGCCTGCTCCAGGGCCCTGAGCTGTTGCTAAAGAAAGGCCTGTTCTCATTGCGTCGGCTGCTGCAGGGGGTTTGTTGGGAGTGTCATCCAGATAGTAGCATTCCGCCTGAAGGAATTTGTGGCTGTTCTCCCTCCTGTTCTTCCTCTGATGCTGCTCTGCATAACCAGCTGGACCTAAGCTTCTTGCCTCTTTAGCCTTTAAACTTCTGATAACTGCTTTCTGCCTCCTGCCAGGGTGAAGAAGGGGACCAGGCCATCGCCGAGGCCCTTGCTGCCCCTAGCCGGTTTGTGCTAAAGCCCCAGAGAGAGGGTGGAGGTAGGTGAATCTCCCTTTGCAGGGCTCCTCAATGAGAGGGACTAGCAGGCTGTGGCCAGTGCTCATTGGCACTTACTCTGGGCACAGTCCTGGGCATGGGGGATACTATTGGAACTGACACAGGCCACATGTTGGACAGTGTCCCCTAAGACCCTGTGACTAAGTCCGGGAGCACAGGGGAATTTGATTAACCAGCATTGAAGGGTTTGGACAAGTTTTACCTGAGGTGCCTGTGGGTAGATTGTTGGGAAGTGGAGTAGGGTCATATTAGGAGACTGGAGAGAATTCATGTCTGTTTTCCTTTCTAGTTTGAAACTCCTTGAGGTCAGGGGTCATGTCTGCCTCTCCAGAGGAGAGGATTTTTTTAATCTTTGTCTGAAGAGGTGGGTAGGAATTTCCCAGGTGGAAAGGAGGAAGAGTGTTCCATACAAAAGGGACAACCTCAAGCCAAGGCACTGGGCAATGAAAGTGTGGGATGTTTGGAGGTTAATGAGAAACTGGTGAGGCTGGAGGGGGAGCTGGGAGGGGACAGGGATTTAGGCTGAAAAAATGGTTTGCATCCTGATTATAAAGGGCCTTGAATATATACTGAGAAATTGGATTTTATCTTAAGGGCAGTGGGAAGCCATTAGAGAGTTTTAAGCCAGGAAGGGACACATTAATCCAGGACTCAAGTGGTTAGCAGTGGTGGGAACTTGCAAAACTTACAAAGTTTCTGCATTGTAGAAGATGTCCTGGAATGAGGGGAGACATTGGTAGCAGAAAGACCATGGAAGAGGCTGATACAGTTGTTCAGAAGAGCAACGTAGAGGCCTGGGCTAGGGCTATGACTATGGGGTCAACTGGAGAGACATGTCCTAGATAGTGAGAGGGTAGTGGAAGGGAGGAGTTAAATATCACTCAGGGGTACCTTTTGCCTGATTGGGAGTAGGAAGGTCCAGGAGGGGCAGGTTCGGGCAGAAGGAATAAATTCTGCTTGGATAAGTTGAGTTTGTTTGCGGGGCAGTCATATGATGTCTAAGCAGGGAGCCTGCATTAAATATTTGGAAGTTAACTTTTTTTTTCTTTTTTTTTTTTTTTGAGATGGAGTCTTGCTTTGTCACCAGGCTGGAGTGCAGTGGCATGATCTCAGCTCACTGCAACCACTGCCTCCCAGGTTCAAGCGATTCTCCTGCCTCAGCCTCCTGAGTAGCTGGGACTACAGGTGCGCGCCACCACACCCAGCTAATTTTTGTATTTTTAGTAGAGATGGGGTTTCACCATGTTGGCCAGGATGGTCTCAATCTCGTGACCTCATGATCCGCCTGCCTCAGCCTCCCAAAGTGCTGGGATTACAGGCGTGAGCCACCATGCCCGGCCAGAAGTTAACAATTTTTAGGGTATAGATGGAGACTCAGGAATAGGAGAGATCTCCCTGGGAAAATGTACATGGAGGAGAGAGCAAGCGTAGAGGACCAATTCCCCTGGGACCCCAGCATTTAAGAGAAGGAGCCAGTAATGGAGCTTGAGAAGGAACAGCTGTAGGTAGGAGGAGAACCAGGGAGGAACAGTGTAGTGGAAGATGTGTTCACTGCATGAGTAAGGGTTCTCCTGTCAAAGTGAGCTTCCCTCCTGGGGAGCCAGATATGCCCTGGCTTCACAGAGCGGGTGCCAGGAACTGAGGCTGCTGACTTGCCTATGTGGCCCCAAAAGTGAGGGCATGGGATAGAGGAGGTAGGCAGAGGGTCCAGGGTGACTGGCCAGTTTCATTGCAGGTAACAACCTATATGGGGAGGAAATGGTACAGGCCCTGAAACAGCTGAAGGACAGTGAGGAGAGGGCCTCCTACATCCTCATGGAGAAGATCGAACCTGAGCCTTTTGAGAATTGCCTGCTACGGCCTGGCAGCCCTGCCCGAGTGGTCCAGTGCATTTCAGAGCTGGGCATCTTTGGGGTCTATGTCAGGTGAGCCAATCAGGAGAAGCTCTTTCCACTACCTGCTTGCAAGAGTGCCAGCCAAGTGAGCCTAGAGGGGAACACTGGAAAGAGTCAGGAATCCTGGGCTTCAGTGCCAGCTCTGCCAGTCCCTAGCTTTATTACCTGTTTCTTTTTCTATTAAGTGAGGCCAAGGACCCAAGACCTGCCCACCTCACCAGGGTATCAGATGAAGCCCTGATGAGAAGTCCTTTGCAACCGTGAAGGAAACTCCAAATAGCACCAAGAGGACTCAGAACATATGGTTTGACAACGTAGGACTAGAAGGAGACTCCAGAGAGGAACAGAGACTCTAAAATCCTAGCACTTTCTTGGGTATAGTCAGTTACCCATGTACTGCTCAGCTGGGTCCAGGGAAGGTCCTGGGTTTGGGGCTGAGTCCAGGTGATGTGTGTCCCCTGCCTCCATTTCTATAGGCAGGAAAAGACACTCGTGATGAACAAGCACGTGGGGCATCTACTTCGAACCAAAGCCATCGAGCATGCAGATGGTGGTGTGGCAGCGGGAGTGGCAGTCCTGGACAACCCATACCCTGTGTGAGGGCACAACCAGGCCACAGGACCTTCTATCCTCTGTATTTGTCATTCCTCTCCTAGCCCTCCTGAGGGGTATCCTCCTAAAGATCTCCAAAGTTTTTATGGAAGGGTAAATACTGGTACCTTCCCCCAGCTCTCCATCTGAGGATCAGAAAAGTTGTGTTTCCCTTAGATGAGATCTAGAGGCCCCCAAATCCTTGAGATGTGGGTATAGCTGAGGGGAAGCTGCTCTGAGGTAAAGGTCCATGAACCCTGCCCCACTCCTGTCAGCCCCTCATCAGCCTTTTCAGCAGGTTCCAGTGCCTGACTGACTTGGGATAGGACTGAGTGGTAGGAGGAGGGGGAGTGGAGGGGCATAGCCTTTCCCTAATTCTGCCTTAAATAAAACTGCATTGCTGATTCAGTGATGATTCCTTACTTTGTGCATAGAGGGGAGCGGGGAGCTGTAATCTACGTTAGCCCACTTAAATGTATTAGAGCAGGGAAGTGACTGGTCTATAATCAGGGTCCCCCTAGACCAGTCTCTACAGGTGGAACCCTTAAGTTTCAATCCTTAGCCACCCACTAATGCTCTTACTGGATCACAGGGAGGAATGAGAGTCCCTGGCAGGAGCCCAGGAGGGAAGGCAACCAAGATGGGACATACATAACAGTTGTGAACTGGCTTCAGTCACTTGCCTGCTTAGCTCAGGGGCTTGTCAAAAGCCCTGTCAGTGAAGCCTCCTTGGCTCTGCCCAAACCAAAAGTTCTAGAAGAAGATATTGGGGGTAGTCCTAGGAAATACCCCTCCCTTCCCATCGGCCACACAAATCAGAGCCACTAATGAATATACAATACAGCCTCAGGGCACAGATACCTAAGAAAACAAGTCACCACTTCTTGAGATCACAGGCTTTATTCCTACAACCACAGGGCTTGAGCCTGACTGGGGAAAGAAAAAAGAGTTTCATCTGAGAATGTCTCTTACGGGCTGGGTCCTGTTCATGGGAGGGTGGGAACAGAGGACAAGGAAGACAAGCTCCTCTGGCCCTAGGAACAAAACACATTTACTCCTTCAAAGAAGCAGATGATCTGAATACCCTCTGGAGACTGAATCTGCCCATACAGCCCCTGGAGCCAATGGGCAGACAGTACTGGCATCTGGCACAAAAGGGAATTCAGACCCAGAACAGAAGCAGCAAAATATTTTAAAAATAGTAAATTGTTCCTGGACTCACAAATCATTGTTTTTAAGGGCAAGTGCATGCCCAATATAAGTACTGGTGCTTCCTAAGAGAGCTGACATAGGATTCACAGCTGCCTCCCTGCTTCAGTGGAGGCCCTCACATCCCCTCTGAACACTTAACTTGGGTAGGAGAGGTAGCCTTTTCGTCCCTGTTCTGGGTTCTGAGAGCTCTGCAGTCTGGGGGCACAGCAGACTGAGGCTGACCTGGGCCCTGTCCCTTCTGCCTGGCAGTCACAGGATGTTGTCTCCACCTGGAGACAAAGCTGGTTTCCGGTCCCAGACAGCTGGTCAAGGGAGGGTACTGTGGGTCAACACTGGCCCTCAGTACTCCTGAGGGGGCAAAGAGGATGGGCAAAGTTTGGAGCAGGAGAAATCCTAGGTAAAGGTCAGGATCATGTTCACTGGATGGTCAGGCAGCGGTGGCTGAAGAGGTGACTGATGACAGATGGGTCAGCCACAGTAGACGTGTCCCCCAGGTCATGGTCATTCTGAGCAATCTTCCGAAGCACTCGCCTCATGATTTTCCCTGGGGGACCACAGACCCCTAGTTACTTGGTGAAAGCACTGACCCACCCCAGCCCTGCCAAAGGTTTCACCCACGCACACCCCACCATCACCAGGCCTCAGCCCATCCCAATCCATGGAGGCCTCTGAACATACCTGAGCGGGTTTTAGGCAAGCCAGGTGCATTCTGGATGTAGTCTGGTGTGGCAATGGGGCCAATCTTTTCTCTAACTGTAACCAACAAATCATCAAGCATTTCTTCAGCACCCTTAGCCAGACATTTCAAAAATCAAAGTAGAGATGGCTTTGTTCCCCACCTGTTTCCTCCTCAAGTCCCTGCCCACAGAGACAGCCTCAGGTTCACTGCTTCTCTCGCTCTCAACACACTCTCTTTACTCTCTCATTTTATCTTATGGAACTCAGGCTGTAGAATGAGCCTGCTAGAGTTTAAATGCCACCTTTCTAGCAGTGTGGCCTTGGGCAAGTGATTTAACTTCTATGAGTCTCAGTTTCATCATCTTTAGCATGAAGGTAACAATAAGATCTGTTTAATGGAGGTGACTCTAGAGATTAAGTGGGGTAATTCATTTAAAGCACTTAGCCTAGTGGTGGCACAAAGTATTCTAGGAATGTTGGCTATTATTACTATCCTAGGGGGAGACTAGTGGAGACTGAACAGGAAGAGGGCAATCAGCCCATGGGGCCCCCTGGAATCTGTTTGTGGTTTGGGGAGCAGCTTGCTCTAGCCCCTCCCCAACAACTTGCAGTGATAACTGGGCCTCCAAGACAGACCCTATAGTCCCTGCCCCAGGAGGCTCCTTACTCTGCTTCTTGAGCTCCTCGGTGAGCTTGGGGCTGAAGGTGTGGCCATCACACAAGGTGACAAAGCAGTAGAGGCATTCACCCTTCACAGGATGAGGGTGGCCCACCACAGCTGCCTCTGCAACAGACTCATGTTCCACAAGTGCTGACTCCACCTCCGCTGTACTCAGCAGGTGTCCTTGTCAAGGGAAAGGAAGTGCCATGAGAGAGATCCCAGCCTCTGCCCCAGCCCCTGCTCCATCTGTACCCATGGGGCCATCCTGGTCTGGTCAAACGGAGAAGGCCCTTCATTCACTCCTCAGATGACATGCTTTCAGTCACCCCACCATCCAAGTTCCTCTACTCTAGGCACATTCCAGTGTTCATTACTCCTCTAAAACCTGGGCCCAGAACTGAATGCTACACTTAGTACATAGTCTGGCCAAAGGACACTCCTGGGCTCTTGCAGAGGGCTTCGGCTGGGTGTTGTCAGAGGAGTAGAGTTAATAAGATGGGAAGGTGGCCCCTGGCCCTCACCAGATACATTGAGCATGTCATCAATCCTGCCAGTGATCCAGTAATAGCCATCCTGGTCCCTCTGGCAGCCTGGGAAGAAATGCAAAACCTAATAAATAAAAACCCTACGGTAGGATACCTGATCCACATTACCAAACTGCTACACCTTCTGCAATAGCCTTCTAACAAGTCTTCCTGCTTCCACTCTTGCCCACTGTGGTAGCCAGCCTCCAAGAGGGCACCACTGATCTCTGCCTCTTGGTATTCATAGCCCTGCAGTCCTCTTTCTCATTGTACTAGGGTTAGTCTGTGTCATCAACAGGATTTGGCAGAAGTAATAGGATGTCACTTCTGAGATTAGGTTGTAGAAGACACCTAGCTTGTCTTGGTTGCATTGTCTCAGATCATTTGCTGTAGGGTAAGCCAGCTGCCATGTCTTGAGTAGTTCTATGGTGAGGTGAGGAACTGAGGATTCCTGCTAACAACCATGCGAGTGAGCATGAACGTAGGTCCTCCAGGCTCACTCAAACCTTCAGATGACTACAGCCCCTACCAACAGCTTGACTGAAACTCACGAGAGACCCAGAATGAGAACTATCCAGCTAAACTGTTCACAGACTCCTGATCCTCAGAAACTGTGTGAGATAATATTTGTTATTTTAAGCTGCCAACTTTTGGGATAATTTGTTCCATGGCAATAGTATACTCACCTAAACTCTATTCTCCATAAATCCAGCAAAGTTATTTTCTAAACAGTAAATCAATTCTTAGCACTCCCCTGCTTAAAACCCCAAAAGGTGGCCAGGCATGGTGGCTCATGCCTGTAATCCCAGCACTTTGGGAGGCCAAGGTGGGTGGATCAGGAGTTCGAGACCAACATGACCAACATGGTGAAACCCCGTCTCTACTAAAAATACAAAAATTAGCCAGGCATGGTGGCACCCGCCTGTAATCCCAGCTACTTGAGAAGCTGAGGCAGGAGAATTGCTTGAACCTGGGAGGCAGAGGTTGCAGTGAGCTGAGGTCGTGCCACCGCACTCCAGCCTGGGTGACAGAGTGAAATTCTGTCTCAAAAAACAAACAAACAACAACAACAACAAAAAAGGTTTCCCACTGTACTTTGAATAAAATTCAAACTCCTCACCATGGCCCACAAGACCCTCCCTGTATTATGTACATCTCCAACGTCATGTAATACTCTTCCCTTTGCTTGCTATGCTCCAGCCACACAGGCTTCAGTACATTCCTCAGACATCTCAAGCTGTGTCCCTCTGCACAGAACACTCTTACTCTAGATTTCCCCATGCCTGTTTCCTTCTTACCCTTCAGGCCTCTGCTCAAATGTCACTTCAGAGAAGTCTTCTCCGACAATCCCATGTACAGTAGCCATCTCTGCACACACTCATTATCACGCTACCCTGTTTATTTTTCTTAATAGCACTTATCTCTATCTAAGATAAGCTTATTTATGTTTGTTGGGTTTGTCTGTCTCCCCTTACTAGAATCCCCATGAGGGAGGAGACTTTGACTACATTATTCATGATCAGTGCCTGGGCACAGGATCACAGTGCTCAGATCTTATGGATGAATGGATTGGTAGATGGATAGATGGACAAACACAGACTCCAAACATAAAGACAAACATGACATAATAATCATGCACTGCCACATGCCCCATCTCTTTCAACACAGGAGCATACATTGTCCATCTTTCCTCATACATCAAAGTTCAGATGGCACCATTCTGAGACCCCTCCTGCTATACTCATTCCTGCCCTTACAGTCTTTGTAGCTCTGCCTAGAAACCAGATACTGACATGTAGGACACATTCTTCTCTGATTTTCTTTACCCCTAACCAACTGATATAGTTTGGATGTTTGTCCTTTCCAAATCTCATGTTGAAATATGATCCCCAGTGTTAGAGGTGGGGCCTGGTGGGAGGTGTTTTGGTCAAGGCTGGGGCTGGGGGGCAGATCCCTCATGAATGGCATGGTGCTGTACTTGCAGTAATGAGTGAGTTCTCACTCTATGAGTTCATGTAAGATCTGGTTGTTTAAAAGAGGCTGGCATCTCCTCCCTCTCTCCCTTGCTTCCTCTCTTGCCATGTCAAACACTGGCTCTCCCTTTGCTTTCTGCTGTGATTGGAAGCTACCTGAGGCCTCACCATAGGCAGATGCCAGCACCATGCTTCCTGTACAGCCTGAAAAATGATGATCCAAAATAAACCTCTTTTCTTTATAAATCACCCAGTCTCAGGTATTATTTTATAGCAACACACCAACTCTTCCTGAAAATGGAAGTGGAAGGTTCATGTCTTAGTGGGAGGTGCAAGAGGGGGATAGCTAAGGCTCACCATCTCCTGTAACATAGTATCCAGGAAACTTCTTAAAGTAGGTTGTCTCAAAGCGTTCGTGGTTCCCATAGACTGTGCGCATGATCCCTGGCCAGGGCTGCTTGAACACCTGGGGAGTGAGGAAGGGACAGTGATCACATTTGCTATGCTGTCTCACTGGAAGATAATTACAGCTTTTCTAAATGTGGGGGAAAGTGTCCTGAATGAAGTACAGGCTTTGGAGATAGATGATCCTGGCTTGGAATCCCAGCTCTACCACTTACTAGCTAGGTGACCTCAGAGAAGTAACTTTACCCCTCTGAGCTTCAGGATCCTCATCTGTAAATCAGAGAAAATACTTTCTGTCTTCCAAAGTTATTGTGAGGATTAAATTAATAGTATGTGGAAATTGCCTAGCATGGTGTTCTATTATTGATAAGTGTTTTTAGTAAATTTGTGTCTCCTTTTGGGCAATCCTTGAGGAAAGCAGGTCCAGTTTGATACAAATGCAAACAGTCATTTAAAAAACAGTGGTGCCCACACACCAAGTAAATAATCATTGCCCAATCAGTAACATTCTTTGGCAGCAGATTGATGGAATGGATGGAATTCTAGGCTGAGTCAGAAGGCCTGGATGTAAGCCCTGCCCCTGTTAATAACTTGCTCTTGGGAAAGTGAAATGAGGTGGGGTTAAAGGGACAGGTGAGGCTCCTGCAAGTATGAATACAATAATCACAACAGCTAATGTTTATCAAGTACTAATTGTTAGTTTTTCTGCTAACCCCTTCATGTGGATTATCTAACTCAATCAAGCAAGCAACCATAGGAGACAAAGGCATTATTTTTTTTTGAGACGGAATTTTGCTCTTGTTGCCCAGGATGAAGTGCAATGGCACGATTTCGGCTCAATACAACCTCCACCTCCCCGGTTCAAGTGATTCTCCTGTCTCAGCCTCCCGTGTAGCTGGGATTACAGACGTCCACCACCACGCCCAGTTACTTTTTGTATTTTTAGTAAAGACGGAGTTTCACCATGTTGGCCAGGCTGGTCTTGCACTCCTGGCCTCAGGTGATCCGCCCGCCTCAGCCTCCCAAAGTGCTAGGATTACAGGTGTGAGCCACCGTGCCCGGCCAGAGGCACCATTTTAACCCTATTTTACAAATTAGAAAATTTAGATTCAGAGGTGTTAAGTAACTTATCTGAGGTCACAGAAGAGGCAGAGCTAGGATTTGAACCCAGGCAGGGTGACTCCAGATCCTACGTGATTTTCTACTATGTTATAAAGCCTCCTTTCTGTAGAATCTTTGTCAAAAGAAGATGGGACTTAGTCTTCCAGACCCAAAAAGGTACCATCAGGAATCTGAGCGACTCTTAAAACGCCCTTAGGAGACTTATGGCCCAAATGGAAGAGATGCAGGCAAAGTATCGAGGGTCCCCTCCAGGGTCTCTCAGTGAGCAAACCTCCAACCATGAAGCTTCAGTCCTAAGCAGCTACCAGGAGAGATTAGGTTATTAACTCTAAATCAAAGTACTCTTGGCAGACCCTTTCCCTCTCTCCTTAAAGACTCCCAAGGGCCAGGGCCTCACCAGATAACCTTCAGCTTCACCTTCCAACTCTTCCCCGGACTCATTCAGGATTGCAGGAGCTACACCAAAGAATGGGAAAGTCTAGAAGCAAACAGGAGACAGAACCCAAGAAGAGGAATGAGGCAACTCTGACCCAACTCCCAAGGGGCCCCAGAACCCCAAATTCTTCACACATATCAGTCCAGTTCTCCACTATCTAGCTAGGCCAAATGCCCCAAGACACCATCCCTGCCTAGCCCAAGACCAGCCAGGGGAGCATCACTCACAGCAGAACCAGGTTTCATGGGTGTGGCACCAGGAAGGGGAGTCAACATGTGGCCACCCTGGGGAAGTCAGAGATGAGAAATTTGAGTCAATCTTCCCACACTGTCCCTGGGTCCCAGCCTTCTGAACCCTTCACTCACTGTCTCTGTTTGCCAGAAGGTGTCCACGATGGGGCAGCGCTGGGCACCTACCACTCGGTGGTACCATAGCCAGGCCTCAGGGTTGATGGGTTCACCCACTGTGCCTAACACCTGCAAGGATGCCCGGCTATGCCTGGGGCAGGGGAATGGGAGAGAGGAAGGCTCTGAGTACTACTGGAAGACACACATACCCAGGCTTTTCTCTTGCCCCGTCCTCTATTCCAGGTCAGAGAGTTGGGACAGTGGAAAAGAAGAGATTGTACAAAGGCCAGCACCCAGCTCTGAGGAATACCCATGGGGCAGCAACTGGGAAGGGGTCTCACTTGGTGACAGGCTCATCTCCAAACTTCATGAGCAGACGGATGGCTGTGGGTGCTGTGTAGAACTTGGTCACCTTGTATTTGTCCACAATGCTCCATAGGCGGTTCACGTCCGGATATGTGGGAATCCCCTCAAACTGACCCATGAAGGCTGGTCATTCCCAGTCTTTCCTAATAGTCCTTCTATTCATCCCCCTACCATTCCCTCAGGTTCAGTATTTTGCCCTTTCTGACCAATCATATATTCACTCCCTGACCAGACAAATCAAGATACCATCCTAGTCAGGATACGCAACCCCCTCAGGACTTCTCTTTCTCCAGAAAACAGATGATTGTATAAGTCCCCCTCCCTCTAGACCAAGCAGCCTTGGGAGATAGTCACCCAGGATAATCTTGTCCATCCCCCAGCTAGGCCAGGTGGCTCCCTTCTCACCAAAACACTGGTGGCACCATTGGCCAGTGGCCCATAGGTGACGTAGGAATGACCAGTGATCCAACCAATGTCTGCCGTGCACCAGAACACATCCTCCGCATGGAAGTCAAACACATACTTGAAGGTTGTGGCTACATAGAGCATGTAGCCCCCAACTGTGTGAACCACACCCTGTGGGAAGAATGGGGAACAGGTTAGGCCTTATGCCCACCCCTACTGACCACCAAATGGAGGCTGGGCAGAGCTGAAGGAAGATCCTCCTCAGGGATTCCAGCTCTGCCAGCACCCTTTTCACAGCATCCATCTCTCTTCCATCTCCTTTTCTCCATGCTCCCATCTCATCTCCTTTATCACACTCCTGGTGACACATGTCTATCAGTCCATCATTCATACCAAGCACCCTCAGATGGTATTTCAGAGCCATCCACATCACTCACACATGAGCACTCATAGCACACTCATAATAGTCCCTCTGTTGTGTATATGTGCCCACACACTCAATTACACACCTTCAGAGTGAGTGGGAAAAAAAAGATAATTCCCTTTGCTTATTCCATCCCTACCCCCATCTCTATGAAAGAGAGGCCAAAATTGTGTTTCTAAAGACTCACTGAGGGATATTCCAAAGCATATGGAGATAATTTAGGGGTGGGGTGGGCAGAAGGTAGACTGACATAGCTTTCAAGGCAATGGAAGAAACAGTTTTCTTAAGTGTTTCCAGCTCCCACGGTGTGTGCTGGCAGACAACTACATGTTAATAGTGTGCCATGTAGAAGGAATTGAACTCTAAGAGTTATGGTCTTAGAAGCCCGAGAGGGATCTCTATGCCCACCCTTGGCCTTGAGTTAACAGAATAGCTCTCCTTCAACCAAACCATGGGTGCATAGGGAAAGAACATCCATGTCAGTTGTATGAAACCCTCCACCTGAATTGTCTCACCCTGGGCCTCACCACCTATAGATTGAGGATTTATGTCTTAATTTGATTTAGAAAAGACAATGCTACATTTCCAAAACTCAGGGTTGTAGGAAAAAAATAATTTCATTACTTGTTTCCTCAGAAACTTACTTCTTACCCCTACATAATACACACACACACACACACACACACACACACACACACACACACACACACTTGCCTTGGGTTTGCCTGTGGAGCCACTGGTGTACAGTATGAAGAGTGGGTCCTCGGCATCACACCACTCGGGCTCACACTCATCCCCTGCCTCTTGCATGAGCTCATGCCACCACAAGTCAATCCCTTGGTTCCATGAGATCTGCAGGGATGGGCAGGGAAGAACTGTGAACAGCTCAAGATGGGGACAAGATACACCCGTACCTTGCCCCTGGAGGGAATGAGGTGGGACAGGCAGGTAGGAGTACAGGAAGGGAGAGAAGGCCCTTCAAGGATGGAATGGAACAGAAAGAACAGGAGCAGAACCCAAGCTTACTGAGTACTCCAACCACCCTGCCATCCTACCCCCATCTCTACCCCAGAACTCCTCTCACCTGGGCTCAGGCTGAGGAGGAACCCTTGGCTGGTCCCTTCCCATCCTTCAATTCTCAGCTGAAATGTCACCTTCTTGGAAAGTCTTTACCTGAACAGTATCTGATAGATTCCCACCCTCAACCGTGCTATTATTATTGATCACAACACCATGTTTCTTTCCCACACAGTACATATTTCCTGTTATTTTGTTTAGTTGTCTACTTGATGACTGTCTCCCCATCTAGATAGTGATATCTATGAAGGAGGTGAAACGTCTTTCCTCCCTACCCCTGCCATATCTCCCAACACCTAGCAAAGTGCCTGGCACTCAGTCAATTTTTGTTGGATGAATGACTATGCACACACAGGTCTACATACATACGTATGTACTTATGGGACTAGGCTCATTAGCAGGGATGCGGACACCACACAATTCAGAAATGCAAAATTAGTCAGAGCTTACAGGTGAGGTGGGCACCTGACCCTGTTAGTAGTAAAATAAGTCAACAGATCTTGGTCCAAGCACTTTTGCCTGCATGTCCAGACCTAATCCACATCTGCGGGTTTCCTACCCTAGCTCTGCTCCTGCCTTTACATCACTGGTACCAATAGGGTTTCCCATAGAGACTTTTGCTTGAGGGGACAGGTTCCATTCAGCAGGAAGCTTTGCTTCAAGTTGGTGAAGAAGGACCAAGGTGGACTTCTCCCATTAGAAGGATGTCCCCCTATGCCTTTGATAATTACTTCTGGATCTGTCATCCTGAAACTTCTCTAAATTCTCCTTTGAAACTGTTTTACTTTTCTGTCTCTATCACTCTTTGAACACCAATTTTGAGTCTACCATCTGCTGAAGGAAGTTAGATCCCTTGAATTTGTCCAAAATCTTCAGTGTACTTCAATACCAGTTCTGCCACTTCCTAGCTATATGACCTTGGGCAAATCACTTTACCTTAAGTCTCTCCTTTTAAAAATGAGGACAGTCATTCTTGCCTTAACGGACTCACAGGATGTGGTAAACACCAAAGAGAGAAGTATTATCTAGTAAACATCAAGCCTTGGATTGCCCCAAGGGTAGAGGTTGGGGTGGGATGAGGAAGACTGATGAATGTCAGGAGAGATAGAGGTTAGTTCAGTGACTACTGGGAGTTAAACTTAAGAGTGTGGGGCTGGGCGCAGTGGCTCACGCCTGTAATCCCAGCACTTTGGGAGGCCAAAGTGGGCAGATCACCTGAGGTGAGGAGTTCAAGACCAGCCTGGCCAACATGGTGAAACCTCGTCTCTACTAAAAATACAAAAAGTAGCCAGGCGTGGTGGTAGGCACCTGTAATCCCAGCTACTTGGGAGGGTGAGGCAGGAGATTCGCTTGAAACCAGGAGGCAGAAGTTGCAGTAAGCCGAGATCGTACCACTGTACTCCAGCCTGAGTGACAGAGTGAGACTCCGTCTCAAAAACAAAAACAAAAACAAAACACAACAACTTAAGAGTGTGATGATGGGAACTGTTTGGGGTTTGCTTTAGCCGTCACAAAGTCCTTTCATATTCATTAGATTCTTGTATGTTCAATGGCCCTGGCTGGCAGGTAGACATGATGGTGTAAGATAAACGCCATTCTCCCATTATAAGGATATATGCTAATTTGTTGTGTGCATATTTGGTTAAAAAAACTTCTGGAGTGTTAGATATATAGCTTGATAAATTAGAAAATGACTCTCTAACCACTCCCTTCTTTCTGTACCACCTGCCCCTTATGGTAGAGAATTTGAAATTTCTGGATTATGAACATCATAAAAACGACAAGCCTAGAAAAAGAAAGAAGAGAGAGAAAGCTGCTTACAGTTAGAAAACATAAAAACACGCCTGATTTTGTCTATCTATATGTATCTACACACACATTGTCACATGGGTACTTTTTTTCCTGCCAAATGATCACTTGAGATGGGGGCACTAAGGTATTCAACCAGAAGTATCAATACTGCTTTGGACAAATGGTGCTGGTCTACAGCACTGTGAACTGCTGCAGAACAGGCACTAAGTACATGTAAGGACAAGGCATAGTTACAACTGTGGCTCTGCAATGAGGGCACTCTTATAATCTTATAATATTATTTCTTTTGTGGGTGGGTGTGTATACAGAGATGGAGGGGGTCAGAGTACTCCAGGTGTGGAACTGATAACTAGCACCAGGAAGCAGAGTGAACTCAATTAGCAGAGCAAACTTTAATTGTGAATTAGGTGTGTGCCTATGAGGCCCCAGGCTCTGAACCAGGAAAAGGTCTGAATTTTCTAAAATAAGAATTGAGGAGTTGGCCTTTGTCCTTGGACCAGGATAGTCTCAAGGCGGGCAGCTGCCATGTACGGGAGAGGAATATGAGGGAGCTCATAGATGATATGGTTGAGGAGGGTCCCTGCAAACCCTGCCAGGATCTCCCTGGAAGATTGTTTAAGGATAAAGGGGTTTGGAGCCCTGCCAGGATTTTTGCAGCTCTTTTGAAAATTATTTTTTAATTTTTAAATATGGGGCCCATTGTCAGAAAGATTTTTGCAGCTTTGACTGCAATTCTCAGACCAACAACCTGGACTTTTTAAGCCTATTTTTATGCTGTTTGGTATTTTGGAAACTGGTTGTTTTCACCTCTAAGAAACAAAAATCCAGTAGCCTTTGGCCTGAAGGTCTCTGGTATTAAGAATTACAAGAGTTTGTTATTTCTTTTCTGGTCTCTCTTTCAGAAATGCCAATCTGTCTGTTGCATTAAGGGGAAGGAAAAAACAGTTAACATTTATTGAGTAGTTACTATGTGCCAAACACCTTACATATATTGACAAAACCCGATAACATAGGTATAATTATTATCCTTATCTTACAGATGGAGAAACAAGCGAGAGAGCTTAAGTAATTTGTTCAAGTTTACACAGTAGCAGATGGCAGAGCCAGGATTTGAACCCAAGTAATCTGGCTCCAGAGATTACAATTTAAGCCACTACGTCTGTCACCTCTTTCAAAAGAAAGGGTGTAGGTCCTGCCTGAGTTTTAAAAGGAAAGCAGTATCTCCTAGGAATCAGATCTGTCTCCACCATGCTAATGAGAATAGAGAAAAGGGGCTTATATCTACCACTGGCCTAAGAGGTTAATCATAGCAGATTTAGAGTAAGACACCCTGTGAAGATGGTAAAACCCAGAGGAATAGTGAGCTTTATGTGTTGTTTTAGGAAGGGAAGCAGTTTCCTTTTATAGCATGTGTTATCATCTCTCTATTACTGATAAGGAAACTGAATCCCAGAGGGGAGAATTGACTTACTCAAGGTCATACAGCTAGAAACTGGTCTCTGGACTTCAGGCCCACTCTCTCCTCGATACTAATCTGCTTTGAGCACCCCCTTATGGATCTCCCTTCTTAGAACCACCTACAATGTGACTTTTGTTCAGTTTAGCACTTAATCATATTACAAAGTTATATGCAGTTTATAAATCCCAAAGTACTACATAAATGTATTTAGGAATCTCCTCTGCTGTCCTGTATAAAACTTAGATTTTCCTTTGTATTAATAATACATGTCTAACTCTCCAACTTGACAGTGAATTCCCAAAGTCAGGGTCTGAACCTCCTCCACCTGCTCCTCCTGTCTCTCGGCTCTGCTCCAGCTACCTGCACAGTAAATGTTTTCTGACAGGTTACCTTGTCCCCTCTCCCACAAAGGTCCTGAGTAGCAGGATGAAATGGGTTCTGCTGTTACCTCTCTAAGATCCATACTCTATACCAATTCATAGAGGCAGTAACAGACATTTAATTTCACCACCCTTCAGTGGCTTAGATGGCAAGTTGCCCAGGGGCAAGGGGAAGGGGGTTAGGTCTGGCAGCCACCTCAATGGGGCAAACAGGCAAAGGGCAGATAAGCACACAGACAAGCACACAGGGAAGCGGTGCCCACGGCAGTGCAGAAATGTATACCTGGGGCTGAACACGCTTGGATTTCTCTTTCAGCTTACCCTGTTAAGAGCCCAGGATGAAAAGGGTAGTGAGGAGGGTCCAAGTACACAGGGAGTGGGAGGAAAGGGTCAGTGTGTCATAAACCCCAAACTCCCTTCTCACTGGTCCTCCCAGCTTCCATTTTCCTGATCCTGATTCCAGCCCCTATATATGTAAAGCCCCTAACACTGATTGGGCTTTCCAACTTCCCTAAACTAGTCTATAGCCTCTCTAGCCCCAAGACCCCTCAGGGAGCCTCAAGTCACAGACTCTTATTCAACCCCAGAATTTTGATCCCTCATGCTTCTCAGCCTGGAGGCCATCACTGGGCATTTCTACCATTCCCACCAGAAGCCTGGGGGTCCAAAGCTAACAAAGGCCATATTGTGAGGGCTGGACTCTGGTCCTTCCAAGGTGGGCATCCCTTAGGCCACAAAGGTAGCCCACCCCACATCACAGCCCAGTAATGGAGATGACTATATATTGTCACTGAAGTTAGACATTTCTAACACAAGCCTAGGCCCTGAGGATCCCCCGTGCCCACAAGGATACCCCAACCAGCATAGGAGTCTCCCTTACAATCGCTTGTGCTATGTTCTCAAAAGGGCCTCTCTACCCACAGTCAAGGTCAAAGTCTTCCAGCTCCCACCTAGCCCTGCTAGAGGAGGCATTCCTAGAATTGCTCCTGGATCCTCAGTATACTGATGAGCAGGCAAAGAAGGACATCAGGAATTTTCTAGGCAGGAAAAGTGAAGGAATTTGAGCCTGGAGAAAGGCATAGCAGTGCCAGACTCACCTGCACATCCGGGCATGACCTCTTAATTGGGGGGGACTGGCTGGGGGAGTCACCCATGCCCAGCTCTGCCCGCCCCAGGTGCTTGACCACAATGCAGCATCTTACTGGGAAACCCCTGGAGAAGAGAAAAGCCTAAAGTGGTAGCCTTGTTGGCTCAAAGGGAACTTGGCAAGACCCGCCCATGTCCATTTAGGGTAGAGGGGACAAAGGGAACCTGGCACTGGGGAAAGGCTCAGTCAACTCAGACAGTAGCCAAACACACTTACTTCTCCTGGCACTTCTGCAGGGCCTCGTCAGCCAGCTCCTTCAGGTTCACAAGCTTTTCCCCCCTGTAGAAGGCATCTTTGGGGAGCAACAGACATTCCAGGCCTTAGTAAGCATCATGCTGCCTAGTAGGCACAATGTCCATGGGGCCCTTCCTGAGTGGGCCTCTTAACTCTGGCTCTTCCAGCTGATTCGAGCTGACAGAGGGTCAGCTGAGGTGGGACCAGGAGAGGAAAGGCAGGCAGTCTCTACCCTCTATGCTGAGTAGCCCCAAATACCAATGAGCTGATTGGAGACCAAGACTTGAGGTATGGGGGGTTCTGGAGAAGAGGTGAGAGAATTAGTCACCTGTAGTGATGAGAAGACTGCAGCTCGAATCCAAGATCCGTTCACATAGAGACTCTGAAGAGAAGCCTGCAAACTAGGGAAGGGAAGAAAGTCTGAGGGAGAGAAGAAAGCCCCAGGGATTGAATGAATGAGGAAAGGGGTTGCTCATGAAACTTGCAGGATCTCTAAGCCAGGGTCCTAGAAGAAACTGAATAACTGATATGGACCTATGACACAAACCTTCTAAGCTCCTTAGTTTGTTATTTAAGACCCTCCGTCATCTAGGCCCAACCTACTTCTCCAGAGCCCCACCCCCCAGGCCTGCCCCTTTTCACCAGCCCAAACTCCTACCACAATGGAGTGCAAAGCCCCAATGCGGGCACATGCCAGCATGGCCACCACAAGCTCTGGGATCATAGGCATGTAGATGGCCACTCGGTCCCCCTTCTGAATGCCTGCAGGTAAAAGCACAGAATATGAACCATGAACCCTTCTTGCTGCTACTTGCTCCCTCCCATCCAGCTGGCCTCCCTCCCAGCTGACCTGTTCTCTTCCCGTTACCAAATTCTTTCCATCCCTTGCCCTCTCCCCATAAGTCTCAGATACCCCAAGGCCAGGCCCCCAGTCCTTTCCCACACCCCCACACTCACCCTGTTTTCGGAGAACATTGCTGAACTGACACACTTGGACCAGAAGCTGATGGTATGTGATCTGAGTGGTCTCCCCTGGCTCATTGCCCTCCCTGAGACATACCAGAAAGAACCAGTGATTAGGGGTATAACTTCTTCCCCAAACAAGAAACAGGCATAGTCATAAAATCCATTCAGTGACACTAAGGCCTGGAACTGTTCTATGAGGGTGAGCTATCTGCCTACCATCAGTCTTGCCATCACCAATCTTGAGCTGACTGGTCAGATACTTTGGCCATTCAAGATACTTTATACACATGTTGTATGTCATTAGAAAATGCATTGTCCATCTCTGATCCCTGATAAAATGGAGTGATGGCCCCTTCTCTTCCATCCTAGTAATGTATTAAGGAGAAGTGATATCACAGATGTGATTCCTTCTGATGAGGCATCAAGACTGCATTATTCAGAGTAGGGTCTCCAGATCACTTGTGCCTAAATCATCTAGAGGATTTGCAGATTCCTGGGCCCCAGCTCAGACATACTGAATTAGAATCACAGGGTCCAAGGATCTGCTTCTTTATTACAAGATGGTACAAGGAATCAGGAGGCGATTCTGACACACACTTAACGTTTGAGAATTGGCCGGGCGCGGTGGCTCACGCCTGTAATCCCAGCACTTTGGAAGGCCAAGGTGGACAGATCAAAGGTCAGGAGTTTGAGACCAGCCTGGCCAACATGGTGAAACTGCGTCTCTACTAAAAATACAAAAATTAGCTGGGTGTGGTGGTGTGTGCCTGTAATCCCAGCTACTGGGGAGGCTGAGGCACAAGAATCCCTTGAACCCAGGAGGCGGAGGTTGCAATGAGCTGAGATCACAACACTACACTCCAGTCTGGATGACAGAGTGAGATTCCGTCTTGAATAAATAAATAAAGTTTGAGAATCACCATCCTGTATCAGGTGATTTCCATCTGCCTCCTCAGCCTTGCCTCCCACTCCTTCCTAGGCTTTAGCCTGGTTTACTTCAGTCATTCCTTCATGCATTCATTTGCTTATTCAACAACTACTATGTGCTATCTACATGTATAGAAATAAGGCACCAATGGGCTGGGCGTGGTGGCTCTTTCCTGTAATCCCAACACACTAGGAGACCAAGACAGGTAGATGACCTGAAGTCAGGAGTTTGAGACCAGCCTGGCCAATGTGGTGAAACCATGCCTCTACTAAAAATACAAAAATTAGCTGGGTGTGGTGGCACACACCTGTAATCCCAGCTACTTGGGAGGCTGAGGCAGGAGAATAGCTTGAAGGGAGGTGGAGGTTGTGGTGAGCCAAGATCGCGCCACTGCACTCCAGCCTGGGCGACAGAGTAAGACTGTCTCAAACAAACAAACAAAAGAAGAAAAAAGGCACCAATGAACAACATAAGTAAAATACCTGATATCATGGAGCTTATATTCCAATGATAGTGTGGGTAATAAACAAATAACAAATATAACCAGGATAATTTCAGATTATGATAAGCATTATAAAGGAAATAGAGCAGAATGATATAAAAATGAGTGACTAGGGAGAAATACTTTTAAAAAATATACTATCTTGGGTCAGGCATGGTGGCTCACACCTGTAATTCTAACACTTTAGGAGGCCAAAGTGGGCCCATCTATTGAGGCCAAGAGTTCAAGACCAGCCTGGCAACATAGCAAGACCGCATCTCTAAAAACATTGAGCTGGATCCGGCTGGGCACAGTGGCTCATACCTGTAATCCCAGCACTTTGGAAGGCCGAGGTGGTTGGATCACGTGAGGTCAGGAGTTCAAGACCAGCCTAACCAACATGGAGAAACCCTGTCTCTACTAAAAATACAAAAACAGCTGGGTGTGGTGGTGCATGCTTGTAATGCCAGCTACTCGGGAGGCTGAGGCAGGAGAATCACTTGAACCCGGGAGGCGGAAGTTGCAGTGAGCCGAGATTGTGCCACTGTACTCCAGCCTGGGCAACAAGAACGAAACTCTGTCTCAAAAAAAAAAAAAAAAAAAATTAGCTGAGTGCGGTGTCATGCACCTGTAGTCCCAGCCACTCATAAAGATGTGATGGGAAGATCTCTTGGCTCACGCCTGTAATCCCAACACTTTGGGAGGCCAAGGCAGGAGGATCACCTGAGATCAGGAGTTCAAGACCAATCTGAGCAACACAGCAAAACCTCATTGCTAAAAAAAAAATTGTTTTCAATTAGCTGAGCGTGGTGGTGCACACCTGTAGTCTCAGCTACTCAGGAGGTTGAGGCAGGAAGATCGCTTGTGCCCTGGAGGTCAAGGCTGCAGTGAGCTGTAATCGTGTCACTGAACTCCAGCCTGGACAAGAGTGAGTCCCTGTCTCAAAAAATAAATAAATAAATGTTTCCCTTAGTGGTTTTTTTCCAATTTTATGATTTTTTTGAATAAGTAATACATACAAGTGGGACTACATAACAAGATACATAATGAGAAGTGTTCTCCCCACTCCTATCTCCCAGTCACCCTGCCTACTGGCAAACCACAGTTTGGGTTTTGTGATTTGTTTTTTAGAGATAGGGTCTCACTCTATTGCATAGGCTGGAGTGCAGCGGCACAATCATAGCTCACTGCAGCCTCCAACTCCTGGGCTCAAGCAATCCTCTTACTTCAGCCTCCTGAGTAGCTAGGACTACAGGCACATGCTACCACACCTGGCTAATTTTTTTATTTTAAAATTTTTTGTAGAGGCAGAGTCTCGATATATTGTCCAGGGTGGTCTCCAAACTCCTGGCCTCAAGCAATCCTGCTTCAGCCTCTCAAAGTGCTGGGATTACAGGCGTGAGCCACCATGCCCAGGGCAAAACACTGTTACCAATATTCTGTGTAACTTTCCAGAAACAATCAATATTCAGACAGGACCACTCTTAGTAGGACACAGGGCTAGGGTAATTCAACTAGTGTGGAATGACCAAAATAATTACTTTGCAAGAAGTCTGTATCATTATGATCTTTAATAAGACCCTGGAGATATCATTGAAGACCGAAATTTGAAAACTGAATGTTAAAAAACTTAATTTTACAGAAGGCTGAGGCAGGAGAATTGCTTGAATCTAGGAAATGGAGGTTGCAGCAAGCTGAGACCGTGCCATCGCACTCCAGCCTAGGTGACAAAAGTGAAACTCTGTTTAAAAAAAAAAAAAAAAAATTTGGCCAGGCATAGAGGCTCACACCTGTATTCCCAGCACTTTGGGAGGCCAAGGCAGGCAGATCACCTGGGGTCAGGAGTTTGAGACCAGCCTGGCCAACATGGCAAAACCCCGTCTCTACTAAAAATACAAAAATTAGCCGGGCATGGTGGTTCACACCTGTAGTCCCAGCTACTTGGGAGGCTAAGGCGGGAGGATCATTTGAACCCAAAAGGTGAAGGCTACAGTGAGTGGCGATCACGCCACTGCACTCCAGTCTAGGCAACAGAGTAAGACTTTGTGTCAAAAAAACAAGGATTTTAATGTTGTTCAGAAAAGAGAGAAACACCTCATAGTCCCCAGTCAAGCACAGGGTAACAGGGGTAGGAAGAACTGCTCTACTTAAGGGACAGGTCTGTCAGACAAGCATATATACTACATGCATTTGTTTACATATTCTCATTTTGTCTACACAAATGATGGCATACAATACACACTATTCTGTATCTTGTTTTGTTATTATATGCATTCAATAAAATGCACAGATCTTACATGTAGAAGTTGATCATCTTGATTTTTCAAATTTAACAATATACCTTGATATCATTCTTCACCAAGACTTAAAGAACTATTTCTCTTTTTTATTTGTTGTTGTTGTTGTTTTTGAGACAGGGTCTTACTCTGTCACTCAGGCTGGGGTGCAGTGGCACCATCACAGCTCACTGCAGCCTCAACCTCCCAGACTCAAGTGATCCTCCCACCTCCGCCTCTTGAGCAGTTGGGACTACAGGCCAGAGCCACCATGTCTGGCTACTTTTTTTTTTTTTTTTTTTTTTTGCAAAGACAGGATCCTACTATGTTGCTCAGGCTGGTCTGGAACTCCTGGCCTCAAGTGATCCTCCAATCCTCCTGCCTCAGCCTTCCTTCCAAAGTGTTGGGATTATAGGTGTGAGCCATGGCGCCAAGCTTAAAGAGCTATTTCATTATCTTTCTCAGCTGCAAAATATTCCACTGTTTGTATGTACTGTAATTTATTTAACAAATAAATGCTTCAATGAATATTTTTATTTTTAGGTCACTTTACTCACTTGCAAGCATATCTGTAGGATGAATTACCAGAAGTGGACCTGTTGGGTCAAGAGATGTGTGCTTTTTTTTTTTTTTCCAAGATGGAGTTTTGCTCTTGTTGCCCAGGCTGGAGTAAAATGGCGTGATCTTGGCTCACTGCAACCTCCGCCTCCTGGGTTCAGGCAATTCTTCTGCCTCAGACTCCTGAGTAGCTGGAATTACAGGCGTGCGCCACCACGCCTGGCTAATTTTTGCATTTTTAGTAGAGATGGGGTTGCCCCATGTTGGTCAGATTGGTCTTGAACTCCTGACCTCAGGTGATCCACCCGCCCTGGCCTCCCAAAGTACTGGGATTACAGGCGTGAGCCACCATGCCTGGCCGATGTGTGCATTTTAAATATTGATAAATATTAGGGAACAACTACTTTAAATAAGATGGTCCTGGAAGGCCTCTCTCTGGAGAGGTGATATTTGAGCCAAGACCTGAATAACGAGGTAGGCAATCATACTAATTCTTGGGAAGAGTATTCTGGGGAAAGGGAGCATCAAGTGGAAAGGCACTGAGACCTTTTCAAAGAAAGAAAGAAAGACAATATGGCTAGATTTCAGTGAACAAGAAGTTGGGTAAGAATGAGAGGTAGGCAGCAGCCAAATCACATACAGCCTTGTAGGCAATAGTAAGAAGTTCGAATTTTACTGTAAGTGGATTCCTGGTTTCCTTTGGCAAGTTCAGGTCCACCTCCACACTTTTGACCACGCCATTGCCCCTGCTCAGAATATTCTCCGTCCTCCTTCAGACACCAGCACCATGTGGCTCTCTCTTAGCACCACAGACCATTGCTTCCCCTCTCCTTCCTTACTGCACAGAGCACTTATGAAGGAGGTAACTGAAACCTAGAGAAATGTAGTGGCTTGGCCAAGGTCACACAATAATAAGTGGCAGAGCCAAGAATAGATGCTCAGGTCTTCTGATTTCAAGTCAGGACTCTCCCTCATAGTGTGAAGGACAGGGACTGGCAGGGAAGCCAGGCCTTTTCTTACTAACAGAGGTCACACAGAAGATTATCAGCCTTTTCCCAGTTCCTGGCTCGATGAGTCAGTAGGCTTTAACCCTCCTAGGGATAAGAGAAGCCAAACACAGGGAGCTTACTAAAGTGGGAAAGAACAGGGAGAGAGGAAGCTGGCAAACGGCCCTGAATGCCAGAGGCAGAAAAGCCATTTCCTTAACTGGCTCACTGACAAGTGCCACAGGAACTTTAGAACGTCTCCGGTTATGGCTGAATGCCAACATATACATACCCAAGCACACGTGTCCCCATATGCAAACCACACACCAACTCACCTATGTGTGCTCACTTATATAAAATCACATATACAAATATACAAACATTCTAGGCATAAAAGCTGCCCATCTGCACACATAGGCACAAATAAGGATAAATATATGCACCCAGGATTCAAACGTGGACTTATCTGTATCTGCAAGTACAACCACCACATACATGTAGCCACCTATGTGCACAGTGTGCCCCTTCAGAAACTCTCTATCAAATCATTCTATTTTGCCAGGTGCCACACATGTAATCCCACACTTTGGGAGGCTGAGGTGGGTAGATCACTTGAGGCCAGGAGTTTGAGACCGGCCTGGCCAACATGGCGAAGCCCTAACTCTACTAAAAAGACAAAAATTAGCCGGGCATGGTGGCGCATGCCTGTAATCCCAGCTACTCAGGAGGCTGCGGGGGAGGATCACCTGAGCCCAGGAGGTGGAGGTTGCAGTAAGCTGAGATTGCGCCATTGCACTCCACCCTGGGTGACAGGGCAAGACTGTCTCAAAAAAAAAAAAAAAAATTCTGTTTTATGTTTTTCATGAAACGTTCCATTATTTGAAATTATCTCATGTATGTTAATTACTTATATATTATCTGTTTTCTTCACTGGAATATAAGCTCCATGATAGCAGAGATCTTTTTTTTTTTTTTTTGAGATGGAGTCTCGCTCTGTCACCCAGGCTGGAGTGCAATGGTGCGATCTCGGCTCACTGCAACCTCTGCCTCCCGGGTTCAAGCAATTCTCCCTGCCTCAGCCTCCCAAGTAGCTGGGATTACAGGCACCCACCAACACACCTGGCTAATTTTTGTATTTTTAGTAGAGACGGGGTTTCAACATGTTGGCCAGGCTGGTCTCACACCCCTGACCTCAGGTGATCCGCCTGCCTTGGCCTCCCAAAGTGCTGGGATTACAGGCGTGAGCCACTGCACCCAGCTGACAGCAGAGATCTTATTTTCTTCACTGCTACATCCCTAGCACCTCAAGTACAGCCTAGTACATAGAGGGTACACAAGAAGAAATAAGCACAACCTATGCAAGTACAACTTACTTGAGCCCACTTCCAACCCTAACACACACACACCCCACAGTGTGCATTCCTCTCCTTGGCTATGGGCTCAAGTTATACATTATTGATATAGGCACCTTACTCATTCCAGTGTCTTCTTTCTCTGACATACACACCAGGCTGGGGCCCCTGGCTGGTTGGGAAAGGTGAGGGGCAGGGTATTGGCCTACTGCAAAATCCCAAGTCCTCTAGGGTATCAGAACTCTTTTTTTTTTTTTTTTTTTTTTGAGACGGAGTCTCGCTCTGTTACCCAGGCTGGAGTGCAGTGCCGCAGTCTCGGCTCACTGCAAGCTGTGCCTCCTGGGTTCACGCCATTCTCCTGCCTCAGCCTCCCGAGTAGCTGGGACCACAGGCGCCCGCCACCACGCTCGGCTAATTTTTTGTATATTTAGTAGAGACGGGGTTTCACCGTGTTAGCCAGGATGGTCTCAATCTCTTGACCTTGTGATCCGCCCACCTCGGCCTCCCAAAGTGCTGGGATTACAGGCGTGAGCCACTGCGCCCGGCCAGGATATCAGAACTCTTAAAAGAACATCCAATTTAGTTTCTTAATTCTGAGATCCAAAGAGGCTATTAGCTATGCTTGGCATCACAGGGTGGGTTACCACAGCAGAGCAGGGACCAGGACTTAAGGTCCAGGCTTCTTTCCTCTACACCAGGAGCTGCAAGCTCAAAAATTGGCAGGATCTAGGCATGGAATGTAAATAAGTGGACTACATGAAAGAAAACATATGATAAAGATAAGAAATAGTTCCCTTTCCACTTCCCTATAAGAAAACAGCAGCACATGTATAATAAACCTTAGCCTCAGTTTCAGGGGAACAATAGGGAAGGGGAAGGACGGGAAAACTGGCAAATGCATGCTCTGGCAAAAGGAGGCATCTAGTACCTAAACTTGGTTCCTGTCAGCTTTTGCCTGCTAGGAATCAGGGCTCAATGTTGTCAATTTTTTCGATTTTTCACTAGTAGCCTGGAATCTATTTTTGTCAAAACTTTTGAATTGGCCAGGTGCGGTGGCTCACGCCTGTAATCCCAGCACTTTGGGAGGCCAAGGCGGGCGGATCACGAGGTCAGGAGATCGAGACGATGGTGAAACCCCATCTCTACTAAAAATACAAAAAATTAGCCGGGGGTGGTGGCGGGCGCCTGTAGTCCCAGCTACTCGGAAGGCTGAGGCAGGAGGATGGCGTGAACCCAGGAGGCGGAGCTTGCAGTGAGCCGAGATCATGCTACTGCACTGCACTCTGCACTCCAGCCTGGGCGACAGAGCGAGACTCCGTCTCAAAAAAAAAAAAAAAAACTTCTAAATTTATATAAGTGTTGACCACTAATTTTTTTAAAGCTTTAAGGCCAGTTGCAGTGGTTCATGCCATAATACCAGCACTTTGGGAGGGCAAAGCAGGAGGACTGTTTGAGGACAGGAGTTCAAGACTGGCCTGGGCAACATAGTGAGAACTTGTCTCTACAAAAAATTTTATAATTAGCCAAGCATGGTAGCTAATGCCTATGGTCCCAGCTACTCGAGAGGCTAAAACAGGAGGATCACATAAGCCCGGGAGGTCAAGGCTACAGTGAGCCATGCTGATGCTACTGCACTCTAGCCTAGCAACAGAGACCTGTCCTGCCCCTCCCTACCAAAAAAAAAAAAAAAAAAAAAAAGTTTTAAACACTGTGAATCAAACAAAACTATTGATGAGAAATTTAGCTGGTGGGATAACATGGGGAACCCTTGGTATAAACCAAACTACTTTTCCTTCACCTGGAGGCCATATGGTTGGTGTGACAACCCATGGTACACAGTCACTAGTCCTTCTCATCTTCTTCCCCTAGGGAACCTCCTCCAAGGAGCCTTCTCCAACTACTTCATTCTCACACTCTGGAAATTTACTTTAACCCATTATTGATTCAAAATCCATTTAGAATTAGACTACCTCTCTTCACATCTATTTCTACCATCCTAGTCCAAAACTACCATTAGGTAGGTCGGATTATGTCACCCCTCTGCTCAGAATGCTCAGATCACTTCCCATTTCATTTTGAATAAAAGTCAAAGTCCTCACAATGGCCTACATGATCTAGTCCCTGATTTCCTTTCTGTCTTCATATACAACTATTCTCTCTTCCTCTCCCTCTCCCTCTGCTCCAGCCAAACGGCCTCCCCAGTGTTTGGCAAAAGCACCAAGAACATTTAACCTCAGAGCCTTTGCCCTCTACTTGGAATGTTCTTTCCCTAGATAGCCACATGACTTATTCCCTATCTTTGAGTCGTTGCTCAAATGTTGGCTTCTCAGTAAGGTCATCTTTGATCACCACATTAAAAAAAAAAAAAAAAAATACTCCCTGCACCCCTCTTCAGCCGCAGGTTCTCTGAATTAACATTTTCCATGAAATTTTTGTTAGTTTCCCTTTTTCTCACCTACCCAAAAGCTAAAAGTTCTTTCTTCCTCCCAAAGCCCTTTATCTCACTTTCTTTGTGATCTGCTTTTCTAGCTTTTATTATATTTATTTGGGCCTTATCTTTCCCATTATACCCTGAGCTCTTGGAGGGCAGAGATCACGTCTTCTTCTTCTCTGTCTCCTCCAAGCACAGCTGGCACAATATGTATTCGAGGGTCATGGCTGAATAACCGAAAGACTGGTAATTGACTAATGACAGGGAAGACTGGGGCTACCCCCCCCTTTTTTTTTTTTTGTTTTTGTTTTTGAGACAATGTCTCACTATGTTGCCCAGGCTGGTCTTAAACTCTCGGGCTCAAATGATTCTCCCACCTCAGCCTCCAGAGTAGTTGGGACTACAGGCATGCACCACTGCACCCAGCTCCCCTCTTTATATGAGAAGGATAGTCATTGAATTGAAGATTTTAATTCCCTAGAACTACAAGTAAGGCACAGGATAGGAAGAAACAGCTGAGGGAAAGACTGAGTTCTTTACAGAGGCATCAGATGGAGGAGAAACACCCAGGCGAGAAGAGACACCAAACCTGTTATGAGAGGAGATGAGAGGAACACTGAACTGAGATGTTTAGCGTGTGGAAGAGAAGATATTGAGAGATATGATAGCAAGTCTCAAAAATCTGTATCTTCATTGCCTCCACCCCGGTCAAGCTGCCTTCATCTCTTGCCTGGATGACCACAATGCCCACCTAACTGGTCTCCCACTTCACTCTTGCCCCCTTCCAGTCCACACATCACCCAGCATGATCTGTGATCTTTTTTTTTTTTTTTTTTTTTTTTTTGAGAGAGTCTCAGTCTGTTACCCAGGCTGGAATGCAGCAGTGGTGTGATCTCGACTTACTGCAACCTCTGCCTGCCAGGTTCAAATGATTCTCCTGCCTCAGCCTCCCAAGTAGCTGCGACCACAGGTGCATGCCACCATGCCTGGCTTAATTTTTGTATTTTTAGTAGAGATGAAGTTTTACCATGTTAGCCAGTCTGGTCTTGAACTCCTGACCTCAAGCAATCTGCCTGCCTTGGCTCCCAAAGTGCTGGGATTACAAGCATTAGCCACTGCACCCGGCCACAGAATGATCTATTAAAAACATAAATTGGCCAGGCATGGTGGCTTATGCCTGTAATCCCAGCATTTTGGGAGCCAAGGTGGGAGGATTGCTTGGGCCCAAGATTTTGAGATCAAACTGGGCAACACAGTGAAATGCTCTCTCTACTAAAAAAAAAAAAAAAAAGCCAGGTGTGGTGGCGCATGCCTATAGTTTCAGCTACTCAGGAGGCTGAGGTGGGAGGATCACTTGAGCCCAGGAGGTGGAGATTGCAGTGAGCCGAAATGTTGCTACTGCACTCCATCCAGGGCAATAAAGCCAGATCTTGTCCCTAAATAAATAAAATAAACAAACAAACAATAAAACAAACCACAAATCAGATCATATCACCTCCTGCTTAAAACCCTTTAACAGCTTCCACTGCATATAGAAGAAAATCCACGCTCCTACTATGCCTTGTATCCTCCCCAACTTCATCTTGTGCCATTCTCCTATTCTGCCTACTAGGCTCCAAACATGCTGGCCTTCTGACTGATAAAACATGCCATGTTCTTTAACTATCCTTCCCCAACTCTTCTTGTGTTTCAAATCTCAGCTTAAATGTCACCTCCTAGTGACCCCTGACCACCCTAAGCAGATCAGCCCTTCTTGTTATTCTTCATCATAACACTGCTTATTTTCTTCACAGCATTTTTCTCAAACTATACTTCTTTTGTTATTTATTTGTTTACTTACTGTTATTGTTGTTAATATTAATAGCATTAATAATATTATTGTTTACTTATTATTTTTGCTAATTGTCTATCTTCCCTACTAGACAGAAGACAGTTTCTGAAGGCAGAGGCCAAGTTGGTCTTGTTCACTGCTGAATCCCTCATTGTCTCACACAGAACCTTGTATATAATAGGTGTTCAGTAAATTTTTGCTGAATGAATGCATGAATCTAAAGGATTATTATGGGAAAAAGTAGACTAATGTAGTATAACTATAAATGGAAAACCCACGTCAATTGGGAGAGCTCCATATTAAAAAAAAACCTTTCTAACTGTTAGAGATGTCCAAAGATGGAAGGCACTCCTTCAGGAGTTTTCTGACCCTGGAGATATCATGTTGAATCTGGGATTTGTAGGGATACCAAAGAGCAGACTCCACAATATGGCTGGGGACCAAGCAAGACCAGTGTTTCTCAAAGAGTGGTCAGATAGTGTTAATAATGCAGTACCAAGTTCCCATGCATAGGATTGTTCAGGTTGGGCCAGGATAACCCTGACACCTACTTCTACTAGATTATTCTCCAGGGAGTGGGGCCTTGAAATTTTCATTGCATAAGCTCCCCATATAATTCATGGTTATTGAAGTTTGAGATGACCTTTATGGCCCTTCTAACTTTGAGATTCTTTGATTCTATAAAATGAAAAAACAATGTGAAAGAGTTCTGTGATCCATAAAGCACTGCACAATTGTGGAGCACTCAAGATATAAGTATACCCACAAGTCAATTTCCCTTTCACCAGGGAATGGGAGCAATGTACCTTGACTAATTAGCAGCCTAATGTTCCCTCTGGGTGCTTCTGCCCTAGCTGCAGTAAGTAACAAGAAGGGCTGAAGGAGGAGGTAGATGGAGGCACACCCCAAAAACTGAACCACAGATTACTCAGAATGCCAGAGGAGGGCCAGATATGGTGGCTCATGCCTGTAATCCCAACACTTTAGGGGCCGAGGTGGGAGGATCACTTGAGGCCAGGAGTTAGAGACTAGACTGGACAACAAAGCAAGATCCTGTCAAAAAAAGAAAGAAAAGAAAAGAGAAAAAGAAAGAATTCCAGAAGAGGATGGCACTTTTGAGACTCACCACTCTTATTTACCGTTGAGAAACCTATGGCACAGAAATGGAAAGTGATGACCTCAAGGTTACTTACAAATTAGTAGCAACACTATTCTAAAGCACTGTTGTCCAAAATGGTAGTCACTAGCCACATATAGCTATCAAACACTAGAAATGTGGCGGAAGAACTGGATTATTTATTTTACTTAATTTTAATTACTATAAATATCAATAGTTACATGTAGTTAGTGGCTTCCATGTTGGATAGCACAATTCTTGAGTCTAAATGTCTAGTTCAGGGCCCTCTCCTCCTAAAAATGACATGGCCTCCAAAAGGGAGGTATTGTTTCCAAATTCAGAATTAACATAAGGAAAAAAATAAAAATGTAGGAACTCTGAGAACTGTGAGGTTGACAACTACCAAGGATGGAATTTTAGTGTACTTATCAGAAATTCATCATTCTGTTTGGTTTTCCCTTAGTTCCTTAGAAAAAGTTCCTTTTGAAAACACCACAGATTTCTGGTTTCAAGTGATATCTAACTTGCAGACCCTAATGCAGCCTCACTCGGCTCCTGATTCAAAAACTGGAATCAACTGTCATCCTATCACCCAAATTTGGACGGGCTTTCCACCAACTCAAAACTGATGAAACTAGAGTAAATAGCCTCAGTCAGTGGACTATTTATGAAATTTCTCCCTAAACATCGATTCCTCACCTATTGAGGGAGCCAGGTCTGTACCAGCCAGTCTTCAAAAGGCAGTTAATGGGCCAGGTGCAGTAGCTCATGCCTGTAATCCCAACACTTTGGGAGGCCAAGGTGGGAGGATCACCTGAGGTCAGAAGTTCGAGACCAGCCTGGCCAACATGGCCAAACCCCGTCTCTACTAAAAAAAAAAAAAATTTAGCCGGGCATGGTGGCACGCACCTGTAGTCGCAGCTACTCGGGAGGCGGAAACATGAGAATCTCTTGAACCTGGGAGGCAGAGGTCGTAGTGAGCCAAAATTGTGCCACTGCACTCCAGCCTGGGCGACAGAGCGAGACTGTCTCAAAAAAAAAAAAAAAAAAAAAAAAAAAAAAAAAAAAAGTCAGGCATGGTCAAGGAGATACAAATCAAAATAACAATCAGATCCCACTTCACACTCACTAAGATGGCCATAATCAAACAAACAGACAATAACAAGTGCTGACAAGCATGTGCAGAAATTGGAAACCTCATACATTGCCGGTGGGAATATAAAATGGTTCAGCTACTTTGGAAAACAGTCTGGCAATTCCTCAATAGGTTAAATATAGACTTACCATATGACTCAGCAATTACACTCCTAGCTATATACCCAAGAGAATTGAAAACATACATCTACACAAAAACATGTACCCAAAGGTTTGTAGTAGCGTTATTCATGAGATCAGAAAGTGTAAACAACCCAAATGTCCACCAATTGAGGAATGAATAAAGAAAAATGTGGGGCCGGGCGTGGTGACTCATGCCTGTAATCCCAGCACTTTGGGAGGCTGAGGCGGGTGGATCACGAGGTCAGGTGTTCGAGAGCAGCCTGGCCAGCATGGTGAAACCCCGTCTCTACTAAAACTACAAAAATTAGCCAGGCATGGTGGCCAGTGCCTGTACCTCAGCTGCTCGGGAGGCTGAGGCAGGAGAATCGCTTGAACCTGGGAGGCGGAGATTGTAGTGAGCCGAGATCATGGCATTGCACTCCAGCCTGGGCAACAAGAGCAAGACTCCATCTCCAAAAAAAAAGAAAGAAAGAAAGAAAGAAAAATGTGATAATGTTGAGAGGTGACAGCGTGCTGGCAGTCCTCACAGCCCTTGCTCGCTCTCGGCGCCTCCTCTGCCTGGGCTCCCACTTTGGGGGCACTTGAGGAGCCCATCAGCCCACCGCTGCACTGTGGGAGCCCCTTTCTGGGCTGGCCAAGGCCGGAGCCGGCTCCCTCAGCTTGCAGGGAGGTGTGGAGGGAGAGGCGGGAGCGGGAACCCGGGCTGCGCGCAGGAGCTTGCGGGCGGCTGGAGTTCCCGGTGGGTGTGGGCGTGGGCTTGGCAGGCCCCGCACTCGGAGCAGACGGCCGGCCTGGCCGGCCCCGGGCAATGAGGGGCTTAGCACCCGGGCCAGCAGCTGCGGAGGGTGTACGGGGTACCCCAGCAGTGCCGGCCCACTGGCGCTGCGCTTGATTTCTCGCCGGGCCTTAGCTGCCTCCCCGCGGGGCAGGGCTCGGGACCTGCAGCCTGCCATGCCTGAGCCTCCCCAACCCCCACCGTGGGCTCCTGTGCGGCCGGAGCCTCCCCGACGAGCACCGCCCCCTGCTCCACGGCACCCAGTCCCATCGACCACCCAAGGGCTGAGGAGTGCAGGCGCAGGGCGCGGGACTGGCAGGCAGCTCCACCTGCAGCCCTGGTGCGGGATCCACTGGGTGAAGCCAGCTGGGCTCCTGAGTCTGGTGGGGACGTGGAGAACCTTTAGGTCTAGCTAAGGGATTGTAAATGCACCAATCAGCACCCTGTGTCTATCTCAGGGTTTGTGAATGCACCAATCGACACTCTGTATCTAGCTACTCTGGTGGGGCCTTGGAGAACCTTTATGTCTAGCTCAGGGATTGTAAATACACCAATCGGCACTTTGTATCTAGCAAAAGGTTTGTAAACACACCAATCAGCACCCTGTGTCTAGCTCAGGGTTTGTGAATGCACCAATCGACACTCTGTATCTAGCTACTCTGGTGGGGACTTGGAGAACCTTTGTGTTGACACTCTGTATCTAGCTACTCTGGTGGGGACTTGGAGAACCTTTGTGTTGACACTCTGTATCTAACTAATCTGGTGGGGACGTGGAGAACCTTTGTGTCTAGCTCAGGGATTGTAAACGCACCAATCTGCACCTTGTCAAAACAGACCACTTGGCTCTACCAATCAGCAGGATGTAGGTGGCGCCAGATAACAGAATAAAAGCAGGCTGTCCAAGCCAACAGTGGCAACCCGCTCAGGTCCCCTTCCACACTGTGGAAGCTTTGTTCTTTCACTCTTTGCAATAAATCTTGCTGCTGCTCACTCTTTGGGTCCACACTGCCTTTATGAGCTGTAACACTCACTGTGAAGGTCTGCAGCTTCACTCCTGAGCCAGCGAGACCATGAACCCACCAAAAGGAAGAAACTCCCAACACATCCGAACATCAGAAGGAACAAACTCCAGACGTGCCACCTTAAGAGCTGTAACACTCACCGGGAGAGTCCGTGGCTTCATTATTGAAGTCAGTGAGACCAAGAACCCACCAATTCTGGACACAATGTGATACAGTTATACAATGCAACATTATTCAGTAATGTAAAAGGATGAAGTACTGATATATGGTATAACATGGATGAACTTTTTTTTTTAAGACAGTCTCACTTTGTTGCCCAGGCTGGAGTGTGGTGGCATGATCTTGGCTCACTGCAACCTCCGTCTCCTGGGTTCAAGCAATTCTCCTGCCTCAGCCTCCCAAGTACCTGGAATTACAAGCATGCACCACCATGCCCGGCTAATTTTTATATTTTTAGTAGAGATGGGGTTTCATCATGTTGGCCATGCTGGTCTCAAACTCTCAACCTCAGGTGATCCGCCAACCTCAGGTGATCCGCCTACCTTAGCCTCCCAAAGTGCTGGGATTACAGACATGAGCCACTGCATCCGGCCTATAACATGGATGAACCTTGAAAACATTATGCTTAGTGAAAGAAACCAGACACAAAGGGCCACATATTATATGATTCCATTTATATGAAACATCCAGAATAAGGCAGAGCCTTAGAGACAGAAAGTAGATTAGTGGTTGCCTAGAGCTAGAGGGGAAGAAGTTGGGGGAAAATGAAAAATGACTGCTAATGAGTATTGCACTTCTTTTGGGGGTGATGAAAACGTTCTAAAGTTGAAAGTGGTACACCTTTGCAAATATATTAAAAATATGAATTGTATACTTTAAATGGGTGAATTATATGGTATAAATTATATCTCAATAAAAAATATAATTGCGATTTTGATTGGAATTGCAATAAATGTACAGATTAATTTGGAAAATACAGACATCTTTACAAACCTTCCTTTCCAGAAAGGTTGTAACTATTCATTCATTGGAAAGATTAAGCACTATTCATTCATTCATTCTTGCCTCTATTTCTTTTTTTTTTTTTTTTTTTTCTTTTTTTGAGACAGAGTCTAGCTCTGTTGCCCAGGCTGGAGTGCAGTGGTGCTATCTCGGCTCACTGCAACCTCTGCCTCCCGGGTTCAAGCAATTCTCATGTCTCAGCCTCTCGAGTAGCTGGGACTACAGGCCCCCACCACCATACCCGGCTAATTTTTATATTTTTAGTAGAGACAGGGTTTCACCATGTTGGCCAGGCTCTTGACCTCAAGTGATCCACCCGCCTTGGCCTCCCAAAGTGCTAGGATTGCAGGCGTGAGCCACCATGCCCAGCCTTTCTGTTTATTTCTAAAGACAACACTTGGGCACTTATTTTTTTCTAGCACTACAGTCCTATGTAGACATCTGTTTCCCTCACTGGATTATGAGTTCCTTAATGGCAGACAGCGTATCTTTTTATATGTTTTCTCCTCAGTGCTTACCACAAAGGCCAATACACAGTGAGCACTTAATACATAATTGTAAAATGAATAGATAAAAGAATGAATAAACAAATGAACAAACTTATCTCTGCTTATATGACCAGCTGGATCCAGGATGATCAAAGAGAGAAAGTATGGAAGGAGAGGGGATAAGATAGGATACAGATAAACAAGATAGATGCTGGACAGGCAGAGGAAAGATAAGAGTGGAATTTGTGGAATGGATTTTGGAATCATGTCAAGAAGTGTTTCTTGAGCTCCTACAGTGGGCTCAGTCTGGGACTCTGTGAAGAGGCTGGAAGAGACCCCTGGAGCTGAGGTTCAGAGTATGGGACTCCTGCCCTGCAGTCTGGGCTATTATTGTACCCTGTCCTCTTGCCAGCTATTTTCAGGCCTTGATCCAAATACCTTGTGCATGTTCCCCTTGGCCAAAGTGGCTTTGGTGCCCGATGGATTGTGTACCTCTTCTCTTTTCTCACTGCCTACATGCCTACTTACAGGAGGGGAATCACACACTTGTTCCTACCATCTTGTGTCCCATGCTGGCCTTACCTACAACAAGTGAATGAGGGCAGAGTATTTGGAATGCAGCCCAAAAGAGGAATATGCCTAGAGCAGAAACAGAAAGTGGAAAGAAAATCCAGGGGCATCATTTTATACGTACATCAAGTCTCTCAAGTATAACAGACACATGCAAAAACATTCATTACAATGGTTCTCTATTATCTAGGTCAAAGGCAGTTTAAATCATTAGTCCTCAATCTAGGGTACTCTATTCCTGTGAGTACCTGCACAGAAAAATATGAAGAGAATAAATGTCTAGATCCTCAACTTCCATATGTAATATTTCCTAACAATGATCTGTCTGAGTTGGTTCTTCTTTCTCACTCTCTTTTACAATTACCCTTCTCCCATGTTAAACAAGAATGTCATAGCTCTCTCTTATCTCAAACTTTATTATGGTACAATGACAGGGTATGAACAAAGTGTTAAACAAAGGGACAATTTGAGAATGTATAACTTCTGAGGGAGAGCCCCAAGAAAGCAAATCAATGAGAGCTTCTCCGAGAAATCAGTATTGAAAGAATTGGCATCTTAATTCATCCACGTAACAAACTCATGGCAAGACTACTTGCCTTATATCTCTTAGAATTACAACTCAGAAGTGAAACAGTTATCACAGAGTCATATATTAACATATTTATCTTAAGAAAGAAGTTAGGCAATTTCTAACAAAGTAGATCTGATTTGGCTGATTATGTTGAGTGATAACTGGCTATGCAAAATAGGTTATATGGTAGATGTCTTCTATAAATTATATGAGCTAAATTTGCAGTGCCAACATCTTGAAAGAGCTATAACCTATATGTGCATATATATATGTGTGTATATAACATGTAAAATATTTTGGAAATTCGATTTTTTGCAATTTTTAAATCTTATAAAATTTTTAGATATGAACATTATGTCAAGAGCTACATAATTTTTCAAAATTCTTCTAGGTATACAATTTTAAGAGTTTAAGGTTGTTAACCTAAATAATTTTTCAATGGTACTTTGTCCCTCCCCCCAACATCAGAATTGTCTGAGGAGGTTACAAAAATACAAGTCAGAGGTCTTATCCTCTGGAGATTCTAACTCAATAGTCTGGGATAAGGTCCAGAAATCTGGATTTCTAACGACATCCTCAGGTAATTATTTACATAAACTAAAATTGGGAAACCCTGGCTCTGAATATGGAGTCACCAGACTAGATTGTTTACCCCTAATTCAATGTATAATTTACACAAACTTTCCCCTCTCTCTGAGCCTATTCTTGTGGTCTTAGCAAGTAGAGCATGGCTATCCATATAAATAAAATTAGATTTCTGTCAGTTTGTTTCCCATCATATGAAAACAACTAGACAGATTTTTAACAAATCCGGATGTTGTATTAGGATTCTCTAACTTCTTTTTTGAGACAGGGTCTCACCCAGGCTGGAGTGCAGTGGCATGATCACCGCTCACTGCAGCCTCGACCTCCCAGTCTCAAGCAATCCTCCCACCTCAGCCTCCCAAATATCTGAGACCACAGGCATGCATGACCATACCCAGCTAATTTTTTATTTATTATTATTTTTTTTTTGAGACAGAGTCTCACTCTGTCACCCAGGCCAGAGTGCAGTGGCATGATCTTGGCTCACTTCAACCTCTGCCTCCCAGGTTCAATTGATTCTCCTGCCTCAGCCTCCCGAGTAGCTGGGATTACAGGTGTGAGCCACCACGCCTGGCCTAATTTTTAAATTTTTTGTAGAGATGGGGTCTACCTGTGTTGCCCAGGCTGATCTCAAACTCCTGAGTTCAGTGATCCTCCCTCCTCAGTCTCCCAAAGTTCTGGGATTACAGGCATGAGCCACTGTGCCTGGCAGATTCTCTAACTCACTATATGTGGCAGTTTGGAGGACACCTCAAATAACCATCCTCAAAAGCAGCTCAGAAACTAAAGTTCAACAAGAACCCTCTGTGACTGCTCCTTTGGATAGATTTTCATGTATTAAAATATCATGGTCAAAAAGAAGCAAAGGTTGGTTTCAAAAATTAGTCTCTAGTCAAAAAATCACACTTAGAAATGCAGGTGTTCATATGCTCTAGAGATGTTTTCTGTACAGGCAACTCTATGTGTAATGTATTCCAGGGTGAATAGTTTCAGGGTTGTATTTATTTTATTTAAATAAAATAATGATGCTCCATGATAGTAAAACTATAAGGTAACCATGATAATAAACCATGATAGTAAAACCATAAGTAGACCAGACCTTAGAACCCTAGAAGAGGGCTGTTCTAAAAACTTTATATCCCAAAAAGAGATAACAGGTAGTCCAAGGCCCTCCTATATCTGAGATTTTGCAGTCTTCTCTTGTACCTTCTCTAATTCAAAATTCCAAGCTGGCCGGGCACAGTGGCTCACATCTGTGATCCCAGCACTTTGGGAGGCTGAGGCAGGAAGCTCACCTGAGGTCAGGAATTTGAGACCAGCCTGGCCAACATGGCAAAACCTCGTCTCCACTAAAAATACAAAAAAAAAAAAAAAAAAAAAAATTAGCTGGGCATGGTGGTGTGTGCCTGTAATCCCAGCTACTCGGGAGGCTGAAGCAGGAGAATTGCTTGAACCCAGGAGGCAGAGGTTACAGTGAGCCGAGATCACAACATTGCACTCCAGCCTGAGCAACAAGAGCAAAACTCTGTCTCAAAATAAAAATAAAAATAAAATTAGCTGAGTCTGTTGGTGCATGCCTGTGGTCCTAGCTACTCAGGAGGCTGAGGTGGGAGGATCACTTGAACCTTGGAGTTTGAGGCTACAGTGGGCCACAATTGCACCACTGCACTCCAGCCTGAGCAACAGAGTGAGACAAACAAGGAAAGGAAAGGGAAGGAAACAAAAGGAGAAAGAGGAAAAAGGAAAAGGAAAAGGAGAGAGAAAGAAAAGAAAAATCTTAAGTATTATGAGAGATTATAAACTGAGTGGAGAGTGTGGCTGTCAATGAGGCTAATGTAATCTTAGATATGTAAAGTCAAAGAATGGTAATAGTACCCTGTTCAAGGCAGACCATAGCTGGAATACTTAATGAGAGATACTGGCCAACTAAAGTATATCCAGGGGAGACCGACATGGTTGTTTAGGAAGCCACATCATATGAGGAACCTGAGACTGTGGACTCAGTATCACCTCATTTATAAAACAAGAACACTAGACTAGATCAGGGGTTTTCAAACTGAGCTTTGCAAATCCCTAGGGATTCCAGACACACACCTCACAGGCAACACAGTGACAGGGTGGAGAAGCCTACAGAATGTGGCTCTAGGCCTCCCATCCATGCTCCAACCAGATCAGCACTGCTGTTACCTGTTTTAGGTATAGGGTTTTAGCATAATAATAAAAATAGCTAATACACTTTTTGCCAAGCACTAAGCCCTTTATATAGATTATTCCAATTCTTCCTTACAACAATCTATGTCACAGGACTTATTATTATTTCCATTTTACAGACATGAAAATTGAGGTTTAAAGAGGTGAGGTAACTTGCCCAACTAGTAAGTATTAAGGTAGAGATGTAGGAATTGAATCAGAATGACCCAGAATCAGAATGATAACTTATGGGGATTGTTAGGGATTGGGATATTGGTACTACAATTCCTGATTTGTGTGGGAATTCGACCCAATGACCTCTAAGGACTGAAACTGAGAGTCTTGAATTCTCAGAGGTTCAAGGTGTGAGACACTGGGGGTCATTACCAGTGCCCAACCTCTCCCAAACCAAATCCAGGAAGTGGGGGAAGGCCCATCCTCAACTCCACGCCTTCTGAGTTAATTGTTATAAATGTGGGGCTGCCATAAGGCAAGAACCCCTGCTCCCATCTGACCACCTAGTACCTTCAAAGGAGAGGAGGCCAGTTCCTCCTCTCCCCTAACTTCTCCCAGAAATGTAGAGAACTTATCCAGGCAGTTCCCTGCATTTGTGACAGAAATTCTAAAGGTCAGTGCCAGAAGTAACTTAAAAAAGTGTCTTGTACATCCCTAACAGTTTATAAGTGGGAAAAAGAAGGCTCAGAAAAGGGCATTAACTAAAGCAATTCTTTTCATTAAATGTTTACTGAATATGCCAGTATAAGAAGTTGGCCCAGACACAAACTCAGGTAGCTGATATGAAGCTCAGGACACTGAAACAGGCCTCAAGACAGAGTCTTCAGAGTAATACATTTATTATTCATATGCCACCTACTTCCAAAAAAAGTGACTCGGAAAGCACAGCCTACTTGTCTCATTTTCACCACTTTAGGGAGGTGTTCTGTAAAGTGTCAAGGGTCATAAAACTCGGGGAGAAATGAGAGAAGCAGGTTAGAAATCCACCTTAAACATGAAATCCTCCAGCTCTCCTCCACAATCTGCTCACCTGATTCAAGTGGAGAAAGACTGTTCCCAACAACAGGTATTTCCCATGTATGTCCCATTAGCTTTGAGTATTTATGCTACCAGCCACAAACAACCCTCAGGCAAGGGGAGCAGACTCCTTCCTCAGCCCCTTCATTCCAAACCTTCTAAAATTCTTGCTTTATGGTGTCAACATCATTATAGAAAATAAATTAAATAAATAAATAAACAAACAAAATCCTCCCTCTTTCTTACCATCTCAACAGAAATTCAATCCGCCTACTGAGTCACCACAGAGTCACTACAGGTTGCAACAGAACTTCTAAAAACTGCTTCCTCTCTTCAGAAACAGTCATAGAATTCTGGAAGATTAGAGATGAAAGGGACCTTGCAGAGTATCTGTAGTTCATTTCCCATCATGCCCACAAAGAGAAGGCCCAGAGAGAGGAAGAGAATGGTCTGAAGTCATCTTTCTCAAAATGAGTGTTTTTCTTTACCAAATATATCTTAATCAATAGATACGCTGTTGTGAAACTAGTGAAGATATAGATAAAGTGTGTGTATTTGAGAAGGTGGGGATGGTTGAGAAGGTGAGGCAAGCTCATGTTTTGTCAAGGAGATTTGTCAAGGTGATATGGAAAATCAGAGCCCTAGAGTATATTGTCCTATCATTCATGTCCAGGGACTCTAAATTATCTAGGTCCATATTCTGGAGTTCACTTCAGTGATATGGGGAGGCAGGGACTTTTTTTTCTTTTTTTGGCCTCAAATACACACACACACATATGCCTACAAGGATCTGGGGAGCTCCAAGTATCATACTATGGAATTCATATTCAGGAGCATACAAGGATCCTGAGAGCAGAGCTTCTGTCCTAGGGTCAATCCTAAAGTTGCCTTATTCGTGAAAGCTCCAGTTCCTGAAGAAGGATTGAAATATACTGAGAGCCATGAAGAGACAGTAGTGATTTCAACTGAGGGTGAGAATTTAGGTGGCTCAGAGATAACCACAGCCTTAGGCAACCCAAAGCAAAGCAAACAATGGAAGGAATCAACAATACCAAATGTGTTGGGCTTTGGTTACTGGGGACTTCTCCTAGAAAAAGTAGAGATTGAGCAGCTAGTATAAATGACCAAGAATATCAGCCATCAATCACTCTTTCCACCCTCTCCTTATAAACCTTTTACTTAATCCCCCAAATCCCCGACAGTCCTCCAGTGTTCCTTCAACTAGCTAACTCCCTTCCACTCCTTCAGCTACCTCTAACACCCTCACTGACTCTCTCTCCCTGAATGACTATCCCAATACCTTGTCACTGATCATTTTCTCATACATATACACACGCTCCCCCACTAACATATTTATCTACCACACCAGGGGGAAGACAGCATGAGAGAGTTGGAACCAAAGTCTGTATTTTGCAGGGCAAATTTAGCCCTTGGAGCAGATGAACGTGTGCCTTCAAAAGAGGGAGTGTTTATATAGACTAAGAGAATCCTTGACTCTTTCCTCTCACTTTCTCCCTGTCTCTCCACCATCTACACACCTAGTTACCTATGCTGGTTTCTTTCCATAATGAAAAAAATAGCTAATACACTTTTTGCCAAGCACCAAGCCCTTTATACAGATTAAATTACTGTATAATTACCAAATCACTCTAAAATGTCATTGTTCCATTCCATTCCCACCAGCAGCACCCCAGTTCAGGACTGAATAACAAACTCTCAGTTCTCTGGCTTCACATTCCCATTTCCATATGTATCCAGATGAATCCTCTTAACCTCTGCTGCGACTTCTACATTCCGCTGCATGCAATCCTTTCACAGATCTCCAAAAATAGTCAAGATCTCCCATACCTGGACCTCATCCGCTGTTGATAACAACCTTGACTCCTCTTTCACTCCCCAGACCCGATCCAAGTCAGCAAATTCCATGGGTTCTTCATTCAAAATAGATCCAGAATTTGACCACATCTAACCATCTTCATGACTACTACTATAGTCTAAATCACCACAATCTATCACCTGGATTTCTACAATGGCTTCCTAATTGGTTTCCCTGCTTCTACTTTTCCCCTTCTACAGTCTCTTCTTAATATAAAAGATAGAGCCTAAATAGAAGCCAAATCATTATCACGTCTGTGCTTAAGATTGTCTAGTGGTGTGGGCGGACGCGATGGCTCACACCTGTAATCCCAGAACTTTGGGAGGCCGAGGCGGGCAGGTCACAAGGTCAGGAGTTTGAGACCAGCCTGGCCAACATGGTGAAAACCTGTCTCTACTAAAAATACAAAAATTGTCCAGGCGCAGTGGCACACGCCTGTAATCCCAGCACTTTGGGAGGCTGAGGAGAGTGGATCACAAGGTCAAGAGATCGAGACCATCCTGGCTAACATGGTGAAACCCCATCTCTACTAAAACTACAAAAAATTAGCTGGGCGTGGTGGCGGGCGCCTGTAGTCCCAGCTGCTCGGGAAACTGAGGCAGGAGAATGGCGTGAACCTGGGAGGCAGAGCTTGCAGTGAGCGAAGACTGTGCCACTGCACTCCAGTCTGGGCAACAGAGCGAGACTCCATCTCAAAAAATATATACAATAAAATACAAAAATATAAAAATTAGCCAGGCATGATGGCGGGTGCAGTGAGCCGAGATCGTACCACTGCACTCCGGCCTGGGCAACAGAGCGAGACTCTGTCTCAAAAAAAAAAAAAAAGATTGTCTAGTGGTTTCCCATTTTACCATGAATAAAAGGCCAGGGTCTACATTGGCTTTCAAGATGTGACATGATCTAATATCCTGCTGGTGTCAATACTACTCTGTCTTCCCTAGCTGACACGTTTTAGCTACACTAACTTCCTAGCTAGTCTTCAAACACACCAGGCAGCAGCACATTTGTTCTCCATCTACCTGGAACACTTCCCCTCCCTACCCCAACAATCTGCATGGCACACTCCATACTTTCCTTCAGATCTCTGCTCAAACGTCATCTTTATCAAAAGGTTCTTTCCTTATCAGCTCCCACTCTGCACTGTCACTTCCCTTTCCCCTCACTCTGCTCTATATTTTTCTATAGTACTCATCACTACCTGTCATATACTTACTGGTTTCTGTGTTTATTTTCTGTCTCCTCAAGCTGGACTATAACCTCCATGAGGGCAAGAACTTTGTTTAGAATAGTGCCTGGCACTTAATAAGTTCTTAGTAAGCATTTATTGAATGAATAAATTGTTCCCTGCATAAACCTTTTACTCTAAACATGCTTGGTCTTCTCACTGTTCCAATATAAATAACTGTGGTGGCTAATATTTAAGTGCATTCAATGTGCCAGGAATTTGACATTTTTTTTTTATCCTATTCAATCTTACAAAACTGACAACTCCATGAGATAAAAGCTATTTTTATCCACATTTAACAGTTGAGAAAACTGAGGCTCAAAGAGGTTAAGTAACTTGCCCAAGATCAGACAGCTAATTAGTGGCAAAAATAGGACTCAAACTGGGTTAGTCTGACACCAAAACACCCATTCTCCTAATCTTTATATTATCCTACCTCCCTATAAGGCTTTTTCCTTTCTGTGAACTATTGGTGTAAGTAGCTCTTGGCAGTTTGGCCCACAATTCTTTTCAGGCTTTTTTTTTTTTTTTTTAATGGAGTCTTGCTCTGTTGCCCAGGCTGGAGTACGTTGGCGTGATCTCGGCTCACTGCAACCTCTGTCTCCTGGGTTCAAGCAATTCTCCTGTCTCAGCCTCCCAAGTAGCTGGGATTACAGGAGTGTGCCACCGCACCTGGCTATTTTTGTATTTTTAGTAGAGATGGGGTTTCGTCTTGTTGGCCAGGCTGATCTTGAACTCCTGACCTAAGGTGATCCGCCCGCCTCAGCCTCCCAAAGTGTTGGGATTACAGGCGTGAGCCACTGTGCCTGGCCCAGGCTGTTTTTATGTAGATCTATTTGTTTTGTTTTGTTTTATTTTGTTTTTGAGATGGAGTTTCGCTCCTGTTGCCCAGGGTGGAGTGCAATGGCACAATCTCGGCTCACTACAACCTCTGCCTCCTGGGTTCAAGCCATTCTCCTGCCTCAGCCTCCCAAGTAGCTGCAATTACAGGCACCTGCCACCACATCCAGCTGATTTTTGTATTTTTAGTAGAGACGGGGTTTCACCATGTTGGCCAGGCTAGTCTCGAACTCCTGACCTCAGGTGATCCACCTGCCTTGGCTTCCCAAAGTGCTGGGATTACAGGCATGAGCCACTGTGCTCGGCCAATCTATTTGATATTTCCAAATAGAATGTAAATTCCATGAGACTAAGGTCTGGGACATTTAAACCTAATAACACATTTTATCTGGCATTTTAAAGTTAATTTAAATCAGTTTGGCTAATGTGGCTGATTTCTCTTTTTATCTGTCACAGCCAAGTGCTGGACTACTAGAATAATGAGGTAGTGTCATGAGTGAAAAAAAATAGTTGACTAGGAGTGAGAGTATCTGGAGATTAGTCTCAGTTCTGTCTTCAAACAGGTGTATGACCCTTAGGCAAATCACTTAGCTTCTTTGTCCCTTAATCTACCAATCTTTGAAGAGAGTTGGCCTAGATGGACTCTAACGGTCACTTCAAGTTCTAAAAATACTACTATTCCATGAACATTTGCAATGTGTCAAGCCAAAAGTAAAAGGCCAAATTATTCCTTAATATGGTTCTATTTTGGATAATGGGAGTACTTTCCTAAGAGCACCATTTCCTTTGTGGATAATTTCAATGTCTATACAATGCATGTTCCAAAACAAGAAACGAGTTACAAATGTGGCTTGTTAATGCCACCATAGCTGTCTAAATGACATAAAGTTAAGAAGAAAGCCATAATGTGTTTCTATAAGAAGTATATCAATTGGAGCGAATCACGGAAAAGATGTCATTTTAAAAGCATTAGGAAGAATGAGAACAGAAAGAAGTGAGCTCCAAGAGGGAGAACTTTGGGAGGAAAAGGAGGACTTCATATGATAGTGAGATTGGAAAATATTAAATATATGATAAAGGCTTAAATAGTACAAGAAGAAAAATGGTAAGCAATTATTATTATTATTTTTATTGTTTTTCGAGACAGAGTCTCGCTCTGTCACCCAGGCTGGAGGGCAGCGGTGCGATCTTGGCTCACTGCAACCTCTGCCTCCCAGGTTCACGCGATTCTTCTGCCTCAGCCTCCCAAGTAGCTGGGACTACAGGTGTGCACTAGCATGCCCAGCTAATTTTTTTTTTTGTATTTTTAGTAGAGATGAGGTTTCACTATTTTGGCCAGGCTTGTCTCGAACTCCTGACCTCAGGTGATCTGCCCACCTCGGCTTCCCAAAGTGTTGGGATTACAGGCATAAACCACTGCGTCCAGCCCGGTAAGCAATTATTAACTTCAGAGTAAATAAAAATCTGTACATAAAAGGAAATATAACCATAGTATGCTATTCTTATGTAAACTGATTTTAAATTAACTAGAAAACAGCTATAATTATATTGAGAAGAAGAGAGAAAGAAGTTAGAGAGGTATATAAGAACTAAATTCTTATCTATCGTAGTAAGAAATCAATACTTTCTTTAAAAATGATGAAAAATAGCAGTATAAGCATATCATTTAAAAATATAGAGGCAACAAAGGGAAGTAACCACATATCCGGCATATTTGCACTTTACTTTCTTATAATAAAATGCAATTTATTTGTATTTTGCTTTTGCTTTACTATAAACATAAAATAATTAAATAGTAATTGCCTATATGGTACTTGTCTCCTGCCTTTTTACCCCTATATCCATAATGCCTAATGCAGCCCTGAGTATCCAATATCTTTAACAATTCTTGTTGAGGGAGTGACCAATGTAAAAATGGAGTTAGGATGTCTTGTTTTTGAGTTACAGAATTTTGCACTGGAAGTAAATTTAGAGATTATTTAATCCAGTGCTTCCCCAGTGGGTGTTCCATGGAATACTGCTTCTTGTGATATCAATAGCATGCTGGCAAAAAGTGTTTGGGGCTTAAATAAATTCAGGAAATCTTATGTTAAACAAAATTAATCAGGTATTTCTAATGTAGGACATCTTGGAGATTTTACTATGCTAATATACATTGGGAATCTCACACAAAGGCAATTTATTATGTAGTGTTTCTCAGACTCAATCATTTTATGAATTAAGAAGCCCCCTATTAATATCTCCAGTAATTAGCAGTTCCTGAAGCATTCTTTGGAAAACGCTGATCTAGTCTACTCCTCTCATTTTACAGATGGGGAAAGAGAGGCTCTCCAGAGCCTGTTCAGGTAAGGGTGGTAGGGGAACTGGTGTCTCTAGAAAGAAAGGGCCTCAGGATTCTGGAAAACTCTCCAGTGATTGAAAACTCTGGCCTGTGTATTGTTTTCCATTGGGCACCTGAGTTCTTTCAAACCAGGGAACAAATTCAGATACAAGCATTTCCTTCTATGATCTTTTTTTCTTCTTTTTATTTTCCTTATTTTATTTTTATTACTATTACTTTTTGAGACAGGGTCTTGCTCTGTTGCCCAGGCTGGAGTACAGTGGTGTGATCTCTGCTCACTGCAACCTCCGCCTCCTGGGCTCAAGCAATCCTCCCACCACAGCCTTTCAAGTAGCTGGTTCTACAGGCGTGCACCACCATGCCCAGCTAATTTTTGTCTTTTATGTAGAGAGGGAGTTTTGCCATGTTGCCCAGGCTGGTCTCGAACTCTTGAGCTCAAGCAATCCACCTGCCTTGGCCTCCCAAAGTGCTGGGATTACAGGCGTGAGTCACCATGCCCAGCCTATTTCTTTCTTTTTTGTGAAATAGAGATGGGGGTCTCACTGTGTTGCCCAGGCTGGTCTCAAACTCCTAAGCTCAAGCAACTCTCTTGCCTCAGCCTCCCAAAGTGCTGGGATTACAGGCATGAGCCACCATGCCCGGCCTCCTTTGAAGATCTTTAAAGGTTTTCTGATCTTTAAAGAGCCTGGGAAATGAGCCCAAGTGTTGGCTGGAGCTCAAACATAAAGCTCTAGAGCAGAAGCTAAAGAGAGTCTCAACATACACAATGGACAGTGAATTTCAGTGACAAACTGGCCCCCAACTAAGCAATGGTAATATAATAATAGACCATTCACACCTATACAGTGTTTTCCAATAAACAAATAAGTACTTTTACAATGTTATCTAATTTGATTCTTACAACAATCTAGAGAGAAAAACAAAGGTAGAATTATTATCCCCATTTTATGGAAGAGGAAACTGACTCTTAGTTAAATGCCTTGTCTGTGGTTATACAACATGTTAATGGCAGAGTTGAAAGGAGAACCTAAATTTCTTGCCTCTCAGGTTAAGGCTCTTCTCAATATATCACACAAACTGGGCAAAGATATTGAGTGAGTTTCAATTTAACTCTCCCATGAAGCATCCAAGCTGCTCCTATTGGCTAGCTTAAATAATTAATCAGGCCAGACATGGTGGCTCACACTAATCCCAGCACTTTGGGAGGCCAAGACAGGTGGATCGCTTGAGTTCAGGAGTTTGAGAACAGCCTGGCAACATGGTGAAACCCCATCATTACAAAAAATACTAAATACAAAATACAAAAATTAGCCAAACATGGTGGTGCATGCCTGTAGTCCCACCTACTCAGGAGGCTGAGGTGGGAGGATTGCTTGAGCAGGGGAGGCAGGGCAGAGGTTGCAGTAAGCCAAGATCATGCCGCTGCACTCCAGGCTGGGCAACAGAGCAAGATCCTGTCTCCAAAAAAACAAAACAAAACAATACAAAAACAATAGATCAACTCTGAGTGCTCATAGATTGTGGCAGAAGCAACACCCCAATTATTGGAATTTCAAAGTCCTATTTGGATTCGGTATAGTAGTATCTCCTAGACAGCTAAATTCCTGGGAGAAGCAGTCTTAGAAATTTCCTGCTGGGGAGGCTGCATGGCCTAGTGGTACTAGCAAGGAGTCAGGCAGACTTGAATTTGAATCCTGGTTCTACCACTTATTCACTCTATGACCTTATTCACTACATAACCCTTCAATGCTTCATTTGTTCACCTATAAAATGAAACTAAGAATTCCTATTTTACAAAGCTGTTGAGAGGCCAAGGTTAGGAATTAGAGCAGTAATAGAGTGTCATGGTTGTGTGTAAGCTCTGTAATTATACTGCCTAGGTTTGAATCTCAGCCTTGCTTCTAGATAGTTGTTTCACTTCAGATATGTCACTTGACTTCTCAGAATTTTAGTTTTCACCTATGTAAAATGAGGAAAACAAATAGTGCTTTCATAATTATTATAAGCATCAAAGGAGATAATATTTGTCAAGCACTTCAGCATAGTTTCTGGCACACAGCTCTGCAAAAGATAATGATAATGGTAGTGGTAGTAGTGGTGGTGAAAAACCCAATACTATTTGTCTTCCAAAGCAAGAATGAGGAAGAAAGCTACTCAGTCCTGTTCTCTTCCATTTGCCAATGCCCTTTCTCCCTCTTCAACTGCAAAGCCAAGAACACTAGATTAGAAGTCAGGACACTTGGCTTTGAATGTCAGCTCTGTCACATACTAGTTATGAGATCTGAAGGAAGACATGTAACTTCCTTGAGGTATTTTTCCTCACCTGAGACATTAAGTTGATGACACTTTGCTTACTGTACTGGGTTGTTGTAAGTATCAAATGAGTGTTTTTATCTGCCACCAAGTATAAGATAGATATTTTTACCAGTAAAAAGCAACTTTATCTCCAAGCTTTTTCTCATGGACATTTCGATCCAGTACATTGTAGCAGATGTTGGTAGTTGCTCCTTTCATCCACTCAATGAAGATTTTCCCTTTAGTCACATCAAAGTTGTACCGAAGGAATGGGCCAGGGCATGGAGTCTTCCAGTAAAATTCCTTGGCAATGTCTCCCCAGAATTCTGCAACGGAAATGGAAGCCCAGATATCATTAATCTTCTGAGACATATTTAGCCTCAGAAGGCCTACCAGTCTATACACAGGACCAAATTATAACTTCCTTGCCCTAGGAACCACCACCTGGGTCCCTTCTTTACCTGTCTAATCTTAGCACCCACCACTTTTTTTTTTTTTTTTGGAGATGGAGTCTCGCTGTGACACCTAGGCTGGAGTGCAGTGGCATGATCTCGGCTCACCACAACCTCTGCCTCCCCAGTTCAAGCAATTCTCCTGCCTCAGCCTCCCGAGTAGCTGGGACTACAGGCGTGTGCCACCATGCCTGGCTAATTTTTGTATTTTTAGTAGAGATGGGGTTTCACTATGTTGGCCAGGCTGGTCTCGAACTCCTGACCTCGTGATCCGCCCGCCTCGGACTCCCGAAGTGCTGGGATTACAGGCGTGAGCCACCGCGCCCGGCCAGCAGCCAACACTCTTCTAACCCATCTTCTATTCTCTTGGGCTGAATCTTGACTCAAATTCTTCCTCCTGTCCTCAAGACTGCCTACTCATTTTTTACCATCTATTAAAATCAGAGCCACCTAGTACTAGCACAATGCCTAGCACACAATAGGCAATCAGTAATTTTTTGTTGCTGTTGCCCAGGCTTGTCTTGAACTCCTGAACTCAGCTATCTTCCTGCCTCAGCCTTCCAAGAAGCTGGGATTATAGGTACACACCACTGAGTTCTGCTGAAATCAAGTACAATTTTTTTCACCATCTGTCTAACTAGAAAGTAAATTTTTTAATGAAGTAATTAGTAAAAGGAAAAAATTCTTCACCCACAGAACCTTCCATGACCAACTCTTTCTTCTCTTAATTCGTGCATTGTCTCTCAGCAATTAGATATTAAGCATCTCCTTCTCCAGCTTCTACTTGTGTGTTATTCACTATGTGCCAAATGTTTCTTTAAGCTTTTCATATGTATTATCTCATTTAATCCTTACCACAACTCTAGGAGGGAGGCTTTTCTCATTTTATAAACTTGAAAATCAAGGCTCAGAGAGGTTAAATAACTTGTCTAAGGTTACACAATTACTAAGTCAAGATTTAAACTTCCTTGAGACATTTTTGCTAAAATCTGAAAGATGAATAGAAGTTTTTCTCCACTCCCATATGAAAAAAAGAGACCAAGGGCATATGTTAGGAGGAACTCCTTGAGGCTGAAACACTGAGAATAAGGGAAAGAATAGCAGGAATTGATGCATAAACTGGGCAAATCATGCAATTCTGTGTATAATAAGGAATTTGGTATATATCCCAAGAGCAATGAAAATTCACTGAAGGGTTTTAAGCAAGAGTGACATGATCAAATTTACTTTCTTAAAATATCTGCCTGGCTATTCTGCAGAAAATGTACTCAACAGGTAAAACATATGAATGCAGAGAATTTAGGATAGTCTGAGTACCGAATCAAGAGTTGGAGGATGCCAGGCACTGTGGCTCACGCCTGTAATCCTAGCACTTTGGGAGGCCAAGGCGGGCAGATCATTTGAAATCAGGAGTTCGAGACCAGCCTGACCAACATGGTGAAACCCTGTCTCTACTAAATACACACACACACACACAAAATTGCCAGGTGTGGTAGCGGGTGCTTGTAATCCCAGCTACTCAGGAGCGTGAGGCAGGAGAATCACTTGAACCTGGGAGGTGGAGGTTGCAGTGAGTTGAGATTGCACCACTGTACTCCAGCCTAGGCAACAGAACAAGACTCTGTCTCAAAAAAAAAAAAAAAAAAAAAAAAAGTTGGAGGAAAGAGAAGCAATTAGAACCATAACAATGGAATTAACCTTACAGATTATCACCCCCTCTTTCATTTCATAAGAAATAAAATTCATAGAAGCTAAGTCATTTGTTTCAGGTTACACAATTTAGAGCTTATACAATCTAGTTGGAGAGATAAGATTAACACATGAAATATTTTTTAATGTACAAGACAGAATATAATTGAAAGCTAAATCACATAGTGCACAACCTTGTAATGTATTAAAGAAATCCAAATTAAATCAACCCCAAGGTGCCATTATATACCTAGAAAACTAGTAAAAATTTAAAAAAATTATTAAGCCCAATGTCTGGGTGGCCTTGGGAAAACAGATACTCTTACACAATAATGGCATTGTAAGAAATTGGCGCAGTCTTATTAGATTGCAAGGCAATGCATGACAAGAGCCATAAAACTTTTTATTTTTTTTTAATTTTTATTGTTATTTTTTTTTTAGCTCGGTGTCTTGCTTTGTCACCCAGGCTGGAGTGCAGTGGCATGATCTCAGCTCACTGTAACCTCCATCTCCCTGGCTCAAGTGATCCCTCCATCTCAGCTGCACCCCCTCCCTCCCCCAGTAGCTGGAACTACAGGCACACATTGTTTGTTTGTTTTGTAGAAACAGGGTTTGGCCATATTACCCAGGCTGGTCTTAAACTCCTAAGCTCAAGCTTTGGGAGCCCACCTTGCCCTCCCAAAGGATGCTGGGATTATAGGTGTGGGCCACCACGCCCAGCCCATAAAACTTTTTATACCCTTTTCTCTGCTATCTCAACTATAGGGAATAGACTTCAAGAAAATAATCACAAAGAAAAAAAGTGATTAGTAAAGAGATGTTTATAGCAACACTATAATAGTGAAACTGGAAACAACCCAATAGCCCAACAATAACAAAATGATAAAAACTAGTAATACAAGTAGTAATACCATAGAATAATAAATGGCCATTAAAGAGAAAGCAAATGAGAGCTAGTATTTAGTAAATGCCATTCATGTATCAGGGACTGGACTAATCTCATTTAATCTTTATGACATTATGGTCTTACAAAGTATACATTAATTATCCTAATTTTATAGATGAGAAAACTGAAGCTCAGGAAACTCTGCCAAGGACCACACAGCTAATAACGAGAGTACAAATACTCAAAAATATTTTCAAGTGATAATAGTAGGCACATAGTATATAAAACTATTTATAAACCACATTTATGTCCATCAACAAGGAATGAAGAAAGCTGAGGTGTTTTTGTTTTTGTTTTTGTTTTGAGACAGGGTATCACTGTGTCGCCCAGGCTGGAGTGCAGTGGCACAATCTTGGCTCACTGCAACCTCTGTCTCCCGGGTTCAAGCAATTCTCGTGCCTTAGCCTCCTGAGTAGCAGGATTACAGACGTGCATCACCATGTTTGGCTACAAAACTGAATTTTATGCACACGGTTTTTCTGGGGTTTTTTTTGGGTAGGGGTGTGAGTGTTTGTGTGTGTGTGTGTGTCAGAATCTGGATGAGTAGCATAGTTTCTAAGTACTAAAGATATTCAGAAGAGGAAAAAGGCGAGCATAAATTGGGATGATCAGCGAATGCTCTATTGGAAGAGGTGGAGTTTGACTAGGTAGAGAGAAGCAGAAGGAAATGAACAAAGGCAAGAAGGTGGGAATAAATGTGTATCCAGGATATCAAGGAGAATGATCTATCTAGAATGAGGGGAGTGGTAGCAAGTAGTGGGAGATAAGGATAGAGAGGCAGGGTGGAGCTAGATTATCTGGAGGTCTTAAAAGAAAAGCAGAATTTTAATTAGAAACTGCCAGAAACAGGGAACTACTGAAAGTTTTTGCAGTGACATATGAAAGCATATTTCCATAATATCAATCTAATGGTGTCTTGATAAATCTACTGGAAAGACTCAAGTTGGTGAAACTAGGCAAGAGAGGACAAATTAGGAGGCTGCTTCCCTGGTAGAAATTCTGTATTTGACGGAATTTGGTGAAATGCATTCTGTGGGGTCGTGGAAGAGGAATAGCATTGCTATTAGGATATGGATTCTGCAGTCAAACTGTCTTGGTTCAAATCCCAACTCCACCACTTTACACTTGATTGAATCCTGTCTTGCATTACTTGATAATTGTTTGATTTATATTGTATCAGACTAACTACTATTTATTGAATGTGTACTGTGCATCAGGCATGTTATAGCGCACACTTATTACACACTTTAGACCTCATACAAACCCATTAAGCAAGTATTACTAGTCCTATCTTATAGATGGAAGAAAAGGAGTCTCAGACAGGCTTAAAAATTTGCCTAAGACCCCACAGTAAATGAACAGCAGAGCCAGGGTCTAAATCTAGATTTTTCTGGATTTGATTCGTGGCCCATGCTTGTCCCACAACCAAACATCATGCTGCCTCCCAATGGGGGTGCAATTTTGACTCCTTGGCTAGGCGCGGTAGCTCATGCACATGTAATCCCAGCACTTTGGGAGGCCAAGTCAGGAGTTCAAGACCTGAGGCCAGGAGTTCAAGACCAGCCTGGGCAACATGGCAAAACCTCGTCTCTCCAAAAAATACAAAAAATTAGCTGGGTGTCATGGCATCTGCCTGTAGTCCCAGCTACCCAGGAGGCTGAAGCGGAAAGATCGCATGAGCCCAGGAGATGGAGGCTATAGTGAGCCTAGAACGGGCCACTGCACTCCAGCATGGGTGACAGAGCAACACCTTGTCTCAAAACAAACAAACAATCTATATATATATAGCCTTTACCCAGACTGAGGGCAAGGGTAGGGAGATTTTCCTTATACTTTTTTTTTTTTTTTTTTTTTTGAGACGAAGTCTTGCTCTGTTGCCCAGGCTGGAGTGCAGTGGCGCTATCTTGGCTCACTGCAACCTCTGCCTCCTGGGTTCAAGCAATTCTCCTGTCTCAGCCTCTCGAGTAGCTGGGATTACAGGTGCCCGCCACCACACCCGGCTAATTTTTGTATCTTTAGTAGAGATGGGGGTTTCACCATGTTGGCCAGGCTGGTCTCGAACTCCTGACCTCAAGTGATCAGCCCACCTCGGCCTCCCAAAGTGCTGGGATAACAGGCGTGAGCCACTGCTCCTGGCCGATTTTCCTCATACATTTTAACAGACATGGAACCATCTATCAGAACTTCTGAATTATTACTAATACAATCCCAGCCCAAGTTAAAAATAAAATAAAACAACTTGACATCGTAGTAACTCGTTCAGTCTTATCGCGTAATTTCCATTGGGATGTCCGATATACTAAAAATAGATGGGGGACTCCATTATTAATCGAGGACCCCAAGATGAGAACCAGACCCGTTATTGCCCTCAAGAGTTCACAGGTTAAAGGTCTCAGGAGGCAGTGGCTGAGCTGGTGTGAAAGGGAAGCAAAGAAAGTTCTATTCGTGGCCCTCCTCCCTTCAAGTCTCCAGTCGCCCCTTAGAGACCCTCTTTTCGCCTCAGGAACTCCCCTTCTCTTCCCATGAAACTTTCACTCTCTTGGCCGACCTCCCCGTCCCAATCTCAAGGAACCTCACTTCTTCCCTCACGGAATCCCACGTCTCCTCGCAAAAACCCACATCTCCCCCACGGACCCTCCAAGTCTGCAGGGAACTCCCCAGCTCCCATGGAACCCTCGTCTCCTCCCGGAATCCCTTTTCCATTTTCAAAGAACCGCAATTCTTCCTTCACAGAACCTCCATCTCCTCACGGACCCCTCAGCTTCCCAAGGGAGCCCCCGACTCCCCCAGGGAGCCCCCACTCTTCTCCTCACACCCCCAGGCCCGCCCGGGCCGGGCCTCACCCCGCGGCTCCTCCACGGAGCGCCGGTGCAGCTCGCGGTAGCGCTGCAGCGAGGGGACGTGCGCGGAGCGGCTGACCTCGGGCGGCGGAGACCAACTCCGCGCCCGGCCTCCGGCTCCAGCTTCCTCCTGGCCCCGGCTCCCGCTGCCGCTCCGGCCCCGCTCCTCAGGAAGCCCCATCACGTCAAGTTTCTAGAACCGCGGCCGCCTTTGCGGTCGCGGCGGGTGCCGGGACTGGGAAAACAGGCCGAACTAGAGGCGGGGCCTCCGGAGAGGGGCGGGGCCTGGTGAGTGGGGGCGTGGCTTAGTCTGGCGGGTGGGCGGTGCCAGAGGGGACGGGGCCATGCCTGGTTGGGGAGGGATCGAGGTTAGCAAGGACAGAAATACTATAAGGAAAAGTCGAGGGATAAGGGTGGAGCTGACTTGCCGGAAGGAGTGACGCCGTCAAGTGAAAGCAGAAGGGGCGGGGCCGGGTGCGACAAGGAAGAGGGTGGAACCGTGGAGTGCCAGAGGAGGGGCGGGGCCAGGCGGGACAGGAGAGGAGGTGGGCCCATGGAGTGATGGGGAGTAACCCGGCTGGTTGTGACACGAGAGGAGGCAGAGCCATGGAGTGACCAGAGTGGGGTGGGGTCTTGGAGTGACAGATAAGGGGTTGGGTTAGGGCGAGGATCGAAAGGGAAAGGGATGGACTAAGGAGAGGAGTTGAGTAAGGTCAATCGTGGAGCCGCCCCGTGATCTGATTGCACAGTCCTATCACCCCATTGAGTTGGAAAGCCATCTGGGGTAGGGTTCCTTCCAGGTGACACCCTTCCCTCCAGGTCCCCCCTCTCTGAGCCACACCCACATTCCCGTCCTCCGGAAAAACTTCTCCCATGACCTTGAGGGCATGCTCTGGCGACAGCACCCCCTCTCTGCTCACCCTGGAACCAGCTCAGATTTTCTCCCTCTTATGAGGACATGTCTTCAATCTCCTTGCCTTCACAAATCTCCATCCAGATCTAAAGTACAAGACTCAATAAGTGAAGACTAGGAGACACCTTCAGGTTTTTTTATAATAAGCCCACCTCCTAATTGCACAAATGGCAAACCCAGGAAAGGGAAGGAACTGGTGCAAAGTCAGAGAGCAAATAACGACCAAGTTAGGGCCAAAGCTAGGTTCTTTGACTCCAGATTTGGTTTTACTTCCTCATCAGGCTTGAAGCTAAGGCTTGTAAAATATCAAAGTCTGTGCAAATAGGAAAAATCATTCACATTCTCTTTTTTTGTTGTTGTTTTTGTTTTGAGACAGAGTCTCTCACTCTGTCACCCAGGCTGGAGTGCAATGCCACAATCTCGGCTGACTGCAACCTCTGCCTCCTGGATTCAAGCAATTCTCCTGCCTCAGCCTCCCGAGTAGCTGGAATTACAGGTGCACACCACCACGCCCAGCTAATTTTTGTATTTTTAGTAGAGATGGGATTTCACCATGTTGTCCAGGCTGGTCTTGAACTCCTGACCTCAGGTGATCTGCCCGCCTTGGGCTCCCAAAGTGCTAGGATTACAGGCGTGAGCCACCACACCCGGCCCACATTCTCTTCTTTCCTTCACAATCTCTTTACTTCACCAAGGGAAACCCCCACCACCACCACAACCTGGGCTTAATTACCTCTAGCTTCCCTCTAGCCCCTCCACCCCAGAAAGAAGTCAGGCAGGACCCTTCTTCATCTCTCACCTGCACTCACCATGAAGAAGGGCCCACCTCACCATCATTTCACAGACTGGCTGTCAAGGCAGGAAGGATTCTTAAATATCTAACTCCAAGAGTGATTCTGAGGCCTGAAGCGGGCAGCTCCCACCTACCTGAAGCCTACACAGGCCTTGTGACCCCATCTAGCCCAGCCTCCCTTCCCAGCTACTTCCCTGCTCTTTGCCCAGCTGACCGTAAACCTTGCACACTCTAAGCTGAAAAAAAAATCTTTCTATGGGAGACCGAGAGTCTGCCCAATCCCGAGGAGGGCGGGAATCTCAGGGCCCACTGAAGGAGTACAGACCTCTTGGAGTGGACATGGACCCCACCAACGGGTCAGATACTTTCATCAAGGAGATGTCCACTGCACCGAAGGGACACACACTTCACTGACACTACATGGACTCCACTAAGGGAGCACAGATGTTGCTGGGGGTTCTCAGATCTGACTGAAGGGCCCTGGGCCCTGCTAATAGGACATGAATGGCATTGAAGGGCACTTACCCTAGTGAGGAGAAATGGATTTCCCCTAAGAGATACAGAGGATATAGACTTTACTAAGGAGACGTGGACCCTACCAGAGGACTCAAACTCCACTGAGGAGCTGCCAACTACACTGTGGGAGTGGACATCACTGAGAAGGTGCAGACCTCATCGAGTGGGGAAAGGTCCCACCTGAGGGATTAGACCTCAGGGTAGTGTAATAGACCCTACAAACATCACTGAGGAGATAAGAACTCTCTGGGGTGGGGAAAGGCACACACAATGGGTACACGTTTTGGTGATAGACTGTTACCCTCCCTGGGCACTCTTACCACACAGCTCTGAGTAGCCCTCTCCTTCCTATCCTCTCTCCCAAGTCCTACTACCAAACCCCAGAACTGTTCCCGACACACTGCTTCCCCCTCCTGTCTATAGTTGCTACTGCAGCTGCTGTGCATATAGTAGATTTTTCAAGCACTTCAGGCCGTCCCTGAGACTGGTCTGGGGTTGGGAAGAGAAAGGATGTGTGTATAGAGGCTTCACCAGCACCCCCTGTCTTCCTGTGGACTTCACAGTGAAAGTTTGGAACAGAGACCTCGTAAAAGAAGGAACCTTCCTCATCCTTGGATATGGAGAAGTAGTACAAGCTGTAGTGTGGTTGGAATTTCTGAGTGGAGAGAGGATGGATGGGTTTGGAGGGAATGAATCTACCAGATTAAGGCAATGATGATGATGATGATAATGATGCCATTTATTGAGTAGGTGCCAAGCCCTATACTAATCGCTTTCCATTCTGTTACTTAATCCTCATGACAACCCTCTAATATAGGTACTATTATTCTTTCCATTTCACAGATGGGGAAACTCATAGAGAGACTAATTGTCTTGCCCAAGATTACACAGTGTTTGAGCGGTAGCAGCATAGAACCCAGACATCCAGAATATGGAGACCTATTCCCCACCTTGCCCCACTCCTGCCCTACCATCACTACCACCACTCCTTCTTTCTCAAAGTGTCCTTTCCGTAACCACATCAAAAACTCTTAAGATGATGGTAAATATTCAGGTTCCAAGGACCTCATCCCAGCCCACTGAATCATGATCTCTGGAGTGGAATCTGGGGATCCGCTTTCAAAGATCCTAACACACACTAAAGTTTGAGAATGCGGTTGAAAGAGGAGTCAGAAGTGTTGGGGTGCGGGAAGGGATCTGAGGTCAGAGGAGGGATCTGTTGTCCAAAGAGGAGTCTGCAGTTAAAGAGGCCTGGAGATGAAGCATGGGCTGGGGTTTTCAAAAGAGTTTGGGGGTGAAGACAGAGTCTGAAGTCGAAAAAGAAGTCTAAGGTCGGAGGAGGAGTCTAAAATCGGAGGAGGAGGATCTCGGAATTCAAGGAGGGGTCTGGGGTCCGAGGAGATTGGGGTCAGAGACAGGATCTGGGGTCGAGAGGGATTTGCGGTCAGTGAAAGGGTCTGGGGCCCGAAAAGGAAGCCTGGGATTTGAGGAGGACACTAGCTGGATTCAGACTGGAAGGAGGAAGGGGTTTGGTCCCTGAGCTGCGTGAAGTGCAGAGCCACTGAAGTCTCGCTTGCCCCGCGCTCTCCCCTCGACCCTGCTCTGCCTTCCTGGCTGTCCATCTACGTGCACCTGTGTGCCCGCTGCAGGCTGACAGCGCTGAGCAGACGGGGGCGAGTCAGACCGGGACACAGCCGAGGGCTGGGAGAGGCGCCCCCTCCCGGCTGTCGAGAAGCTCAGGCCCCGCCCTCCGCCCTCCCACCCCCCCCCGCCGCAGCCACTTCCGGCAGGCGCTGCGCTGCTGGGGGGCGCGGGCGAGGATGGCGGCGGAGAACGAGGCCAGCCAGGAGAGCGCCCTGGGCGCCTACTCGCCAGTGGACTACATGAGCATCACCAGCTTCCCGCGGCTGCCCGAGGACGAGCCGGCGCCCGCGGCCCCGCTGAGGGGCCGCAAGGACGAGGACGCCTTTCTGGGAGACCCCGACACCGGTGAGGCCCGCTGACCCCGTCCCTGCCCTGCCTTGGGAAGTCCCCGGTCTTCCTTCTTCTGTGTCGAGCATCCACCTCCAGCTCCATCTCCTTAATTCATCCCCATCTTCTTGGCTCTCTCCCTTCTTCTCCCTTGAGACCTGTTAATTATTTGGTGGGGAAGGGGGTGCATTTCTGCCTTGGAGGCGTAGGATGCGACAACGGAGAGGATGCTAGGGACTGCAGTAGAAGGGATTGGGTTTACCTTCTGGGAAGAACCAACTAACGGTGAAGGAATGTTGGAGGGGAGATCCTAAGGAACCGCTGTGATCACCCAGAAGAGGGCTTTCTCTAGCCACAGAGGACAGGATAGGAGAAACCAAGTCAGAGACTGCAGCAAGAGAGATCCAATCTGTGCCTTAAGAGAAGTTGCCCACAGCCAGGGATTGTGAGAAGCAGAGGGTCTGGGAGAAGCGGAGAATCTCTTCATGTCTAGGGAGGGGTAAAGAGAATATGATTCCCCCTCTGCTGGGTATTGGGAGACGGAGGCACGGACTGCATGACCTCTCAAAGTCCTTGGGGACTAGAACGCCTTCACTCTCCTGTGGATTACCCCACCCCTCCCTGAGCCATGGATCTGGCCGGGGTATTGGTAAGGTACTCTGCTCCCTAGGAAGCAGTCTCCAGAATTTTACTGTGTTCCCCTCAGCCCTCTGCTGGAATTGTGAGAAGTGGGGGTAAGAGAGGGAGGAGACAGGGATTGGAAGAGACCTGGGGGCAAAGAGCTCTCTGTGCATTCTTTCCCTGCTGCTCTTCCTCCTAGCCATGTGGCCCAGCTCCATCCTCCCCTCCATTCTTCATCCTTCATCCCCCATCCCTCTGTCCCTGCACGTCACTTCCTGGCATTAGAGCATCCTTCTACCTCACTCTCACTTCCTCGCAGTGCCTGCACTTGAGCCTTGTCTCTTACCAGCCTGGCAGATGCTGCTTTTCCGGCTTGGCCCTTCGCTAGCTGCTCCCAGTCTGAAAGCCCAAAATTCTCTCCTCCTCTACACTTTCTGGTCATCTGGCCCTGACCAGCAGCCCTTGCCAACCTTACTGGACTGCACTCTATATGGGGTGGGGGTGAGAAGATAATGAAAATGGAGTTTAGAGGTTTATGGGCATCAAACGTCAGGGCTGTGGATCAAAACTTATTTTCCAAAGGGAGTGGAATCAGAAGGTAGCAGGGAAAGGAGTGGGAAGATGTGTCGTGATGGATATCAGCCTGAAGCTAGGCCTTTTATTCAGTAGTCAGGAGTGAGACTTCTGATCCTAATACAGCCCTGACTCACCAAGCAACAATGGGCACACCTACCCTGTCCTGGGCCTTAGTTTCCTCTTCCAGCTCAACAGAGAATGCCTGTCTCTCTTGACCTAGAGATTGGAACTGCCTGACATGTTTTCTTCTGGCCCTCTGTAAATGTCTTAGCATTTACCAAAATCTATGATTATTTATTTGTGCAATTATATGATTACTCCCTGTCTGTAAGCCCCATGAGGGCAGGGATCATGATTGTTTTGTTCACTCTCCTTTCTCCAGCATCAAGACCTTGTCCATAGGCCGGGCGCGGTGGCTCACGCCTGAGGTGGGTGGATCACTTGAGGTCAGGAGTTCAAGACCAGCCTGGCCAACATGGTGAAACCCCATCTCTACTAAAAATACAAAAATTAGCTGGGCATGGTGGTGGGTGCCTGTAATCCTAGCTACTCGGGAGGCTGAGGCAGGAGAATCACTCGAACTGGGGAGGCAGAGGTTACAGTGAGCTGAGATCACGTCACTGCACTCCAGCCTGGGTGACAGAGTGAGACTCAGTCTCAAAAAAAACAAAAAACAAAAATCAAAACAAAAAAAACATACACTGGCCGGTGTGGTGGCTCACACCTGTATCCCAGCACTTTGGGATGCTGAGGCGGGTGGATCACCTGAGGTCAGGAGTTCAAAAACAGCCTGGCCAACATGACAAAACCCCATCTCTACTAAAAATACAAAAAAAAATTAGCCAGGCCTGGTGGCAGGTGTCTGTAATCCCAGCTACTCAGGAGGCTGAGGCAGAGGTTGCAGTGAGCGAAGATCATGCCATCGCACTCCAGGCTGGGCAACAGAGTGAGACTCTGTCTCAAAAAAACAAACAAACAACAACAACAACAAAAAACCTCATCTCTATTTATTTATTGGGCACTCAATAATTGTTGAATGAATAAATGCATGAGAGAGAAGATCTCGGGATGAAAGAATGGTAGGAGAGAGCAAGTTCCAAAACCTCAGGGAGTATTTTGGGAAGTTCAATACAGGCTCTGCCCTCATCTGCACGGAAATCCAGCAGAGATCCTAGTCATCTGAGCTTTTGGGAGTTTATACCTTATGCCAAATTTGTGTGTCAGGTTTGCGTGTTGCCATCATTTCAGTGTAATCATTTGAATGCCATATCTCCCAATCCTACTTCCAAGCCCCAAGGCTCCGTTGGTTCACCTGGACCAGACTACAGGCTGACATGGCCTCCTGTGTTCTCAACCTGGTGGTACCATCTAGTGGCACAGCACCATCCTCTTAGCCAGGACCTTGGTTGTGCCCAGCTAGCCTCTAGCCTGCCATTCCCTAAACCCAAGTGCCAGGCACCCCACATCAGGCTCTGTGGGAAAGAGAGCTAGACAGTGATCATTCCAAGGTTGGGAAATACTTTCTTCTGAGCTCCAAGCCCATGTGTTCCTTTCTCTCCCAGGCCTGTGTCTCCAGATGTCCCGCAAGTGCCTCATCTCTAGCATGTTCTATTTTGAACTCATCATATCCCTTCCCCACACACGTGCTCTTCCTCCACTGCCATTCTCCATTAGCGACACTGCCATTCACCCAGTCTCCCAATAATGAATGGCATGCTGGACTCCTCCTTTTCTTCTCATTTCCAAATGGTGATCAAGTGCTCTCTGCACCCCTCCTAAGTATCTTCCAAATTCCTACTCATCATCCCTGTCATCACCACTGTAGACTAAGCCACCAACCTCTGTTATCAATATTATTCATAGGCTCCTAGCTACTCCTCCTGCCTCCTCCCTCTTGCCCCTGTCCCCACCCCAATCCATCCATCGCTTCTGGTCATGTCACTCCCTGGTTCAGACATCTTTGGTGATTCTGCCAGGCATAGTGGCATACACCTGTAATCCCAGCATTTTGGGAGGTTAAGGTGGGCAGATTGCTTGAGCTCAGGAATTCAGAACCAGCCTGGGCAACATGGTGAAACCCTGTCTCTACAAAAAATACAAAAATTAGCCAGGCGTGGTGGTGCACGCCTGTAGTCCCAGCTACTCGGGAGGCTGAGGTGGGCAGATGGCTTGAGCCCTGAAGGTTGAGGCTGCAGTGAGCTGAGATTATACCACTGCACTCCAGCCTGGGCAACAGAGTGAGACACTGTCTCAAAATTTTATATATTATATATTTATATATATATATAAATTATATATATTTATTTTTTTATTTTTTTATTTTTTCAGTGATTCTCCCCTTAAGGGAATAAACAACAAGCCAGGGATGACCCTAGCCTCTAGCCAAGATCACTCTCCTAAACTCTGGACTTGTATAATCAATTCTGTTCAGGAATATTTTGTTATAAACCCAGTTTAACTGAGCTACATCCAAAAAGAGAATTTTACTGGGTAGCATAACTGAAAAGTCCAGGGATATGGGGTTTCAGGCATAGCTGGATTAAGGTACCTAAAAAGGAATGGACTTTTCTCCATCTTTTGCTCTGCCTTCTTTTGGTGGGCTTCACTGGCAGAAGGCCTCCCATTTTATTAGGGGCAAGATGCCCCCAGCAGCTACAGGCTTACATCCTACCAACTTAGCAACTTAAGTGTAATAGAAAGAGGAGCCTTTCTCTTTCCCAGTAGTTCCAGCAAAATAACAAAGTTTGGGTCTTATTGGCCTGGTTTTGTTCACATGCCTGTTACTGCACAGAGGTACCTGTTCTGATTGGCCAAGTCTGAGTTATATACTTTGGTCAGGGATGAGGGAGTTGGCTGAGAGAGGAGAGAGAATGTTCCTTAAAAGAAAATTGAATGAGAAGTGGTATCCAAGCAGATACCAGGGATGAGCCCTGAAGGTAAAAATTAGATATCTACTAGGCCAACTGCCTCCAGACAGCTTCTTATGGTGTCCCACAAATTCATAGTAACCAAAATTGAACTTGTCATCTTTCTCCCAAAAGACTTATTTCTTCTGGTTGCAAATTAATCTTTTTCCAGTATCCTGCTGTTGCTCTTCCCTATCAGTAAAATCAACACTGTTATTGCCCTAGCTGTTCCACAGTGCACACAGTAGGTACTCAGTAAATATTTTTATTGTATAAATGAATAACTTTATGATGGACTGGTGGAGTAGAGAGTCTTGAATAGCTATGATAGGGACATGTCACCTTTACCTCCTGGTTCCTTATATCTGACTGGAGAAAACAAATTAAACCATACCTAGGGCTGGGCACAGTGGCTCACGCCTGTAATGCCAGCACTTTGGGAGGCCAAGGCGGGCGGATTGCTTGAGGCCAGGAGTTTGAGACCAGCCTCATGGCCAACATGGTGAAACCCCATCTCTACTAAAAATACAAAAATTAGCTGGGCGTGGTGGTGCATGACTATAATCCCAGCTTCTTGGGAGGCTGAGGCATGAGAAATTCTTGAATCCAAAGGCGGAGGTTGCAGTGAGCCAAGATTGCGCTACTGCATTCCAGCCTGGCAGGAAGACTATCTCTCAAAAACAAAACAATAAGTACCAAGAAATAGCAACAAAAATTAGCTTGTAAGGTTGGTTTCTGAGGGTAGAAATGGCTCTTGATGCCATGTGGAGCAATGGGAAGGAGGCTTTCTAGTTACACAGACTCTTGGTCCTGCGACTTATTCATTTTATTTTATTTTATATTTTACTTTAAATTTTTTGAGATAGGGTTTCACCCTGTCGCCCAGGCTGGTGGGCAGTGGCTCACTGCAGCCTCGAACTCCCAGGCTCAAGTGATGCTCTTACCTCAGCCTTTCGAGTAGTTGGGACAACAGGTGCACACCACCATTCCTGGCTAATTAAAAAAATTTTTTTGTAGAGACAGGAGTCTTGCTATGTTGCCCAGGCTGGTCTTGAATACCTGGGCTCAAACAATCCTCCCACCTCGGCCTCCCAAATGCTGAGATTACAGACATGAGCCACCAAACCTGGCCCACTTACTCATTTTATGACCTGAGATGGGCAATATCACCTTTCTCGGTCTTAGTTTTCTCATCTGTAAAGTGGGGAGAGTGGGACTTATTTCATAAAGTTTTGGGAACACTTCAATGAGGGAATATATGTAAAATGCTTAATATGTAGTCAGCATCAATAAATCTAAGTTCAAAACCCTTTCCCACACTTCTTTTGAAACTTCTAATGCCGGGTGCAGTGGCTCACGCCTGTAATCCCAACACTTTGGGAGGCTGAGGCGGGAGGATTGTTTGAGCTCAGGAGTTCGAGAACAGCCTGGGGAACATAGCAAGACCTTGTCTCTATTAACAACAGCAACAACAACAACAAAAAGACATTTCTAGGGGCCAAGGAGAGTTCTGTGCCTACAGTGGGTGTTTAACATCTGTTTGTTTGGATGAATTCCAGTTTTATTTACAGACTCTGTGATGCTGATGTTGAGGGTTAGAGGCAAGCATCATGAAGTGAGGGAGACTCTCAGAAGATAACCTTTTTTTGAAAATAAAGTTTAAAAACAGCAGGGTGCAGTGGCTTATGCCTGTAATCCCAACACTTTGGGAGGCCGAGGCAGGCAGATCACCTGAGGTCAGAAGTTCAAGACCAGACTGGCCAACATGGTGAGACCCCGCCTCTACTAGAAATATAAAAAATTAGCTAGGCATGGTGGCATGTGCCTGTAATCCCAGCTACTCAGGTGACCGAGGCAGGAGAATCACTTGAACCTGGGAGGTGGAGGTTGCAGTGAGCCAAGATTGCGCCACTGCACTCCAGCCTGGGCGACAGAGTGAGACTCTGTCTCAAAAAAAAAAAAAAAAAAAAAAAAAAATTACATGTTCATGATAAAAAACAAAAAAAGCAATAGTGAGGAAGAATAAAAAAGTCCCCTTTCCCATTCCTATCTCCCTGTAATTTTTCATTTCAAAATATATGTGTTAATTTTTTTTAGAGACAGGGTCTTTCTATGTTGCCCAGCCTGGAGTGCAGTGGCTATTCATATTGCAATCATACTGCAGCTTTGAACTTCTGGACTCAAGTGATCTTTCTGCCTCAGCCTTCTGAATAGCTTGGCTTACAGTCATGCACAAGCACTCCTGGTTTATGTATTGATTTCTAAAAAGGAAATATATATAAGTAGTAAAAATTTCAAACCTAAAAAACTCCCACCCCATCTCATTCCCATCTTCAGCATCCTTTCCCAAGAGTAACTTCTGTATAATTTATAAACATTTCTTGTATATATCATCATTTTATCTATATATTTGGTTTCTTATTTACACAAAAGATGGGACTGTGGATCATGTAGGCCTTTAAACACCACAGGGAGCTTGGATGTTTATTATGTTGGCATCAGTGAACCACGTATTTTAAACAGAACAATAAAATGGTCAGTTTTTAATATTATCACATAGACTTTTAAAGGGCTTATAGTCCTAGTACATAGTAGCAAGTATTAAAAAATATTGAATGAATAAACTTTAAAAAACATATTGTGAGTACAGCATGAGGTCAAGGTAAATTAAAGACTATTTCTTTACTGTTCACAAACACCTAGGACCTTTAGGCCATTTTGGGACCTGGGTTCACAGGTAATAACACTCAGAGGAGGGAGCTATGGGATGGAAGAGGGTCTCAGCCCTGGTCAAGGTGGAAAAGGAATAGAAATAACTTGGAGTGAGTACCTACAGTGCACTGGGTGCACATCACCTCATGGAATCCTTGTACCCCTATCCCACCAGTTAGGGATTAGTTCCATTATTAGAATGAGGAAGGTGAGGTGCATGACTTGACTGACTTCTCCATAGCCACCAGCAAGTAGTGGGCTTTCAGTTCTCTCCTACCTCTACTCTTATCGTCCTCTAGTTTGTCTCCAGACAGTAGCCAGAGGGATCATTTTAAAACACAAAACAGGCTGGGTGCAGTGGCTCACGCCTGTAATCCCAGCACTTTGGGAGGCCGAGGTGAGTGGATCACTTGAGGTCAGGAGTTTGAGACCAGCCTGGGCAACATGGCGAAATCCCATCTCTACAAAAAATACAAAAATTAGCCAGGTGTAGTGGGGCATGCCTGTAGTCTCAACAACTCAGGAGGCTGAGCTGAGGGGGGAGGATGGCTTGAGCCTGGGAGGCAGAGGTTGCAGGGAGGCAGAGGTTGCAGTGAGCTGAGATGGTGCCACTGCACTCCAGCTGGGGTGACAGAGCCAGACCCTGTCTCAAACAACAACAACACACAGAACAGATGGTTTCACATTCTTGCTTAAAACTCCCTAATAGTGGGCCGAGTGCGGTGGCTCACACCTGTAATCCCAGCACTTTGGGAGGCTGAGGCGGGTAGATCACCTGGGGTCAGGAGTTCGAGACCAGCCTGGCCAACATGCTGAAACCCTGTTTCTACTAAAAATACAAAATTACTCAGGCATGGTGGCATGTGCCTGTAATCACAGCTACTTGAGAGGCTGAGGCAAGAGAGTCACTTGAACCCAGGAAGCGGAGGGTGCAGTGAGCCAGGATTGTGCCATTGCACTCCAGCCTAGGCAACAAGAGCGAAACTCCATCTCAAAAACAAACAAAAATAGCCTCTCGAGTAGTGACCTCCCATAATCCTTAGGGTAAAACCCAAGCTTCTCCCCGGGCTGGTAGAGCCCCACATATCTTCTTCTTTTTTTTTTTTTCTTTTGAGACAGAGTCTCACTCTGTCACCCAGGCTGGAGTGCTGTGGCGCGATCTCGGCTCACTGCAACCTCCACCTTGTGGGTTCAAGTGACTGTCGTGCCTCAGCCTCCCAAGTAGCTGGAATTAGAGGCACACATCACCATGCCCAGCTAATTTTTGTATTTTTAGTGGAGCCGGGGTTTCACCATGTTGGCCAGGCTGGTCTCAAACTCCTGACCTCAAGTGATCCACCCGCCTCGGCCTCCCAAAGTGCTGGGATTACAAGATTGAGCCACTGCGCTCAGTATGTATCTGCCTAGCTTCCACCCTTACTACTCTTTCCCCATGCCTGCTACACCAGAGCCGCCCAGGCCTTGGTTATTTTTTTTTCTAATGTACCAAGCTCATTCCTACTTTAGGACCTTTGCATCTGCTGTTCCCTCTTTCCAGAACATTCCACACACATACTCTTTGCTCTACATTATAGCTGGCTCCTTCTCATCCCTTAGTTTTCAGCTTAAAAGTCACTTCCTGAGAGGCCTTCCCTGATTTCTGCAGCTAAGGAATCGTCCCTCCCCTACCACCATTATTCTGTCATTTCCTCCTTTTTCTTCATAGCACCTGCCACAACTTGTAATTATAGACTCCTTTGCTTATTGGCTTTTTCTTCCAGGGCTCTATGAACCACATGAGGGCAGGAACTATCTGTTCCCGTCCCCTGGCACCTAGCATAGGGCTCTCCATATTTAAGGAATGAGTGAACGGATAACTGAAGTAAGGTTGGAAGGCAGGGTCCCTCCACTCTGTTTATGTAGCTGCCTCCTTGCACGGAAGGCTGGGCCCCAACTGGGGCAGGATCCGATTTCCACTGAGGGCTGGAACCCCCACCCCACCCCCCAGGAAGTGTTCTCAGCCCTGGGCCCTGGGTGCCAGGAAATTTGGCCTAGGTATCAGGGAGGGGCGGGAATCCAGCCTCCCTGCTGCCCAGCTGGGGAGGTCCCTGTCTCTTCCTAGCCGGGCACCGTTGCCCCCGCCTGTCCTGGGGTTCATGCGAAAATGAGGAAAGGTGAGTAGTGCTAGCCAGTGCGGGGATTGTGTGGCAGGGGCGGGGCAGGGAAAGCGCTGAATAGTCCCGCCTGGAGGGTGGGCAGGGCCAGGTAGGAGATGCCCAGACCGACCCCGGCTGCCCGCCCGCAGACCCGGACTCCTTCCTGAAGTCGGCACGGCTGCAGCGGCTGCCATCGTCGTCGTCGGAGATGGGCAGCCAAGACGGGTCGCCGCTACGCGAGACGCGCAAAGACCCGTTCTCCGCGGCAGCGGCCGAGTGCTCCTGCCGACAGGATGGGCTCACGGTCATCGTCACGGCCTGTCTCACCTTCGCTACCGGTGTCACCGTGGCGCTGGTCATGCAGATCTACTTCGGGGACCCCCAGGTGAGGGGGACAAATGGGGAGGGGGAGGAAACTGGGGAGGGGGGAGGGGGGTAATGTTTGAGTAACCGTGGAAACTGGGGAATGGCTGAGTGGTGGAAGGGGAGAGAGGGTGGTGACTTGGGAGAGGAAGGTCCCAAAGGGAGGAGCTCCAGGGCATGAGGGAGACAGAACAAGGGGACAGAAGAAGGAAGGGACTCGATCCATTAGGAGGCACTTGGGGTAATGAGGGCAGAGTCAAGGCAACAAGAGGGCAGGGCTTCGACCTTCATCCCGCTTAGAGTTCTAGGGCTAGTGGAGGTGCCCTAGGGAGGTGGACAGCTCCTCCTGCCCCCACCAAGTCCTCTTTCCCCTCCCAGATCTTCCAGCAGGGTGCCGTGGTGACCGATGCTGCCCGCTGCACTTCACTGGGCATCGAGGTGCTCAGTAAACAGGGATCTTCTGTGGACGCAGCAGTGGCAGCAGCCTTGTGTTTGGGGATCGTGGCTCCACACAGTTCTGGCCTGGGCGGGTAAGGAGCAGTGGAGGTCGGGGTCCCCCAGGCCTGCAGGCCTCATGTGCGCACTCCTAACTTAGGGAGAGGGGCATTTGGGCCCCAACTCCTTGCATTTTCTCTTTCTACATCAAATTTCACCCGCTTCTCCCTGGATGGAGTCAGAAGAGCAAAGCTACCTTATGGAAAACCTGAAAGTGTTTTCAGAAGCTTTTTTCTTTTTTTAACTAGAAAAAGAAATTTGTAAACCATAAATTAAGGTGCACAGGTGGAGGTATACTGTCATCAATTAAGGCAGAGATATTTCAACTTCTAGGATCATAAATCCCTATGGGTCTGATGAAAAGCCTTGGACCCTCTGTCCTCCAAAAATACACCCCACGCTAAGAACTCTTAGAAGTTACAAGCTGGCCACCCATGGGCAACACCCAGCACACAGACTGGTTTGGTTTAGACACTGAACTGTCTTAAAATTTTGTTTGCTTTTGTTAAAAAGTTGAGAATTTTCATAAAAATCCAGATTTCCAACATCTCTTGAACAATCGGGAAATCCGATAACAACTTGGGCCCACATTCTCACATGGCTGAAGTTATCTGGCGTGGAATAGAAGCTGCTTCCCATGATGGGCATGCACTGTCCAGTTTGCCATAGTTTCTACCACTTCCTCTTCTCTGTCCTGCTTGCCTTATTTTGTCATTTGGCTGTGGGCATTTAAGTTTGCAGCCCCCATCTTAGATGTAAATAAGCTACAGAAAAGGAACAAGCTGACAAAGTTTCTATCTTGGCTCCTGTAAGACCAGCTCTCCAAGCCGTACCAAAGAAATTCCTCTTTTGGTTTTGCATGTTCTATCCTTACATAATCCAGTCCTGGGGGAGGGGCAAGGGACATACCAAGTAGACAGGTGCAGGAAGCTGGCAGGGGTCCAGCTCTGGTCCAGGGTGGGGGCATGGGGCAGAACATCCTGTTCTCCCAGTCTCTGGGCTTTTCCTAATCAGGGATTAAAGTCTCCAGTGACAGGATAGAAGAGGTCCATGGACCCTGGGTCTCCAACCCTCTTGGTTTTGCTCCCACCCTCTTAGGGTGGCCGAGTCTGTGAATCCATGCTGGGGAGGGAGTTCAGACACCTGACCCCAAATGAAAAACTGAGCCTACAGCTCTCACCACTGGGGGTGGAGGGGTAGCATGTTATCATCACACTTCCCCTTCTGTGTCTCTCCCAGTGGGGGCGTGATGCTGGTACATGACATCCGACGAAATGAGAGCCACCTAATTGATTTCCGGGAGTCCGCACCAGGGGCCCTCAGGGAAGAGACCCTGCAAAGATCCTGGGAGACCAAGGTGGGGACCCTGGTGAGAAGAGAGAGTTCAGGGGAGTCTCTCTTCATTGCCCTTCTGCTAACCCAAGCATTAATTTGCTAAGTATTTACCAGGGGAGTAGGAAAAAGAGTTGAGCAGGATTCTCTTAGGCTATGAGAGAGTCAGGCAGCCCCCAAAATAAAATAATGAACTAGAAAATCTGGAACCTTACTTCTCTGGGAATCTTACCTATCTGGCACATGGGAAGGAAGAAAAAAGGCTACTGAGTACCCTGAAATGTCACAAAGTTGATGCAATGAAACTCACACATCTCACTCTGAGCCAGTTGACTATAACTTTCCCAGCCCCTGACATATTGGAAGATTAGAGGGGAACTGCCAGAAGTAAACCAACTGTCTGCTGAAAGAAAAAGAAGAAATCGAATAACTTGGAAAAATGGGTACTTAGTGCGGTGGCAAAAGCCAAACACACCCCTGAGTCTTCAGAGCTCAGAGTAATGGTGGTGTGAAACTGAATAGGTTAAATGAAGGTCCCTTGTCCACCATTTTAAAAGGTAGGGTTGCCTGGGCACAGTGGCTCACACCTGTAATCCCAACACTGTGGGAAGCCAAGGCAGGAGGATTTCTTGAGGCCAGGAGTTTGAGACCAGCCTGAGCAACATAGTGAGACTTTGTCTCTACAAAAAATGCTTTGAAATTAGCCAGGCATGGTAGCATGCGCCAAGGATCGCTTGACTTGAGCCCAGGAGTTGGAGGCCACAGTGAGCTATGACCATGCCACTGTACTCCAGCCTGGGTAACAGAAAAAAAAAAAAAGGCAGGGGTTGGTGAAATCCAATGTAGACAGGTGTCTTTCTAAACTGGTTATGTCCTGGCTCTTGAAAGAGTTTTGCTTAATTTATACATCCCTCAACTATGGCAGCTAAAAGAGGCCTTTCTGCATTTGCTGATAGAAGTCAGGGAGATGGGAGGGGTGCCTGCTTGGGAAAGCTTGTCCCTCCCCTGGGATACTTGGCCTGTGTCTCTCCCCTGTGCCAGCCATCCCTGGCTTGGGGCTCTGCGGAGTTCAGCCCAGCACCCCCCTTCCAGTGACCTGGTCTCCTCTCTCCCTCGCCTACCCGCCTTGCCCAGCCTGGGCTCTTGGTGGGGGTTCCCGGAATGGTGAAGGGGCTACATGAAGCTCACCAGCTCTATGGCAGGTAACAACCCTCCCCCTGGGGACCAGGGACCCCCATTTGCATCTCTCCTTGGGTGGCCTTCTCCTACTTCCCTGGATTCTTCCTTTCCCAACTCCCCCTCCTAATATCCCCTTCCCTTGCCAGGACTCTCCTTCCCAGGAACCCCCCTCCCCCCGGACCCCTCCTCCTTCCCCCAGGACCTCCTCCACCCCCTGCTCTCCGGCCCCCCCAGGCTGCCATGGTCCCAAGTCCTGGCCTTCGCAGCAGCTGTGGCCCAAGATGGCTTCAACGTGACTCATGATCTAGGTCAGTGGGGCCTGGGGATTTGGGAGAGACGTGAGGTTGATGGAGAAGGGTAGAATCTTTGAGATTTGGAGCCCAAGCCAGAGAGGCCCTCTCTTCCAGTTTGCTCCTCAGACCCCCTCCCCACCTTATCCCACCCTCACCTGGAGGCGGCCTCAAACGAGGGGGTCTGGGAAGGGCCCTTAGACATCCCTGCCTCGCGCTTAACAGGCTCCTGGGGGTCAGGGCACTTAGGGTGGGCCACTCAGCCCCCATCTACCCCACCTATTGCGCGTCTCATCCGGTCCAGTCCTGGCGCCCCGCCCTGCCCAGCCTCCCGTCCCTGCCCCTAGCCCGTGCCCTGGCTGAACAGCTGCCACCCAACATGTCCGAGCGCTTCCGGGAGACATTCCTGCCATCGGGCCGCCCGCCACTACCTGGCTCGTTGCTGCATCGGCCCGACCTGGCTGAGGTGCTGGATGTACTTGGCACCTCCGGCCCGGCTGCCTTCTACGCAGGTGGCAACCTCACACTGGAGATGGTGGCCGAGGTAAGTGCTCATGTTGTGCGGGTGGGGCATGCCCCAAGGTCCCTATTGCAGGACATCCGCGTCCGCATTTTTTCCTTCCTTCCTTCCTTCCCTCCCTTTCTTTCTATATTATTTACTGTGGATTATGTTCCTTTGAAATTCTAGAATAGTCAAAACTAACTTCTAGTGACAGAAATCAGATCAGTGGTTGGTGGGGCTGGGAGGAGCTGACTGGGATATGACATGAAAAACCTCCTGGGATGATGGAAGTGTTGTCTTTTTTTTTTTTTTTTTTGAGACGGAGTCCCGCTGTGTCACCCAGGCTGGAGTGCAGTGGTGCGATCTTGGCTCACTGCAACTTCCACCTCCCAGGTTCAAGTGAGTCTCCTGCCTCAGCCTCCCGAGTAAGTGGGATTACAGGTGTGCACCACCACGCCCAGCTAATTTTGTATTTTTAGTAGAGATGAGGTTTCACCATGTTGGCCAGGCTGGTCTCGAACTCCTGACCTCAAGAGATCCACCTGTCTTGGCCTCCCAAAGTGCTGGGATTACATGTGTGAGCCCCCATGCCTAGCCAGAAGTGTTCTGTCTTGATTCAGAGGTACCTTTGGGCTTCTCAGGGGTGATGCCAGCCTGTGCAGGGGCTTGTCATGTCCCTCCCAGGCCTGGTGGAGACCCAGTATCGGCCTTAGCTTCCCTAAGCTCACAATCCTTCCCTGCTTTTGGGTTTTCTAGGGACTGAGGGAAGTACCTCTTTCATTGTTGAGTATCAAGACTGGGGAGATTGACACAGAAGTTTACCATCCAATCCCAAAGAGTCCCAGTCTCAGGCAGTAACAGGTGTGAGAACTGTCATTAATAGTGCAAAAGTCCTAATGGAAAATTATGTTCATGGTAAGGATGCATAGACCAACTCAGTGGTTCTCTCATCTGAGCAATGGGGATGATTATATCTGTCTCTGCCATATGGTTGTGGGAATTAAATAGGTCTGTTATTCATTCAACATTCACAGAGTGCCTGCTGTGTGCCAAGCCCTATGCTGGGCACTGGATGTGGCGATAGACTCAAACAGACTTAACTGGAGAGTCCAGGAGATTACTGGCTTTAGATTCTTCTGTGTCCAGATTATCAATCCACTGTGTTAGGATTTTCTCTCCCTCTTTCTCTTTCTCTCTCTCTCAACTCTACTTTCCTTTGTTTGGATTCACTCTCAGATCCTTTCCACCTGCTCCCCACCAGCCCTTATCAGGCCATCCTTCCAGCAAGCTATCCCAGAGAAAGAGCATTTCTCCTTTCCAGTAATTCCAGCAAAAGCCTCCAGGTTGTGTCTTATTAGCTCATCACAGGTTTCATGACTATTCCCAAATCAATCACTGTGGCACAGAAGGGAATGCCCCAGTTGGCCAGGCCTGGGTTGTATGCCCTTTCCTGGAGGTGGCAAAGGGAATGCAGGAGATTGTAACAAAGACCATCAGATCTTTGACAAAAAGAAACCCAAAGTTGAGTTTATTAACTTGCCAGAAAAAGGAACTCAAAAATTCAAATGGGCCAGGCATGGTGGCTCACGCCTGTAATCCCAGCACTTTGGGAGGCCAAGATGGGTGGATCACTTGAGCTCAGGAGTTTGAGACCAGCCTGGGCAACATAGTGAGACCCCATCTCTACAAAACATACAAACATTAGCCAGGTGTGGTGACATGTGCCTGTAGTCCCAGCTACTCAGGAGGCTGAGGCAGGAGGATCATCTGAGTCTGGGAAGGTTGAGGCTACAGTGAGCCATGATGGTGCCACGCATTCCAGCCTGGGCGACAGAATGAGACCCTGCCTCCAAAAAAAAAAAAAAAAAAAAAAAAAATCAATGTGTAATTCTCTGAAGATAGATAAATCAAGGGTTTCAAGTACTATAAAGTACAAAAAAGGAAAGGATTCAGAGTGGTTATGCTAATTTAGGGTTGACAGCACACTGGATAGGATGGAATGAGCCCGTTGGTTTGTACAAGATTGGTTCATTGGTCAATAATGAGGGCTTGGTTATGTCCAATAAGGGTCAGTCCTTCTAGGATCACTCAAAGTCATGGTTTTCTAGTGGCTTTAGTTGGTTGTGGTGAGATGCAGCATTCAGTTTTGATATCTCCTAGGCAAGTGTGCCATAAGTGGAAAACCTTCCTTTTACATAGGCAGAGAGCGCAGCAGGTACAAAGGCACAAAGGCATGAGTTCAGGAACTGCAGGTCACTCTGCAGCTGCATAGAGCTCACTGGAGAACAGCAGGACATGAGGTGGGAGGGGTAGGCTGGGGCCAGATCACAAAAAGTCTTGAATGGCAAGCTAAGGAGGTCATTCATGGAATGTACCCAGTGTAATGCCTGGCACATGATAGGTGCTCAATGTTAGTGCTTTTCCCCCTTCCTTTTTCCTGAGGTGTCTAGGGATAATGGGGTCTCTAAAGGCCACGATGGGGGTTGCAGAAGGCACAGAAGTTATAAACAGCTGATCTGTCTGTCATCCAAACATGTATTATAGGCCAAAACCACCATGCCACAGTGGTGGGAGGTCATTCTCTCATTCTCTTCCCTCCAGGCTCAGCACGCAGGGGGTGTCATAACCGAAGAGGACTTCAGCAATTACAGCGCCCTTGTGGAGAAGCCTGTGTGTGGCGTGTACAGAGGTGACCTCTCCCCCGGCTCCCAGGGTCCCCACTCAGGAGAAGCCTCCCAGTCCATGGCCACATTGTTTTGGCCTAGAGACTTCCTCTCCATTTCACAGGAGAGAAACTAAGGCAGTGAGCTACCTGGGCAGTCAACTGTTGAAGCAAACCAGAGCCAGCCCACCTTCTGAAAAGTAGCTGTGGGGTCAGTTACCCCAAGTATTTAGGATATTGGGGGGTGGACCTGATCAAAGGGTCCGACCTGGAAGTTGGGGTTCTGGCCATAGGTTTTCTTGATTTTGGCTCTGTGTTGCCTCCGCCCTTTCCCCAGCAGCACTGTCACTGCCCTGTACTTCCTAAGAATTTTAAAGACAAAGTCCATCCAAGCTTCATGGTCGAATGAACCATTCAGGACAGTCATAAACCCAGCTCCTCATTGTGCCAAAAAGAAATTGAGGCCCAAGGAGGGAACATAACTTAACTGTCCAAACTCAAGAAAACCAACAGGGAACCCAGAAAACCAAGCTTATGACATGGGTGGGGTCCATGTTTGCTGAACCCAAGGTGGTAGGTGCTGGATTTCTCAGAAGATTCTCAGGTTCTTTCCCTTCTAGGAGAGCCAGATCACATCAAGCCCCAGGAAAGGGTTTCTCTGAGTTCAACTTTCCATGCTTCAATCTCCAACCTGATTCCTCTGCCAGAGGCAGTGGAATATGAAGCAATGGAAAGAGCATATCAGCTGAGTGCAGTGGTTCAGGCCTATAACCCCAGCACATTGGGAGGCTGAGGCAGGAGGATCACTTGAGCCCAGGAGTTCATGACCAGCCTGGGCAACATAGTGAGACACCGTCACTATAAAAAATTAAAAAATTACCCAGGCGTGGTGGTGTACCTGTAGTCCTAGCTACTCAGGAGGTTGAGATGGGAGGATTGCTTGAGCCTGGGAGGTCAAGGCTGCAGTGAGCATGATTGTGCCACTGCACTACAGCCTTTGTGACAGAGTGAGACCATTATCTCACACACACACACACACACACACACACACAAAGAAAAGAAAAAAAAGGAACAAGCGTAGCATTGGAGCTAGGAAGACCTGGGTTTGAGTACCAACTGTGCCATTTACCTTGAACAAGCTACTTCCCACTCTGAGCCTTGGTTCCCTCCTTAAAATGGAAATAATAATAGTGCCTACATCTTAGGATGCCCATAAGGATTCGATGAGATGATGTAGGAAGTTGCCCTGATCAGAGCATGCACTGAATATAGATTTTCCATTTCCCCTTCCCAGCCTGGGTTGTCTCAACAATGCTAGTAACTTGAGTGCTCTGGATTCCCCTTGTCTCTCTGTACCACAGTTTCTGGACCTATCAAATATGTGTGATAACAGTAGCCACTGTGAGGACTAAATGAGTTAGTGTTAGCGTTATGCATCAGCTATTATTCCTTTGATGTCCAAACATCTAGTCACAGAATAGGAAGAGAAGGTTGCTGCTGCCAAGAAGTTTGGGGCTGGATGAGACCATCAGGAGTCATGGATAGTATCCTGGCCTATGGGAGAGCTGAAAGGAGACACATGACAGGCCAGGAATATGGATATCTGGTCACCTGTTTCTGCTGTGCTCTGCTGATAGCCTGCAGTGTGACTCTGGGCAAGCCACAGCCCTCTTGAGCCTTAGTTTTCTCAAATGGCAGAGGAAACTGAAGACCAGTGTTCTGAGTTCAAGTCCCGGCCCTGCCCTTGACTTGCCATGTGAACTTGAATGAGTCTCTTTGCCTCTCAATGCTTCAGTTTCCCCATCTGGTGAGGGAGTTCAGCACAGTGGTCTCAGTGTGTGTGATGGTGGAATGTGGAGATGGGATGTGGGATGTGAAGGTGCCTTGACCCCTACCCTGCCATCAGTCACTTCCTGTCCTTTCAGGCCACCTGGTTCTTAGTCCCCCACCCCCGCACACGGGCCCTGCCCTCATCAGTGCTCTCAACATCCTGGAGGGCTTCAATCTCACCAGCCTGGTATCCCGAGAACAGGCTCTTCACTGGGTGGCAGAGGTAAGGCTGACCCCTCCGCCTTTCCCTGGATTTAGGGATATTAGGAGTGGGGAGATTGGGTACTGCCATAGGGCAGGACTAAATCACCTCCAAGTTTTCTCACACACGAAAATCCACTGGGTGTGGGTGCTGGGAGGGGCCTGGCAGCCTCTTCCATATCCCTGCTGTATTTTCAGACCCTGAAGATTGCATTAGCCCTGGCCAGCAGACTGGGAGATCCCGTCTATGATTCTACCATCACTGAGAGCATGGATGACATGCTCAGGTGGGTCTTGGGCAGGACCTGGGGGCTACAGAGGCGGTGGTGGGTGTGGGGAAAAGGTCAGGAGAAAAGAAGCTGGTATAGCAATAAAGGCCTGAAGTCCTAAGTCAATTTCAGCTCAACCCCAACTCACAACGTGACACTGGGTGCCTCTCCCTGCACCTCACCTTTCCTATCAGCACAATGAGTGGGCCTACTTCATGTGGCTCTTAAATTTTTTTGAGGCTAGCATAGCACCTATGTAAGCCCATCTGCTCCTCCTTTTGAGTAGGAAAAGAAAGCTCAATACCAAACAAAGGCCAGGCACAGTGGCTCACGCTTGTAATCCCAGTACTTTGGGAGGCCAAGGCGGGTGGATCACCTGAGGTCACGAGTTTGAGACCAGCCTGACCAACATAGTGAAACCCTGCCTCTACTAAAAATACAAAAATTAGCCGGGCGTGGTGGTGCGTGCCTGTAGTCCCAGCTAATCAGGAGGCTGAGGCAGGAGAATCACTTGAACCCGGGAAGCAGAGGTTGCAGTGAGCCGAGATCATGCCACTGCACTCCAGCCTGGGTGACAGAGTGAGACTTTGTCTCCAAAAACAAACAAACAAACAGTCTCCAAGCAAATACTGAAGGTGGTGGGAATACAGCTTCATTAGCAACATAACATAGTAGTAGGTTGTGGGCTCTGGTGAGACTGCCTCCATTCAAATTCCAGCGTGACTCTTCGCTAGCTGTGCAGCCTTGGGCAAGTGGTTTAAACTCTCTACATCTGTTTCTACAAGGGGGCTTAACAATAATGGTATCAACCTTGTAAGGTTGTGGTAAGGACTAAACAAAATCATACATGTAAAGCTTTTTTTGGTTGAAAATTGAATAAATGTCTTCAAGGAATCTTTGGTAACTTATTATCTAATCAGCTATGGATAATCCAACACATAGTTAAGAAACCCTCAGTTGAATTTTTTTTTTTTTTTTTTTTTGAGATGGAGTCTCGCTCTGTCGCCCAGGCTGGAGTGCAGTGGCATGATCTCGGCTCACTGTAACCTCTGCCTCCCAGGTTCAAGCAATTCTCCTGCTTCAGCCTCCCACCTCAGTTGAATTTTTAAAAGTCTGGAGCATTACATATTGTTTCTAAGATCAATGCAAACTTTGCTCTAAAACACACACACACACAAACACACACACACACACCCCTATATGAAATCTATTCAACCAGTTCATCCAGTAAATAGTTATTGAGCACTTACTCTGTGCCTTGGGAAAAAACTCTAAAAGAAAGTAAAGATCCTGGCTGGACGTGGTGGCTCATGCCTGTAATCCCAGCACTTTGGGAGGCCGAGGCGAGTGGATCATTTGAGGTCAGGAGTTCAAGACCAGCCTGGCCAACATGGTGAAACCCCGTCTCTACTAAAAAAAAAAAAAATTAGCCAGGTGTGGTGGCAGGTGCCTGTAATCCCAGATAATCGGGAGGCTGAGGCAGGAGAATCACTTGAACCTGGGAGGCAGAGGTTGCAATGAGCTGAGACAGCGTCACTGCACTCCAGCCTGTGTGACAGAGCAAAACTCTATCTCATTAGAAAAAAAAAAAAAATCCTCATATACAAAATCTTCCCCCAACTAAAGTCTTAATAAAACTTTAGACTACAAATATTAGTTTAAATGAATCCAGTTTGTTAATTCAAAGCAAATATTTTCTGATCATCCATTATGCACCAGGCACTTTCATAGAAAGGATTAAGAAGTCAGATAACTAAAAGGCTCCTGATTTAAACATTAAATAAAAGTTGGTTCCAGAAAAGAATCTAAATAATACCTAAATAAATTCATTCAACAGCAATTTTCTGGGTATTTCTTATGTGCAATTAATGAGCTTCTGCACTCATAGACCTAGTAGTCCAGTGAGGGAGGTAGATTTCATCAAGTAATTACACAAACACCACAAAAGTGAGGTAGGTGGGGTGTATTGAGAGCCTGTTGTTTGCTCATCTCCCACCCCTTGTCGTTTCAGCAAGGTGGAGGCCGCCTACCTCCGGGGCCATATCAATGACTCCCAGGCAGCCCCTGCTCCACTCCTGCCTGTCTATGAACTAGATGGAGCTCCCACAGCTGCCCAGGTGCTGATCATGGGACCTGATGACTTTATTGTGGCCATGGTTAGGTATGCCAGCTCAGACTCAGAACTTGGAACAAGGGATCCTCTGAACCAAGAGGGGGTGGGGGCTGGGTAGAGGTGAAGATGGGCCAGGGCTCACCCAACCCCACCTCGGCCCCCAGCTCCCTGAACCAGCCCTTTGGCAGTGGCCTTATCACCCCCTCGGGGATCCTGCTCAACAGCCAGATGCTGGACTTCTCCTGGCCCAACCGGACAGCTAACCACTCTGCACCCAGCCTGGTAGGATTTGCTTCCCTGCTTCCCTGGGGACCCTGAGGCCTATAGGTAGGAGGTGCAATGGCATGGCTGCCCCTTTCTCCCTACTTTCTCCAGAATCTTCTAGTATAAGGAAGCCTAAAGAAGATGTTCACCTCATCCCTAGCACTGCTAAGTCTGGGACATGGAGCCTGGTGGGTCTGAAGAACTCTTGTCCCATTCTGTCACTGTCTTACTGTGTGACCTTGTGAAGATCTTGCCCTCTCTGGGCAATTTCTTCACCTGTACAATGAGGGTTTTGGCTCCTATTTGATGTTTTGGGCATTTTCCAGCACTAGTGGTCTGTGACTATGTGAGCTTGAGCTGATGGGGCTCAGCCCTATGGCTGGGCACCAAAGAGGGACCCAAGGAGGAAGGATTTAATAATTTTTATCTAGTTAAAAATCAGCACTCTTACACCCCACAATCTGGGGCCCCAGCAGGGCAAAGACACATAGAGATGATCAGGGTGGGGTTATCCTGTTCTTCCCCATTGCCATCTTTCTTGGCTTAGTCCTTTCTCCTGTGACCCATAGCAGCCTCATAGCTCAGTGGATGTACTTATCACTCCCCCATCCACCCCACCCATCCAGGCACCCTACCCGTTTCACAGAGAGCAAACTGCTGTCTGGGAAGGGACCAGTCTCCCAGGAAAACTGGGCCTGTGGAAGATGTGGAAGAGGGAGAGCAGTTGGAAGGGTTGTGGAGGGGCCCTTTCCCGGTCTTGTCCCACCCCACCTGCCCCTTGTGGTCTCTGTCCTCTAACAACAGGAGAATTCAGTGCAGCCAGGGAAGCGGCCACTCTCTTTCCTGCTGCCCACAGTGGTCCGACCCGCGGAGGGGCTCTGTGGAACCTACCTCGCTCTGGGGGCCAATGGAGCTGCACGGGGCCTCAGCGGCCTCACACAGGTGAGGTTTACACCATGGTTGGCCTTTTTCAGCCGGGAGCCAAGCTGTGGCCTAGACTGCAGACGCCTGTCATATCTGTGGCTTGTTTCCATTCCTCATGCGGCAAATATGGGCTGAGGCTGCTTTGTGCCAGGCGCATCCTTGGACATGGGCTGCACTGAGTTTCTTAGTGAAAATGGAGCCCTGATGCTCCCTGTCTTTCCCGGTTGCAGGGGAAATGGCAGGGTCAGTAGATTGAAAAGTGGGGTTAGCATCTGGGTGGCCTGGGTTCTATTAACCTCAAGTCCCATTATACCTCTACCCGGCATCTGAATAAACAACCAGCCCTCTTTAGGGTGGGATTTGAAAGGAAGGGCCTGCTTTTCTCCAGAGTACCTCAGAATGGCTCCATGAATGTCTTGAGAACCTGATATATATGCCAGGCACCTATTTTGGCAGGTGGTGAGTTAACAATCTTGAGTTCTGGAATCAGACACTCCTGGGTTCTGGCCCAAGTGCTACCAATTTGTAACTGTGATGCTGGAGCATTCACTTAACAGCTCTGAACCTCAGTCTCCTCATCTTTAAAATGGAAATAGTAACAATAGCTAACATTTAAAGAGTTCGTACTAAGTGCTGGGCACTGTGTTATGTGTGTTAACCATTTTAACCTTCCCAGTTCTGGGGAGAATCCTTATTTCTATTTTATAAATAAGGAAACTGCAGCCCAGAGAGGTTAAGACTTTAGGTCAAGTACCTTCAGCAAGAAAGAGCAGGGAGGCAGTTTGGTTCCAGAGCCTATGCACACTCCGAATCACTAAGTTAAAGGCACCCACATTGTGCTCTAGACCACTCCTAGCTATTAACTGCCCTATGCAGAGAGAAAAGAAGGGAGCCCTGGGCTAGATTAAAGAGACTTGGTTCTAGTGTTGTATCTTCCCTGGCTTCCTCTAAACTCTGGAGTAAGTCATTTCCCTTGCTGGCCTTCACTTTCCCTCTCTGTGAAATGGGAACAGTCATCACAGGCCTGCCTGTCTTCCAGGGCTGTTAGGAGGCTCAGATGACACCCGGTGTAAGAATTCTCAAGACTAAGGAGCCTGGACCAAGGGTGAGAGCTGAGGAATCCTGGACCATCACCCCTGGGACAGCCCTGATTTTTCTGTACCTTGGCTACCACAGGTTCTGCTGAATGTCCTGACCTTGAACCGGAACCTGAGTGACAGCCTGGCCCGCGGCCGCCTACACCCGGACCTGCAGTCCAACCTCCTGCAGGTGGACAGTGAGTGCAGATCAGAGACCTCGTGGGGCGGGGGCACAGGGACAGGTAGAGAAAGGACTCCTCCCAAGGGTGTCCATGCCTCAGCCAGCACCAACTGCCAGTGAAGTTTGGTTTTATTTGGCAAATTCCTATTGGAGCAGTGAACGATCTGGGGATTGGAACCAGTCTTGCCATTTCCTGGTTGTGTGGCCCTGGGAAATCCATGTCTCAACTCTGAGCCTCAGTTTTCTCATTTGTAAAATAAGACACAGTTGTTCATTCTTCAAACTTTCATTTACTCAACAGTTTGTATTGAACACGTACTGTGTTCCGGGCATCATCCTAGGTGCTGGGGATTCTGCATTTACAGGCAAACAAGAAAATAAGTCATCAAAGAAATATGAGACAAATAAGTGCTCTGCCAACTGTCAAAGCAGGGTGATATAATAGGACTGACTCAATGATCAAGGAAGACTTCTCTTTGGTGGCATTTAAGCTGAGATCTAAAGAGTGAGAAAGAAACTGGGTGCAATGGCTCAGACCTATAATCCCAGGCTGAGGTGGGAGGATCGCTTGAGGCCAAGAGTTCAAGAGCAGCCTCAGTAACATAGTGAGACCCCCCCCCACCCCCCTGTCTCTATAAAAAAATTTTTTTAAATTACCAGGCAGGGTGCGTGCCTGTGGTTCTAGCTACTCGGGAGGCTGAGGCAGGAGAATTGCTTGAACCAGGAAGGCAGAGGTTACAGTGAGCCAAGATCACGCCACTGTCCTACAGCCTGGGTAACAGAGTGAGATCCTATCTCCTAAAAAAAAAAAAAAAAAAAAAGTAAGAGAGAGCCCACTATACAAAGAATTGGTGCAGAGCTTTGTAGGTCAGGGGAGCAAGTACAAAGAACTCAGGGCAGGAATGGGTTTGGTGAGTTTGAGGACTAAAAAGGAGACCAAGGTAAGCAAGAATGAAATTAGATCAGAGAGGCAGGCAGGTGCCAGATCATGGACCTTATGGTGAGGAGATGGACTTTCCTCTAAGAAAAGGGCTTAATTTTGGCGCAGCTGAATTTTATGAACAGGAAAGTATCTGCACCTTTGAGGAGTTTTTATTATAACAGACAATGTATTAATATGACACTAGTCCAAAAGAATACAGAATTGATTGAGACACAGTCCTTGCCTGTTCAATATTATTATCCCTATTCTATAGAGGAAGAAACTGAGGCTCACAAAAGTTATAAACTAGTCAAAGATCAACCACTAAGTGGCAGAACTTCAGTTAGGACATACACCTGGCTGATACCAAAGACTCTATTCTTTACTGCACAGCTCTTGATATCTCCTGGACTGAATCACATTAGAAGCAGAGACCGCGATCTTCAACGATCACATCCTGTGGTTGGCCAGCGAGACTTGGATCCCAGCTGATAGATGACAAGGCCACATACTTGAAATTGAATTTTGTTCAACAAATATCTGCTGGTCTCTGTTGAATGTGAGGCTCTGTGCTAAGTTATTTGGGCTCAGCCCAATCTTGCCTTCAGGGCCTTAGTGTAAGATGGAGGTATAAGGAGTGGGGGCTTGGTGAAGGGAAAGTTCATCTACCTGAGGCCCTGGGGAGGCTTTATGGAGGAGGTGACAAGTAGCTTGGCTTTGAAGTATGAGTAGGAATTTGGAATGTGGAGGTAAAGGACATTCTGGACAGGAGGAACAGCCTAGGCAAAAACCAGAATGAATGGCTCAGAGAGCAGCCAGGAGGCTAGCTGTTGTTTCCCAGAGTTCTCAATTTACCCAGCACCTTTGTGACTTTTGCCACATTGCAAACCGTCTAAACCAATATGTACATAACATGTCTCTCTAAATGAACTTCCTTTTTAGCCTAAATGTATTTTATGTTATTATTTTTTTGAGATAGAGTCTCACTCTGTCGCCCAGGCTGGAGTGCAGTGGTGCAATCTCAGCTCACTTCAACCTCTGCCTCCTGGGTTCAAGCGATTCTCGTGCCTCAGCCTCCCAAGTAGCTGAGAATACAGGTGCACATGCCACCACACCCGGCTAATTTTTGCATTTTTGTAGAGATGGGGTTTCACCATGTTGGTCACGCTAGTCTCAAACTCCTGACCTCAAGTAATCCGCCTGCCTCGGCCTCCCAAAGTGCTGGATTTACAGGCGTGAGCCACCGTGCCCGGCCCTAAATGTATTTTTAAAATAGACCTTATATCATAATTACAAATGGAAAAATGACATCATTTGCCACAAATAGATGACAAATAGCTATCATCTATTTGTTAGCTATACAAATAGATATGTGTAGTTTTTAGTTAAATATTGTTGCCCATGGAAGGCTCTGAGACTGCTTTCTCCATTAAAGAAGGAGATTAGGAAGCGTTAGAGAGCAGACTGAAACTTGTTCCTTGCCATAATCAAAAGGATTGAAAGTGAACCACAAAGGAAATAGATTTTCGATTAAGTGATTTAATGCTATTCAAGATTGGGTCTTCATCTCAAGAGCTACCAAAAGTCTTCCTATTAGGGAAAGAAGACGACTAGATCTTTATTGAGAAGCGGTAGGATGTGGAGTTACAGGGCTTATCACAGAGGTCAGCCTTAAGATTATCCAATTGAGAAGGGGAGACACATGACCTGATTTGTCTTATTTAGGGGAGGTAGATTGAGAGGAGGAGAATTTAAGTCAGGGAAATATGAGAAGCAGCTGGGATATGGCCCAGGCAAGAGATGATGAGGGCCTGAACTTATCCAATGGGATGGGGATTTGTTCATCTATCTAGTAAGTATCTGCTCAATATTTACTATGTATTGGCCCTGCACTGGGGATCAACAGCAAACAAGACAACGTTCCTACCTTCAAAAAGCTTATAATCTAGTGGAGGGAGACACAGTAAATAAATAAACAAATACAGGTAGCAGTAAGTACTTTAGAAGAAAACCAAACAAGGTAAAGATGGTAGGGACTGCTGTTTTAGGTAATGGTGGAAGAAATTCTTGAAGAGGTGCCAAAGACTGGACTGCAGTAAGGGGGCCAGCAGTGTGACTTTCTAGGAGAGCATTCCAAGCAGAAAGAACAGTAAGTACAAAGGCACTGAAGTGGAAACATGTTTGGCCTTCTAAAGGGACAGCAAGGAGGTCAATGTGGCTGGAATACAGTTAAGCAAGGTGAGAAACAGAAGGAAATGAGGGGAGGAATTTAGAGAGGTAGCAAGGTCCCAAACAATGTTGGGCTTAGAGGCACCTTGGTAAGGACTTTGGATTTTATTCTAAATTCCTTTGAAGCTGTTGGAGGGCTTTGAGCAGGGGAAGTGACAAAGTCTGACTAATGGTTTAAAAGGATCCCCTTGGCTGCTGTTTGAACAGGCTATAAGAAGCCAGGGGGCCAGGCGCGGTGGCTCACGCCTGTAATCCTAGCACTTTGGGAGGCCGAGGTGAGCAGATCACCTGAGGTCAGGAGTTCGAGACTAGCCTGACCAACATGGATAAACCCCCATCTCTACCAAAAAAAAAAAAAAAAAAAAAAGAAAATTAGCCGGGCATGGTGACGCATGCCTGTTATCCCAGCTACTGGGGAGGCTGAGGCAGGATCGCTTGAACCTGGGAGGCAGAGGTTGTGGTGAGCCAAAATTGTGCCATTGCACTCCAGCCTGGGCAACAAGAGTGAGACTCCGCCTCAAAAAAAAAGAAAGAAAGAAAGAAAGGGAGGGAGGAAGGGAGGGAGGGCTGGAAGCAGGGAGACCAGTAAGGAAGGAAGGGAGGGCTGGAAGCAGGGAGACCAGTTAGTGGATTATGCAGAAATCCTGGCAAGTAATGATGGCAGCTTGACTTTGGCAGGTGGAGATGAAGACGCACAAAGCCCCTTTTTCTTTTTTTCCCTCCCTCCCTCCCTCTTTTCCTTCCTTCCATTTTCTTTCTTTTCTTTTCTTTTTTTTTTTTTTTTTTTGGAGACAGGGTTTTGCTCTTTTGCCCAGACTGGAGTGCAGTGGTGCAATCTCAGCTTACTTTACTGCAACTTGTGCCTCCCAGGGTCAAGCGGTCATCCTCCTACCTTAGCCTCCTGAGTATCCGGGACTACAGGCATGTACCACCACGCTCAGCTAATTTTTAAATTTTCTGTAGAGATGGGGTCTCCCTATATTGCCCAAGCTAGTCTCAAACTCCTGGGCTCAAGTGATCCTCCCACCTTAGCCTCCCAAAGTGTTGGGATTACAGGCATGAGCCACTGCACCCGGCCTGTCCTGTTTTCAATATTAAGAATGACTGTATATTGATCACTTACTGTATGCAAGGTTCAGTGCTGTGTGTGCATTATCTCCTTTAGTCCCTGCAACTTCATGTTCTCATATAAGCCCTATTTATACATGAGGAAAATGAGGCTCAGCAAGGTAAAGTGATTTGTCCAAGGTCATACAGCTCTGTGGTGGAGCAGCCAGGACAAGGACTCAGGTCTGACTTAGGACTCTTGACCTAGTGCTCTGTACATTCTGAATGTATATATGTTGGGGATGGTTTTCAGGTGAGTTCACAGAGGAAGAGATTGAGTTCCTGGAAGCCAGGGGTCACCACGTGGAGAAAGTAGATGTCTTATCCTGGGTCCATGGCAGCCGAAGGACCAACAACTTCATCATCGCTGTTAAGGACCCTCGGAGCCCAGATGCAGCTGGAGCCACCATCCTGTAGAGCAGCGGGGTGGAGCGGGGTCTCTGCTCCCCCACTTTGCATGTTCCCAGAGTCCCTCCTTCTCCCAGGTTTGGTCTCAGGGGGACCCCAGGGATGCCCCAGATCAGGGGCCAGAGGGGATGCTTAGCAAACCCAATCCCAGAGTAACTGGAAAATTCTCCATCAGGAGGCCTGTGGTGGTGGTGAGTGTCAGCATCCACAACCAGGCAGGCAGGACCTTGAGGAATCAGACTGTCTGTCTGTGTGTCACCTCTCTTCCTTCAGTCATGCTGTCCCTGAGCTTAGGGATGTGCTTGCAAACCCTTCTCAAGGGTCTCACAACCCCAACATCTTCAGACTGGCCTGACCTGGGCCTTGTCTTCCAGTTCCTTTCTCCCATTCCCAGCCTCATTTCTTAAATGACTAGGAATTTTTTAATGGACCATCATAGGGAGGGGGTGCTCCTCTTTTCCCACCAGGGTGAGGTGGGGGCCTTGCATCTGGGGGTCCCCAGGGTATGGGGTAGGGGTGGGGGTGGGGACCAGCTCAGGGGCTTCCATTTGCAAAGGGGAATTAAAGAAAGAATGTTGCTTAACCATGGCTCTGGTTTAATTTATATTTAACTGGGTTGAGAGTGGGAGTGGGAGAGGAGACCTCGGCTCACCCTGTCCCAGTAACCGATTCAAGAGTAACCTGGAGTCAACGTTGAAGGATTCATAATAATATCTGTCCAACTAAGACATGCACCAATAATAATAATTCATAACAACAATAACTATAATATATAGCATCTAATCTTTATTGCAAGCCTCATGAAGTAGATACTAATATTATTGCTATTTTACAGATGGGAAACAGGCCAAAAGAGGTTAAGGGACTTGTCTAAGGTTCTTCACCTATTAAATGGAAGAACTGGGGTTCATCTCAGCATGTCCAACTCTGGAATTTGTGCTCTTAACCAATTCCACACCTATTAGTTGAACTATTTGTTATAAAGTATATGTCATACAGTATATATCAGACAATAAGTACCTTTTATAGATAATATCATTCATGCGTACATTCTTCTATCCATTACATTCCAGGTACTTTGTTAGGCACTAGAGATTCAGCACTGAACAAGACAGGCCTTTTTTTTTTTTTGAGACAGTTTCACTCTTGTCACCTAGGCTGGAGTGCAATGGCGTGATCTCAGCTCACCGCAACCTCCGCCTCCCCAGTTCAAGCGATTCTCCTGCCTCAGCTTCCCAAGTAGCTGGGATTACAGGCGTGCACCACCACACCTGGCTAATTTTGTATTTTTAGTAGAGACAGGGTTTCTCCATATTGGTCAGGCTGCTCTCGAACTGCCGACCTCAGGTGATCCACCAACCTCAGCCTCCTAAAGTGCTGGGATTACAGGCATGAGCCACCGCGCCTAGCCAAGACAGACTTTTTAATGGGTTTGCAGTCTATCGGGGCAGTCAAACGTTAAAGAAATAAGAGCACAGATAATTCGGGTAATTGCCATCACAATAAGCTCTCTGAGGGATACTAAGAGAATGTATATCAAGAAAGTTAATCTAGTTTGAGGATCCGCAAAAGCCTCCCTGAGAAGGTCATGAGAATGAATAGGATTGACAGGAAAGGATTAGATATGGGATGTGGGAATGTCATTCTAGGCAAAGGGAACAGTATGTTCAAAGGTATTGTGGTGAGAAGGAATGTGTCATGTTTTAGGAGGTGAAAGAAGGCCTATATATTCTTCCTAGAGCAGGGGTTGGCAGAGTTTTCCTACAAAGGACCAGAGTGTAAATATTTCAGATTTTGTAGGTCATATGGTTCCTCTAGTAATTACTCAACTTTGTTGCTGAAGTGCAAAAGCAGCCATAGACAATGTGTAAGACAATATCCTGATGGCTGTGAATGTGTTCCAATAGAACTTTCTTTTCTTTTTTTTTTTTTTTTTTTGAGACGGAGTCTCGCTCTGTTGCCCAGGCTGGAGTGCAGTGGCGTGATCCGCAAGCTCTGCCTGCAAGCGGAGCTCACTGCAAGCTCCGCCTCCCAGGTTTATGCCATTCTCCTGCCTCAGCCTCCCGAGTAGCTGGGACTACAGGCGCCAGCCACCACGCCTGGCTAATTTTTCTTTTCTTTTTTTTTTTTTTTTTTTTTTTTTTTGTATTTTTTTAGTAGAGACAGGGTTTCACCGTGTAGCCAGGATGGTCTTGATATCCTGACCTCGTGATCCGCCCACCTCAACCTTCCAAAATGCTGGGACTACAGGCGTGAGCCACTGCGCCCAGCCAGAACTTTATTTTCTAAAAATAGACCCCTTCACGCCTGTAATCTCAGCACTTTGGAAGGCCGAGGCGGGCGGATCACGAGGTCAGGAGATCGAGACCATCCTGGCTAACACAGTGAAACCCTGTCTCTACTAAAAATACAAAAATTTAGCCGGGCGTGGCGGCGGGCGCCTGTAGTCCCAGCTACTCGGGAGGCTGAGGCAGGAGAATGGCGTGAACCCGGGAGGCGGAGCTTGCAGTGAGCGGAGATTGCGCCACTGCACTCCAGCCTGGGCGACAGAGCGAGACTCCATCTCAAAAAAAAAAAAAAAAAAAAAAAAAACAGACCTTTACTGCTATAAGGGCAGTAGTGTGCTGACCCCTACACTAGAGCACCTCGAGGGAATGATGAGATGAGATGAAACTGGTGAGACAGGTAGATCATTCTTATGAGGCTGGTATTAATTCCCCATTTTATTGATGAGAAAATTGTGACATGAGAGACACGAAGTAACTTACCAGAGATCACCCAGCTGGTAGTTGGCAGATGCATAATTCAAAAGCAATCTGGTTGACTCCATAGACTATGTCTCTCTCTTTCTTTCTTCTTTTCCTTTCCTTCCTTCCTACCTTTCTCTTTTCTTTTCTCTTCTTTTCTCCCTTCCTTCCTCTCCTTTCACAGATCCATGATTCAAAAGCCATCTGTTCCACTCCATAGACTATGTTTCCCTTCCCTTCCCTCTCCTCCCCTCCCCTCCCCTCTCCTTCCTCTCTCCTTCCCCTCCCCTTCCCTTCCCCTCTGTCTCACTCTCTTTCACTTTCCTTCTTTCTCTTTCTTCCTTCCTTCCCTCCCTTTCTTTCCCCTTCTTTCCCTTCCCTTCCCTCCCCTTCGTTTCTTTCATTTTTTTTTTTTTTAGAGATAGGGTCTTACTCTGCCACCCAGGCTGGAGTGCAGTGGTGCAATCCCTGTTTACTGTAGCCTCAACTTTCTTGGTCAAGCAATCCTCCTGCCTCGGACTCCCAAGCAGCTGGGACTACAGGCGCATACCACCACACCCAGCTAATTTTTCATTTTTTGTAGAAACAAGGGTCTCACTATGTTGCCCAGGCTGATCTTGAACTCCTGGCCTCAAGTGATTCTCCTGCCTTGGCCTCCCAAAATGAGCCACTGTGCCTGGCCACTTCTTTAAAATTTTTTTAATTATTTTACTGGATTGCAGATGTAACAGTTTTTCAAATATCAAATACTTTATAGATATATCATATATATCTGTAATCCAGCCCTTCAAAATCCAAACTTTCCAAAAATCTCACTGTCAATAATTTAATACACATTCCTCCAACTTTTTTCTGTACACTAACATATATTCTGTTTAAAAAGTAAAAATGGGACTATATTTTCACACTGTCTACAACTTCCTTTTTTTTTTAACTTACCAATATAGCATGGGCATTTTCCCCTGTTAATATATATGGATCCACTTCATTATTTATAATAATGCATCGTAGTTCACTGAAGGGTTTAACCAGTTTCCTTTTGATGGATGTTTGGGTGATCCTTGTCCTGATATCTTTAGGTGCTTGAGCCATGCCTATAGTCATACCAACTCTCCCAGGCTGTCTTTCAAGTGACAGAGTGTCTTAGTTCATTTGGGCTGCTATACCAAAATATCATAAACTGGGTAGATTGGAGCAGAGATTAGTGAAATAGAGAATAGAAAAACAATAGAGAAAATCAATAAAACCAAACCCTAGCTCTTTGAAAAAATCAACAAAATTGACAAACCTGTCCCAGATTGATCAAGAAAAAAAGAAGACTCAAAATTACTAGAATCAGAAATTAAAGATGGGACAGTACTTACAATCTTACAGAAATAAAAAAGGATCATAAAGAAATACTATGAACAACTGTATGTTAATAAATCAGATAACTTAGATGAAACATAAAATTTCCTAGAAAGACACATACCAAAACTGACTCAAGAAGAAATAGACAATCTGAGGAGATACATAACAAATAAAGAGTTTAGTAATATACACTAAAAAGCAAACTACTTACAAAGAAAAGCCCAGGTCTCAGATAGCCTCACTAGTGATTTCTACAAAACATTGAAAAAATTAATACCAATTCTATAAAAAAAACTTTCAATAAATAGAAGAGGAAGAAACGCTTTCTAGTTTATTCTGTGAGGCTAGTTTTACCTTGAAATTAAAATCCAACAAAATAAGACATAATAAGAAAACTACAGACCAATATTCTTTTATGAACATGAATGTAAAATACTCAACAAAATACTAGCCAACAACATATAAAAAGAAGTACACACTGCCTCAGTGGGATACATTCTAGGAATTCAAGCTTGGTTTACTATTCAAAAATCAAGTATTGCATTATATTTTTTTGGTAGAATAAAAAAAACACATGATCATCTCAATAGATGCAGAAAAGGCATCTGACAAAATCCACCACCCCTTCTTGATAACAAACAAACAAAAAACACTCAGCAAACTAGGAATAGAAGGGAACTTCCTCAACATGATAAAAGGCAAATATAAAAAACCCTCAGTTACCATCATAGTTAATAGTTAAAGATTGGATGCTTTCCCACTAAGATTAGAGCATACCCATTCTTGCTACTTCTATTCAATATTGTACTGGATGTTCTAGTCCGGGCAATTAGGCAAGATACAGAAATAAAAGGCCTCCAGATTGGAAAGTAAAAAGTAAAACTATTTTTATTTGCAGATGGCATGATCTTGTATACAAAAAATTCTAAGAAATCAGTGAAAACAATGACAGCTAACAAAGGAGTTCAGCAAGATTGCTAATACAAGATCAGTATAAAGTTTTTGTACACTTGCAATAAACAACCTGTAAATGAAATTAAGAAAACAATTCTGGCCAGGCACAGTGGCTCCCACCTGGAATTGCAACACTTTGGGAGACTGAGGCTGGAGGATTGCTGGAGCCTAGGAGTTGGAGACCAGCCTGGGCAACATGGTGAAACTTTGTCTCTACAAAAATTAACTGACAGTGGTGGTGTGTGCCTGTAGTCCCAGCTCCTCAGGAGGCTGAGGTGGGAGAATAGCTTGAGGCCAGGAGGTGGGTTGATGGCGCCGCTGCACTCCAGCCTGGGCGATAGAGTGAGACCCTTAAAAAAAAAAAAAAAAGAAAAAGAAAAAAGAAAGAAAACAATTCCATTTACTGAAGCATCAAAAAGAATAAAATACTTAGGAATAAAATTTTATAAAAGAAGTATAAAAATTAAAACTATAAAACATTGTTGAAAGAAATGAAAGAAGACCTAAATAAATGTAAAGACATTCTGTGTTTATGAATCGAAAGATTTAATTTTGTTAAGATGACAATACTTCCCAATTGATCTACAGATTCAATGCAATCTGTATGGAAATTCTAGCAGCACTTTATTGCAGAAATGAATATGGATGATCCTAAAATTCATATGGAATTAATTGCAAGGGACTCAGAATAGCCAAAACAATCTTGAAAAAGAACAATGTTGAAGGACACACATTTCCCGATTTTAAAACTTACTACAAAGTAATCAAAACAGTGTGGTAGGTATAAGGATAAACATATCAATGGAACATAATTGATAGTCCAGAAATAAATCAATATATCTATGGCCAATTGATCTCAACTAGGGTGCCAAGATCATTCAATGAAGAAGGAATATTCTCTTTAACATATTCACATACACAAAATGAAGTTTGAACCTTGCCTCACACCACATACAAAAAGTAACTCAAAATGGATCAAAGACCCAAATATAAGAGCTAAAACTATAAAACTCTTATAAGGAAATATAGGGGTAAATCCTCATACCTTGGATTTGGCAATGGTTTCTTAGATGTGGCACCGAAAGCACAGCGACAAAAACAAACATAGATAATTGGATGTCATTGAAATGAAAAAGTTTTGTACATAAAAGGACAATCTTGAGTGAAAAGACAGTCCAAAAAATGCGAAAAATATTTGCAATCTTATATCTGATCTGAGTACTTTATATAGTACCCAGAATATATTAAAAACACTTCAACAACATAAAGACAAACAACTCAATTAAAATATGGGCAAAGGACTTCAATAGACATTTCTTGGCAGGGTTCAGTGGCTCATGCCTGTAATCCCAATACTTTGGGAAGCCAAGGTGGGCAGATTGCTTGAGTCCAGGAGTTCAAGACCAGCCTGGGCAAAATGGTGAAACCCCCCCGTATATACCAAAAATATAAAAAATTAGCTGGGTGCAGTGGCACGTGCCTGTAGTCCCAGCTACTTGGGAGGCTGAGGCAGGAAGATCCCTTGAACCCAGGAGATCGAGGCTGCACTGAGTTGAGATCGTACCATTGTACTTCAGCCTGGGTGACAGGAGTGAAACCCTGCCTCAAAACAAAACAAAACAAAAAAGACACTTTTTTATTTTTTTTCCTGAGACAGAGTCTCACTCTGTCACCCAGGATGGAGTGCAGTGGTGCCATCTCGGCTCACTCAACCTCCACCTCCCAGGCTCAAGAGATTCTCCCACCTCAGCCCTCTGAGTAGCTGGGACTACAGGTACATGTCACCACGCCCAGCTAATTTTTGTATTTTTTGTAGAGATGGGGTTTTGCCATGTGGCCTAGGCTGGTCTGGAACTCCTGGACTCAAGCAATCCTCCCATCTTGGCCTCCCAAAGTGCTGGGATTACAGGTGTAAGCCACCGTGCCTGGGCTTCAACAGACCTTTCTTCAAAGATAAGTCTATGATAAGATGCTGAATATCATAATCACTAGGGAAATGTAGATTAAAACAGGTCAAAATCACCATGACATACCACTTCACAACAATTAGACTGGCCATAAATATTATTTTTATTTTTTATTTACTTAAATATTATTTTTTATCTTTTATTTAAATAAAGATGGAGTCTTACTATGTGGCTCAGGCTGGTCTCAAACTCCTGGCCTCAAGCAATCCTCCTGCCTCAGCCTCCCAAAGTGTTGGGATTACAGGTGTGAGCCACTGTGCCCCCACAACAATAAATTTTTTAAAAGGAAATAACAAGCGTTGCTCAGGATGTGAAAAACTGGAATCTTCATACGTTGTTGGTGGAAATATAAAATGGTACAGCAGCTATGGAAAACAGTTTGGCATTTCTTTAATAAGACAAACCAAATTACCATACGACCCAGCAATACCATTCCCAGTCATAAACCCCAAATCACTGAAAACAGGTGTTCAAAGAAAAACTTGTACATGAATGTTCATAGCAGCACTATTCACAATACCAAAAGGTAAAAAACAACCCAAATGTCCATCAATGGACAAAAAGATAACAAAATGTGGTATATTCATATAATAATACATATTATATTATTCACCTTTGAAAAAGAATAAAGTACTGATACTGACACATGCTACAATATGGATGAACCTTGAAAACATTGTGCCAAGTGAGAGAAGCCAAAAGGTCACATATTGTATGATTCCATTTATATGAAATATCCATAATAGGCAAACTGATAGAGACAGAAAGTCAATTAGTTGTTCCTTAGGGCTGAGGGAATGGGGGGGTTGGGGAGAGGGAGATACCTAAAGATTATGGAGTTTCTTCTGAGTCAATGAAAACGTTCTAAAATTGACTGTGGTGATGGTTGCATATATCTGTGACTACACTAAATACCATAAAATTATACACTTTTTTTTTTCTTTTTTTTTTTGAGACAGGGTCTGGCTTTGTCGCCCAGGCTGGAGCACAGTAGTGCAATCTCGGCTCACTGCAAGCTCCACCTCCTGGGCTCAAGTGATCCTCCCACCTCAGTCTCCACAATAGCTGGGACTGCAGGCATACAGCACCATGTCCGGCTAATTTTTGTATTTTGGGTAGAAATGGGGTTTCACCATGTCACCCAGCCTGGTCTCGAACTCCTGGACATATGTGATCTGACCGACTCAGCCTCCCAAAGTGCTGGGATCATAGGCTTGAGCCACACACCTGGCTGAATTATACACTTTAAATGAGTAAATTGTGTAGTATGTCAATTATATCTCAAAAGCTGTTTTTTTGTTTTGTTTTGGAAAATTGTTTTCTGTTTGTTTTTGATTCTTGCTTTGAGACAGAGTTTCACTCTTGTCACCCAGGCTGGAATGGAATGGCGGGATCTCAGCTAACTGTAACATCCACCTCCCAGGTTCAAGCAATTCTCCTCCCTCAATCTCCCAAGTAGCTGGGATTACAGGCGCCCACCACCACGCCCAGCTAATTTTTGTATTTTTAGTAGAGATGGGGTTTCACCATGTTGGCCAGGCTGGTCTCAAACTCCTGACCTCAGGTGATCCACCCACCTCAGCCTCCAAAGGTGCTTGAATTACAGGCATGAGCCACCGCGCCCAGCCTGTCAATAAAGCTGTTTTAAAAAGACATAGGATTTGGTAATATCAGCTAAGAGCTGAATGCAAACTCTATGACCCAGCAATCCTAGTCCTAGGTTTTTATCCAGCAAAAAATTGTACACATGTTCATCCAAAGACATGTACAAGAATGTTCATTGTAGTAAAATTTAAAATAACTCCGGCCCAGGTGCGGTGGCTCATGCCGGCAATCCCAGCACTTTGGGAGGCCAAGGTGGGCGGATCACTTGAGGTCGGGAGTTTGAGACCAGCCTGACCACCATGGAGAAACCCTTTCTCTAATAAAAATACAAAAAATTAGCCGGGCACGGTGGCAGGCGCCTGTGATCCCAGCTACTCGGGAGGCTGAGGTAGGAGAATCATTTGAACCCAGGAGGTAGGGGTTGCGGTGAGCCAAGATCATGCCATTGCACTCCAGCCTGGGCAACAAGAGCGAAACTCCGTCTCAAAACAAAACAAAAAAAGCTCTGGCCAGGCGCAGTGGCTCGTGCCTATAATCCTAGCACTTTGGGAGGCTGAGACAGGCAGCTTGCCTGAGCTCAGGAGTTCGAGACCAGCCTGGGCAACACAGTGAAACCCCGTCTCTACTAAAAAATGTAAAAGAAATTAACTGGGCATGGTGGCGTGCACCTGTAGTCCTAGCTACTCGGGAGGCTGAGGCCAGAGAATTGCTTGAACCCGGGATGCGAAGGTTGCAGTGAGCTGAGATCGCTCTACTGCACTCCAGCCTGGGTGATAGAGCAAGACTCCATCTCTAAAAAAATAAATAAAATAAAATAAAATAGCTCCTAAGTGGAAATCCATATGCTCATTAACAGTAGAATGGATAAACTATGGTGTATTCAAACAATAAAATGCTGGCCAGGTGTGGTGGCTCACATCTGTAATCCCAGCACTCTGGGTGGCAGAGGTGGGAGGATCACTTGAGCCCAGGAGTTTGAGACCAACCTGGGCAACATGGTGAAACCCCGTCTCTACAAAAAATACAAAAATTAGCATGGTGTGGTGGCATGCACCTGTGGTCCTAGCTACTAGGAAGGCTGAGACAGAAGGATTACTTGAGCCTGGGAGGTCAAGGCTGCAGTGACCTGTGATCCCACCACTGCACTCCAGCCTGGGTGACAGCAAGACTCTGTATCAAAAAAATAAAAAATAAATAATGAAATGCTACCCATCAATGAAAATGAACATGCTACAACTACACGCAACAATGTAGACGAATCTATAAGTTTAACTCCTGGCGAGACTAATCTATGGAGTTAGAAGTCAAAATACTGTTTACCCTTGGGGGCTATGAGTAATGACTGGAAGGGGTTTCTGTGGGGCTGAATGTTCTATTTCTTGATTTGGGTGTTTCTTAGACATGTGTGTTGGCTTTGTGGAAATTCATCAGGCTTTACACTTATGATTTCTGTACTTTTATGTCTTTATATTATACTCTAATAAAAAGCTTTAAAATTTCAGAATATTTTTGAAAAGTTTTTTTTCTCCCCCACCCCCACCTTTTTGTGTGTGTATGGTCACTTGATATTCTTCCATTTTTTAAAAATCATGTAAATTATTACTCTATTTCTTCCATTTTTTCAATAATTTTTTTCCTGAAGAGCAAGCTATGGCTTGCCCATAGTAAGCCCCCCGCCTTTTTTTTTTTTTTTTTTGAGATAGAGTCTCACTCTGTCATCCAGGCTGGAGTGCAGTGGTGCAGTCTCAGCTCACTGCAACCTCTGCTTCCCAGGCTCAAGTGATCCTCCCATCTCAGCCTCCCATGGAGCTGGGACTACAGGCATGATGCGCCACCATGATTGGCTAATTTTTGTATTTTTTTGTAGAGACAGGGTTTCGCCATGTTGCCCTGGCTAGTCTCTAATTCCTGGGCTCACACAATCCACCTATCTCCACCTCCCAAAGTGCTGGGATTACAGGCATGAGCCACTGCGCCTCGCCATAGTAAAGCGCAAGTGACCCCCTCCTCAAGGAATTTTATTTCCATATATCTGAAAATTGTTACAATGAACAGATTCTATAATAACAAGGCATTTTACTGCCATCTACTGGTAAATTATCATAATAAATTTGCAAATTACAATGTCATGTGAATGGTGTCCCCTTAAAAGTGATATCCTTCAAGACTAGTGAACAATACAGTCAGGATGGCTAAAGGTGACCCCAGGAAACTAAGGGGCAAGATGTCTGCTTTTGCCTTCTTTGTGCAGACTTGCAGAGAAAAGCATAAGAAAAACCCAGAGGTCCCTGTCAATTTTGCAGAATTTTCCAAAAAGTGCTCTGAGAGGTGGAAGACAATGTCTGGGAAAGAGAAGTCTAGGCCGGGCATGGTGGCTTACGCCTGTAATCTCAGCACTTTGGGAGGGTGAGTTGGGTGGATTACCTGAGGTAAGGAGTTTGAGACCAGCCTGACCAACATGGTAAAACCCCATCTCTACCAAAAATACAAAAAATTAGCCGGGCGTGTTGGTGGGTGCCTGTAATCCCAGCTACTGGGGAGGCTGAGGGAGGAGAATGGCTTGAACCCAGGAGGCAGAGGTTGCGGTGAGCTGAGATCGTGCCACTGCACTCCAGCCTGGGCAATAAGAGCAAAACTCCATCTCAGAAAAAAAAAAAAAAAGAGAGAGAGAGTCTAAATTCAATTAAATGGCAAAGGCGGATAAAGTACACTATGATAGAGAAATGAAGGATTATGGACCAGCTAAGGGAGGCAAGAACCATCCTAATGCCCCCAAAAGGCCACTGTCTGGATTCTTCCTGTTCTGTTCAGAATTCTGCCCCAAGATCAAATCCACAAACCCTGGCATCTCTATTGGAGATGTGGTAAAAAAGCTGGGTGAGATGTGGAATAACTTAAATGACAGTGAAAAGCAGCCTTATGTCACTAAGGTGGCAAAGCTGAAAAAGTATGAGAAGGACGTTGCTGACTATAAGTCGAAAGGAAAGTTGGATGGCACAAAAGGTCCTGCTAAAGTTGCCTGGGAAAAGATGGAAGAAGAAGATGAAGAAAATGAGGAGGAATAGGAGAAGGAGGATGAATAAATAAACTGCCTTTCGAAAAAAAGGTGATATCCTTCTGCAGGGCAAAATTCATCCAACTAAATGTGGTAAGTTTGTCATTTGGCACTGTTGTGATGAACCCTGCAGACAGTAAAATGTTGACACTTTCTAGATGGTTTTGTTCTTTCTTTTTTCCCCTGTTACTGTTTTTCTTAAAGACATCATTGAAGTATTCACTGTCAGTCTTATCACTGCAAAGCTTGAGGCTATTTGGACACACATGAAAGTAGAAGTCCAATAAATACAAATCAAATTATCAAAGAACAATTGATTTGCTTTTTCTTCACTCTAGTCCAAATCTAGAACAATCCTGGATGTTTTAGGACTGTTTTTCTTGCTCAAAACATTTTATGAAATAGCCTGATCACCTCTTCAGAAGCCTCTCTCAATCTATTGCTTGTTGAGACTATCATATGCACTAAGCTTTCTCCTAAACATTTATAGGTATAAATTCATTAGTATGCTTGACAACCTTATGAAGTAGGAGCCCTTATTCTCTGCATCCCACAGGTGAGGCAACTGAAGCACAAAGAAGTTAAGTTACATTTCAAGTGAGGATATTACAAACATAGCTTCCTTGGGGAGCTTACAGTCTACTGGGGACACAGAATGAAACAAAAGCCATGTAAAGATTTTTAAACAATATAAAGGAGAAAATACTTTGGACCCTGTTGGACAAGTCATTTATCTCCTTTTGGTTGCAGTTTCTTCACATAGCTAATAAATGGCAGAGCTAGAATCTGAACTTGGGTGTTCAGATTCACTTCGGCTTCAGAGCCCAATATTGTAATCATTATGCTATACTATCTGCTAGTTTATGGCCTGTTTTTGTTCCTTTGCTGCCTGCCTGCAGGCAACAAGTATTTGTGTTGCCTAGGCTCCTGCTATTTTTACCTACAGGATCTGCAGGCGCCCAATGGGCCCCTGTCTTCTCAGCTCTTTGCATTCTTGCAGATCCCAGGAACATCCATGACTCTTGGCTTAAGGACATGGACAACAAGGTGAAAAAATTAGGGTAGTGACTCTGGAATCTTTTGTGCGTGTGTATGGTAAAATACATATATAACATAAAATTTGCCATTTTAACCATTTTTAAGCATATTATTCGGTGGCATTAAGTATATTCACATGCAACCATCACCACCATCTACCTCCAGAACTTTTTTATTTTCCCCAACTGAAAGTTTGTATCCATTAAACACAAACTTCCCATTCCCTCTCCCTCTAGCCCTTGGCAACCACTCTACTTTCTGTCTTTATGAATTTGACTACTTTAGGAACCTCATACAGGAGGAATCATACAATATTTGTCCTTTTGTGACTGACTTATTTCACTTAGCATAATATCTTCAAGGTTCATCCATGTTGTACGTTGTGTCAGAATTTCCTTCCTTTATGAAGGCTGAGCGATGCTCCATTGTATGTATAGACCACATTTTGCTTATCTATTCAACTGTCTATAGATATGCAGGTTGCTTCCACATATTGGTTATTGCGAACAATGCTGCTATGAACAGGGGTGCACAAATATCTCTTTGAAACTCTGCTTTCACTTCTTTTTTTATTTTTTAAATTTTATTTTGAAACAGGGTTTTGCTCCATCACCCCGGCTGGAATGCAGGAATGGAAACATGGCTCACTGCAGCCTCAACCTCCTGGGCTCAACTGATCCTCCCGCCTTAGCCTCCTGGGTAGCTGGGACCACAGGTATGGGCTGCCACACCTGGCATGTTTATTTATTTATTTTTAAACTTTAAGACAGGGCCTCATCTGTCACCCAGGCTGGAGTACAGTGGTACTAATGTGATTTCACTTATTTTGGATGAATACACAGAAGTGGAATTACTGGCTAATAGGGTAATCCTATGTTTAACTTATTTTTTCCTTGAGACTGGGTCTTGCTACGTCCACCCAGGGTGGACTCAAACTCCTGGGTTCAAGTGATCCTCCTGCCCTAGCCTCCCAAGTAGCTGGGATTACAGGGGCACCTATGTTTAACTTTTTGAGGAAATGCCAAAGTGTTTTCCACCATGGCTGCATCAATTTATATTCCTGGCTGGGCGCGGTGGCTCACGCCTGTAATCCCAGCATTTTGGGAGGCCAAGGCAGGTGGAACACTTGAGCCCAGGAGTTCGAGACTAGCCTGGGCAACAGGGTGAAACCCTGTCTCTATAAAAAATGCAAAGATGAGCCGGGCATGGTGGCACATGCCTGTAATCCCAGCTACTCTGGAGGCTGGGGCATAAGAATTGCTTGAACCCGGGAGGCGGAGGTTGCAGCGAGCTGAGATTGCACCACTGCACTCCAGCCTGGGTGACAGAGCGAGACTCTGTCTCAAAGAAAAACAAAAAACAAAAACAAAATACATTCCCACCAGCAATTCATAAAAGTGCTAATTTCTCCGCATCCTTGCCAAAACTTGTTATTTTCTGCCTTTTAAAAAAATAACAGCGTCCGGACGCCGTGGCTCACGCCTATAATCCTAACACATTGGGAGGCCGAGGCAGGCGGAATGACTGAGCTCAGGAGTTTGAGACCAGCCTGGACAACATGGCAAAACCCCACCTCTACTAAAAATACAAAAAAATTAGCTGGCCTTGGTGGTGCGCACCTGTAATTCCAGCTACTTCAGAGGCTGAGGTACAAGAATTGCTTGAACCTGGGAGGCAGAGGTTGCAGTGAGCTGAGATCGCACCACTGCACTCCAGTCTGGGCGACAAAGTGAGATTCTGTCGCAATAAATAAATAAATACATACATACATAAATAGGGTATGAAGTGGTATCTCATTGTGGTTTTGATTTGCATTTCCTTAATGACTACAGAGATTGAATATCTTTTCATGTGCTTATTAGCCATTTGTATATCTTCTTTGAAGAAATGTCTAATCAAGTCCTTTGCCTTTTTTTTTGAGACAGGGTCTCACTCTGTCACCCAGTCTGGAGAGCAGTGATGTGATCTTGGCTTACTGTAGCCTCCAATTCCCAGGCTGAAGTGATCCTTCCACCTCAGTCTCATGAGTAGTTGGGATTACGGGCACACACGACGTGACCAGCTAATTTTTAAATTTTTTGTAGAGATGAAGTCTTACTATGTTGCCCAGGCTGGTCTCGAACTCCTGGACTCAAGCAATCCTCCTGCCTTGGCCTCCCAAAGTGCTGGAATTACAGGCGTGAGCCATAGCACCCAGTCTTATTGCTGAGTTTCTGGAATCTTTGAGAGTTTTCTTATCTCTAGAAGTCTTTGTGGGTTTGGAAATATGTCATTGAGGTCTTCTCAGCCTCTGGGCTGGCTGTTGTCAGGACCTCTGTGTCTGCAGGATGAAGTAGCCAGAGCTTTTCATTCAGTCTTTCAGGTTAATTAATCAAGTCATTCATTAATTGTATATTTATGCAAAAAATCACCCTTTGGCTATGTCAGATTTCCAGGCTAACACAAGAGTACAAACTGTATGGTTCTGTTTCTATGGAGATCGAGAACTGTCAAAGTTAATCTACGGCCGGGCGTGGTGGCTCACGCCTGTAATCCCAGCACTTTGGGAGGCCGAGGCAGGCGGATCACGAGGTCAGGAGATCGAGACCACGGTGAAACCCTGTCTCTACTAAAAATACAAAAAATTAGCCTGGCGCGGTGGCGGGCGCCTGTAGTCCCAGCTACTCGGGAGGTTGAGGCAGGAGAATGGCGTGAATCCGGGAGGCGGAGCTTGCAGTGAGCCAAGATTGTGCCCCTGCACTCTAGCCTGGGCGACAGAGCGCGACTCCATCTCAAAAAAAAAAAAAAAAAGAAACAGTTAATCTACGGTGCTAGAAGTCAGAATAATGGTTACATCTGGGGGAGCAGGTATTTATTGGAAGAGAACATACAAAAGAGAACAAAAGGGAACTTTCTGGGTTGATAGATCTATAACATGACCTAGGTGGTGGTAACACAGGAAGGTAGGCAAAAAAATTATTAGATATACACTTAATAGTTTTTCATTTTATTGTATATAAATTATATTTCAGTTTTTAAAAGTTAAAATAAAAAGCTTCAGAAAAGTTTTTTTTTCCAGGATATTTTAAATTTCTTTGGTGTTAATTTCATAGGCTCAAAGGTCTAAGGTGCCCCCCTGTTGCGGTTGCCTGTGGTTCTCTTTGCTCCTCTCTGCCCTCTTGGGCCCAATACCTAGTATTGTGCTTAGGATTCACAAACACAACAAATACTTACTGAGCATCTACTCTGTGCCAGGCGCTGTGCTATGTGCTGAGAAAACAGTGTTAAACAAGATGGATAAGGTTTACTTCCTTATGGTGTCCATAGTCTAGTGGCAAAGACAGGTAATAATGACTTAGTGCATTCTATTGAGGACAAGCATATTGTGCTAAGAAAACCTGTCTGGGAATGGGTCAGGGAAGGTATCCTTGGAGTAGCCCCGTTTGAACTAGGATCGGAAGACTGACAGTTATCTAAGGGGGAGAGCATTGCAGGCAGGGGGATCAGCATGTGCAAGGGTTCTCAGAAGGGAGCGAGAACAATGTGTAAGAAATATCACTGTAGTTGCAACCCAGAGAAAGGGGAAGAGGACCCTGAGATAAATCAAGAAATGTGGGGAGGCCAACATTTATTTGGCCTTTATCTTTTTTTTTTTTTGAGATGGAGTCGCGCTCTGTCGCCCAGGCTGGAGTGCAGTGGCGTGATCTCGGCTCACTGCAAGCTCTGCCTCCTGGGTTCACACCATTCTCCTGCCTCAGCCTCCCGAGTAGCTGGGACTACAGGTGCCCGCCACCACGCCCGGCTAATATTTTGTATTTTTAGTAGAGACAGGGTTTCACCGTGTTAGCCAGGATGGTCTCGATCTCCTGACCTCGTGATCCGCCTGCCTCGGCCTCCCAAAGTGCTGGGATTACAGGCGTGAGCCACCGCGCCTGGCTTGGCCTTTATCTTAAGAGCAATGTAGAGGCATCAGATTTTTTTTTTTTTTTTTTGAGACAGGGTCTCACTCTATTGCCCAGGCTGGAGTGCAATGATATGATCTTAGCTTACTGCAGCCTCAACCACCCAGGCTCAAGCAATCCTCCCACCTCAACCTCCAAAGTGGCTGGGGCCACAGGTGTGCAGCACCATGCCTGCTATGTTTCTGTCTTTTGTTGTTTTTTTGAGACACGGTCTCCCTTTGCCACCCAGGCAGGAGGGCACTGGTGTTATCTCGGCTCACTGAAGCCTCCACCTCCCGGCTCAAGTGATTCTTGCCTCATGCCTCAGCCTCCCGAGTAGCTGGGACTACAGGTGTGCGCCACCATGCCCAGCTAATTTTTGTATTTTTGGTAGAGATGGGGTTTTGCCATGTTGCCCTGACTAGTCTCGAACATCCGAGCTGACGTGATCCGCCCACCTCGACCTCCCAAAGTGCTGGGATTATAGGCATGAGCCACTGAGCCCAGCCATTTTTGTATTTTTTGTTGAGACAGGGTTTGCCATGTTGCTCAGCCTGGTCTTGAACTCCTGGGCTCAAACAATCCACCTGCCTCAGCCTCCCAAAGTGTTGGGATTACAGGTGTGAGCCACTGCACCTGGCCATCATCAGATACTTTTAAGTAGAGTAGTGACATGATCATATTTCTGATCATTAGAAACATTACTTTGACAGCAGGGTGGAGAATAGATTAGAGGGCGGTCAGGGTAATGTGAAAAGATGGTGGGTATCTACTACACCAGTCCAAGCACACTGTGTGTACTCAGTAAATATTGATGGAATGAAAGGGTTCCTGACTCCCTTTCTTCTATGGGATCAGTAGGACTGATCTGTTTAATTAGTTTACAATCCACCTGCTCATCCTCCATCTCCTGTGATGCTCAGAACAGACCCCTAACTCCCATTTTACAGATGAAGAAGCTCAAGTTCAGAGAGGCAAGGACAGCTATCAAGAGCGAAAGCCAAAGAGAGCTGCCATACAATCCAGCAATCCCACTCTTAGGTATACACCGGAAAGAAAGGAAATCAGTGTATGGAAGAGATCTGCACTCTCATGTTTACTGCAGCCCTGTTCACAACAGCCAAGATTTGGAAGCAACCTAAGTGTCCATCAACAGATGAATGGATAAATAAAATGTACATATACACAATGGAATACTATTCCGCCATTAAAAAAGAGTGAGATTCTGTCATTTGCAACAATATGGATGGAACTGGAGGTCATTATGTTATGTGAAAGAAGCCAGGCACAGAAAGACAAACTTCACATGTTCTCACTTATTTGTGGGAGCAAAAAATTTATTATTTTTTTTTTTTTTGAGACGGAGTCTCACTCAGCCGCCTAGGCTGGAGTGCAGTGGCGCGAGCTCGGCTCACTGCAACCACCATCTCCCAGGTTCAAGAGATTCTCCCGTCTCAGCCTCCTGAGTAGCTGGGATTACAGGCACCCGCCATCATGCCCAGCTAGCTTGTACAAAAGAATAGTTAGAAAGAATAAGACCTAGTATTTGCTAGCACAAGAAGGTGACTAGAGTAAAAAACAATTGGCCGGGCGCGGTGGCTCAAGCCTATAATCCCAGCACTTTGAGGGGCCGAGGCGGGCCGATCATGAGGTCAGGAGTTCCTGACCAGCCTAGCCAATATGGTAAAACCCTATCTCTACTTAAAAAAATACAAAAATTAGCTGGGCGTGGTGGCACCTGTAGTACCAGCTACTCAGGAGGCTGAGGCAGGAGAATCCCTTGAACCAGGGAGGCGGAAGTTGCAGTGAGCTGCCATCGCGCCACTGCACTCCAGCCTGGGCGACAGAGTGAGACTCCGTCTCAAAAAAAAAAATAAAACAAAAAACAAAAAAAACCAAAAACCACACACACACACACAATTTACTTGTACATTTTAAAATAACTAGAGTATAATTGGGTTGTTTGTAACACAAAGAATAAATGCTTGAGTTGCTAGATACCCCATTTACCATGATGTGATTATTACACATTGCATGCCTGTATCAAAATCTCATGTACCCCATAAATATATTCACCTACTACGTACTTACAAAAATTTAAAAAATACATCAGTGAGTGTGGGAAAAAAGAAAACAAAAAATTTAAAAAAAAGAGTGAAAGCCAGATATGAATCCAGGCCTGTATGACAGACATCAAGTCCAGTGCTGAGGCCTTTCTACGTTTGGGAAGAGGGGAGGGGCCACACTCGTTCGATCAATAATTCTATTTACTGAGCATTTTAACTTGCTAGGGAGGTAATGATGGGAAAAAGAAGAGAGGGATTTAGAGGCAAATAATAATGAAAGGTTTTATCTATATCCCATTAAGCTTATTATTAGTATGTGTCAGGCACGGCGACAAGTGCTTTCCATGCCTACCTCCATTTGCTCTTCACAAGCACTAAGATTTTCCCCATATTTCAGATGGGTAAACTGAGGCTTAGAGTTGGCATGTCCAAGGATACTCAGAGCTCTCGCAAAAGGCTGTGCAGTGTGTGCTTCCGAAGTGGCACTCACTGGCGAGAGAATAGCCCTGGGAAGTCGACAGAGACCCATGAGATCCCAACACTAAGCACTCAGCACCGAAGCGAGCCGGCGCGCGCTCCACCTCGCGCTCACGGGGACGTCTGGTCACGTGGGCAATGCCCCGCCCCTCGAGTCCGCCCCGCCCCCTCTCGCGCTCCCTCCCTTTCTCCCTCCCTCCCCCTCCCTCCCCGGCCCGGTCCGGCCCATCCCCCTCCCCGCCGGCTCCGTGAGGCCCTGCCGGGTCGGGCTGCGGGCGGCCGGGCGCGGGCGGCCGGACAGACGGGCGCACGCGAGGACTGACGGACGGACGCACGGAGGGCGGCGGGCACGCACGGCCCGGGCCGGCACTCCAAGGCCCGCCCGGGAGGGCCGGGGCCGCGCTCAGGTGAGGCGACGGCGGCGCGGGCCCGTAAGGGGTGGGCCCGCCGGGCGTCCGCGGTCCTTGTCGGGCTGGCTTCGTGGGGAGGAGGCGCCGCCCGGGCCGGCGCGGAAAAATGGCGCCGGGCGACCGAGTGGCACGGTCTGAGAGCGGGCCGGGCCCGGAGCCGCCCCGCCCGCCGCGCTTGTGTCCCCGTCGCCATGTTGGGGAGCGGGCCCCAGGCCTGCGGGCGGGGGCGCTGGAGGGAGCGGCGGCCCGGCCGGGTGGGGAGGGTGCTGGGCGCGGGGGCCGGTGCACTGAGGGAGTGCAGGGCTGGCCGGGGTCTGCACGGGGTGGCGCTCCAGGCCTGGGGAACAGGCGGGAGCCCGTCGTGGGGTCGTGGTCAGGGTCGCGGAGAAGGAACACTGGGTCCGAAGGGAACCGGGATTGGGGTCTATGGGCTGAGAGGATGGCAGGACGTGGAACTGGGTTAGGCCTTAGGCGGTGTTAGAGCCCTAGTACAGGTAGGACCTGAGGATTGGGGTGGAGGCATGGGGGCCAAGCTCAGGCTGTCAGGGCTGGAGCAGTTCTTTGCTGGGAGGGAAGGAGGTGATTGATGAGGAATGAGGGCCCTTTGGGTACAGACGCTGGTATCAGATTGGGGCAGTCCTTGGGGTGCTGGGGCTGAATTGCAAAGCTGTGTAACTCCCAAGGCTCTGAAGACTTATGTCCCAAGCATCCTCCACCCCCTATTGGGGGAAGAAACAGGAAAAAGGAGGTGTTTGATGAGAGAAAAGGGGTACAAAGGGAGACTGAGGTTTGGGTGCAGGAGCTGGCCGGCAAAAGAGGCAAAGAGAGTGGAACTGGTTGGCAAGAAAGGAGAGAACCTTTATCAACTTAGGGAGTTGTGTGTGTCTTTAAAAGGAGGGACCTGGATGTTTGGGGGCGGTGACCCAAGGTGTCTTCCCAGGAAGGGGCCAGCCCACAGCTTAAGAGCAGAGTCACCTGGAGAGGTCATCAGAAAGGCGTTATTGAAGCCAGTAAAATGGTGAAGAAGAGTGAATGTATAAAAACTACAAAGGCCTGAGAGATCAAGTAAAGATTTCAAATCAGGTAGTGATTTTGGCTGATACATAGAAAGGTAAAGTTGACTTTTCAAGATCTTGCAAGTTAGTGGCAGAGGGGCTACTGGAAATGGTCGGCTGCTTCCTCACTAAACACATTGCCTTAAAGGAATTTGCTAGCTGGGAGAAAGGTGTTAAGAAATGAAGCATAACATTCTTGTGATGAAACTAAAAGCAAACAAACAAAAACAACAAGAAATGAAGCATAACAGTATATACCAGATAACTATTAAATTTGTTTTGTTCCTGTAATGAGTGTGGCAATACAAAGGCTGAAGGGAATGCAAAAAAGTATAGGCAGCCAGTTATTTGGTATTTCCTGGTTCATCTCTAATTGTGCAAAGAAGTTATCTTTGAGACTTTCTAACTTTCTAGAGTTTTAAGAGGTGCTCCGGCCAGCCACAGTGGCTGACGCCAGTAATCCCAACACTTTGGGTGGCCAAGGCGGGAGGATTGCTTGAGCCCAGGAGCTGGGCAGACCCCATCTCTACAAAAAATAAAAAAAATTAGCCACCTGATGTGGCTTGTACTTGTAGTCCCAGCTACTCAGGAGGCTGAGGTGGGAGGATGGCTTGAGCCTGGGAGGTCAAGGCTGCAATGAGCCATGCTATGGTCATTCCATGACATTCCTGCCTGGGTGACAGAGCAAGACACCGTCTAAAGAGAAGAAAAAAAAGAGATGCTCCTTCTCTTCTAGGTGTTTACCACAAAGGAACACAAAATCCTAAAAAAGAAAAGTGAAAAATTGTGGAGACCCAGAGTCTCTATTTTGTTAATTGAAGTTGGATCATGTTAGAGAAGAATTCAAAGTTCGCATGGGCTATGGGAGAGTTCTGAAGGAAATATGCAAATTAGTCATGGAAAATAGGTCCAGGGCCCCATATAATCAAAGAGAATTAATGAACAAAAAGATTATGCGGGCGTATATAAAATAAAACTGTCAATACCATATGTATATACAGCAACACGATTCATTTGTTCTGGGTTTTTCTTTTCTTTCTTTTTTTTTTTGTTTGTAGAGATGGGGTTTCAACATGTTGCCCAGGCTGGTCTTGAAAGCCTGAGCTCAAGTGATCTGCCCACCTCGGCCTCCCAAAGTGCTGGGATTACAGGTGTGAGCCACCGTGCCCAGCCTATTCTGGGTTTTTCTAATGCAGGAAGACCTGACCTTATCTGTGCCATGGACCCCTTTCAGAATAATATTTTTTAATTGTATAAAATAAAGTACATTGAATTATAAGGAACACCAATTATATTAAAATACAGTTTCCAAAATATACAAACCTAATATGCATATACTTGTTTTTCAGCACGTTAAGAAATCCGGTTTAGTGATGGATCCGATAATTATAATTTCAAAGACATGATGCTCATAAAGGCTACTTCAAGATTATATGCAACAACTGTAGTATGATATAAAGATATTTGAGATTTCTGTTGTTACAGAGTCACAGATACTGCTAATACTAGAATGATATGTTACCTACACTCATATTTGAATAGAATGGTAATTTTCAGTTAGAAGTTAGTAAAAGAGATTTTTTTCTCCCTATCCAAGTTCACAAGCCCCACTGAAGTCCTATCTATAGACTCCTGTCTATGAACCCCAGGTTAAGAAACCCTACTCCTACTACCAGGCATGTCTTCCATTCAGCAAACATTTTACTGTGCCTCAAGGCATCTACTGCATATCAAGCATTATGCTGGGCTCTGTAGATTCAGAGGTTTTTAAGGCAGAGTCACTTCACTTTGGGTATGCAGCCCCATGAGTGAAGTAGACATGTGGACAATCATAGTTCAGGATGGTCGATGCCAAAGAAGAGTTATTAAACGCTATAAGGACACAGAGATGGGTGTGTCTCTGCTCAAAGAATCAGGGAAGGTGTTGTGAAGGGGTGACATTTGAGATGTGTCCTAAAAGATACAGGAATTGGCCAGTGAAGTGGAGAGAAGGGCCTTTCAGGTAAAGACATGTTTTCAGGGAATGTATTAATAACTGAGTGTGGCTGGAGCATAGAATGTGTGTGAAAGCATGGCCAGAGATGAGACTAGGAAGACCATGTTAGGAACCTGGTTGTGAAGGACCTTGCTAAGGAGTTTGGACTGAATCCTTAGCTGAGAGAGGCATTCAGGATCTTCGAGAAGGGGAGTATGTGGTGGAGGTTTAATTTCTAGGAGATAAATGGATGTTCTTTGGAAGGAGAGTAGACCGAAGACCAGAGAGGTAATGAGGATCTGAACTAAGGCAGAGACTGTGGGCATTGAGCAGAGTTAGAAGTAATGAGGATCTGAACTAAGGCAGAGGCTGTGGGCATTGAGCGGAGTTAGAATTTGCAGTTGTTGATTATTGACATTGTGAGTGGCTTCGGGGGAGTTTTTTAGATTTCTGGTTTGGGGTGGTGTCTGTCAAAAGAGGTTTAAAAAAGTGAAAGGAAAATGAGAGGAGGATTCTCATTGATAATAAGGGCGATAAGGTTTTTTTGGCAGAGTAATAGAGTTTTGGAAACCATTGCAAAGGTGTCAAGTGTGGTGTAGTTTTTGGTTAAGGAAATCAGAGGTGTCAGCAGACATAAAAGACAGGGGAAAACATGGGAAGTATCCTACCTATAGTGTAGAAAAAGCACAACTATCTGTGTCAGGGGTCGACAAACTGTGGTCCATAGGTCAAATCTGGCCCACGATCTGTTTTTGTAAATAACGTTTTATTGGAACACAGCCACACTCATTTATTTATATATTGTCCATATCTTCTTTTGTGGTACCAATAGCAGAGTTGAGTAGTCATGACAGAGTTGTGTTGTATCAGCTCACAAAGCTGGAAATACTCTTTACAAAAACATTTGTCAACCCCTGATCTATGTGTCTGAGTGTTGGATGTTCAACCTCTAATTTGCCATCCAATGTCTGTATGATGATAGAGAATGAATAAACATATTGGCTCCGCCCTTTGGGCTGGATTACCCGTGCTCTGTGTACCTGCAGCATAACACAGACCCCTGAATATTTATATCAGTCAGTGATGGCAAGGTCTATTGTTCTGGAGTGTACTGTGTGGTAACTGTGGTAGTGCCAGCTTTACACGGATTAGATAATGCTCGGGCTTGTTTTGCCATTTTTCTTATTGGGTTGTCTTTTACAAAAGATTTCTTTATATATTCTGATTATTAATCCTTTGTTGTTGGTAGGTATTACAGATGTCATTTCCCAGTTTCTTGCTTATTTTAATTTTTTTTTTTTTTGAGGTGAAGTCTTGCTCTGTCGCCCAGGCTGGAGTTCAGTCGTGCCATCTTAGCTCATTGTAACCTCCGCCTCCCAGGTTCAAGTGATTCTCTTGCCTCAGCCTCCCAAGTAGCTGGGACTACAGGCATGTGCCACCACACCTGGCTAATTTTTGTGTTTTTAGTAGGGATGGGGTTTCATCATGTTGGCCAGGCTGGTCTCAAACTCCTGACCTCAAGTGATCCACCCGTCTTGGCCTCCTAAAGTGCTGGGATTACAGGCGTGAGCCACTGCGCCTGGCATGTTGCTTATTTTAAAAAATCTGTTTTAAGGTGTCATTTGTTAAAAAGTTCTGAATTTTAGTGTCAACTTTATCAATCTTTTCCTTTAAGATTTGCAGTTATTCTTTGTTTTGTTTTGAGGCAGGGTCTTGCTCTGTCACCGAGGCTGGAGTGCAGTGGCGCGATCTCGGCTCACTGCAGCCTCAACCTCCTGGGCTCAAGCAACCCTTCCACCTCCCATGCCAGTTGAGACCACAGGCATGCGCCACCATGCCCTGCTACTTTTTGCATTTTTTGTAGAGATGGGGTTTCGCCATGTTGCCCAGGCTAGTCTCGAACTCCTGGGCTCAAGCAGTCCACCTGCTTCAGCCTCCCAAAGTGTTGGGATTACAGGTGTGAGCTACTGTGCCAGCCTGCAATTGTTCTTTATATTCTGGAATCCCTACTATTGTTTTCAATGGTTAGATCTTTAATGTATCTGGAATGGATTCTTATGTGTAGTGTAAGGTCGGGTCCAGTTTCATTTTTTTCCCTATGTATAACCAGTGATCCCAGCATCATTTATTGAATGGGGCTTGCTTTCAAATTGTGAGCTCTTTTTGGTGGAGTCTGTCTGAGGTCCTTATTAAGCACTGCTGCTTGCTGATTGTGTGACCTTGGACAAATAAAACCTCATTGCGCCTCAGTCTTTAAGGATAATAGTAATCTCATAGGGTTTTGTGAGGATTAAATGAGTCAATATACGTAACGTGTAAAATAGTGCTTGGCACCTAGAACATGCTCAATAAATATTAGCTGTTCTTTAGCACTACTGTTCATTTCTGATTCCTCAGCACCTGGTACAGAGTAGGGGCTCATTTTGCCCAATTAAATTGCCAAATTAATTTGGTTTTCAGGTCAATCAGAATGGTTGAGAGTTGGGCTAAGTGTTGCAGGAGATGCTTCCAAGGAGCTACTTAGTTTTAGGGGCTGCCTTAGATTATCTGCTGGGATAGAACTCTTCTCATGCCATCACTTTTGCAGAGAACTTCTGTAGCAGAGGTTGCAAACTGGCAACCTGTGGTTAGATTTGACCTGTATACATATTTTGTTTGGTTTACACAATATTTTTATTGTCTTAAAAATGTACACAGACTTCTGAGTTTCTGACTTAACCTTGAAAAATTGGAAGATCTGTCAACAGCAAGCCCATATTCATTTATAGCAGTAACCAGCTGAAACTTTTAGGTGGGATGTGTTTCCTAGTTCTCCATAGTCTGCCCTGCTGTCTTGCTTTGCTCTTTATTTTTATGGCCCTGTAGACATTTAATTTTCTGATTCTTACTTTATTGAGGTTTTGAATATTGTCTCCCCCAAACCAGTAAATGACATATTGGGATGGGGGAGGATGGCCAGAAATTGACAGAGGAGTTTGTGGGCAAGTAAATACTAAAACCTATTTCTAAGGATGAGCCATACTTGATCGTAATGAATAGAATGATAAATGAAATTAAAAGATGAGGTGAAATTCAGCTTAGCTCCTTGAATATTTAGGCATCTACTATGTATTAGGTACTGTATTAGAAATTACCACATTGGTGATAGAAAATTAGCTGGCCAGCTTTATGAAATACTGTAGAAGAACCCTTTTTACTTGTAATGTGAAGCTGTTGTTCAAGAGAGTGGTTGGATGAGAAAGGAAATATAGGCATTATTTTCTCAAACATTTATTGAGCCCTACCATGTATTCTGGAAACTGGCTAGAACTCTGCAAGGTACCAAGATTAATCTAGCCAAGGTTTGTATGCTGAGGAATGTCTGTAATGTGTTATGGAGCTGGGATAGTAGAGAATGGTACCTGAAAGAGGTGGCCTGTGAACGAAACTGCCAAGAATAGTTAGTATCTTAATACTTGGAGATGAGACAGTGCTGTATTTTCCAGGCTGAGTGAAAGCATAAGCACAGAGGTGGGTATTTAGGAGATGGTAAAGAGTCCACTTTGCTTGGAGAACAGGATTGTTATAAGGGTGTTGTTGGAATTGAGGCTGGAAATGGAGATGAACAACAGTAACAATAATAGATAAAATAAAACCCAAAATAAATAAAACTTTAAAAAAATTAATAGTAGTAGTGGCTTTTTTCCCCCCAGTGTTCTTTGGGTAGGGTGTTTTGTTTTGTTTTTAAATAGAACCAGGGTCTTACTCTGTTGCCCAGGCTGGAGTGCAGTGGCATGATTATAACTCATTGCAGTCTTTAATTCCTGGGCTCAAGTGATCTCCTGCCTTGGTCTCCCAAATTGCTAGGATTATAGGCACAAGCCATATGCCTGGCCAATGGCTCACGTTTTTTGCATGCTTACTATTTGCAAGATAATGTGCTAATAAGCATTTCATAAGTAGCATTTTATTTAATCCTTACAACAACCTGATGAGGTAGGCACTGTTTTTTAATCCCTTTTTACATATAAAATGAGGAAGAGAGCTAACAATTGATACAGAAAGTATTTGAGTCCAGGTAATCTAATTTCAAAGCCTATCTTCCTAATCTCTGCATACCATATAATCAAATCATGGAAGGCTTTGAATACCCATTTCTATTCCAAGCTGGGAAGTTTGAACTTGATTGACTAGATAGTGGGAAGTCATCAAATGTTTTTCGCCAGTGATGTGATGAAAGCTGTACATTAGGAAAGGAAGCCTGATCGTGAAGTATAGGATCAGCATGGGGAGAAAGGAGAGATATGAAGCTAGTTTACTCTCTTACTTCTCACTAGATTGGGTGGGTGCTCCTTTAGGACTGGGCTGGTGTCTGTCTCTGCCTTCCTCCTTCCCTCCCTTCAGCTCCAGTGTCTGCCTATTTTGATGTCTGGTATATTCATTTATTTTTTTAAATGTGATCTTTTTCTACCTCATCTTATTCTAAAAAGGGCATAAAGTAGCTGCCTAGGAGCTCAATAAACATTCTGAGTTAATTAGTAAATAACTAGAGTTATATTTAGATGTATATACAAATGAAAGACTATGGCTTTGATGGAAGGAGGAATGCAGCCCTAGAGTTGGTCATATGCTTTATTTGATATACAAACTCTATAAAGCAGAAGGCCAGGACCATACCTTTACCTTGTGATGAATTGTGTATTCTATGTCAGTTATAATATTCATTATCAGTTAATAAATTAACTATATCAGTTAATATTAATGAGCACCAAATTCAGAGGGTATTCATACTTTAAATAGATATTTCAGTTTGTATTTAGCATTAACCAGCTGCAACCCCGCCCCCCCCGCGCCACACACACAAAGGCAACAAAAATTCCCATTAATCAGCTCCTTTACTGATATTGAATCTGTTGAGTATCAGTTCCATAGTACCCATTTATGTACATTTTCTTTTGCTTTTGCTTTTGTGTGTGTGTGTGTGTGTGATGGAGTCTCACTCTTGCCCAGGCTGGAGTGCAGTAGTGAGATCTTGGCTCACTGCAACCTCCGTCTCCTGGGTTCAAGTGATTCTCCTGTCTCAACCTCCTGAGTAGCTGGGACTACAGGCAACTGCCACCACGCCCAGCTAACTTTTTTGTAGTTTTAGTAGAGACAGGGTTTGACCATATTGGTCAGGCTGGTCTTGAACTCCTGACCTTAGGTGATCCACCTGCCTCCACCTGCCTCGGCCTCCCAAACTGCTGGGATTATAGGTGTGAGCCACTGCACCCAGCTGCTTTTTTTTTTTTTTTTTTTTTTTTGAGACAGCATCTCACTCCCTTGCCCAGGCTGGAGTGCAGTGGCACGAACTTGGCTCACTGCAACCTCTGCCTTCCAGGTTCAAGTGATTCTCCTGCCTCAGCCTCCCAAGTAGCTGGCTCACGCCTGTAATCCCAACACTTTAGGAGGCCAAGGTGCGTGGATCACTTGAGTTCAGGAGTTTGAGACCAGCCTGGCCAACATGGTAAAACCCCATCTCTACTAAAAATACAAAAATTAGCCAGGCGTGCTGGCATGTGCATCTAATCCCACCTACTTGGGAGGCTGAGGCTTCCATCAATTCTTGGTGCTCCTTGGCTTGTAGCTGCATCACTCCAATCTTTGCCTCTGTTGTCACATGGCGTTTTCCCTGTGTGTCTCTGTGTCCAAATTTCCCTTATAAGGTCACTAGTAGGTCCCACCCTACTCCAGTAGGAGTAACTTCATCTTAATTGATTACCTCTGCAGCGACTCTGTTTCCAAATCAGGTCACATTCTGAGGTACTGAGAGTTAGGACTAACATATTTGGCAGGGACGGGATTGGGGGGCACAAGTCAACACATAACAGGTAGTGTGTGAGATAACATAGAGGCATTAAATTAAAATTTATTAAAATGGTAGGGTAAGATTGCAACAAATGGGGTTAAGGAGAGAGTAACCAAAGGAATGATGGACATAGGAAAATGTAAGGAATATTTAGGTAATGAAATAGTGAGAAGTCTGATTTGCTGGTGTGTTGAGGAGTTGTGGAGAAGTGAAGCCAGCGTTCTTTCTTGGGGCCCTGGATGCCAGGTCTAAGACATTTGAATGTTGCTGAGTGACCAGTGTGTGGGAGCAGGATGGCACTGCATAATTTTGAAATGGTAGATAATTGATTCAAGCTTTGAGTAACTGAGTCAAGTTTTAGAGACATTCTAATATGATCAGGTGATCATGGATAAGTAAACACCCTGTAGAAAAACAGATGGTCAATGACAACACACCCAGCCTCCCTCATTTGCCTCTGCCAGTAACTTTTGCCAGCACAGTAAAGAAGTCTCTCTTCTGTAAAACAACAAACTTTGAGGGTTTTGTTAGCCCTCTCTTCTTGGTGAGTCATCTGTGGGCATTGAGAGATACATCAGCTTTTCAGGGTCTCCGTTCAAAAGCCTCCCCATGGATATTTCAGTGTTAATAGTCATGTCACACTTCATTTGATTTCAAATCATTCTTCAAAATTACCTCTTTTCCATCCTATTCTTTACCTCTTGGTTTTTCTCTGAAACTTCTTCAGTTTTTCCATAATTTTAAAAAATATTGAAAAGAATTGAGGAAAACTGAGTGTTGTTTTAAAATAACAAATAGAATTGAGGAAGACTGTGTACTGTCCAGGCTAATGATATGCTCTTTTTCTGTGTCTTTTTATTTTTAAATTATTATTTAAAAAAAAAAATCGTCTTGCTTTGTCACCCAGGCTGGAGTGCAGTGGTGTGATCATGGCTCACTGCAGCCTCAACCTCCCAGGCTCAAGCGATCCTCTTACCTCAGTCTCCTGAGTGAACACGTGGGACTACAGGTGTTCACCACCTCACCTGGCTTTTTTTTTTTTTGGGTAGAGAATGGGTCTTCCTATGTTGCCCAGGCCAGTCTCAACCTCCTGGGTTTAAGCGATACTCTTGCCTCTCAAAGTGCTGGGATTACAGGCGTGAGCCACTGTGTGTTTTTAATGGTAGCTATGTTGACCTTGCCCAGGATAGTACTGTATTTAAATTGTGAATACTCATTTGAATTGTGGTCAGTAATAGCCCTCAGGTGCTTTCTTTATTTGTGCCTAGGCAGTTCTTCCTGATTTTATATTTGCATTGTTTATACTTTCTCTAATAGCACGTGTCCCCATGAAATTTTAAATATTATGTTTAAGGCTGTACACTGTGGCTCACACCTGTAATCCCAGCACTTTGCAAGGCCAAGGCAGGTAGATCACCTGAGGTCAGGAGTTCGTGACCAGCCTGGCCAACATGGTGAAACCCCGTCTCTCCTAAAAATACAAAAATTAGCCTGGTGTGGTGGCGTGCACCTGTAATCCCAGCTACTTGGGAGGCTCAGGCAGGAAAATTGCTTGAACCTGGGAGGCAGAGGTTGCGGTGAGCCAAGATCATGCCATAGCACTCCAGCCTGGGTGACAAGAGCAAGACTCCTCAAAAAAACAAAAAAAAAATTATGTTTAAATACCTCAAATACATAACTTCTGAGTCATTTTCATATTCATACAGTCTTTACAAATTTAATTAATATAAAGTTTTTTTAGTCTTTTTTCATTTGGCAATATATTGACGTACTTTTCCACATGTCTGTATATTTATCATTTTTAATGGATATATAAAAACCAAAGTCTAAAATACTCTGGTTATTTGGCATTTGGGTGATTTTCAGTTCGTTTTTATTTATATTTTACAATTTTTTTCCCCCAAGATGGAGTCTTACTCTGTCACCCAGGCTGGAGTGTAGTGGCGCGATCTGAGCTCACTGCAACCTCTACCTCCCAGGTTCAAGCAATTCTCCTATCTCAGCCTCCTGAGTAGCTAGGATTACAGGCATGTGCCACCATGCCTGGCTAATTTTTGTATTTTCACGGGATTTTGTATTTCATGGGATTTCACCTTGTTGACCAGGCTGGTCTTGAACTCCTGACCTCGTGATCCGCTCGCCTCAGCCTCCCAAAGTGCCAGGATTATAGGAGTGAGCCACCATGCCCAGCCCTATTTTACAATTCTAAATTGTATTGCTGTAACATCTTTTTATAAATCTTTTTTCTTCCAGTTTTTTTCTTAGAATATATTCCCTAAAATGATTTCATTAGGTCTGAGGCTATCACTTTTTAGCCACATTGTCAGATTATTCTTTAGAACAACTACCAGTTTATAGTGCCACTAGCTACTAGTTAAAATTGAATTTCATAAATTTTTTCTTCTAGTATAATAGCAGTTCTTCAGTTTTGTGGGCTTTTTTTGATATTTTAAATGTTTTATTAAAACTTTAAAACATACAAAAAGTCCCAGAAATAATAGTACAGTGAACCACCGTTATACCCACCGTCTATATTCAACATGTTGTCATATGCTTAATAATATGTTTATTATGTTAAACTTTTTAAAAATAAAGATATCATGATACTATGCCTTTAATATTTTAGCACGCATCACCTACAAGTAAGGATATTCTTTTACATAAACACAATACCATTATTAACACCTAACAAAACAGTAATTTCTTAATATTATCTAACATTAAGTCTGTAAATTTCTCCAGTTGTCTCCAAAATGACCCTTTTTTTTTTTTTTTTTTTTAAGACAGAGTCTCGCTCTGTTGCCCAGGCTGGAATGCAATGGTGCAGTCTCAGCTTACTGCAACCTCTGCCCCGTGGGTTCAAGCGTTTCTCCTGCCTCAGCCTCCCGAGTAGCTGGGATTACAGGTGCCCGCCACCATGCCTGGCTAATTTTTATATTTTCAGTAGAGACAGGGTTTCACCATGTTGGCCAAGATGGTCTCGAACTCCCGACCTACAGTGATCCACCCTCCTCGGCCTCCCAAAATGCTGGGATTACAGGCGTGAGCCACTGCGCCCAGCCTATTTTTTTTTTTTTTTTTTTTTTTCTGAGATGGTGTTTCACTCTTGTCTCCCAGGCTGGAGTGCAATGGCGCGATCTCAGCTCACTGCAACCTCCTCCTCCTGGGTTCAAGCAATTCTCCTGCCTCAGCCTCCCTAGTAGCTGGGATTATAGGGGTGTTCCAACATGCCCAGCTAATTTTATATTTTTGATAGAGACAGGGTTTCACCATGTTGGCCAGGCTGGCCTCCAACTCCTGACCTCATTACAGGTGATCTACCCACTTCGGCCTCCCAATGTGCTGGGATTATAGGCATGAGTCACTGTGACCGGCCATAATTTTAAAATTTTTTTTGTAGAAGTGGGGTCTCCCTGTGTTGCCCAGGGTGGTCTCAAACTCGTCGGCTCAAGCAGTCCTCCTGCCTTGACCTCCAAGGTGCTGGGATTACAGGCGCAAGCTACCATGCCTGGCCTCTTCTAGATTTTATTTCTGTTTTTGTATTAATCATTTGTAATTTTTTTTCTCTTTGTTGCAATTTGGGCACAGATTTATTTCTTTGTTTTTTTTTTATGTAACAAGATGGGAAAAATCTCATTGAGCCTCTGACTTACGGTTTATAATATGTTTATAATATGTGTTGGGATGAGTGGTTTTGTAAATCTCAAGTTTCAGGTTTTACTAATTTATCTTTTGTTTCTTGTACTAAGAAGTTAGGATTGAAATTTAAAAATTAATGTTAATATTCCCTAATCCCTTAAATTGTCTATTATCCCTACCAAGAGCAAACCAGGGTTGTTGTATTGAAATGCCAATCACCTTGACAGGCATTTTGTTGATCCTTTCAGAGCATTAAGTTTCTCTGATTTGGCTGGAGAGCTGCACAAATTTTCCCTTGGGAGCCCCAGATCTGAGAATAAGAAGCATGAAATAGTGTTTTTTTTTTTTTTTTTTTAAGACAGAGTCTCCATCTGTCGCCACGCTGGAGTGCAGTGGTGCAATCTTGGCTCACTGCAACCTCTGCCTCCCAGGTTCAAGAGATTCTCATGCCTCAGCCTCCCAAGTAGCTGGGACTACAGGCACGTGCCACCACGCCCAGCTAATTTTTTTTTGTATTTTTAGTAGATACAGGGTTTCACCATGTTGGCCAGGCTGGTCTTGATCTCTTGACCTTGTGATCCTTTCGCCTTGGCCTCCCAAAGTGCTAGGATTACAGGCATGAGCCACCATGCCCGGCCACCATGAAATAGTTTTATAAGGACCTCATGAAAGGGTATAGGGAGGATGAAATTGGATCTTATAATAGTGATGCCTAGGCAAATTGTCTTTAACAGTGGGCATTTAACTGTTTATTTAGGCACTTTAACAGTGTCTTATAAGTTATCCTGAAACATTTAAGGTTATGTGGTTACAAGGCCAACTTAATTTTTTAAGTACTATAAGTGTAATATTCAGATGGAGGCATTCATGAAATAATGTTGTTTCAATTAACCATTCCACAGTCTTTTTGGTTTCTTGTATAGTAACTTCAGGAGCAGAAAAGTGCCTAGCAGAGTGCTAGTAGGCAGTTGGTAAAGGGTAGTCAAATAAATGCATCCATCGAAAGTTTTGAAATTACAGTAGATTAGAAATTAAGAGAGACTTCTGTTACATATTGAGAGATACATATTTCTCATAAAAATAACTCATGTTCTGTAAATCTGAAATTGATTCATAATATGAGGTTTTTTAAATGCAGGCAAAAGAGTCTCATGATGATAAAGAATCAACAATGTTATTATTAGCCAACTGAGCGGGAGAGGTTGTTGCACCTAGACAACAGATCAGAGGTTTGCATTTGATACAAGCTGAAGAATATGCTTGTATTTATGAAGCAGGTGCCAGAGGAATTCTAGTATTTTTATTTTACAAATCTACTTTAAACATATTTGAATAGAGATAATCATTTGTAAAATGCATTTTAAAAGCATATATATATATATATATATATATATATATATATATATATATATATACACACACGTTGTTGTTGTTATTAAATAGTCCTTGAGTTTTCTTAAACCTGGAAGGAACCTGAGATTCTGTTTCGTCCTAGCTCTGGTGTTCCATCCTCTCATTTTAATACTCTTAGACCAGAGAGATTTATGTCTTGCCCTAAATCATAAAACAACTTTATGGGACAGCCATGACTAAAACCCACTCTGCCATGCTCAGCCTAGCCCTTTTTCCGTTTTATCACCCTATATTTTCGTATCAAAAATAATGCTAGTCTATCAGAATAGGTACACAGTTGATTTTACTACTAATAGTTTGACATATATCTACATTGAAAGCATTTAAAAAAGGATATTGAGGTTAAGAAATGGTTGCGCAGAGTCCGGGCGCGGTGGCTCACGCCTGTAATCCCAGCACTTTGGGAGGCCGAGGTGGGCAGATCACAGGGTCAGGAGATCGAGACCACGGTGAAACCCCGACTCTTCTAAAAATACAAAAAAATTAGCTGGGCGTGGTGGCGGGCGCCTGTAGTCCCAGCTACTCGGGAGGCTGAGGCAGGAGAATGGCATGAACCCGGGAGGCGGAGCTTGCAGTGAGCCGAGATTGTGCCACTGCACTCCAGCCTGGGCGACAGAGCGAGACTCTGTCTCAAATACAAAAAAAAAAAAAAGAAAAAAAAAAATGGTTGCACGGGCGTTAGGCTTTATTTAATTTCCTCATATGGGTGGTACAACAGCTTCAATAGTGCACAGTTATGAACCCAGGACATGTGTTTTCTATTTACTTGTTTGCTTGTTTTTTGCAGTTCTCACTTGTAATACTTATTTTTTTTTCATAGTCTAAGTAGGAAAGTAATGTTAAATTAAAAAGTATAATAATATCAACATTTACAATTTATAACAGAAAGAGTAGGAAAGTGATATGAAGGACTTCATTTGTAGCTAACTATATCTGTGACCTAGGACAAATCATGTAACCTTGACTATTTCTGATACCTGCTTACTTAGAATCTTTCAGAGATTCTGCCCAGGACAAATGTATCTATTGTAAAAATGTGTTAATTGATGTGTAACATACGAAGAAAAGCACACAAATTATAAGGTTAATGAATTATAAAATTAACACACTTGTGTAACCACTACTGTGGTATTTCAAAAGTATATTGAGCCTCTTTGATGATTATAAGCTTTCCTTAATAAAAGCCACTGGACTAGAGATTGTAGATAGGTCATCTGTCTTTTACAACTCTCTCTTTTTTTTTTTTTTTTGAGACAGTCTAGCTCTGTCACCCAGGCTGGAGTGCAGTGGTGCAATCTCCACTCACTGCAACCTCTGCCTCCCAGGTTCAAGCGATTCTCCTGCCTCAGCCTCCTGAGTAGCTGTGACTACAGGAGTGTGCCACCATGCCTGGCTAATTTTTTTTATTTTTAGTAGAGATGGGGTTTCGCCATGTTGGTCAGGTTGGTTTCGAACTCCTTACCTCAGGTGATCCACCCACCTTGGCTTCTCAAAGTGCTGGGATTACAGGCGTGAGCCACAGCACCTGGCCTTTTACAACTCTTCCTAGAATAAAATTAGCAGAATCAGTGGTAGAGAGAAGGAATTTGGCCAATCACAAAAATTTATTTTGAGTAGGTTTATAAGGGTTTATATTTAGTCTTTTCTTCTGTTGTTTCTCTTCTTCCTCTTGCCCTTTTTCGTTTAGGTCCTGGGAGGAATGGAGAGGGGTCCTACTGACTAACTTTTCAGAGAGTGGTCAGAGAGTTCTTAAGCAGGTCTGTTGATTTTGTAGAATACATGAAATTCAATTTATAAAAAGCCTAATTTCAACTTAAAGGAATGGATTACAAATAGACTTTACTTTTTAAAAAGGAGGCATTTTGATCCTAATGTCCATAGGGTATTTTACTTTGGCAAGCGGCATTTGGCATGTGGGTTGGATCAAAACTGACTAAATTAAATAAGATCTGCTTAATAAAAAAGCATTCAAGTCATGTCTTATTAGTTATGTTGAATACATGTAATATGGCAGAATTCTTTATTGGTTCCATGAAAAGTACCAAGAAAAGATGAAAAGGTGAATTTCTCACTTGTCCATAATTCTGTAGGCGAATGGAGGCATGGATAAATCCAAAAAGGAAAATAAGCATTTATTTGGCCTTCTCTCTGATGTTTTCAGAATTCATAACTTTGCAGGGGGAAATCAAGGCTACCTTATGATCTCAGAGAAGGGCAGGTGTATATAGTTGGTTTCATTCAGTTGCCTCTCTCTCTGTCATCTTGAATTAACTTTTTCTTGATCACACAGATAAAACTCTAGCTCAGTGATTTCCCAAACCTGTCTTCACATTGAAATCACCTGTAGAGCTTGGAAAACTGATGCCATTGTCCCTTTTCCCTTCTCCAGCAGATTGTGATTTGATTGCCCTGAGAGTGTGGCCTGGACTTTGGAATTTTTAAAAGATCCCAAGATGATCTAAAGTGCAGACAAGGCTGGGCACGGCAGCTCACGCCTGTAATCCCAGCACTTTGGGAGGTCGAGGCAGGCGGATCACCTGAGGTCAGGAGTTCAAGACCAGGCTGACCAACATGGAGAAACCCTGTCTCTACTAAAAATACAAAATTAGCCAGGCGTGGTTGTTCATGCCTTTACTCCCAGCTACTCGGGAGGCTGAGGCAGGAGAATCGCTTGAACCCGGGAGGCAGAGGTTGCGGTGAGCCAAGATTGCACCATTGCACTCCAGCCTGAGCAACAAGAGCGAAACTCCGACTCAAAAAAAAAAAAAAAAGCACAGACAAGTTTGAGAACCACTGCTAGCTAACGCAGAACTGGCCACTGTGTGATCTGTGACTTTTTTCCCCCCATAAATATTTGGATAAATATTTATAAGTAGAGGGAAAAATATTTTGATTTAAGAATCCTGGCTGGGCACAGTTCCAGCACTGTGATTTGATTTAAGAATCCTGGCTGGGCAGAGTTCCAGGGAAGGTAGGGCAGGAGGATTGTTTGAGGCCAGGAGTTGGAGATCAGCCTGGGCAACACAGCAAGACACTGTTTCTTTTTTTTTTTTTTCTTTTTGAGGCGGAGTCACGTTCTGTTACCAGGCTGGAGTGCGGTGGTGCCATCTTGGCTCACTGCAACCTCCACCTCCCGGGTTCAAGCAATTCTCGTGCCTCAGCCTCCCGAGTAGCTGGAACTCCAGGCGCCTGCCACCACACCCAGCTAATTTTTGTATTTTTAGTAGAGACGGGGTTTCATCATGTTGGCCAAGATGATCTCGAACTCCTGACTTTATGTGATCCACCCTCCTCGGCCTCCCAAAGTGCTGGGATTACAGGCATGAGCCACCAGGCCCCACCAGCAAGATACTGTTTCTACAAAAAAACAAAAACTAAAAAAAAAGGCCGGGCACAGTGGCTCACGCCTGTAATCCCAGCACTTTGGGAGGCCAAGGAGGGCGGATCATGAGGTCAGGGGATCGAGACCATCCTGGCTAACATGGTGAAACCCCATCTCTATTACAGGCTGGGACCTGTAGTCCCAGCCACTTGGGAGGCTGAGGCAGGAGAATGGCGTGAACTTGGGAGGCGGAGTTTGCAGTGAGCTGAGATTGCGCCACTGCACTCCAGCCTGAGCGACAGAGCGAGACTCCATTTCAAAAAATAAAAAAATAAAAAAGGAAATTGCCAGGCAGTTTATTCAGCAGGATTTCCATGTAGGGTACAATAGTTATTTATTGTTGCATAACAGATTACCACAAATTTAGCAGTTTAAAACAACATACATTTTTATTATGGCATGGGTTTCCATGGGTCAGTAATCGGCATAGCCTAGATGGGTCTTCTGTTTCAGGGTCTCTCACAGGAGGTAGTCAAGGTGTCAGCCAGGGCTGGTGTCTCATCTTAGCGCTTGGCTGAGGAATAATCTGTTCCAAACTAACTTGGTTGGTGACAGAATTCTCTTCTTGAAGGGATGTTGAATTGAAGGGCTTGGTTTCTCACTGGCTGATGGCTGGAGGTTGCTCTGAATTCCTTTCCATGTAGCTTCTTCAACATCACAAAGCTGAGAAAGGAATCGCAAGTCTCCAAGGAAGATGGAAGTCACAATTTTTTATAATCATGGAGTGGCACCCTATCACATTTACCATAGTCTGTTAGTTAGAAGCAAATCACCAGGCTAGTCCATACTCAGGAGGAAGAGATTACACAAAGGCATGAACACCAGGAGGCTGGAGTAATTGGTGGCCATTTTACAAGTCTGTCTACCACAGACTTCTTTAGACAAAACAATCCTAAAATTTGTATGGCAGGCACCACAAAAGACCTTGAGTAGCCAAAGCAACCCTGAGCAAAAAGAGCAAAGCTGGAGGCAGTACACTTCTTGACTTGAAAGTATACAAAACTATTGTAACCAAAACAGCATGGCGCTGGCATAAAAACAGACACATAGACCAATGAAACACCATAGAGAACCCAGAAATAAATCCACACATTTACAGCCAACTGATTTTCAACAGAGACACCCAAAACATACATTGATAAAAAGACAAACTCTTCAATGCATGTGCTGAGAAAACTGGATATCCACATGGAGAAGAATGAAACTAGACCCCTATGTCTCACCATATACAAAAATCAACTCAAAATGAGCTAAAGACTTAAATGTAAGACCTGAAACTATGAAACCACTAAAAGAAAACATAGAGGAAACACTTCAGGACATTGGTCTGTGCAAAGATTTTATAGATAAGACCTTAAAAGCACAGGCAACAAAAACAAAAGTTGACAAATGGGATTATATCCAGTTAAGAAAGCTTCTGCACAGCAAAGGAAACAGAGTGAAGAGATAACCTGCAGAATGGGAGAAAATATTTGCAGACTATTCATGTGACAAGGGATTAATATTTGGAATAAACAAGGAACTGAAATGTTTCAACAGCAGAAAAACAGTCTGATTTTAAAATTGGGTACTTGATCTGAATAGACATTTCTCCAAAGGAAATGTAAAATTGTCAACAAGTATATGAAAATCTGCTTAACATCACTAGTCATCAGGAAATGCAAATCAAAACCACAATGAGACATTATTTCACCCCAGTTAAAATAGTGGCTATTACCAAAAAGATGGAGAAAAGGTAACTATTATATACTGTTGATTGGAATGTAAATTAGTATAGCCATTATGGAAAATAGATGGAGGTTCGTTAAAAAGCCAAAAAGAGGGCTGGGCGCAGTGGCTCACGCCTGTAATCCCAGCACTTTGGGAGGCTGAGGCGGGTGGATCAGGGCTGAGGTCAGGCGTTCGAGACTAGCCAGGCTACTATGGTGAAACCCTGTCTCTACTAAAAATACAAAAATTAGCTGGGCACAATGGCGGGCGCCTGTAATCCCAGTTACTAGGGAGGCTGAGGCAGGAGAATCTCTTGAACCTGGGAGTTGGAGGTTGCAGTGAGCCGAGATCACACCACTGCATACTAGTCTGGGGCCTAGGCAACAGAGTAAGACTCCGTCTCAAAAAAAAAAAATCTAAGACGAGAACTACCATATGATCCAGCAATCCCACTAATAGGTATATATTCAAAGGAAAGGAAATCAGTATGTCGAAGAGACATCTGCATTCTCATGTTTATTGCAGCACTATTCACAATAGCCAAGATAGACAATCAACTTGTGTCCATCAGTACATGACTAGATAAAGAAAATGTGGTATATATACCATAAAAGAATGAAATCTTGTCATTTGTAGCAACATGCATCAGCCTGGAGGACATTACATTAAGTGAAATAAGCCAGCACAGAAAGATAAATGTCATATGTTCTTATATGTGGAAAGTAAAAAAAGTTGATCACAATAGAAGTAGAGAGTAGAATAGGCCAGGTGTGGTGGATCACACCTGTAATCCTAGCACTTTGAGAGGCCAGGGTGGGTGGATCGCTTGAGCCCAGGAGTTGGAGATCAGCCTGGGCAACATGGCAAAACCTCATCTCTACTAAAAATACGCAAGAAAATTAGCTGGGTATGGTAGTGTGCGCCTGAAAATCCAGCTACTAGGGAGACTGAGGCACAAGAATTGCTTGAAACCAGGAGGCAGAGGTTGCAGTAAGCTGAGATTGTACCACTGCACTCTAGCCTGGGTGACAGAATGAGACTGTCTCAAAAAAAAAAAAAAAAAGGTTATAAGAAATAGAGAGTAGAACAGTGGTTACTAAAGTCTGGGAAGAGCAGGGGAAGGGTAAAAAGGAGAGACTGGTTAATGGATAAAAAATTATAGCTGGATAGGACGAATAAGTTCTAGTGTTCTCTAGCACTGTAGGATGACTATAGATAAAAATAATTTATTGTATATTTTCAAATAGCTAGAAGAGAGGATTTTGAATGTTCCCAACAGAAATAATAAATGAGGTGATGGATGTGCTAATTAATTACTCTGATTTGATTATTACACATTGTATACATGTATCAAAATATACTGTACCCCATATATATGTACAGTTATGTGTGATTAAAATAATTTTTTTGAAAAAGAAAGCTGAAGTAACATGTTTTATATATTTTATATTTAAAATATAAATATTTCTCATGATGTTAAATATTCTCAAAAACATTAGTCTCAATGGGAAGCAATATTTGAGTATATTTAAATTGTTTAACCGCTTCTGTTGTTGAACCATCAACAGAATATTTTGACGAACTTTTTTTTTTTTTTTTTGAGACAGGGTCTCACTCTGTTACCCACGCTGGAGTACAGTGATGCAGTCATGGCTCACTGCAGCCTCAACCTCCCAGGTCCAAGCGATCCTCCCACCTCCGCCTATTGAGTAGCTGAGACCACAGGTGTGCCACCACACCCAGCTTGCTTATTTATTTATTTATTTATTTGTTTGTTTATTTATTTATTTATGACAGGGCCTCCCTCTGTCACCCAGGCTGGAGTGCAGTGGCGCGATCTCGGCTCACTGCAACCTCCACCTCTTGGGTTCAAATGAGTCTCCTGCCTTAGCCTCCTGAATAACTGGGACTACAGGCACCTCCCACCACGCCTGGCTGTTTTTTGTATTTTTAGTAGTGATGGCATTTCACCATATTGGTCAGACTGGTCTCCAACTCCCGACCTCAGGTGATCTGCCTGCCTCAGCCTCCCAAAGTGCTGGGATTACAGGCGTGAGCCACCACGCTTGGCCTGAATTTTATTTTTGTAGAGATGGAATCTCACTGTGTTGTCCAAGCTGTGATGACAGTTTTTTTCTTTTTTCTTTTTTTTTTTTTTTTTTTCCAAACGGTGTTTCTCCCTGTCACCCAGGCTGGAGTGCAGTGGCGCAACCTCCACCTCCCGGGTTCAGGCATTTCTCCTGCCTCAGCCTCCTAGTAGCTTGGATTACAGGTGTGTGCCACCACACCCAGCTAATTTTTTGTATTTTGGGTAGAGACGGGGTTTCATGATGTTGGCCAGGCTGGTCTCTCGAACTCCTGACCTCAAGTGATCCGCCCGCCTCAGCCTCCTAAAGTGCTGGGATTACAAGTGTGAGCCTCTGCACCTGTCAGTGATGAACTTCTTTGAATATAAATCTTTGACCATAAAATCAGTTATTTCATTAGGTTAGATTCCTAGATTGTTAAGCTTATGGTTAAGATGTTAAGGATAATTCTATTTCCTTATATTTAAGCAAAATGTAAATGTTAATCTATTTCATTGTACATTGCCGCAATTATTTTATTTTTAAATCTTCCAGTTTGATGAAAAAAGACACATTTCACTTTGTTTTTCTTTTTTTCTGGTTTTTTTTTTTTTTTTTTTTTTAAGACCAAGTCTTGCTCTGTCACCCAGGCTGGAGTACAGTGGTGCCATATTGGCTCACTGCAACCTCTGCCTCTGAGTTCATGTGATTCTCCTGCCTCAGTCTCCCGAGCAGCTGGGATTACAGGTGCGGGCCACCACATCCCGCTAATTTTTGTATTTTTAGTAGAGACGAGGTTTCACCATGTTGCCCAGGCTAGTCTTGAACTCCTGACCTCAAGTGATGCAGTCGCCTCGGCCTTCCAAAGTTCTGGGATTACAAGTGTGAGCCATCATGCCTGACCTGTTTTTCTTTGACTGCTTATGAAGTGTAGCAAGCTTTTTGATCATTGATTATTTTCATTTCTAATTTTATAAATCGCTGGGCATGGTGGCTCATGCTTGTAATCCCAGCACTTTTGGAGGCTGAGGTGGGTGGATCACTTGAGCCCAGGAGTTGGAAACCAGCCTGGGCAACATGATAAAACCCCGTCTCTACAAAAAATACGAAAATTAGCCAGGCACGGTGGAGGCTGAGGTGGGAGGATCACTTGGGTCCAGCTACTCGGGAGGCTGAAGTGGGAGGATCACTTGGCTGCATTGAGCTGGGAATTGTGCCACTGTCCTTTAGCCTGGGCAGCAGGGTGAGACTCTGACTCAAAAAACTAAAACAAAAATGTATAATTCTCAACTTGCATTTTGCCTTTCAATTCATGTGCATTTTGACTTGCAAAAATTTTAAAATAATGTAATTATATAATTAAACCTATATTTTGCCTAGTTGTTTCACAGTTCATGAACTGATATATTTTAATATGTTACCAATATATGGATCATAGTATTATTTCATTTTTATATTTTCACGAATTTTTTTTTTCTTTTTTTTGAGACGGAGTCTTGCTCTGTTGCCAAGCTGGAGTGCAGTGGTGCAATCTCGGCTCACTGCAACCTCCGACTCCCTGGTTGAAGTGATTCTTCTGCCTCAGCCTGCCAAGTAGCTGGGATTACAAGCATGCGCCGCCACGCCCAGCTAATTTTTGTATTTTTAGTAGAGACGGGCTTTCACCATGTTGGCCAGGATGGTCTCGATCTCCTGACCTTGTGATCTGACTGCCTCGGCCTTCCAAAGTGCTGAGATTACAGGTGTGAGCTACTGTGCCCAGGCTAATTTTGTATTTTTAGTAGAGATGAGGTTTCTCCATCAGGCTGGTCTTGATGGACCAGGCTGGTCTTGAACTCGTGAACTCAGGTGATCTGCCTGCCTTGGCCTCCCAGAGTGTTGGGATTATAGGCGTGAGCCACCGCACCCAGCCTATGAATGATTTTTTAATGTGTTGTTGAATTTGATTTGTCAGTATTTTGTTGAGGATTTTTGCATTAGTGTTTATCACTGTGTTTATCATCTTTTTTTGATGTTTCTTTGGTTTTGGTATCAGGGTAATATTGGCCTTGTAGAATGAGTTTGGAACTATTCTCTTCACTATTTTTTGGAATAGGTTGAATAGGATTGGAATTAGTTCTTCCTTAAATGTTTGGTAGAATTCAGCAGTGAAGCCATTGGATCCCAGGCTTCTTTTTTATTGTGGCTTTTCCTTATGGCTTTGATCTTGTTTTTTGTTTTGTTTTGTTGTGTTTTGTTTTTGAGATGGAGTCTCTGTCGCCGAGGCTGGAGTGCATTGGTGCAATCTTGGCTCATTGCAACCTCCACCTCCTGGGTTCAAGTGATTCTCCTGCCTCAGCCTCCCGAGTAGGTGGGACTGCAGGCACGTGCCACCACGCCTGGCTAATTTTTGTATTTTTAGTAGAGACAGGGTTTCACCTGATCTTATTACTTGTTACTGGTCTGTTCAGGTTTTGGATTTTTTCATGGTTAATCTTGGTAGGTTGTATGTGTCTAAGTATTCATTTCTTCTAAGTTTTCCAATTTATTGGCATATAGTTGCTTATAGTAGCCTCTAACGATCCTTTGAATTTCTGAAGTATCAGTTGTAATGTCTCCTTTTTCATCTCTGATTTTATTTGTTTGGGTCTTCTCTCTTTTTTTGTTAGTCTGGTTAAAGGTTGTCAACTTTGTTTATCTTTTCAAAAAGGCAGCTTTTCATTTCACTGATCTTGTGTATTCTTTCAATTTCATTTATTTCTGCTCTCATCTTTATTATTTCTTTTCTTCTACTAATTTTGGGTTTGGTTTGCTCTTGCTTTTCTAATTCTTTAAGATACATTGTTAGGTTGTTTATTTGAAATTTTTCTACTTTTTTAATGTAAATGCCTATAGCTATAAACTTCCCTCTTAGTCCTGCTTTCACTGTATCTCATAGGTTTTGGTATGTTGTGTTTTCATTATCATTTATTTCAAGAAATTTTCCAATTTCCTCCTTAATTTCCTCATGGACCCACTGGTCATTGAGGAGCATAGTGTTTAATTTCCATGTGTTTGTATAGTTTCCAAAATTTCACTTATTATTGATTTTTAGTTTTGTTGTGGTCATAGAAGATACTTGATATTATTTCAATTAAAAAAAATTTTAATACTTGTTTTGTAGCCTAACATATGGTCTGTCCTTGAGAATGATCCATGTGCTGAGGAGAAGAATGTGGATTCTGCAGCCATTGGATTAAATGTTCTGTAAATATCTTATTAAGTTCATGTAGTCTGTAGTGCAGATTACATCTGATTTTTCTTGGTTGATTTTCTGTCTAGATCATCTGTCCAGTGCTGAAAATGGGATGTTAAAATCTCCAGCTCTTATTGTATTGGGGTCTGTCTTTCTCTTTGGCTCTAATAATATTTACTTTATATATCTGGGTGCTCCAGGATTGTGTTCATTTATATTTATAATTGTTATATCTTCTTGCTGAATTGACCCCTTTATCATTATATAATAACCTTCTTTGTCTCTTTTTTATAGTTTTGTCTTGAAATCCATTTTGTCTGATCTAAGTATAGCTACTCCTGCTCTTTTTTGGTTTCCGTTTGCATGGAATATTTTTTGTCCATCCCTTTGTTTTCAGTCTGTATGCGTCTTTGTAGGTGAAGTGTGTTTCTTGTAGTCAACAGATCATTGGGTCTTGTTTTTTGTTGTTGTTGTTTGTTCAGCCACTTTCTATGTCTTTTCATTGGAGAATTTAGTCCATTAACATTCAATGTTAGTATTAATAAGTAAGGACTTATTCCTGCCGTTTTGTTATTGGTTTTCTGGTTGTTCTGTGGTCTTCTTTTCCTTCTTCCCTTCCTTCCTGTCTTCCTTTTAGTGAAGGTGATTTTCTCTAGTGGTATGTTTTAATTTACTTTTTATTTCTTATCTGTTGTTTTTTTTATTTGAGTTTATCATGAGGGTTGCAAATAATATCTCATAACCATTATTTTAAATTGATGACAACACTGATTGCATAAACAAAGAGAAAACTAATAAAAACTCTACATACTAACTTTGTTCCCCCCACTTTTAAACTTTTTGTTTGTATTTTTATCTTATTGTACTGTCTGGAAAAGTTGATGTAGTTATTATTTTTAATTGGTCTCTTAGTCTTTCTACTTAAGATATGAGTAGTTTATACACTACAATTACAGTGTTATAATATTCTGTGTTTCTCTGTGTACTTACTATTACCAGTGAGTTTTGTACCTTCAGATGATTTTTATTGCTCATTAACGTCCTTTGCTTTCAGATTGAAGAATTCCCTTTAGCGTTTCTTGTAGGACAGATCTGATGTTGATGAAATCCCTCAGCTTTTGTTTGGGAAAGTCTTTATTTCTCCTTCATGTTTGTAGGATATTTTCACTGCATATACTATTCTAGGGTAAATGTTTTTTTCCTTTCGCACTTAGAATATGTCATACCACTCTCTCCTGGCCTATAGGGTTTCCACTAAAAAGTCTGCTGCCAGATGTATTGGAGCTTCATTGTATTTTTTAAAATTGTTATTTGTTTCTGTTGTCTTGCTGCTTTTAGGATCCTTTCTTTATCATTGACCTTTGGGAGTTTAATTATTAAATGTCTTGAAGTAGTACTCTTTAGGTTAAACTGGCTTATGTTCTATAACTTCCTTATACTTGAATATTGATATCTTTCTCTAGGTTTGGGAAGTTCTCTGTTATTATTCATTTGAATAAACTTTCTGCCCCTCTCTTTCACTCTACCTCCTCTTTAAGGCCAGTAACTCTTAGATTTGCCCTTTTGAGGCTATTTTGTATTAATAGAACTTGTAGATGTGCTCCATTCTTTTGTCTCCTCTGCCTGTGTATTGTCAAAGAGGCTGTCTTCAAGCTTACCATTTTTTTCTTCTTCTTGATCAATTCTGCTGGTAAGAGACTGATGCATTCTTTAGTATGTCAGTTGCGTTTTCAATCCAGAATTTCTGCTTGATTATTTTTAATTATTTCAGTCCCTTTGTTAAATTTATCTGATGGGATTCTGAATTCCTTCTGTGTGCTATCTTGAATTTCATTGAGTTTCCTCAAAACAGCTGTTTTGAATTCTCTGTCTGAAAGGTCACGTATCACTGTCTCTCTGGAATTAGTCTCTGGTACCATATTTAGTTCATTTGGTGAGGTCATGTTTTCTTGGATTACCTTGATGTTTGTGGATGTTTGTTGGTGTCTAGGCATTGGAGAGTTAGGTATTTATTATAGTCTTTACGGTCTGGGCTTGTTTTTACCCATCTTTCTTGCGAAGGCTTTCCAAGTATTCAAAGGGACTTGAGTGTTGTGATCTAGGTCTCTTGTCACTGCATTTGTATCTACATTAGGTGGCACCCCAAGTGTAGTAAAACTGTGGCTCTTGCAGACTCATAGAGGTACCACCTTGGTGGTCTTAGGTAAAATCCAGAATAATTCTCTGGATTACCAGGGAGTGACTCTTGTTCTCTCCTCTTAATCTCTCCCAAACAACTGAATTTTGTCTGTCTATGCTGAGCTACCTGGAGCTAGGGGAGAGGTTACACAAGCACCCCTGTGGCCACCCCACCACCAAAACTACACTGGGTCAGACCTAAAGCCAGCACAGCACTGGGTCTCTCGCCCAAGGCCTGCAGTAACTACCACCTGGCTACCACCTGTGTTCTTCACTCAAGGCCCTAGGGCTTTACAGTCAGCAAGTGGCAAAGCCAGCCATGCTGTGACCTTCCCTTCAGGGTGGCAAGTTCTCTCCAGCCCTGGGTGGGTCCAGAGATGTTCGGAAACCAGGGCCTGAAGTCAGAAACCTTAGGAATCTATCTAGTGCTTTGTTCTGCTGCAGCTGAGCTGGCACCCAAGTAACAAGACAAAGTCCTTCCCGTTGTTTCGTCCTCTTTCTGCAAACAGAGGCATCTTTCCCTACAGCCGCCACCACCCCAGACCTGCAGCAAGCACCACCTGGCTACTGCCAGCGTTCACTCAAGGCCCGAGGGCTCTTGAGTTAGGTTGTGATGAATGCTGCCAGGCCTAGGACTCTCCCTTCAGGACAATGGGCTCTTGTCTGGCCCAGGGCAGGCCCAGAGCCTTTTTGAAAATACACAGTCAGAGGAGACAAAAGAAAAAAGAATGAAAATGCCATCCAAGAACCAAGGCCTGGAATTGGGGACCCCAAGAGCCTGCTTAGTGCTCTACATAGCCCAAATAGTAAGGGGAACTTTGTCTTGTAGCTTAGTGTCTCTGGTACCTAAGCTGGAAGCTCCGTCTCCCAGGCTGGAGTACAGTGGTGTGATCTTGGCTCACTGCAGTTGCTGCCTCCCAGGTTCAGGTTCAAGCAATTCTTCTGTCTCAGCCTCGTGAGTAGCGGGACTACGGGCATGCACTACCACGCCCACCTAATTTTTGCATTTTTAGTAGAGATGGGGTTTTACCATGTTGGCCAGGCTGGTCTCGAACTCCTGACCTCAGGTGATCTATCCACCTCAGCCTCCCAAAGGGCTGGAATTATAGGCATGAACCACCATACCCAGCCCCTTTACTCCTCTTTCTTTTCTCAAGCAGAAGGAGTCTCTCCCTGTAGCCACCACAGCTGGGAATGTGCTGGGTCATACTTGAAAACAGCATGTCTCAGTCTCACCCATGGCCCCACGGCAAATACCACCTGGCTACCAGTGCTGATTATTTGGGGCCTCATGGGTCTTTAGTCAGCAAGTGATGAATGCTGCCAGGGCTGAGTCCTTCCTTTCAAGGCAGTGGGTTCCCTTCTGGCCCAGGGTATGTCTAGAAATGTCATCCAGGAGCTAGGGCCTAGAATGGGGACTTCAGGACTCTGCCCTCTCCTACTGTGGCTGAGCTGGTATCCAAGTTGCAAGACAAAATCCTCTTTTACTCTTCCCTCTCCTCTCCTCAAGCGGAGGGAAGGAGTCTTTCCAGGAGCTGTGAGCTGTGCTGCCTGGGTTTTGGGAAGAGGTGGCACAATTACTCCCTTGGCCATGCTGGCTGATGGTCCAGGTTCTTATCATGAGTCAAATGACTCATGGGGAATTGTGGCCAGAGGAGCCCCCTTCAAAAAAGGAGATAAAAAGCAGGAGACATTTTTGTTGTTGCATATCTGAGATGGGGTAAGAGTAGAAATATTGATACTAAGGGTTTAAGAGGTTTTATTGATAGCTAACTTTTGTTTTCAATAGGTAATATATTCACATGGTTCAAAAAGAAAAACATTATTCAAAAAGATACATAGCGAGAGGTCTTGATCTCACCCTCAGCTCCCATGGACCTTCTTTATGGTCTTTTTCTTCCAACCTTTTTTTTTTTTTTTTTGAGACGGGAGGCTCGCTCTTTTGCCCAGGCTGGAAAGCAGTGGAATTCCGGCATGCTGGAATGCTGATCAGGGCACACTGCAGCCTCAGTCTCCTCAGCTCAAGTGATCCTCCCAATTCAGTCTCCTGAGTAGCTGGGACTACAAAACCCAGTCGATTATTTATTTATTTATTTATTTATTTATTTATTTATTTATTTATTTTAGTTGAAACAATATCTCACTGTGTTGCCTGGGCTGGTCTCGAACTTATAGGCTCAGGCTGGAGCTCAGTGATACAATCACGGCTCGCTGTAATCTCTGCCTCCCGGGCTCAAGTGATTCTCCCACCTCAGCCTTCTGAGTAGCTGGGACTACAGGCACACACTACCACACCTAGCTAATTTTTTGTATTTTTTTGTAGAGGCAGGACTTCACCATGTTGCCCAGGCTGATCTCAAATTCCTGGGCTCAAGCAATCTGCCCTCCTCAGCATCCCCAAAGTGATGGGATTACAAGCGTGAGCTGCTATACCTGGTTCTAACTTTTTTAATATGAAAAATTTCAGGTCGGGTGCGGTGGCACACACCTATAATCCCAGCACTTTGGGAGGCCGAGGCAGGAGGATTGCTTGAGCCTAGGAGTTTGAGATAAGCCTGGGCAACATAGGGAGACCCTGTCTCTACAAATAATCAAAAAATTAGCTGGGCATGGTAGTTGTGCACCTGTAGTCCCAGCTACTCTGGGGCTGAGGTGGGAGGTTACTTTAGCCCAGGAGTTTGAAGCTGCTGTGAGCTGTGATCATGCCATGGCACTCTACCCTAGGTGACAGAGCAAGACTCTGTCTCAAAAAAAAAAAAAAAAAAAAAAAATTCAAACATAAAGAAAAGTTGAAACAATAATACCATGAACACCATGTAGTTTAAACAAGTGTTAACATTTTGTCATATTTGTAATATCTACCTTTGTTGAATAATTTGAAAACAAGCTGCAGACATAATGACACTTTATAACCCTGTGCTTTAGCATGCATCTTCTAAGAATAAAGAACATTCTCTACCTAATTACAAATAACATTACCACACCCAAGAAAATTAAAAATACTGCCCTAATACTTTCTACTCAGTTCACATTCAGTTTCCCCCAGCTGCCTAAAAAATTATTTTATAACTGTTTTCTTCAAACCAGATCTGAGTAACATTTCTGCAATTGGTTGTTATGACTCTCAGTCTCTTTTAATCTAGAACTCTATCCTTCCCCTATTTTTTCCCCCAAGATTTTGGCTTTTTGAAGAGACCAGACCAGTTTTATTGTAGCAAGTTCCATATTCTAGTTCTGTCAGATTATGTTTTCTTGTGATTTTTCTTGTTGCTCTATCTCTTGAATTCCTATGAAGGAGAAATTACGTTGAAGACTTGTTTAGACCTAGGTTAGGCACTTTTGGTAATAATACATCATAACTTAGGCTGTGTACTTAAAGTTACATCACATCAAGAGGCATAAATGAAGAGTCTCACTCTGATTGTTGCTGAGTTTGATCACTAGGTTAAGCTGGTGACTGTCACATCTTCCCATTATAATGGTACTCAGTTTTTCCCCTTTGCAATTCGGAAGTAATCTCTGGAATGATCCTTTGGCACTGTGGTAACCTGTTTTCCAACAATTTTCGATCCTGCAAAAATGATTTTTAGCAACCTGTGATCATCCTTGCCTGAATCATTTATTTCATTCAGGGTTGCAAAATGGTGATTTTGAAATTCTTTCTTTGTTTCTACATTTATTAACTGATAGTCTTCTGTAAAAGAGAGCTTTGCCACTCTACTGAGGCTGAACCCTTCTAAAAAGGCTGTAAATTGCTTATTTCTTTCTCTTTAATTCTCAATCTTCAGAATAAGTCATTAATGTCATAGTTACCTCCAATGATGGGAAGAGGTGTTTTTTTGTTTTTTCACTCTCTGAGTTATTGCTGGAGATTCATGGATGCTTATTCATGATATCAATTTTAGTCATTATTCTCTTTTGGTACTCAGATTGTCTCAAATTTGCCCAGTGGAAAACCCTTAAAACTGGCTCCTGTGTTCTTGTAACACACTCCTCATTAGTATGAGTGCTTCCTTCCCTCTGGTATAACATCATTTTTTAAATTCACCTTGTAAGATAACCATTTTTATTGGTCTCATATTTCTTTCTAGAGTATTTTAGCACTAGCATATATAAAATAATTTTTCTCTCCTTTCCCCCAAAAAAGTAGCACAAGGTACTCATTGGTTTACTCTGTTTTTTTCTCTCAAAAATATGTCTTGGAGATCTTTTTGTGTCAGTACACAGACAGCATTTTCCTTCTTGCTTTTTTTTTTTGTTTGTTTCATTTTTATGGATGTTCTATAATTTAAATCAGTCCCATTGATGGACATCTGGGTAATTTCCTAACTTTTCTATTACAAGCAGTGCTGTAGTGCATAACACTATACATATGTCATCTTATATGGTGATAAGTGTATCTGTAGGATTGCTATCCAGAAGTGGAATTGCTAGGTTAATAGTTTATGCAATTGTAATTTTTTTTTAAGAGATGAAGTTTCACTGTGTTGCCCAGACTGGAGTGCAGTGGCTATTTACAGATGCTATTATAGCTCACCACAGCCTTGAACTCCTGGCCTTAAGTAGTCCTCCTGTCTTAGCCCCTCAAGTACCCAGGATTACAGGTGTGTGCCAGCACACCCAGCTTGTAATTGTGATTTTGAAAGACATTACCTAATTGCTGGTGTTGTACCAATTTGCACTACTGCCAGCAGTGAATAAGAGTGCCTGTTTCACCATAACCTTTCTGGGAACAGTAAATTATCAAATTTTTGGAGTTTTGCTAATCTGATGAGTGAAAAATTGTTTTTTGCTTCTTTTGTGTGAGGGTAAACGTCTTTTCATATGTTGAATGTTCATTTGTATTTCTTTTTCTGTGAATTTCCTGATCATATTCTGTGTCCATTTTTATACATTTGTCCAAATTGATCTTTTTATTTTATGTGTTTGTATAAGCATATACACATGCACATACCTATGCATATATTTTTTCTATATCATTCTATATAGGGAGATTTGTTCTCGTATCACCGATATGATTGCAAGTATTTTTTTCTTAGTTTGTTGTTTTTTTGACTTACAATGTTTTTTGCTTTGCAGAATTGATTTTTTTTTGCATTTGAACTTATCAGTCTTTTCTCTTATGGCTTTATTATTATTTTTTTTTAGAGAAAGGATCTAGCTTTCTTGCCCAGACTGGATTGCAGTGGCATGATCATAGCTCACTGTAACCTCAAACTCTTGACCTGAAGTGATCCTCCTGCTTTAGTCACCTGAATAGCTGGGACCACCAGCATACACCACCATGCAAGTTCCATGCATAAGTTTTATATCTACAGTAAAGAATATTTCAAGACTTAAACTGAAAATTTAATGCAAAATATAATGTATAGATATTATGGATAAAATAGGAAAAAAACTTATACCTAAAACTTCGTGAAGTTTAAAAAGCTAAATTTGAAATCCTATTAGAAAAGCAGGTCTTATATTTTGTATGTGTACAAAATATTTTGTTTTGGGCTCTAAGCATATGCAGATAGTGTGACCTGATGTTAATTAGTCTTGACAGAATTAAGAATGAAGGTATAGAGAGGGCTCTAAGGCTTAAAGTGACAGTTTTATGATTCTTAAGTGAAGCTTGTATAAGTCTGTGAGTTTTGCTTCTACAATCTTTGAATGCTTGCTGATGAGTGGCCTAAAATCTCAAAAAAGGCTGGGGACAGTGGCTCATGCTTGTAATCTCAGCACTTTGGGAGGCTGAGGCGGGTGGATCGCTTGAGCCCAGAAGTTCAAGACTAGCCTGGGCAACATGGTGAAACCTCGTCTCTACCAAAAAAAATACAAAAAAATTATCCAGATGTGGTGGCATGCGCCTGTCGTCCCAGCTATTTGGGAGCCTGAGGTGGGAGGATTGCTTGAGCCCAGGAGGTTGAGCTGCGTGAGCTATGATCTGTTACTGCACTCCAGCCTGGGTGACAGAGCGAGACCCTGTCTCAAAAAAAAAAAAAAATCAAAAAAGATAATCTTTGTAGACTTAATGAAAACCCTATTTTAACATTCTCTAAAGATGCCAATGCTGACTTGATAACTTGTGATATTTACATTGACTTTTGTTGAAAAGATAGGTTATGTCTTTAATTTCTGTATAATATTGTGGCTTTATTTTATTTTTCTCTCTCTCTCTCTTTTTGTTGTTGTTGTTGTTGTTTGTTTTTAGAATTTTGATTTGGCAGCTGGGCTGCTACCTTGAAATCCAAGCCCTAAAAATGCCAGCTTCTTTGGACTTAGAAGATGACCTGGATAAATGATAAAAATTAAGAAAGATATTTTGGTGAGTGAAACCTTATGTGAGAGAGTTAATAAAGCCAACTTAATGCTTATTCTTTTGTTTTTTTTCTGATACTGTCTCTCTTTTTGGAAAAACTCTCTAGAATGCATTTATTATTCTTGGAGACATTTAATAAAATACAGATGCTATTCTTCTGTTTTTAAATGGGGTTTTTACTACAAACTATGTAGTTTCTCATCTTTTTTATGAATGATAATCTTAGGTTTCACTGTAGAAGACAATGAAAGACCAGTAAACAATACTTATTTTTAGAATTTATGTTGATTAAAACGATAATAGGATATTGTACTTCAAATAAATACCTTTGATTAAAAATAGAAATATATGTTGAAAGTTGCAAACTCAACATAACTCTAGTTTGATGCTGTATTTAGATCTGAGGTAAGCTAAAGCCTAGCAAAAATTAGACTTTTTATCTTGAAATTTCTATTTCCCTCCCTCCTAGCTTTTGTATAGCACTCCAATAACAGATCCTGGCAGTCCCCCCCTGGGAGCTATGTCATAATGGGTTTAAATTGGCACAGGGGACTCTTCAGAAGTGCTTCATTAGCCCACATGAGAAGTTGCTAATATTAGAACATTTTTTGCATCAACTCCCTGCCCTCTCTCCTTCTTTTGAGAATTTCCTTCATGTACAGTATTATGACAGGGGCTTGGGTTTGTGCCTTGGTGCCCTAACATCCTTAGATTTTTATCTCAGTTTGTTGAAGTGACTACTATGGCAAGCAGTCATTGTTTATAATTTAAGAGTTTATTGCTGGTTTTCCTTAAAGACACTGACATTCGCAAGTTACTGAGAAGTAGTTTTTGTATCTAGAAAGTTTTTTTTTTCTTTCATTCTGAGACTTAAGAGCTTTGTGCCAGGAGCAGAAGGCCATCATTTCTGCCAGGGTGAGCAGTGCATTGAGGTACAACCAGTCCTTCACTCCCAGATCCTAGGAGGAAAGAAGGAGTGCTATTAGGAACAAAGAAGGAAGCAAGCACTGTAGAGCTGTTGCCACAAGCAGCTACTCTTCTATGTAAATCTTTATATGACTGACAAAGACTGCTGCTCCCTACTTAGAGAATACTCATGATGGGTGCACAATTGACATTTTAAAGCAGTAAAAAGATACAAGAAAAATTACCTAGGGAAAATATTTTTCTAAAAGCATGTTTTGAGAAGAAATTAAATGTGCTGCTTTCTGTATGGAGTGGGCTGAGTTCTGAGTTGTTAAAAATGCATCAGGTTGAAATGCACATAACATAAATTAGCCATTTTAAAGTGAACAGTTCAGTGGCATTTAGTAGATTCACATTGTACAACCACCACTTCTATCTAGTTCCAAAACATGTCTGTCACTCCAAAATGAAACTTCATAACCATTAAGATGTCCCATTCCCCATCCCCTATACCTCCCGCTCACAACCACTAATCTGTCTGTCTGTCTCTGTGAAGTTACCTATTCTAGATATTTCATACAAATTAGGCCGGGTGCGGTGGCTCATGCCTGATATCCCAACACTTTGAGAGGCTGAGGCGGGTGGATCACTTGAGGTCAGGAGTTTGAGACTAGCCTGGCCAATATGGCGAAACCTCATCTCTCCTAAAAACAAACAAAATTAGCCAGGCTTGGTGGTTGCGTGCCTGTAATCCCAGCTACTTGGGAGGCTGAGGCAGGAGAATCACTTGAACCTGGGAGGCAGAGGTTGCAGTGAGCCAAGATCACGCCACTGCACTCCTTCCTGGGTGACAGAGCCAGACTCCATCTCAAAAATAATAATAATAGGCCAGGCGCAGTGGCTCACGCCTGTGGTCCCAGCACTTTGGGAGGCTGAGGCAGGCACGTCACGAGGTCAGGAGATCGAGACCATCCTGGCTAACACAGTGAAACCCCGTCTTTACTAAAAATGCAAAAAAATTAGCCGGGCGTAGTGGTGGGTGCCTATGGTCTCAGCTACTCGGGAGGTTGAGGCAGGGGAATGGCGTGAACCTGGGAGGCGGAGCTTGCAGTGAGCCGAGGTCACGCCACTGCATTCCAGCCTGGGCAACACAGCGAAACGCCATCTCAAAATAAATAAATAATAATAAAATAAATAAATGGAATTATGCAATATATGACCTTTTATGTCTGACTTCTGTTACTTAGCATATAGTTTTTGAGGTTTATCTACATTGTAGCACGTATCAGCACTTCATTCCTTATTATATCTAAATAATATTCTATCTATATGTATCTACCACACTTTGTTTATCCATTCACCTGTTAATGGACATTTGAGTTTTTGGCTATTGTGAATAATGTTGCTGTGAATATATGTGTAATTTAGAGTTATTCTTAAATTTTTTTTTTTTTTTTTTAGTACTAATGGGGTTTGCCACGTTGGCCAGGCTGGTCTTGAACTCCTGACCTCAAGTGATCCACCCGCCTTGGCCTCCCAAAGTACTGGGATTACAGGTGTGAGCCACTGTGCCCACCCCGCCTTTCTTAAATTTTGTTTTTACATTAATGTTTTTCAGTGAATATTCTTCCATTTAAGGCAGGAATAATTGCCATAAAGAATATTATTTTATTGTTATGCTGTGTGTGACTATAACACTTTGACATTTACTGAGTATTTATAGTCATTTTTAATTTTTTTGAGACAGAGTCTCACTCTGTTGCTCAGAGCAGCAATAGTGCAGTAGCACAATTTCAGCTCACCACAACCTCCACCCTTCCCCTCACTCCCCTCAGGCTCAAGGGATTGTCTCACCCCAGCCTCATGAGTTGCTGGGACTACAGGCACACACCACCAGGCCCAGCTAATATTTGTACTTTCTGTAGAAATGGGGTTTCACCATGTTCCCCAGGCTGGTCTCAAAAGCCTAAGCTCAAGCTGTCTGCCCACCTCGGCTTCCCAAAGTGCTGGGATTACAGGTGTGAACCACCACACCTAGCCATAGTAAGCCTTTATGCAAAGTTGGAGTAGGAACTTGGGGAACTGCTGATAAACCTGTAACACAATATCAAGATACCTGTAAATATAATGTCAGGCATTTGATGCCTCAGTAATCAGAAAAACTGTTGAATTTCCTCCTTGTAGGGCTTTACAATAACCTTTTTATCCTTATATTTTTCTAAAGGTAAATTATTTGTTAGATGAGTAAGAAAGATACCATTGTTGTCATTGGTTGACTTCCATAGATTGAGACTTGAAGAAATTGCATTTGATCACTGCTATTCACTTAACTTTTCTCATTACTACTACCATAGTTCCCTCAAAGTTTGTTGAATAAAGCTTTCTAGATGCTGCTTCATACAGCACTTAGATGAATTGTTGATTTCCTATTATCAGGCCCCCACGTAACCTATAGTATATATTTTTTTGTAAGTTGTAACTTGAAATTTTCAGATGCTTTGAACTTGACACATAATCTAGCAATTCATTGGCACACCAAGGCAAAACATCAACCTGCTAAAGAGATTTATGTATTTATTTATTTATTTTTGAGACGGAGTTTCACTCTTGTTACCCAGGCTGAGTGCAGTGGCGCTATTTATGTTCACCGCAACCTCCACCTCCCAGGTTCAAGTGATTCTCCTGCCTTATCCTCCCAGTAGCTGGGATTACAGGCATGTGCCACCATGCCCAGCTAATTTTGTATTTTTAGTAGAGATGGAGTTTTTCCATGTTGGTCAGGCTGGTCTTGAACTCCCGACCTCAGTTGATCCGCCTGCTTCAGCCTCCCAAAGTGCTGGGATTACAGGCTATTTATTTAATCTTCAGCTTTAAAACCTACATGTCGTTCAGTTAAGCCTAAATATGAGGTAGGAGGTGGAAATTGACTCCAGAGGCAGGGCTTGAACACCAGACCAAACTGAGGACTAGCTAAAACAGGGATGGGGCAGGAGCAGCTTTCCATAAGACACGTCCACCAGTGTACCATGTCAGTTTACCATTACCATGACAACACCCAGGACTTACCACCCCTCTCCATGGCAATGACCTGACTACCCAAAAGTTACCATACTTTTGCTAGCAATTTCTGCATAAACCACCTGTTAATCTACATGCTTAAAAGTAGGTATAGGCCAGGCACGATGGCTCACGCCTGTAATCCCAACACTTTGGGAGGCCGAGGCGGGTGGATCACCTGAGGTCAGGAGTTCAAGACCAGCCTGGGCAACACGGTGAAACCCCATCTCTACTAAAATGTGTCACTGCACTCCAGCCTGGGCGAGACAGAGCTAGACTCCATCTCAAAAACAATTAAAATAAATGAATACATAAAAGTAGATATAAATATAACTGCTGGCCAGGTACAGTAGGAGGCCAAGGTGGGCGGATTGCTTGAGCTCAGGAGTTCGAGACCAGCCTAGGCAACACGGTGAAACTCCATCTCTACTAAAATACAAAAAATTAGTCCAGCGTGGTGGCATCTGTCTGTAGTCTCAGCTAATTGGGAAGCTGAGGTAGGAAAATTGCTTGAACCTGGAAGGCGGCGGTTGCTCTGAGCTGAGATCACACCACTGCACTCCAGCCTAGGTGACAGAGCGAGACTTCATCTCCAAAAAAAAAAAAAAAATTAGATATAAATATAATTGCAAAACTGCTCTGAGCTGCCAGTCTCAGCACACTGCCTATGGGGTAGTCCTGCTCTGCAGGAGCAGTCACAGAGTTGTAACACTGCAGCTTCAGTAAAGCTGTTTTCTTCTACCCTACCCTGGCTCACCCTTAAGTTCTTTCCTGGGTCAAGCCAAGAATGCTTGAAGGCTAAGCCCCACTTTGGAGGCTTGCCTGTCCTGCATCAAATACAGGTTAATTTGTAAATGGCAAAGTTTGTTTTGAGGTTTTTCCTCAATAACTTGTTTCCTAGGCCTATTAGGCCATTTCCAAAATTGATCTCACTCTTTTAATTTTTTTTTTTTTTTTTAAGTGCGGGATCTTGCTCTCTTACCCAGGCTGGAGTGTAGTGGCACAATCATAGCTCACTGTAGCCTTGACCTCCCAGGCTCAAGCAGTTCTGACACCCTAGCCTCCCATGTAGCTGGGACTACAGGTGTGCATCACCACACCTGGTTAATTTTTAAATTTTTTTTGTAGAGATGGGTCTTACTGTGTTGGCAGGAGTGGTCTCAAAATCCTGGGCTCAAACGATCCTCCAACCTCAGCCTCCCAAAGTGCTGGGATTACAGGCCTGAACCACCACACCTGGCCTATTTTGTGTTTTAAAAAGATCCCTGTGGCTGCTGTCTGGAGACAGATTGGAGGCAGGGGAGACCTGAAAGCCGACTTTTTAATGGGGTTTTTTTTTTCATAAATTTCTTTAAGTTTCTTGTGGGCTCTGGATATTAGACCTTTGTCAGATGGGTAGATTGCAAAAATTTTGTGCCATTCTGTAGGTTGTCTGTTCACTCCAATGATAGTTTCTTTTGCTGTGCAGAAGCTCTTTATTTTAATTAGATCCCATTTGTCAATTTTTTTGTTGCAATTGCTTTTGGCGTTTTTATCATGAAATCTTTGCCCATGCCCATGTCCTGAATGGTATTGCCTAGATTTTCTTCTGAGGTTTGTTAGTTTTGGGTTTTACATTTAAGTTTTTAATCCATTTTGAGTTAATTTTTGTAAGGATGGTGTAAGGAAGGGGTCCAGTTTCAATTTTCTGCGTATGGCTAGCCAGTTCTCTCAGCACCATTTATTAAATAGGGAATCCTATTTAGTCATAACAGTCTCTCAGATCACAGCACAATCAAATTAGAACTCAAGATTAAGAAGTTCACTCATAACCACACAACTATATGGAAATTGAACAACCTGCTCGTGATTGACTTTTGGGTAAGTAATGAAATTAAGGCATAAATGAAGAAGTTCTTTGAAACTAATGAGAACAAAGAGACAACATACCAGAATCTCTGGGACAGTGTTAAACAGTGTTAAGTGGGAAATTTATAGCACTAAATGCCCACATCAAAAAGCTAGAGAGATCCCAAGTTAACAACCTAACATCTCAACTAAAAGAACTGGAAAATGAAGAGCAAATAAACCCCAAAGCTAGCAAAAGATCAAGAAATAACCAAGAATAGAGCTGAACTGAAGGAGATAAGAGACACAAAAAAACCCTTCAAAAACTCAGTGAATCCAGAAGCTGGTTTTTTGAAAAAAATTGATAGATCACTAGCTATAATAGACTGCTAGCAGGACTAATAAAGAAGAAAAAGAAATTAAATAAACACAATCAGAAATGATAAGGGGGCTATCACCGCTGACCCCACAGAAATACAAACAACCATCAGAGAATACTATAAACGCCTCTGTGTACATAAACTAGAAAATCTAGAAGAAATGGATAAATTCCTGGACACATACACTCTGAACTGAACCAGGAAGACTGAACCAGGAAAAAATTGAATCTCTGAATATACCGATTAACAAGTTCTGAAATTGAGGCAGTAATAAATAGCCTACCAACCAAAGAAGTTTCTTTAAAAATTATTTTTTTTGTAGGGAAGGCCAGCAATTTTTCATAGACTGACTTTCAATTTCTCTCTGTTTTTTTTTTTTAAGTACTGTGTAATGCCCATAGTATTGTTAAACTGACAATTCCTGTATCTGCCAGTAGAAGGTTTTCCAGATCTAGATACATAGTCCTCATGTCATGACCAACGACCTGTTTAGGGAGACTATCAAAGTCCAGGCTTTTTAGTTAGTCTCCTTTCTGGTTAAAGATTCTTTTGGAAAATGTTTCTTAGATTTTAAATTGTTTTCTTGCAGTTGTTCCAACTTTGGAATAGCTGCTAAATAGTTATAGTTTTTTAGGCAGTCATCATTTTTCCTGCTAAGCAGCAACTTTTAATCCCTAAAAATCTTCATTAGTTGTGTTTAATTACCTCTAAAGTTTATTAAAAATCTGTAAAATGCAGATGGCAATCAAATAAGGGCAGTGGTATTAATTTGAGATTTTCTGACTGCTGTTGTATCTTTTTTTTTTTTTTTTAATTTTTTAAAAAATTGAGACATGGTCTTGCTGTTACCTAGCCTGGGCTGGAACTCCTGGGCTCAAACAGCCCTCCTGCCTCTGCCTCCCAAAGTGCTAGGGATACAGGTATGAGCCACTGACCCTGCTATTGTTTCTTAACCACCCAAATCAGTTTCATTGTAACAGTCATTAGCACTAGAAAAGGATATAATTGTCAGAACACAAGGTGCTCTGCTCAAATTTGTAAGTATTTTTGCCATATTTACTTATAACAGAGGAATTTTTCCCCCAAGGATTGCTTAGGTTGGTGTTTGGAAAGCCTTTGCTGTTGAAGTTTAGTCACTAGTAATTATTTTATTTTATTTTATTTTATTTATTTATTTTTGAGATGAAGTCTTGCTCTTGTCCCCCGGGCTGGAGTGCAATGGTGCGATCTCAGCTCACTGCAGCCTCTGCCTCCAGGGTTCAAGTGATTCTCCTGCCTCAGTCTCCCAAGAAGCTGGGAATATTATAGGCGCCTGCTACCATGCCTGGCTAATTTTTGTATTTTCAGTAAAGACGGGGTTTCACCATGTTGACCAGGCTAGTCTCAAACTCCTGACCTCAGGTGATCTGTCCGCCTCAGCCGCCTGAAGTGCTGGGATTACAGGCGTGAGCCACCGCGCCCAGCCTATTTTATTTTTATTTTTAGAGACAAAAATGTTGCTGTCACCTATACTGAAATGCAGTGGCACTATCGTAGCTTACTGCTGCCTCAAACTCCTGGGTTTGAGGGATCCTCCCGCCTCAGCCTCCTGAGTAGCTGGGGCTATAGGCATGCACCACCACACCCAGTTATTTTTTTTATTTTTTGTAGAGACAGGGTCTCACTGTGTTGCCCTGGCTGGTCTTAAATCGCTGCCCTCAAGCCATCCACCAGCCTCACTATTTAAAAAAGAAAAATTGGTTGGACATGGTAGCTCATGCCTGTAATCCCAGCACTTTGGGAGGCCAAGGTGGGAGGATCACCTGAGCGTAAGAGTTTGAGACCAGCCTGGGCAATATGGCAAGATGCAATCTCTACAAAAAATTTTAAAAATTAGCTGGGCACGGTGGTACGTGCCTGTAATCCCAGCTGCTTAGGAAGCTGAGGCGAGAGGATCACTTGAGCCCAGGAGGTTGAGGCTGCAGTGAGCCATGTTTTTGCCACTGCATTCCAGCAACAGAGAAAGACTGTGTCTCAAAAAAATAAAAAAAAAAAGTTAAACAGTGTTTCAGTTACTTTTTTTCATTTATGCAAGGAATACAACCATATTACAGCAGTTTTGTATTTCCTAATGATTTGCAGCGTATTTCAAAAATAGGAAAATAAAATTTATCAGTGATCCTACCAACCTAATATAGTTGCTTTTTAGGGGATTAATTTTCTTATCCATTTTTTTTAAGAAACTTGTAATTATAGTTACAAGTATAAAGTAATAATTCATGATACTTTAATAATATAAATAAGTGCCATAAATAAATAAAAGGCTGGACACGTGCCATAAATAAGTGCCATAAATAAATAAAAGGTGGCTCACATCTGTAATTCTAGCACTTTGGGAGGCCAAGGTGAGTGGCTTGCCTGAGCTCAGAAGTTCAAGACCAGCCTGGGCAACATGGCAAAACCCCATCTCTACTAAAACTACAAAAGATTAGCCAGGCATGGTGGTGCTTGCCTGTAGTCCCAGCTACTCGGGAGGCTGAGGCAGGAGAATTGCTTGAACCTGGGAGGTGGAGGTTGCAGTGAGCCGAGATCGTGCCACCGCAGTGCAGCCTGGGCAAAAAAGTGAGACTCTGTCTCAATCCATCAATCAATCAATCAATGTTGTATTATAGTTAAAATTATAAGGAATTATTTTATTAGAACATTTGTGGGAGGTTCTTAGGTTTCCATGCCATTTTTGCTTACCACGAATGCTGAAAATTAATGTTCATTCATTTACTTTTGGGTTAAGTATGTGATCTTCAATCCCCAAGCTAACAGAGGAAATGGCCACACTGTGTGATCTTTAATACATGTACTCTTTGGTAAGCAGCATATCTGAAAATAGCAGAAAATATAACTTCTTTATATCTAAAATTTAGGAAGTAATTTAATTCTGTCCGGAACACAGTTCTTTACCTCCATAAAGATTACCTGTCCATATCAACCCCCTTTTTTTTTGTTGTTTTTTTGTTTGTTTGTTTGTTTTGAGATGGAGTCTCGCTCTGTTGCCCAGGCTGGAGTGCAGTGACGCGACCTCAGCTCACTTCAACCTCCACCCTCCTGGATTCAAGCAATTCTCCTGCCTCAGCCTCCCTAGTAGCTGGGATTACAGGCATACACCACCACGTCCAGCTTATTTTTGTGTTTTAGTAGCAGCAGGGTTTCATTATATTGGCCAGGCTGGTCTCAAACTCCTGACCTCAAGTGATCTGCCCACCTTGGCCTCCCAAAGTGCTGGGATTACAGGTGTGAGCCACTGCGCCCAGCCCTTTCATATAAGAATTTTTAAGTGTTTATTTCAGAATCATTATTTTTCAGCCATTCCACTGTTAATAACCCTTTAAAAGTTGTTTAAAATGGTTCATGAAAGACTTCAGAATTTTAGGTAATCATCCAGTTGCTATTCGTCAGGTCTAGTTGTGCTTTGTAGTTTGGAGAAAGAAGAAGGTTTTAGAAACCTTGGCTCCTTTTAAGCTTTTGTCAAGACAGAAGTAGGGGGAGTCTTGGGGAGCCCCTTGCTCTGTGGGGTCAACCAAAAACCTATAATTCTCAAAAAGTATGTGCTTGTTTTATTTTCTTGTGATCCTTTGTTCCCTTCTGACATTCTAGCTTATAAAAAAGTAGCATATAACATAATAAAAAGAATGTTAAATTTAAGACTAGTGTATTTTTATTTTTGGTAACTGTAAGAACTAATTGTTTTAGAATGTCATAATTAAAATAGCTTATCTTCTCTGTAATTTCTTAATTTTTATAGTATTTTCTTATTGTCAAATAAATTATAATTTTCATAGAACTATGAATTATACATTGTTGAATGCATAACTATGCATTGTAATGCTCTTTTGCATCTTCTCTTTTCAGAAGTTTTCTTATTGTCCTCTTGGCATATGCTTCTGGAATAATATTCACCATGGTTTTGGATGACCTTCCAAACTTAGAAGACATCTATACTTCCTTGTGTTCATCAACAATGGAAGACTCAGAGATGGATTTTGACTCTGGACTAGAAGATGATGACACAAAAAGTGATAGTATTTTGGAGGATTCCACAATTTTTGTGGCCTTCAAAGGAAATATAGATGATAAAGACTTCAAATGGAAATTAGATGCAATATTGAAAAACGTGCCCAATTTGTTACACATGGGTAATTTGCTTTAATTATTTTTTCTTCCTGTTACTGTTTTTGAAATGTTTGCCCTTCCATGGTTATCTTGAGTTTTACAAAGCAAGTTTGCTAAATTGGGTCAAAAGGCTGAATTTAAGCGCAGAGGTGGAATTTTAGGATTTTAAAAATATACATGTTTTCTTTCTTTTTAAGTACATAGAAGAACTGAATATAAAGTATTGCTTATTATGGTAATTGTTGAATAATCTTCTCTAGTGGATAAAAGTAATTCCCAAGACCCAAATGTATTTGTTTTTAACTCTCTGGTCTTCATTTTCCTTACCTGTAAATTGAAAAGGTTAAACTGAATCTTTCAGGACCCTTAAAGCTTAGAAAACTTATTATTCCATGAGTCTGCTTATAATGTACTTTAAATTTATTCCTTTAACTTTTATATCAGAAGTCACTAGCTGACAGCTTGCTGGATCCAGTCTGCAGCCATTTGTTATTTGGCCCACGTTAGTGTTTGAGATTTAGTTTGTTTTCAGTGTCTGAGTTTCATTGCCAGTGCTTTAAAAATTGAGATATATTGCATGAAAATCCGAATTTTTACATTTGTCTTTAAAAATAGGAAGATCTGATAATATTGAGTTCTCCCTCTTTCCCAGATGGTACTAAGTAGCAGCTGCTTCTGAGAGCAGCCCCACTTCACCACAGTTCCCATCTGGCTTCTTCACATATTTAGATTACCTGTCCATATCTTACGGGCATTTGTGGTTTTGAACCTTGATTTAGATGTTCTCTATTCTAGTTAGCACAATTGTCTAATCCTTTCAGACGTAGTGAAAAGCCTAGATATATTCCTTTTATCACAAATCCTAAATTGATCAAGAGCTAATTAGCTTTCTTTTAAGGCTTGGGGGTTTTATCTTTTGAGATTTGTTATCTGGACGGAAGCTGTTGTTTTTTCAACTGCTTTTCACTGTGTTGTACAAGGTTCTCCATAGTTATGCGTTATTTAGCATACAATTAAGAATTTTTCATGTAGTTATCAACATTATTGTAACCATAATCATAGTTATATATTATAAAGGTCTAGCTGGGCCTGAAATTGTTCATTGCTCTTCATTAATTACCACATTTTTCTGTTGTTTACTTATTGCTAATTCAATTTATTTATGGCTTTCAAATAAATTACCAAACCTAGGCCAGGCACAGTAGTTCATGCCTGTAATCCCAGCACTTTGGGAGATTGAGTTGGGTGGATCACTTGAACCCAGGAGTTCAAGACCAGCCTGGACAATGTAGAGAGACCTCATCTCTACAGAAAATACAAAAATTTGCTGGGTATGCTGGCGTGCACCTGTAGTCCCAGCTACTCGAGAGGCTGAGGTGGGAGGATCACTTGAGCCCAGGGACATCAAAGCTGCAGTGAGCTCTAATAGTGCCCCTGCACTCCAGCCTGTGTGACAGAGTGAGACCCTGTCTAAAAAAAATAAATAATAAATAAAGGTGGGTGCAGTGGCTCATGCCGGTAATCCTAGCACTTTGGGAGGTCAAGGTGGGCGGATCACTTGAGGCCAGGAGTTTGAGACAAGCCCGGCCAACATGTTGAAACCTCGTCTGCTAAAAATACAAAAATTAGCCAGCCGTGCTGGCAGGCGCCTGTAATCCCAGCTACTCGGGAGGCTGAGGCATTGCTTGAACCTGGGAGGTAGAGGTTGCAGTGAGCCGAGATCATGCCACTGCACTCCAGCCTGAGTGACAGAGCGAGACTCTGTCTCAAAAAAATAAAAACAAATAAAAAATAACCAACTCTAGATTTATGGTGCTATCAGATTATATTCTTGGTCCAAAAAATATTTTAAGTCAAATCTCTCAAATATGGAAGTTCAAAAAGATTTTGATAAGATATAACTGTTATGAATATGGATTTTTCTGCAAGCATATTACGAGTGTTAATACCATAAGCAAATTTGATATTTGTGTAGAATATGTACAAGATTCCAACATACTTCAGAGTGGGAAGAAGTCCTGCAGTGTCTATGATTGGTGGAACCAGGATCCCCAAACTTCCTGCCTTTTGCTGTTTGGAGGCCTACGTGTAATGGAAAGGAAATTGCCCTGAGAATCAGAGCTGGGTTTTAATGTCATCTCTGATGCTACTAGTTAGCCACAGGATTCTGAGCAAATCACTTAGCCTTTCTGGGCCTTGGTTTCCTCTCCTGTAAAATAGTCTTGGACTAAATATTGTCTAATCTTTTCTAAATTCCTATGATTGTGTTATCTCATTCCTTTTAGCAAATTTTCCCTTTTTTTTTTCCACATTAGAACAAGTGAACTCCATGTCTGGAAAAGTTAACATTCAATGTACAATGGTTTAAGAGCTGGAAGGGGCTTTAGGCAACATGTAGGCACTTTCCTCTATGCGTAGATGTTTCTCATTTTGAGAAAGGATATTCCTCTACGACCGTTACCTCTTTTTTCCTTCTTTTCACAGGTGTTGAATGACCGTTATCTTAATATTAGAATGTATAACTGAATGAAGGATACAGAAGATTCAGTTTAGCTGAGTTAATAACAAAAGAGAAAATTGTTTTGCCTGAGGTTGTTGAATAACTTTTTTTGTTTTTTATTTATTTTTTGAGGCAGTGTCTCACCCTGTCACTCAGGCTGGAATGCAGTGGCATGATCTCAGCTCACTGCAGCCTTGATCTCCCAGGCTCAAGCAATTCTCCCACCTCAGCTTCCCAAGTAGCTGGGACTACAGGCGCACGCCGCTGCACCCGGCTAATTTTCTGTTTATTTTTTGTAGAGATGAGGTCTCACTATGTTGCCCAGGGTGATCTCAAACTCCTGAGCTCAAGTGTTCTGCCCGCCTCGGCCTCCCAAAGTGCTGGGATTATGGACATGCGCCACTGCACCCAGCCAAATAACATTTTTTATCAGCTAACTGTGCCTAGGATTTGCTTTCCAACCTGTAAAATGTAACTACAATTAATAGTACCTCCTCAAATTACTTAACTTTTTTTTTTATTATTATTATACTTTAAGTTTTAGGGTACATGTGCACAATGTGCAGGTTAGTTACCTATGTATACATGTGCCATGCTGGTGTGCTGCACCCATTAACTCGTCATTTAGCATTAGGTATATCTCCTAAAGCTATCCCTCCCCGCTCCCCCCACCCCGTAACAGTCCCCAGAGTGTGATGTTCCCCTTCCTGTGTCCATGTGTCTGTAAACTATCGCAAGAACAAAAAACCAAACACCGCATATTCTCACTCATAGGTGAGAATTACTTAACTTTTTAAAAAAGTATTTTTTATTGTATAATACACATAACATAAAATTTACCATGTTAACCATTATTAAGTATACAGTTTAGTGGAAATTAAATGTACTCATAATGTTGTGCAACCATCACCACCATGTGTTGCCCTAACTCTTTTCTTTTTTTTTAAACGGAGTCTTGCTCTGTCACCCAGGCTGGAGTGCAGTGGCGCGATCTCGGCTCTCTGCAAGCTCCGTCTCCCGGGTTCACGCCATTCTCCTGCCTCAGCCTCCCGAGTAGCTGGGACTACAGGCGACTGCCACCACACCAGGCTAATTTTTTGTATTTTTTAGTAGAGATGGGGTTTCACTGTGTTAGCCAGGATGTAACTCTTTTCATCTTGTAAAATTAAACATCTCTGGCCGGGTGCGGTGGCTTATGCCTGTAATCCCAGCACTTTGGGAGGCCGAGGCTGATGGATCACGAGGTCAAGAGATCAAGATCATCTTGGCCAACATGGTGAAACCCTGTCTCTACTAAAAATACAAAAATTAGCTGGGCATAGTGGCGGGTGTCTATAGTCCCAGCTACTTGGGAGGCTGAGGCAGGAGAATTGCTTGAAGCTGGGAGGCAGAGGTTGCAGTGAGCCAAGATTGCACCACTGCATTCCAGCCTGGTGACAGATTGAAACTCCGTCTCAAAAAAAAAAAAAAAATTGAACATCTCTAACCGTTAAATAACAACTCCCCATTTCCTCCTTGCTCCTAGTCCCTGGAAACCACCATTCTACTATCTGTTTCTATGATTTTTGACTACTCTACTTCCTTCATATAAGTGGAATTTTGCCTTTTTGTGACTGGCATATTTCGCTTAGCGTAAGATGCTCAAAGCCCATTCATGTTGCATCGTGCGGCAGGATTTCCTTCCTTTTTAAGGCTTAATAATATAACATTGTGGCTGGGCGCAGTGGCTCACACCTGTAATCCCAGCACTTCGGGAGGCCGAGGCGGGCGATCATGAGGTCAGGAGATCAAGACCATCCTGGCCAACATGGTGAAACCCTGTGTCTACTAAAAATACAAAAATTAGCTGGGCATGGTGGCGTGCACCTGTAGTCCCAGCTCAGGATGCTGAGGCAGGAGAATTGCTCGAACCTGGGAGGCGGAGGTTGCAGTGAGCCAAGATCATGCCACTGCACTCCAGCCTGGTGACAGAGCAAGATTCCATCTCAAATAATAATAATAATAATAATAATAATAATAATATTCCATTGTATGTATATACCATATTTTACTGATTCATTCATCTGTCAGTAGACATTGGGTTCCTTCCACATCTTAGCTGTTGTGGGTAATGCTGCTATGAATATGGTGTACTATCTCTTTGAGACTCTGCTTTCAGTTCATTTGAGTGTGTACTCCGAAGTAGAATTGCTGCATCATGTGGTAATTCTATTTTTAATTTTTTTTGAGAAACTGTCGTTTTCCACAGCAGCTTGTATCCTTTTACATTCCCACTGACAGTGCACAAGGGTTCCAGTTTCTTTTTTTTTTTTTTTTTTTTTTTTTGAGACGGAGTCTTGTTCTGTCACCCAGGCTGGAGTGCAGTAGTGAAATCTTGGCTCACAGCAACCTCCGCCTCCTGGGTTCAAGCGATTCTCCTGCCTCAGCCTCCTGAGTAGCTGGGACTACAGGCGTGCACCACCATGCCTGGCTAATTTTTGTATTTTTAGTAGAGACGGGGTTTTGCCATGTTGGCCAGGCTGATCTCGAACTCCTGAACTCAAGTGATCCACCAGCCTCAGCCTCCCAAAGTGCTGGGATTATTGGGATTATAGGTGTGAGCCACCGTGCCCCGCGGGTTCTATTTCTCTATCTTCACCACTGTTTATTTTCTTTGGTTTTGATAGTATCCATGGTAATGGTTGTGAGGTGGTATCTTATCATTATTATTTGCATTTCTCTAATGATTAGTTATGTCAAGCATCTTTTCATGTGCTTATTGGCCATTTGTGTATCTTTTCTGGAGAACTGTCCTTTACCTTTTTTTTTTTTTTTTTTTTTTTTGAGACGGAGTCTCACTTTGTTGCCCAGGCTGGAGTGCAGTGGCGCAGTCTTGGCTCACCATAACCTCCGCCTCCCGGGTTCAAGCAATTCTCCTGCCTCAGCCTCCTGAGTAGCTGGGACTACAGGTGCATGCCACCATGCCCAGCAAATTTTTATATTTTAGTAGAGACGGGGTTTCATTATGTTGGCTGGGCTAGTCTTGAACTCCTGACCTTGTGATCCACCCGCCTCGGCCTCCCGAAGTGCTGGGATTATAGGCATGAGCCTATTCTATTAATTTAAACTTAACCTCTCTCTTCTTTCTTATGGTCCTTTCTCCATCTTACTGCTTTCCATTTATTCATTGCCTGTGGTGTGCCAGGTACTATGCTAGATTTTTTGCATATATTATCTAATTTGTACTCAAAAATCATATGAAGTGGTTTTTTCATAGTTTTAGAAAAGAAAAAGATAAGTTTCAGAAAGGCTAAATAGCTCGTTCATGGTCACCCAGGTGCTAAGTGGCAAAGCTAGGATTAGATTTGAGTCTGTAGCTCCAAAGCATATGCTCTGTTAGCTATTCCAAGCTGGGCATAGTGCTCCACCTTATTCTTTTGCTCTTTTGGTTTGTTTTTTAATTCCATCTCCTCTGGTGGCTAAAAGATTATTAATATAATTCTTTTTCTTTCACAATCAAGAGTCCAGCAAGCTAAAAGTACAGAAGGTGGAGCCTTGGAACAGCGTGCGTGTGACATTCAACATCCCCCGGGAAGCAGCGGAGCGGCTACGGATCCTTGCTCAGAGCAACAACCAGCAGCTTCGGGATTTAGGGATTCTCTCTGTTCAGATTGAAGGTCTTTTACTTTGCCATGTGCCCATCTAGACCAGAATCATTACAACAGTAGAATATAGCATGATTTTCTATGCTGCTTTGTCTGTTCCTCTGCTCTTATGTTTCGGAATGCCAAGCAACTCATGTAACTTGTACTTTGCTTTGCAGCACCTTAGGATGAAGAGGGACTGACTGAGGTTATTGCTGGGTCCTGATGGTCTTTAGCATCTGTAGCCTTGGACTCCATTCCTTTGGCTAATTTTGACCATCAGTCTTTCAGACTTTGATTTTACTGGCATCCTGACCAGGAATTGATTTGTCTTATTTTTTTATTTAGTTGTGTGGTTTTCTTTGTTATTGTTGTTGTTTTTAGAGACAGTGTCTTTCTATGTTGCCCAGGCTGGACTCAAAGTCTTGGCCTCAGATGATCCTCCCATCTCAGCCTCCTGAGTAGCTGGGACTACACCTGTACCACTGTACCCAGTTTAACATATAATTTAATTTGCTTCCTTCCTTCCACCAGATAAACTTTGATATTTTCTTTATTCGTCTAACAGATTATGAACCCTTTAATTAACAGTCCTTTCCTTTGGTAGCAGCGTTCCTTTTCTTTTCTTTTTTTTTTGAGACAGAGTCCCAGGATGGAGTGTAGTGGCATGATCTCAGCTCACTGCAACCTCCACCTCCCAGGTTCAAGTGATTCTCCTGCCTCAGCCTCCCGAGTAGCTGGGATTACAGGCACGTACCACCATGCCCAGCTAATTTTTGTATTTTTAGTAAAGATGGGGTTTCACCATCTTGGCCAGGCTGGTCTCAAACTTCTGACCTCAGGTGATCCACCCTCTTCGGCCTCCCAAAGTGCTGGGATTACAGGCCATCACGCCGGCCTGCAGTGTTCATTTTCAATATTTTTACCAGAATGATCTTTTTCAAAATGAGAATTGGATGAGCGCGTGCACGCACACGCGCGCGCACACGCGCACACACACACACGCACACACACACGCACACACACGCACACACACACACACACACACACACACACACACACACACCCCTACACCCCTATACCCCTATACCCCTACACCCCTAGATTAAAATCTTGCTATCTCTTGGTATCATTCAAAGAATGAAGACCAAACTCCTTACCATGACCTCAGGCCTTGCATGGTCTCACCTCTACCTTCCTCATCCAGCCTTATCTTGTATAACTTTCCTCCCTTGCCCCCTGTGTTCCAGCTTCTCAGCTTTCTCTTCCTTCTGCCACAGTTCCTTTGCATTGATGTCTTCTCTAAATGAAATACTATTCCCTACCAGCCCCCCTTCCCCTAGTTCATGCCTGCTCAGCCTTCAAGTATCAGCTTAAATCTTGAGGATGTATTTTCTGAACTCCTTTGGCAAGTCAGAGTCCTTTGCTATGTGCTCTCACAAAAGTTTGTTTCTCTCCCTCAGATCATTTATCTCACACTTTCATTAGAGCAATTATTTGATTATTGTTTTATCCCCATAGACTATAAGCTTTAGCATTTGGAATACAATGATAAATATTGTCCTTACTGTTATAAACTCGGAAGAGCTTATGACTTTAGTAAGGAAGACAAACCTGTGAGAGATGTAAGTACCTACCATGTGTGGGGGAGCTCTTGGGAAGCTCAGTGAACTAGAACCCTCTCTTCCCCTCCTGTGTTGATACAACCAGGTGATAACCAGCAATTCCAGCTTTCCCTTCCACTGTAGTCCAGGTCCTCCTGGCCCTGTGCTTACGTAGAACCTAAGTGCTCCGTGAAACCTCAGCAGCTGAGGTCATTTTGTTTATAGGAGTGAGACACATTTTATGCAGTCTAGCATTGTAGGTTGCTGTGCCCTCAAAGGGGCAATACCAACAAACAAATTATTTAGAAAGGGTTATATGTAGATTGAGAAATGGGATAAATTTCACCATTTGATAAATGAGAGAATAGTGGCTTAAGCAATACCACTTTAATTTGAAAAATGTGGAACTATCTAAAAGGATCCAGAAAAGTACAGTTAATTCACAGCAGTCTGTAGGATGAACTATTAGAAAAAGTGGAAGTCGAACAACTATTGGATAAAATAACAGTATGTGGGCTGTTTATACTTTAAGGAATACATAAGTGGTTTCTTTAAAACCCCACATGTTTTGTGGTCTCTGTTACCTATTTAAAGGCTTCAAAACCTTAATTGATAGTGTTTTTCACTGGAGAAAGAAGTACCAGTTTTATTTCTCAAGCAGACCTACTTCCTAAAAGGATAAAATGCTGGTTCTCCCTTAACGTTATAGCCATAAATTCAAACATGAGTACTAGCAAGGAAGCAAATAGATAACATATTTTAAGAAATTATGAAATTCACATATGACAATGATTATCACAATACAGAAAGAGTTCTTTAACTTTTAGGCTACATGTGTGTCCCAGATGATCTCTGTTCCCACGCTCCTGGGAATTCAGCAGGAGTGAAAGTGATGGCAGCAGCTATTGCTTTTGTGGAACTGGGCTGTTGATTTTGTAAGTTGTAAGAAGAATGTTGGCCAGCCACAGTGGCTCACACCTGTAATCCCAACACTTTGGGAGGCTGAGGTGGGTGGATCACTTGAGGGCAGGAGTTTGAGACCAGCCTGGCCAAATGGTGAAACCCCATCTCTACTAAAAATATAAAAATTAGCCGAGTATGGTGGGGTGTGCCTATAGTCCCAGCTACTCGGGAGGCTAAGGCAGGAGAATTGCTTGAACCCAGGAGGTGGAGGTTGTGGTGAGCCGAGATCACGCCACTGCACTCCAGCCTGGGTGACAAGAGCAAAATTTTCCTGGGTGGAGGTTGCGGTGAGCTGAGATCACGCCACTGCACTCCAGCCTAGGCGACAAGAGCAAAATTTTGTCTCAAAACAACAACAACAAAAAAGAAGGAATGAAGGAATGTTGCCACTATCGTGTCTGCTGCAAGGCTTGAGGGACAGGTTCTCCCAACAGTCCATTCTCCATTGACAAATACTCCCTGTACCCTTCCTTTTTTAAGTTGTGGCCAGGGAATTGGGGAAACATCTTTTTTGAGGACATTTTGTGCCCCCTCTGTAAATTCATGGTGATCTAAAGCAGTAGTCTGCTAACTTTTTCTGTAAAGGGCCAAGAATAAATATTTTTGGCTTTGCAGGCCATAGGATCTCAACTCAACAAGTACTCAGCTCCATCTTGTAGGGCAAAAACAGCCATAGGCGGTATGTAAACAAGTAAACATGGCAGATTTCAATAACACTTTATTGAAATAAACATGCAGTGGGCTGCATTTGGCCCACAGGACATAGTTTGTGGACCCCTAATTGGCAAGTTTGGGAGCCAGTAGTGTTCTCTTTGACACGAATTAGCATATATGCAGTTGGCAAATAGGGGAATGACAGCAGTATAGTGTGGAAATTCTGTTTATTAATATGTGATTTTTTTTCTTAGGTAAGAGGAGCTGGAATAGTAGAAATAGAATTACAATTATCAACAAGAAAAAGCTTTTCACATGTGTGGGAGTCTTTTCAGCTCTATTAAAATTAAGAATGAGAGTGTATATTCGTGTGCCTTCCTGACGTGCATCCCCCAGCCTTGTGTGGCTCGCAGCTCATGATAGGTTGCATTTCTTCCTGTGCCCACCTTAATGGCAGCCCCACTGGCTCAGAACTCCACTGCATCTGCATTATCTCAGCACCTTTAACCAGGCATTTCCGCTGCATTTTTTCTGGTATTTTGCCTCCACCAGTTGTTTTTATTAGAGCTCTGGTTACAAAGTCTCATAGGTTTTCAGTTTGCCCTAACCCTGTTATTGTCAGTATGAGATTTGATAAATGTGAGGTTTTCCAGGAATTGTCATATAGAAAAATGCTTATAATTCTTTGTAAGGTTATAAGATGACCATTTATATTTAATAAATAGCTAAGGAGCACCTGCCACGTACCAGGCACTATTTTATGTATAAATGATATATTATAGATAGTCATATAATTTATCATCTAAATTAGGACACTTCTTTCTTATTTTTTTGAGACAAAGTCTCACTGTGTAGCCTAGGTTGGAGTGCAGTGGTACAAACACAACTCACTGTAGCCTCAGCCTCCTGGGCTCAAGCGATCCTCCTATCTCAGACTCCTGAGTAGCTAAGACCACAGGTGCGTGCCACCACGGACCTGACTAATTTTTCTTAGAGACGGGGTCTCACCATGTCACTAGTCTTGAACTCCTGGTCTGAAGCAATCCTCCCACCTTGGCCTCCCAAAGTGCTGGGATTAACAAACGTGAGTCACTATGCCCAGCCTAAATTAGGACACTTCTGAAAGTGAAAGAGAATGCTGTTAATTATGCTGGAACAACAGATGTGAGGGAACAAGGACAGACTTGTAATTAACCCTGTATAGTGATGGGGGAGGCAAGCAAGAAAACGAGTGAGTGAGTGATTACATGGAATGTGCTCTGCAGAAATAACAAGATGTTCTGATAAAAGTTACCTAACCTTGGATAAGATGGTTGGTAGAGGCCTTTTTGGGCATGTGACACTTAAGATTACATGAAAATTGAGAAGCTAGCTATGTGAAGAGTGCAGAGAACTGTTCTAGGCAGAGAAAACCACATGAGCAAAGGCCTTGGGGGTGAGAAGCAGCCTTGTGTGCCTAAGAAACTAAAAGGAAACACTGGGGCTGAATCCTTGCTATTGAAGGAGAAAAACAGCATGAGATGAGTTTAAAGAGGTAGACAGGGCTAAATATGGGCAGTCCAATATTGGTAGCCACAGACTGTATGTTGCTTTTGGGCACTGAAAATGTGGCTAGTTAAAACTGACATGTGCTGTAAGTATAAAATACATATTACATTTTGAAGATTTGGTATTCCCCAAAGGAATGTAAAATATCTCAATAATTCTTATATTGTCCGGGCTGAGTGGCTCACACCTGTAATCCCAGCACTTTGGAAGGCTGAAGCCAGGAGGATTGCTTGAGTGCAGGAGTTTGAGACCAGCCTGAGCAATGTAGTGACACCCTGTCTCTACAAAAAATTTAAAACTGAAAAAAATTAGCCAGGCATGTTGGCATACTCCTGTAGTCCCAGCTACTTGAGAAGCTGATGTGGGAGGATCACTTAAGTCCAGTTAGGTCAATGCTGCAGTGAACTGTGATCTCACCACTGCACTCCAGCCTGAGCAACAGAGTGAGACCCTGTTTCAAAAAATAATAATAATTTTTACATTAATTACATGTTGAAATAATACATTGAATATATTAAGTGAAATGATAATCTCATCTGTTACTGTGGCTTCTAGAAAATTTTAAATTGCGTATGTGGCTCATATTATATTTCTGTTGAACAACACTTGGCTAGGTAGATAATTTGAGGCCTTGTATAGGCTGTTAAGAAGTTTGGCCTGGCCGGGCACAGTGGCTCATGCCTGTAATCCCAGCACTTTGGGAGGCCGAGACGGGCGGATTGTCTGAGGTCGGGAATTCGAGACCAGTCTGGCCAACATGGTGAAACCCCATCTCTACTAAAAATACAAAAATTAGCTGGGCGTGGTGGAAAGCACCTGTAATCCCAGCTACTCAGGAGGCTGAAGCAGGAGAATTGCTTGAACCCGGAGGCAGAGGTTACAGTGATCCGAGATCGCACCATTGCACTCCAGCCCAGGCAACAGTGTGAGAGACTCCGACTCAAAAAAAATAAATAAATAAAAGAAGTTTGGCCTTTATTTCTAAAATAGTGGGAAGCAATAGACCTGTTTTAAGCAGAGGAATGATACGAACTGATGTCCTTTTCCAGAACAATATTCTTTCAACTTAGAATGTCTTAACAAATTTTGTATATTAATAGTTCCCTTCCTTTAGTGGAAACCCTCATGACCTGTATTCTCTTTCTCTTTTACGCCTGACTTCTAGAGGCAAGCTATAGCATCTGGTAGCTCCCAGTGATTGCTTCCTTTTTGGTAGGATGTTTGTTCCCTGTGACCAGTGAACCTCCCTGGTTAAAATAGACATAGAAAGCTGACCTAGGCCAAGCATGGTGGCTCACGCCTGTAATCCCAGCACTTTGGGCGGATCACAAGGTCAGGAGATCAAGACTATCTGGTAAACATGGTGAAACCCTGTCTCTACTAAAAATACAAAAATTAGCTGGGTGTGTTGGCACGTGCCTGTAATCCCAGCTACTCGGGAGGCCAAGGCAGGAGAATCGCTTGAACCTGGGAGGTGGAGATGGCAGTGAGCCGAGATCGCACCACTGCGCTTCAGCCTGGCGACAGAGCGAGACTCCATCTCAAAAAAAAAAAAAAAAAAAAGGAAGGCTGACCTAGATCAGTGACAGAACGGAGGAAACTGCCATACCTCATTAACTTTCTGCTTTACCATCTGACCCTGTGAATCAGAACCCTACAGTATAGAAGGACTTGGGTGAGTGCAGCCTTTCAGCTCAGCAGCCACAGACTAGCTATATTTTAACTCTCCACAAGGTGGTGCTCTCTTATAATAACAATAGTCAAAATTTTGCATTAAGTGCAAGAAACATTCTGTTGCTTGTTTCAGAGACCTTTTTATCATTGGACCAAGTAAGATTTAAGTTGCCTCTAAGTTTAGAGTCTACTTAATTGGAACACTTCTAGTAACATTACCTATGAGGGTACCGTGAAGCTCAAATAAGATAAAATTAAAAATCCTATACAGGCCGGGCGCGGTGGCTCACGCCTGTAATCCCAGCACTTTGGGAGGCCGAGGTGGGTGGATCACGTGAGGTCAGGAGTTCGAGACCAGCCTGGCCAACGTGGTGAAACCTGTCTCTACTAAAAATGCAAAAATTAGCTGGGCGTGGTGTTGGGTGCCTGTAATCCCAGCTACTCAGGAGGCTGAGGTAGGAGAATCCTTTGAACCCAGGAGACGAAGGTTGCAGTGAGCCTGAGTGACAGAGCAAGACTCCATCTCAAAAAAAAAAAAAAAATCCTATACATAGCCGGACATAGTGATGTGCGCCTGTGGTCCCAGCAACTCAGGAGGCTGAGGCAGGAGGACCCCTTGGGCCCAGGAATTTAAGGTGGTGGTGAGCTATATGACTGTGCCACTGTACTGCAGCCTGGGTGACAGAGTGAGACCCCATCTCAAAAAACAAAAACCTATAAAAATTTTGGTCCTGTCATTAGGTGTCTCAGAAAGTAGATTTGTAGCAACCTATCTCCTCTTCATTGCATGATTTTTTTCCTGCTGGAAATATGTTTATATTGCAGTTATTGAATGGAATTGGTATTTTGTTCACAAGTGTTAGTGTCCCCGCACGAGTATAGGTTCTTTCTTCATTAAACCTACTTATAATTAGTATCTACCTTTTGATCATAAATTACCAAAAGGAAGTCTAGGATTTTGAGAGTTTTTGAGAACATTTTCTTCCATTACACACACACACACAATTGGTAAGATGGTTGAAAATAAATACTCAAGAGTTCCAGGATCTCTGTTGATACTAAGCATCATTCATGGTCACCCTGCTTCCCTATTACAAGTAAGAATTGGTAATATCTCCTTGTGCTTCATGAAACTTGCTTAGATGGGTTGAAGAAAGACCCATCTACATTGAACCCACCATTTTTCTGGTGGTGAACTAACCATAATTCTTCAAAAGCACAGAAAACTAAAGCATTTATATAGCTGTCTGTAAACAAAATTTGCATTTTATTCTAATGATTTCCTTTTTATCACTTGACTGTCATTTTCAGGGGAAGGTGCTATTAACCTGGCTTTGGCTCAGAACCGAAGCCAAGATGTGAGAATGAATGGACCCATGGGAGCTGGAAATTCAGTTAGGATGGAGGCGGGATTTCCTATGGCAAGTGGTCCAGGTAAGACCTCCCACTCAATTGTATGACATTTTACTAGTTTCCTTTTTTGGCTTATTTGATCATTTGAGCCCTGCAAGATAGGTGGGGGTTCATGGCATACTTACATCTCTATTTGCTGAATCAGGAAAGCTAGACATGAGTCCTTCCCGGAGGCTAGGGGTCACAGCATGAAGCATCTTTGCAATCTTTTGGTCTCATGCTTAAAGGTTGATGAACACTGAGCCATGCAGCAAACATTTATTGACTTCCTGTTGTGTGACAGGACCTGTGCTGTTGGAAATAGAAATGAATGAGACATTTTCTACCCTCATTATTTTAATAGTACAATGGAGAATGTAACTTTCCAACTCCCACTTTCTCTGAGGGGGAGAATATCTGTGAATTGAGTTCTTGTGTGCTTATGTGGAATCTGAAGATGTATCTGGGAGAATATGTGTTTTTATGTATTTAGAATTTGAGACAGTTATAAATTGCTTCCTTTTCTAGTAATCCTGAAATTTCTTCTTCAGAGATGGAACTCAATATTCTGAGATTGAATCTCAGAATATTAGAATTGAGTTGGCTGTCATTTAAAGCTGAGGAAGCTGTGGAACTCACATAAAGGAAGTGATTTGCCCAGGGTCAAGGAGCGATAAACTAGTATCACAGATCTTCTAACTCCCAGTTCAGTGTTTTTTTCGCTGCACTAGTGGCTTTCAATTTTTTTCAGCTGCAGGACCCTTTATTCAAATAAAACAGAAAAGCACAGCTGCTGTGGTTGAAGCAGAGTAAGAACCTGCTTACCCAGTCATTCCCCTCCCACTCTACCGGAGTAGCTGTTGGAGAAATGCAGCAGTATAGAGGAGCTCAATTTATAAGATGCTAGTCTTGGCCGGGCACGATTGCTTATGCCTGTAGTCTCAGCACTTTGGGAGGCTGAGGCGGGTGGATCACCTGAGGTCAGGAGTTCGAGACCAGCCTGGCCAAGACGGTGAAACCCCATCTCTACTAAAAATACAAAAATTAGCTAGGTGTGGTGGCAGGTGCCTGTAATCCCCCCTACTTGGGAAGCTGAGGCAGGAGAATCACTTGAACCTGGGAAGCGGAGGTTGCAGTGAGCCGAGATCTCACCCTGCACTCCAGCCTGGGCAACAGAGCGAGACTCTGTCTCAAAACAAAACAAAAAAAATGCTATTCTGAACTGTAGCTAATGAATTGATCATAGAATTGGAACTAGGTTTTTATTCTGGTACTACCATTTACTGGTTACCTCAAGCTAGTTACTGTACTTCCCCAAGCAATACTTTCTTCACATATAAAATGAAATAATAATACCTACCATCTTTTGAGCTCATGCTTGAAGGTAGAAGAGCCCTGAGCAGTGTAGCAAACATTTCCTAAGTTCTTGTTAGGACTTAGGAAAATATATATGTCAGGACCTGTGCTGTTGGGCTGTTGTGGAATACCATAAAATAGATGTAAAATATCCAGCTTGGTATTGTGTACATAGATGTAGTTCCCCACAGAAGTCTGAGCATTTGGTGTTAAGGTAGCTTTATGAGAAATGATAGATGACACTGTTGCCACTACTGGAAGGACATGGGCCAGAAGCAGAGTGGGAAAAGCCTAGCCAAGTTAGATATAGTTAATGAAAGAATGAATAAACCTGGAATGAGCATCAGGAAATCTGGGTTCTAGTCTCAACTCTTGGCCAAAGGACTTAATATTTACTGACCCTAGTTGCCTATAAACATCTTTAATTATGTTCTGGGAACAATGCTAGAGATCCCTTCTAGGCTTAAAATGTTAAGACTCCACTTAACTGTTATTAGTACCCTAATTATAAGCTCTGTTAGTCTAGTATCTGGCAAATAGCAAGCATGTTTACTAAGTATCTCTAAGAAGTGCATGTAAATTGTAGTGCTTTTTTTTTGAGACAGGGTCAAGTGTTCCTCCTGTCTCAGCCCTGCAGTAGCTGGGACTACAGGCGTGCACTACCACACCTGGTTTATTTTTGTTTTGTTTTGTTTTGTTTTTTGTAGAGACAGGGTTTTGCCATGTTGACCAGGCTGGTTGAACTCCTGGGCTCAAGTGATCTGCTCACCTCAGCCTCCCAAAGTGCTGGGATTACAGGCATGAACTGAGCCACCATACCCAGCCAATTATAGTGCTATAGTTGATTATCAGCCTAGGAAACTGAGAAGCTTTAGGTTGAAATCAGGTTAGATTGGTATTTAATGAAGGACTCAGATTGTGATAATGTATATACTATAAAGTTTCAGGAATAATCAATTAGTAATGACCTGTAGTAACAGTAACATCTTAACCCCCAAGATATCTCTCTTTACTACCAAGCATATTTTAGGATTGCTTTTCTCTGTTGTCTATTGAGACTTGAAGGATGCAAACAAAGTTTAATATTAGGTTAAACTGAACAGCTAAATTTTTCTAGGGAAAGAGACCTTAAATCCCCTCTAAAACAATAATAAGTAACTTTAGAATTGTGTATCTACAACAGTTGGTTTTTCAGTTATTCTTAGTACTACTTTCTTCACTTAGCATGGGCAACAGAAAGTTAGCTAATAAGCAAGAGTCTTTTGCAACTAAAACTAAATCCATAGCTTGTTGTTTTTCATAGCCTTATAGAATTCCAAGATTTGTGGGGATACTATAGTAGTCATTTAATTCAAGTTTCTCAACTTCAACACTATTGATGTTGGGGGCCAATAATTTTTTGCTGTGGGAGGCTGTCCTGTGTGTTGTGGGATGTTTAGTAGCATCCCTGGCTTCTACCCACCAGATGCCAGTAGCACCACTACTTCCCTGCATTTGTGCCACCTAAAAATGTCTCCAGACATTACCAAATGTCCCCTGGGGGACAAAATTTCCCCTAGGTGAGAACCTTGGATCTTGTGCAGGTTCCCATCTAGTACTGGAATGCATGTTATAGTGTCACTATTGAACATGTAGTAGCATATACTTGAAATTTTCTGGGATTAGGAAGCTCATTATGGACGAAGAAAACCTGTTTTTTTTTTTTTGAGACGGACTCTCGCTCTGTCGCCTAGGCTGGAGTGCTGTGGCACGATCTCGGCTCACTGCAAGCTCTGCCTCCCAGGTTCACGCCATTCTCCTGCCTCAGCCTCCTGTGCCACCATGCCTGGCTAATTTTTTTTTGTATTTTTAGTAGAGACGAGGGTTTACTGTGTTTGCCAGGATGGTCTCGATCTCCTGACCTTGTGATCCGCCTGCCTTGGCCTCCCAAAGTGCTGGGATTACAGGCGTGAGCCACCGTGCCCGGCCAGAAACCTGTTTCTTATCTCACGAGAGCTTTCTCTTTTTTTTTTTTTTTTTTTTCTTGTGAAGCAGTCTCACTCCATCGCCCAGGCTGGAGTACAGTGGCGTGATCTCAGCTCACTGCAACCTCCACCTCCTGGATTCAAGCGATCTCTCACCTCAGCCTCGCGAGTGACTAGGATTACAGGCAGGTGCCACTACGCCCGGCTAATTGTCTAATTTTTGTATTTTTAATAGAGATGGGGTTTCACCATGTTGGCCAGGCTGGTCTCGAACTCCTGCTCTCAGGTGATCCACCCGCCTGGGCCTCACAAAGTGCTGGGATTACAGGCGTGAGCCACCGCACCAAGCCCTTATGAGAGCTTTCTTAACTGTCTACCATTTTTAAAAAACCAGGTGCGATTCCTCAGAAACAAATCCAGTTTCAACAGATAAACATTAGCCTAACTGTCCTCTCCAACTACAAAACTTAAAATATAACTTTTTTTTTTTGAGATAGAGTCTCACTCTGTCACCCAAGCTGGAGTGCAGTTGCACGATCTTGGCTCACTGCAAGCTCTGCCTCCCAAGGTCAAGCAATTCTCTGCCTCACCCTCCCTGGTAGCTGGGATTACAGGTGCCCACCACCATGTCTGGCTAATTTTTGTATTTTTAGTAGTTTCACCATCTTGGCCAGGCTGGTCTCGAACTCCTGACCTCAAGTGATCCACGCTCCTCAGCCTCCCAAAGTGCTGGAATTACAGGCGTGAGCCACCACGCCTGACCTGTAACATTTAATATGTAGCTGGGCGGCCGGGCGTGGTGGTTCACGCCCGTAATCCCAGCACTTTGGGAGGCCGAGGTGGGCAGATCACAAGGTCAGGAGATGGAGACCATCCTGGTTAACATGGTGAAACCCTTTCTCTACTAAAAATACAAAAAATTAGCCGGGTGTGGTGGCGGGCGCCTGTAGTCCCAGCTGCTCGGGAGGCTGAGGCAGGAGAATGGCATGAACCTGGGAGGCGGAGCTTGCAGTGAGCAGAGATCGCGCCACTGCACTCCAGCCTGGGTGACATAGCAAGACTCCTTCTCAAAAAACAAACAAACAAAAAATGTAGCCGGGCTTGGAAGCAGAGGGGTAGGGAAAGAAAGTAGAGGAACTCCCTAGGGCAAAAAAAAAAAAAAAAAAAAAAGTTAAAGGTGAATATTTAAATGGCAGTAAACAAATGAGATTCTGCAGGGTCCAAAGCATTTGGGTTTTAATGGCCGGGAAGGGATAGAAGATAAAGCCTTGGGTCAACAGGAAGAAGCAAATTAGAATTCAGAATTCTTCATGAAGCCAGAATTTTCAGTGAAAGATAGATTAGGAAAATGTCACCCTCTGGCATAGGGAAATTTGTCTATGTTCGCAGGGGCTCTAGACATTAGGTGGGAGAATGGGTGTTGTGGAATTGTCTTCTCTACCCTCTTGCATTTTGGACATTTAATATGTTAGTGAATACCCATTAATAGCCAGGCTAAGTCATTAACATTAGGTAGGTCTAGACTGGTGATAACTGTTGAAGCTGTGGAGGGGCATATTTTCTCATCCCAAGTCATTGCATACTTCTCCTAGTTAAAGCCTGATATAAATGAGCTTATATTCTGAATTTATACAATTTAGGATTAGATTCCCTCCCTCTAGAATTTTAGGTAATAGGAATATCAGAGTATTAACAATTATGAGAATCATAAGAAAACAAGACACTATCAAAACATAAGGAGAGATGGGGGAACAGAACTTACAGAAATTTAAAAATCATCAAAGTGGATAACTTATTCAGCAAATTAGAAATAGCTGGATTGAAAGGTGAATTTGAATAAATCACTCAGGATGCGCAGAGAAAAATAAAGAGATGTAAATATGAAAGAGGTCAAGAGACAAGAAGAATAAAATGAGAAGGTTTAACATATGTTTGAAAAGAGTTCCTGAAGAAGATAAAGAAATTGAGGAGGGATGACAGTCAAAGAGAGAATGGCTAAAATTTTTCCAGAACGGATGAAAGACGTAAGTCCTCCGATTCAGAAGCCAAGTAATCCTGAGCACTACAAAATAAAAATAAATCTACATGTAGACACAATATTGTAAAACTACAGAACATTGAAAAACAGAATGTTAAAAGCAACCCAAAAGAAAAGACGTATTATTTACAGAGGAAGGACTATCAGCTTTTCTTGATTTCTCAACAGCAGCGCTGGAGGCCAGGAAACATTGGAATAGTTTTTTCAAAGTGCTGAGGATATAATTGACAGCCTAGAATTTTAAACATAGCTATACTATCAAGAGTAGTATGAAATAAAGAGCTTTTCAAAGAGACTAAGAGAATTTACCATTAACAGACCCTTGCTAATTGAACTGCTCAAGGATGTACTTCAGGAAGAAGAAAATTGAACCTAAGATGGAAGAAATAAGATCTAAGAAGGAATGGTGAGCTAAGTAATTGATAAGCATGGGGTAAATCTAAATAAGCATTGACTTATTTAGTAATGATGATGATCATGTATGTCTTTAAACTTTAAGTCAGGTATGTCTGTTGACATTTTAAAGATACCAGTAAAATAATATGAGTGGAATATGTAACTTCTAAACTAGTAGTGGAGGATTAAAGAAGATGACCGTGATGAAAAAAATTAATCCAGTAAAATTCAGGAAAATAGGAAAACAGCATAGAAAAAAGGGTAAATAGAAATCATAAAATGACAAAATAAATCAAAATATACTAGTAGTTAACAATAAAGGTAAATGGATTATGAACACTGATAAAAAGGAAATGATTAATCAGAATAGTATTCTCAGGTTTACCTATGTGCTGTTACAGGAAACACATAAAATATAAAGACTCAGAACGTTCAAAGTTAGAAAGATAGAAAGATTAACAAGGTGATTATTAACCAAGCAAAGCATAATAATATTTTTATCAGATAAAACAGACATTAAAATAAACAGCATCACTGAAGGTAAATAGGGCCACTATGTAATGTAAAAGGAAAAATTCACTAGGAAGTTGTTAAACTCTTAAGTACTTAACAACCTAGTCTCAAGACATTTAAGAATTGCATGTAAACAGCAAACCTTAGGGGAGATTTAACACACCTCTGTGAGTAATTGATGGCCAAGTTTGTAAAAAATTAGTAAGGATAAAGGAAAGCTTGAATAACAAAATACTTTTTATGTAATGGACATATATAGAAACCATGCAGTCAGCCGGGCACGGTAGCTCACGCCTGTAATCCCAGCACTTTGGGAGGCCAAGACAGGCAGATCACGAGGTCAGGAGTTCGAGACCAGCCTGGCCAACATAGTGAAACCCTGTCTCTACTAAAAATACAAAAATTAGCCAGGCATGGTGACGTGTGCTTGTAGTCCCATCTACTCGGGAGGCTGAGGCAGGAGAATCGCTTGAACCCAGGAGGCAGAGGTTGTGGTGAGCCAAGATCGTGCCACTGCACTCCAGCCTGGGCAACAGAGTGAGACTCCATCTCGGAGAAAAAAACAAAACCATGCAGTCATAATTCAAGAATTCTTAATATTTCCAAGCATAAATGGAAAATTTATACAAACTGACCAAGGATTATTCCAAGAGCAAGTTTCAGTAAATACCAAATATTAATATCATATAGATTCTGTTCTCTGACCGCAGTACTGTTAGGTCAAGTCAGTGGCAAAAAAAAAAAGCATAACCAAAATATCTCCTATTTTTGGAAATGTAAAAATGCATTATAAATACTTAGTGATTTAAAAAAGCAATCCTGATGGAAATTAGACAATATTTAGAATGGAATTATGAGAATAATATATACTGAAATTTATGAGATGTAGCCAATACAACACTTCAAGGAAATGTTAAGCCTTCAGAAATTTATATTAATGAAGAAAGAACACCAACTGAAAATTAACAAGCTACGTGTCTGACTTAAGAATTGAGCAGAGCAGTAAGTTATGAGGGAAATAATACAGATAAGAATAGAGATAAGTAAAATATGAATTAAAAAAAAACCAACAGAACAGCAAAACCAAAAGATTATCCTGCCTCAGCCTCCTGAGTAGGTGGGATTACAGGCGCCCACCACCACGCCCAGCTAATTTTTGTATTTTTAGTAGAGACAGGGGTTTTACCATATTGGCCAGGCTGATCTCGAACCCCTGATCTCAAGTGATCCACCTGCCTCAGCCTCCCAAAGTGCTGCGATTACAGGTGTGAGCCACTGTGCCTGGCCCAAAAGATGTTTCTTTGAAAGAACAGCTAAAACTGATGAATGTGCTAAGCCCACCAAAGAAAAAAAGAGGCACAAACAATGTAAAGAACGAAAAAAGTACAAATTTTAAAAGGTGAATATTATAGTATATGAGTTATATATCATTTTTAAAAAGAATAGAAAAAATATATTCCACAATTAACTATGCTAATAAATTTTAGTGTTGGCAAAATTATAATTTAATAAAAATTGACAATGAGACATTGAAAACTTGAAAAGTCTATAGCCATTTAAGAAATTGAAATAAAAATCTGTTTCCCTGTAAATCAATTAGTATGACCTATAGGCCCAGATGGTTTTACAGGAAAGTTTTATCAAACATTTAAAGAACAGATACACACATTCTTCCAGAGCATAGAAAAAGAAGAAAGATGCTTTCCAACTCATTTTGAGGTTATTTTCACCTCGATGCCAAAAATCAAAATGTCATAAAATCTGCCCTTCAAGCTAAGTGTCATCATTTTCTTTTTAGAATTTTTCATTGCTCTCTTATTCATACCTCAACATTCCTAAAAGTGTGCTTTGGCCTACTTAGTCCTGCAAGATGCTCCATGACAGAGAATTCTGTAGCCAAGGAAAGGAAAAGAGAATAAGTATAGGCGTTGTCACTTTTTTTTCTTGAAGACAGGCTCTTGCCCTGTTGCCTAGGCTGGAGAGCAGTGGCATGATCATAGCTCACTGCAGCCTCAAACTCCTGGGCTCAAGTGATCCTCCTGCCTCAGCTTCCTAAATAGCTAGGAATCCAGGCGCTTGCCACCACACTGGCTGATTTTTTTATTTTTTGTAGAGATTGGGGTCTTGCTATGTTGCCCAGGCTGGTTTCAAACTCCTGGCCTCAAGCAGTCCTCCCACCTTGGCCTCCAAAAGCTCTGGGATTACAGGCATGAGCTACCATGACTGACCTATTCTCACTTAGGAGCACAGATGATAAATTCTGAAAAGTTTAGCAGTATCAGAAATTTTCAGATATGGAGAAAGAGGAGTTCTCAAACTGCTAGTTTGAGTATAAATTGGTATAACCACTTTTGAGAGCAGTTTACCAACATCTAGTAAAATTAAAGATGCTTAGACTTTAAAACCTAGCAATTCTAAGTATATAGTCTAAAGACACTCTCATATATCCACAAGAATTCATGACAAATACACAACATTGCAAAATTATAAGAATAAAGGAAAAATAAAACCTTAGTATTCATCAGCAGAAGGGTGGATATATGGTTCTATACAATGGAGCCCTTATAACAGTCAAGAGAGATGAATCTCAAAAAATAACATTAAGTGAAAAAGGAAGCTGACAAAGAATGCATATAGTAAGGTGCCATTTATACAAAGATTAAAAGCATACAAAAAATGCTGTTTATCTACAGAAAAAGTGCAGTTTTCCTACAGATACAGAAAAGGTCAATAAACATGAACAGAACCGCAACTGCAATAAGAGGGAGGAAGTGGAATGGAAGGAGTAGGGGGCTTCTGCTGTATCTACATATATATCTGAAGGACATAAGAGCAAATTTTTTAAATTTAAAAAAGGTAGATGGTGGGTATAGAAACTTCCAGGCTGGGTGCAGTAGCTCACGCCTGTAGTCCCAGCACTTTGGGAGGGCTGGGCTGGAGGATCGCTTGAGCCCAGGAATTCGAGACCAGCCTAGGCAACGTAGCGACCCCATCTCTATAAAATATAGAACGATTAGCTGGGCACAGTGGTGTGTGCCTGTAGTCCCAGTGGCATGTGCCCATGGTCCCAGCTACTTGGAAGGCTGACTCGGAAGGATCACTTGGGCCCGGGAAGTCGAGATGGCAGTGAGCTGTGATTGTGCCACTTGGCAGACTGGGCAACAGAGCGAGACCCTGTCAAAAAAAAAACAAATTTTCCATATCTTTTCATGTTCTTGAAATAACTCATTAAAAAACAAAAATTGTGCCAATTCCAGTACTCTATTCTAGGGATCTTTTTTCTAGGAATAATAAGGATGAACAACCCTGCCACTGTTATGATACCCCCGGGTGGAAATGTGCCATCTTCCATGATGGCACCAGGCCCCAATCCAGAGCTGCAGCCCAGGACTCCTCGCCCTGCTTCTCAGTCAGGTAATGACTTCCAATCTTTGAGGATGAAGAGTCTGAAAGTTTCTGCACAGATCATTACAAAATTCAGTTATCTCTGATGCTGAATTTCTAATTTCCAAACTCACAATGTCACCTTCTTTACAAAATCTCACCTGATATCTTCAAGCTAAATGTCATTATTTTCTTTTCAGAATTTCTCATTGTTTTCTTATCAATTATACCCCAACATTTCTAAAAGTGTGCCTTGGCCTGCGTAGTCCTGCAAGATGCTCATTACATAGAATTCTGTAGTCAAGTAAATTTGGTAAATGCATCATTCTTTACCCTCCCTCCTGGAGATTCAAAAGTAACATATTGGAGGCACTGAAAGTCCTACAGTGAAGAAACCCATCTAAGTTTGTTAGGTTCAGTGTTTCCCAAACCTAATTGTTTTGTTTTCTTATAACGCTAATTAGCATAGTTCTCCAGAATATGATTTGGTAAATACTGGTCTCCATGTTTTACATTTCGCTCTTAATGTCCACTACTGACCAAGCTCTTTTTAAGGCAGAATTCATCATCATGGTATGTTGCTTCATACATAGAAGGTATTCACAAGCATTTATTTTATCGAGTAGTACCAGCAGATTTTACTCTGTATATCCAGAATTACAAAGGCCACTGCTCTAAGATCTGGATTGCAGTAGGTTAATTATTGCTTTGTTGACTATCTTTAAACAGATGCAATGGATCCACTCCTCTCTGGGCTCCATATACAGCAGCAAAGTCATCCCTCAGGATCTTTAGCTCCCCCACACCACCCAATGCAGCCTGTCTCTGTGAACAGACAAATGAACCCAGCTAATTTCCCCCAGCTGCAGCAGCAGCAGCAGCAGCAGCAGCAACAACAACAACAACAGCAGCAGCAGCAGCAGCAGCAGCAGCAGCAGCAGCAACAGCAGCAACAACAGTTGCAGGCAAGACCCCCACAGCAACATCAGCAGCAACAGCCACAGGGAATTCGACCCCAGTTTACTGCCCCAACTCAGGTGCCTGTTCCTCCAGGCTGGAACCAGCTGCCTTCTGGAGCCCTTCAACCTCCTCCAGCCCAGGGTTCTCTGGGCACAATGACTGCAAACCAAGGGTGGAAGAAGGCTCCCTTGCCCAGCCCAATGCAACAGCAACTCCAGGCAAGACCATCCTTAGCCACGGTACAGACGCCTTCCCACCCTCCCCCTCCATATCCCTTTGGCAGCCAGCAAGCCTCACAAGCCCACACAAACTTTCCTCAGATGAGCAACCCAGGCCAGTTCACAGCTCCTCAGATGAAGAGTTTGCAGGGAGGGCCCTCTAGGGTCCCAACTCCCCTGCAGCAGCCCCACCTCACCAACAAGTCTCCTGCCTCCTCACCCTCCTCCTTCCAGCAGGGATCCCCTGCATCCTCCCCAACGGTTAACCAAACTCAGCAGCAGATGGGACCAAGGCCACCTCAAAATAACCCACTTCCCCAGGGATTTCAGCAACCTGTCAGCTCTCCGGGTCGGAATCCTATGGTTCAACAGGGAAATGTGCCACCTAACTTCATGGTGATGCAGCAGCAACCACCAAACCAGGGGCCACAGAGTTTACATCCAGGCCTAGGAGGTGAGGAACACTGTAGCTATTTGTGTTGGTAAATTTGCTGGAGCTAGATCTTAGTAGAACTTCAGTTTTTAGGGTTAATGGAGGGAGTGAAATAAGGATGTAATTATTTGGTTTTGTGGATATGGTGGTGACACTTGATATAACAAAGTTAACTTGATACATTATGCAGCATCTTACTGGTTAAATTTAAGCTAGCTCTCTGGACTAAAATTCAGGTAAAATTCAATGTAGAGATGTTCATTTTGTTTTTCAAATTATTTTTGCTTGATCTTGTACTAGTAAATTAAAATGTCCAGAAGAAAAATGCATTTTGTTAACAATTTAAACTTCTCAGTTGCTGAAAAATTAAGATTATGCAATAGAGCAAAAATAAAAAGAACAGGGTCTCATTGAAGAAAAGGCCCTTTTAGTTATCAATTTTGATAATCCTAGTTAATAAAATAGTAAGCATGGTACTTGTTAAGTTTGGTTAAAGTATTAAAGGGGAATAAGTTCAGAAATCATTGACTTTTATAGTTTTATAATACCAATGCCTGCTCCTTAGAGAGGGAATTCCACCAGTTATACCTAAAGGAGATTTATTTATTTATTTTGTAAGGTGCCTCTTGTATGAAGAAAAAGCAATGGAGCTTAATGTGTGAGAGGTAAAACGATTACAGTAAAACTTATCCATCTCCATGTTTATTATTTATTCTTATTAATCATTGATCTAGTGCACATGAATGTGCTTGGAGCTTTTCAGTAAGGTATAGAGTATCAGTAATACTGTCATCTGATAAACATACTCCCCACCAAAAGACACCCATTGCCTACCCAGAAAAAAACCCTTGCATCTTTAGTGCAACATAGCAAAGGCATGTTCCCATGGTTTCTGATAAAGTTAAGTTGCTCATCAGCCTTTCACTCTCTTGTAATTAATTTTGCTGACATGCAGGCTCTAATATTTGAATCGTAAGAAGTTCTTAGAAAATGCAAGAATGTTTCAGCTCCAAATTTCACTGTTCAGGGTATCTAGCCCTGGATCAGTGGAAGCTGGGTAGTCCCTCCTGCAAATGTGATTACTGATTTAATTACAGTGGGAGCATGCAAATGGGACTTGTCGCTGTTAAAGAAAGGACAAATGCATATTTGTCTACAAAGAGTTTTTCAGGACATTGAAAATTTGGCCCTTAAAAAAATAAATGGCCGGGCGCAGTGGCTCACGCCTGTAATCCCAGCACTTTGGGAGGCCAAGGCGGGCGGATCACCTGAGGTCAGGAGTTCGAGACCAGCCTGGCCAACATGGTGAAACCCCATCTCTACTAAAAATACAAAAATTAGCTGGGTGTGGTGGTGCACACCTGTAATCCCAGCTACTTGGGAGGCTGAGGCAGGGAGGATTGCTTGAACCTGGGAGGAGGAGGTTGCAGTGAGCCGAGATTGTGCCACCACACTCCAGCCTGGGCAACAGAGCGAGACTCTGTCTCAAAAAATAAAAATAAAAGTAAATAAATAAATGAATGAATGTAATAAATTTTTAAGTGAGTTTAGGTCTTGATGCTTTCATAGAGCAGATGATATGCTCACCTAGGTGATCTGGCCACATCAAGGCCTGTGTTGTAAATGATAAGTGGGTTCTGAGATTCTCCTTATTACAAGTTTTCTAAAATTAGCCCTTCCAAAAAGGAACTGATACTTGAGAAAGATTCCATTAGAGTATGGTTTTTGGTACCAAAGCTGTCAGAATCACAGCAAACCTTATGAGGGGAAAGCATAATGATTTTATACAGCATCACTTTGAAGCTCCCATGAACTGTTTCTAATCTCCTGTCTCTTCCAAAGAGACAAACGCAATAATGGGGGGAAATTTTCTGCAAAGGAGATTGTCATCAGTTTCCCTCAAAGGAAAAATAATCAATCTGTCCTTAATATCAGGACCCATCTCTTTGTTTTATACTATTTCACATCAATTTGTTTGAAATGAGAGAATTTAGCATATTCCTTTGGTGCCTGTGTTAAAATATCTAAAGTTTTGGGGTCCATTGTTAATTACAGAGAAAAGTGAGCCCTCAAACCTTGCTGTGGCGTGGCCTCAGATCACATTTAGGGAGCAGATTGCCATCTTTTCCTTGGCATGTTCTAAGTGTAAATTTTTTAGTATTTATTTTTCATTTTGACAATGCCTCATATAAGAGATTGTGTTGATTTTTTTAACCATCTTTCCCAACCTTATTATTAAAGATCCTACCAGTGTGACAGAGAGAGCTAAGCCAGTGGAGACTTCATGCAGCTCATCCTTCCTTATTCATTCCATATCTAAGCAAGAGTATAAATTTGCTAGGTAACTGCCTTACTCATTGTTTTCTATTAAGGAATGCCTAAACGCCTCCCACCTGGCTTCTCAGCAGGACAGGCCAATCCGAACTTTATGCAAGGTCAGGTGCCTTCGACCACAGCAACCACCCCTGGGAATTCAGGAGCCCCTCAGCTGCAAGCAAATCAAAATGTCCAGCATGCAGGTTTGTTTTCTGTGATTTGTTTAGCCAGCATTTATTGAGCATTGTGTGGTAGACTTGATAGACAACAGGAGTATACAGATAAGTAGTAAGTCTTGGTCTCTCCCCTTAATTTCAAGCCCATAAATAATTATTCTTTCAGGGCAGTAACTTTTGTCAGTATATCAAAAATAGGTAAAATGTCACAGGAACTCAGAAACATCTAAGAGGAGATGGAACTTGAGTTAGAGCAGGAATCAGCAGTATTTTTTTTCTCTGAAGGGGCAGATAGTAAATATTCTTGGCTTTTCAGGTTATATAGTCTCTTGTTGGAGCTACTCAACTTTGTTATGATAGCACAGAAAGTAGCCATAGACAATGCATAAACAAACAAGCATGGTAGCATTCCAAACACTTGTTTATTTACAAACCAGCAGAGGGCCATAGTTTGCTGACCCCTGAGTTAGAGCTTGCTCAGGTAGTAAAAGGCAAAAAGGCATTTCTGGCAAATGAAAACCACAGACACAAAGGCATGGAGGCATGTTTGGACAACTGCAACTTTTTAAATCTCTACGTGGTACATGTTAAGCTTTGCTTATGCTGAGTGTCTGAATTCTGGTTTACAATGTGATATTTTTCAAACTTCATCAGTTCAGGTTTAATACCAACAGTGTACTGCAAAAAGAAGAAATTTCGGAGAGGAAATAAGATACAGGGGAATGGCTAAAAAGTATTTGCAAAGCAGTAATGTATAAGCTCAAACTTCATGTTTCTGGTTGCTTAAGGACCACATGACTAATCCTCTTACCCTTTCTCATTGAAGCAGTTTGGACTGAGATAGTGCAACTACTTTCTGAATTCCCATCCCCCGTGGAGTTAATTTAGTAATGTGACTCCAACTTTAATTGTAAATCACTAAGGAATGAGACAAAAATCTGACTTTTACAAAAAAAGTTCACACTATTTCTGGCAGGGTAACAGAAGGGTAGTGCAAACTGCTTGAATTTCTCTATCTGCTAATGCAGAACTGCGTTCCTGAGTTATATGAATTCATGTTTGTTTTTTTTATTTTGTTTTGTTTTTTGAGACAGAGTCTCGCTCTGTCACCCAGGCTGGAGTGCAGTGGCTCAATATCAGCTCACTGCAGCCTCCACCTCCCAGGTTCAAGCAATTCTCTGCCTCAGCCTTCTGAGTAGCTGGGATTACAGGTGCCTGCCACCACGCCTGGCTAATTTTTGTATTTTTAGTAGAGACGGGATTTCACCATGTTGGCCAGGCTGGTCTTTGAACTCCTGACCTCATGATCCACCTGCCTCGGCCTCCCAAAGTGCTGGGATTGCGGGCATGAGCCACCGTACCCAGCAAATTCATGTTTTTTTATAGAAAGTTTTAAAACAGGCTGGGCACGGTGGCTCACGCCTGTAATCCCAGCACTTTGAGAGGCCGAGGTAGGCGGATCACTTGAGATCATGAGTTTGAGACCATCCTGACCAACGTGGTGAAACCCTGTCTCTACTAAAAATACGAAAAAACTAGCCGGGTGTGGTGGTGGACACTTGTAATGCCAGCTACTTAAGAGGCTGAGGCGGGAGGATCACTTGAACTTGGGAGGCAGAGGTTGCAGTGAGCTGAGAGCATGCCACTGCACTCCAGCCTGGGCGACAGAGAGAGACTTCATCTCAAAAAAATAAAAATAAAAATAAGTTTTAAAACAATAACAAAGTCATTTCTCATTCTTGCACCCTATCACAGCTATTTTGTGTTTTTGTATGGCACCTTCCACATGTACATGTTTTTTGTTTGTTTTCTTTGTTTGCTCTTGTGCCCAAGCTGGAGTGTGGTGGCGCAGTCTTGGCTCACTGCAGCCTCTGTCTCCCAGGTTCAAGCATTTTTCTGTTTCAGCTTCCTAAGTAGCTGGGATTACATGCCCTGCTATTTTTTTAATTTTTAGTAGAGATGGGGTGTCACCATGTTGGCCAGGCTGGTCTCGAACTCCTGACCTCAGGTGATCCATCCACCTTGGCCTTCTGAAGTGCTGGGATTACAGGCCTGAGCCACTGTGCCCGGCCCACATGTACATGTTTTGATTTCTCCTTTTATCCTATCTAAAGTAGCTCTACTCTTATCTCTTACTTTCTCTTTTCTCACCCTAGTTTCTCTTGTTAGCTTTTACTGCTTCCTGAAAAAATACTTGTCTGTTTGTTAATTGTGTCTCTTGCCAGTTAGACTGTAGGCTCCAAGGATGCAGGGATTTGGTCTGTCTTGTTTACTGATGTTACCTCAGCACCAAAGTGCCTTCTATGTATCAGGTACTTAATGAATAATTGTCAGTTGAATGAATATACACAGTGTATTTAGTGTATACAAGCATATACAGTGGTCATGGAGTTCCACTTTGAGTTTATAAGGCTGGTTTAGAAAATCTTCCTTGGAGTTCAGGAAAAGTCTGGATAGTGTGAACAAGGTAGTATGCCCTCTGCCTTCATAGTTGGAGCATGGACTGGCTTCATAACTTCATTATAGGGGACTTTCTAGTCCCCATTTAAAAGTGAAAAATAAGGCCAAGTGCGGTGGCTCATGCCTGTAATCCCAGCACTTTGGGAGGCCAAGGTGGGTGGATCACCTGAGGTCAGGAGTTCGAGACCAGCCTGACCAACATGCTGAAACCCTGTCTCTACTAAAAATACAAAAATTAGCCGGGTGTGTTGTTGTACGCCTGTAGTTTCAGCTACTGGGGAGGCTGAGGCATGAAAATCACTTGAACCCAGGAGGTGGAGGTTGCAATGAACTGAGGTTGTACCAGAGCCAGATTCTGTCTCAAAAACAAAACAACAAAAAAAGTGAAAAATAAAAGGGATAAAATTAACTACAAAGTTATTCAGTTAAACAGGGAGATAATGCAAGTAGCTATAGGAAAATCCCAAAGACCCAGTAAATAAATAAGCACTACAGCAAGGCGGGTAGCAACTTTTGTCTAAGTTAGAAATAGCTGAGAAGACTAAAACATGTGCCACGTGATTCACCAGGGACTGCTCAGGAGAGGGTCACTGAGGTTTTATTATTCCTCTATTTGCAGCTTCCAGATGGGTCATCTAGTCAGTTGGCTCCCACCAGAGGCTCAGCTTCCAGATCAAGATTAACTGCTCTTTACCACATCAGGGCAGAGGAGACCTGTCCTTGGTGTTCTTTTCTTTGAAGGGCAGCATCCACATATCACACACATAGCTTTTGAGAGTCATTATTATTACAGTTTTCCAAGAAGCATTTTTAAATGTCTTCTCATCATTGTTGAGGTTTTCCTAAGAGGACACTTCACATTCTTATAGCAGAGTTATTTCACTAGCCCATAGTGCTTTTTAAATTTAATTTAATTTAATTTTTTGAGACGGGGTTTCACTCTGTCACCAGGCTGGAGTGCAATGGCATGATCTTGGCTCACTTCAACCTCCACCTCCCAGGCTCAAGCAATCCGCCTGCCTCAGCCTCCCAAAGTGCTGGAATTACAGGCATGAACCACCCGAGCCTGGCCACTACAAGTCATTTTAAAACAATGAGATGCTGCCTTTCTCATTATTTAATCTGAAAGAAAGTAAACTTTCTTGATCTTTGAAATGTTAAATCTTTAAGATACCATATGGGAATGTAGAAACTGTTTCTCCTTCTCTATTATATGGTCATTGGGAATGTAAGCAGTTATCCCACAGCCACATCTTTATAGTTTAGAAAACTCACAGGAAGTATGTCAACAGCATATTTATGTTGGTCAGTGGATATAAGGGTGATGGATGTCTTTCTGAGTAATGTAACTTGAGTATCTTAATACCAATAAGATAAAAATATTTATTTCTGAAACTATGACTTTTTTTTTTTTTTTAAGGTGGTCAAGGAGCTGGTCCTCCTCAAAACCAGATGCAGGTGTCCCACGGGCCACCAAATATGATGCAGTCCAGCCTCATGGGAATTCATGGCAACATGAACAATCAGCAGACTGGTAGTTCTGGGGTTCCTCAAGTGAACCTCAGTAACATGCAAGGCCAGCCCCAGCAGGGCCCACCATCTCAGCTGATGGGCATGCACCAGCAAATCGTGCCCTCCCAGGGCCAGATGGTCCAGCAACAAGGAACCTTGAACCCTCAGAACCCTATGATCCTTTCAAGGGCCCAGCTTATGCCACAGGGCCAGATGATGGTGAACCCTCCGAGCCAAAATCTTGGGCCCTCGCCCCAAAGGATGACCCCACCCAAGCAGATGCTTTCCCAGCAGGGCCCACAAATGATGGCGCCACATAACCAGATGATGGGGCCTCAGGGGCAGGTTTTGCTCCAGCAGAACCCAATGATAGAGCAGATCATGACCAATCAAATGCAGGGGAATAAGCAGCAGTTTAACACTCAGAACCAGTCCAATGTCATGCCGGGACCAGCCCAGATAATGAGGGGACCAACTCCGAACATGCAAGGAAATATGGTGCAGTTTACGGGACAGATGTCAGGACAGATGCTGCCCCAGCAAGGGCCTGTGAACAACAGTCCATCTCAGGTTATGGGCATTCAGGGGCAGGTCCTGCGGCCACCAGGGCCCAGCCCACACATGGCCCAGCAGCATGGTGATCCTGCTACTACAGCAAATAACGATGTCAGTTTATCTCAGATGATGCCTGATGTTAGCATGCAACAAACCAACATGGTCCCCCCTCATGTGCAGGCCATGCAGGGAAACAGTGCCTCGGGAAACCACTTCTCAGGCCATGGGATGTCTTTCAATGCACCTTTCAGTGGAGCTCCCAATGGAAATCAGATGTCCTGTGGTCAAAATCCAGGCTTCCCAGTCAATAAGGATGTCACGCTAACGAGCCCGTTGTTGGTCAACTTATTGCAGAGTGATATATCTGCAGGCCATTTTGGGGTAAACAATAAGCAAAATAATACCAACGCAAATAAACCGAAGAAGAAGAAACCCCCTCGGAAGAAGAAAAATAGTCAGCAAGATCTAAAGTAGGTTGTATGGTTTTGCCTCAAATTTTATTCATTTGTTTTCTGTGTGGATAACTTTTTTGATGGAAAATTTTACATCATATAAAACTAGAATAGTATAATGAAATCCCCCTGCTTCAATAATTATCAACTCATAGTCTATCTTGCCTTCATCTGTACTCTGTTCCATTACCCTCTTGAGTATTTCAAAGCAAATTCACTGGGTAAATATTTCAGTGTGTGTCTCTAAAAGATAAGGACATTTTTTAATATGCCCGCACAATATTGTTAGCACACCTAGAAAACTAATACTTCCTTAGTACTCTCATATCCAGTGCTCAAACTTCCCTGATTATCTCAAATTTTTTTCTTAGAATTTGTTCAAATAAGAATTCAAACAAGATTCATATGTTGCAATTGGCTGGTATATCTCTTAATTTTACAGTGTTGGGGGGTTTTGGCAATCAGCCTGAAAAGTAACCAGTGCTACCATATGGCAACTCCACAAAGCACTGACTTCCGGCTTATGATGGCTATTGGGGAACCAGAGAGGCCAAATGTGTTTTGGAAATTAAAACTACTGCTGTCTCTCAAATAGAAATGGTTTTTTTGCACAGGTGCCTTTCCTTTAAAGGCTCTTTATCATCCCTAGAAGCTTAAAACCCCACGCTAAGATGATTGGACCTTTTAAATCAGTTACCCTTTCAGTAAACGTTCTCCAGGTGAGTTATTTTGCAAGATCGTAGCAGGAAAGGCAATTAACAATTTATATTTCATTTCCTGAAGCTAAGTATTAATTTGTGTTTCTGGGTTTGATAAAATGTTTCCAGAAGGAATATTCACTGAGCTATATTTTGTGCTTTTAATCATAAAAAAAATCATAATAAATGAGGAAATAATGGCTAATGAATGTAAAACAGGTTAATTGAAATAAATTGTTAGAATTATAGAAAAAGAATCAAGAAACTTTATTTCAACAAGCTTAAATGTTCAAAATTAAACCAACTACCTTTATCCCAGCCTTCCCACAACATTCTTTGTACTATATTATATCATGCTCACTTGCCTCTTCTTGAATCTTACGCTTTAAAAGCTAATCATGGTATATTATTAATAAAAACCTATATTTTCCTGAATTCAAACTTAATTATCTAATTTTTCTGATAGCTCTCAGTTAAATTCTTTACTAGCATCAACCTATGGGAATAATTATTTAATAAATATTTTATTCTCTCGGTAGTCTGGGAGTAAAATTGCAAGGTTATTCAGTTGCCTCTAGTGTGCATTTTTTGCCGTCTTCACCAGCCCTTGGGGAAATTGTTACTTAGGTCTACAAATTGTGAAAGGGACCTTACACAGCATCAGGACTCCCAGGAAAGGGAGACAGTGGGTTTACAGGAAAAGTACCTGCTTCCAGCTCTACCACTACTTCACTGTGGAATCTTGGGCCTGTTTCATACACCTTTTTGGGCCTTTGTTTTCTCATTCATAACATGATGGGGCTGGACCAGATATCTGAGATTTCTTAGCTCTACAATTTTCTGAAAGTAAAGGTTCACTGAATCCTTGCCTGTAATTTAAAGTGAGAGAGAAGTCTTACAAGGAGCAAATTGTTATAGGGGTCTGGATGTGCTGACGATCTGCTTCAGGTTCTAAATTTCCATGTGCTGGGGGGCTTTTAAAATGGATTTTGGTGGCTTATGAAACTGTACAGAGTATAATGAAACAAAACACTACCTAAAAGTGGGTGAACAAAATCAGGGCAAAGGGAAACTAAAGACAGAAAAGAAAAGTACAATTAGTACTGAGATTACAAACAAAATGAGGCCCGTGAGCAGTCTTGTTCTTTGAGAATGTGGGTGTTAGTAGCTATAATTTTTTCATTTTTTTCTTCCCCACTAAAAATTTTGAGCTACACCCAGGTAAAAGTGAAGGCATCTCAAAGCAAATAGAGATGTCTGCAAATTCTCATTCTGCAGCAGAATTTTTATTGTGGTGGTGTCAGTCTTTGTTCTCTGAATACCATCAGCCAACCTATACAACCTTTTGCAAGGTGTTACGAATTGAGCCCCCACTGTTATATCCACAAAAAAGAAACAATCAGACCCCCTAGTTGAATTTGATCGCTACATTGAAGATAGTGTGGTTTCACAGGAACAGTACCTTATAACATTGATAGCCCTATGATCAGGTCTTAAAACAGCTAAGGAATGGGTGATTACATGAAAATTATTGCATCAGGAATTTGTGGAAAGCATTCTGAGTAAATACAGTGCTGTTAGAGTAAGTGGATTTTAACATTTAATGAAATTGCCAGATTATTTTTATGCCAATGTTTAATATTTTATCTAGACTAGAGAGATATGAATAATGGTAATGCAAACATTTTAGTTCTTCAGAAATAGGGGAAGGGTTAAGCTAGTTTTGTGTATTTTCTATACAACTTATTCTAAACTATGTTACTTTTTTTTTTTTTAAGCACCGCAGATACTCGCCCAGCTGGTCTGGAAGAGGCTGATCAGCCACCGTTGCCTGGAGAACAAGGAATTAACTTGGATAACTCAGGCCCTAAACTGCCAGAATTTTCAAACCGGCCACCAGGTGATAAAATGTTAGCTAGATTATATACTTATTACAGGTGCATGTGGCATTACAAGGCTTCCATGTCTTCGAGGAAACAATAGTATTTTATTTTATCTGCTAACTAGTCTATTTCAGTGATTTAATGTGTCTGGTATTTGGAAGCTTTGCCTTGATATTAAGTAAAAATTTCAAATATAACTTTTGAAGGCACATACACACTTTCTCTTCAAATTTGTCTTTGTTATTTTAAGTCCTCATAAAATCGGACTGAAATGTGGTTGGGCACGATGGCTCATCCACCTGTAATCCCAGCACTCTGGGAGGCCAAGGTGAGCAGATCACTTGAGCCCAAGTGTTCAAGACCAGCCTGGGCAACATGGTGAAACCTTGTCTCTACTAAAAATTTTTTAAAAATTAGCCAGGTATGGTGACACGCACCTATAGTCCCAGCTACTCAGGAGGCTGAGGTGGGAGCATCACCTGAGCCCAGGAAGTCGAAGTTGCAGTGGGCCGTGATCGTGCCACTGCACGCCAGCCTGGGACCCTGTCTCAAAAAAAAAAACCCTGAAATGTGAAGTGCCTCTTTATTCTTGTCAATGTCAAGGTTCTAGTTGGCATCAGAACAGGATAAGATTAAATGGAGAGATGATTTCACTCTAATCCTGCTTGCCTGCCTTTCCTGCAGCATTTCTTCCTGGGGCTTTCTCAAAGCAGGGAACTACCAGAGTTTAAAACAAGATGATCTTTTTTATAGAAGTTTCATTAATGAGTCTTTAAAATATAAAGAAGATATAAAGAATAAAAGAGACACCCATATGTCTACCACGTAGGTTAATAATTTATAATAAATAGGACCAATATTGGAAGCCCCCTTTGTTGTATCCTCTCTGATTATAAAATAATACTATCCTTTAAATGTTGAAAAATTATGTCAAAGATGGAAAAGCTCCTAAAATTAATTCATTCAAACCTAGATATTATAGAACCAAGGCCAGCTGCCACAATATCTCTATACCTGGTTATCTTGGCCTGAGCAATGACTTGTAACTTTATTCTCCTATGACATGGTTGAAGATGCACAACCCTTCACACTTAGGCTACTCTCCCCTGTGTGTACAGAGGGTATGTTTTGTTTCTTCCTCACTAGTTATTTCAACTCCTTTTTGGCATGAAAATGAGAGTGACATTATTTTAGGAATAAACTTTAATCTACCCCTAAATTATGTATTTTAAAATTGAGTCCAAACAAAAAGCTAAATCCATCATGATATCAATACTTTGTGTTATTTATTACAAATTATTTGGGCATATCACACTTCCTGTCAGTGAGATGCAGCAGCATAGCTGAGACTGGGCGGTCATCAGTCTTTGGGGAGTATGTCCAGAAGGCATTGAGAGCAGGAACATGCCTTCTTGCCTCAGACACATCTGAACTCTTCTTATATGAATCCCAGGGGTCTTTGTATACATTTATTGCCTTCTTTCTGCAAACTGGGGGCCTGCAGGCTGAATTTGGCCTATAATGGGTTTGAGTTGCTATGCAGTGTCTTAAACAAAAGTCCAAATTTAAATGCCTTTAAAGAGGGCATCTGCTCTGCAGTTTGGCACTGTTGACAGGACTCCTGCTGTCTTATACCAGTCCACTTCTATTCTCTACTACCTGCCTGGCCCCTAAAGGCATAGGAGTTTGCATTCCCTGAGTAATAAATTCGGTTTGTGATTGTATTATGGGCACTGTGTGTGTCCTGACTTTCCCTCTTCACCATTCTGTCACGTCAACCCCAATCTGTCTTATCATTAGTGCCTTTTGGACTGCTGCCTCCAGCTTCTGGACTCTGTAGCAGCCATGCCCTTAACTGTTACTTTTGAGAGGCTGCTGTATTGTCTGTGCTGTCCTCTTTGGTATTTACTGTCTGGTGGGCTGATTTTAAAGATAAAAGGCATCCGTGTCATAACCCTGACATCAACAGGCTTTTGCAGCAATTACAGTTTTCTTAATGTGGGAACCCCAGACTGAATGTGAAAAATAGGAACCCACTGTATTTGACTATGTAGTCGAAAGGACAATTGAACCATAGAAATGCCATATGTTATTGGCTTTATAAAGGTCAAGAAGTTACTCGGGCCTAAAATGAAAAAGGATTTTAAAAAAAATCTTCAAAACTGGATTCTACACATTGTATTCGTTGATACCATGGAAATCTTTGGCCAGAAGACACTAATTGAGTACTGAGTCTGACCCACAAAATTTGGTAGCTGCTCTATGAAAATGTTGAGTCAGCATTTCTTTTGACTGCCAGAGCCACTTGTTCTTATTCCTACACCTTCTTAAAACCTCCCTAATGTACTCTTCATGCAACAATGGAATGAATCTAGTTTGTGGAACTGGAATTGTATCCCATATATGCCCAGCTGTATGCCCACTTTTTCCCACAGAACCACCGTTATTCTTGGTTTGCGTATCTTTTTATCTTTTCTGATTGTAAGGCTTTGGTTCTAAAATGCCAAGTAAAATCTTCACAAAAAAAGAGAATAATTTGAGATGTTGCCCTCTGCATTTCTAGAAGACATTGTCCTTCAGGGTTCTTTTCCCAAAATTATTTTTTATTCCTGAGGGTTATGCTTCTGCCTTACTTATTCTGCAACTGTGGATTCATGGAAAATATTTCTCCAAATAGAGATTTGCATGTAAGAAAGTAAGTGCAAATTAATATCCATAAAAACTTCAGTGCCCTAATTTTATTTTCAATGTGTATATCAGCTTCCATTAGCTCCTACTGTTTATTAAACTGATTTACACCTGAGGGGCAATTTTAATTCAGTCGGTTTCCCCCAAAGGATTAAGCGTGAAGGATGCGGCGTAGTGTATGGAGCCAATGAATTGGAATAATTTTAAATTCCTCTTTCTTAAGGAACTGAATCCTAGAATTTTATATTTTACTTCTGTTGAAAGAATAAAAAGGCTGTCTTCAATGGTGTTATTTTCAACAAAACCACATCTTAAAAAAAATTATTCCTGTGCTAACAGAAGAAGTGAATCCTAAATGCTTTACTTCATTCACAAGTACATTGAAATATTGATTATGACTACATGAGACCTGAATCTTGGGTGGCCAGGCACTTGCTGTTGATGGAGTTTTTCTCATTTAATCTGAATGTTTGGCTGGTATAGACACAGCCATTTTCAGTGCATAGCACAGAAAATCAGGCTCTTAGTACAGTCATGGCTCATTCAGACCCTACACACCGAGGAGCTCCAGGTTTTTTGATGCTTTGCTTTTTGCTTGCTTAAGCACTGTGCCCCTTTTGCTTATGTCAAGTAATGAGGGGCTGCCCCTGCCCCAGGAGTGGGCATGCCTGAGCTGTTTGTGCATAGTCTGTGCCACCTAGATGAGTATTGCTTGGCTATACTCTAAAGGTAGCAACATTTTCTTGCTGAAAAATCTAACTTCCCTGATTTGGGGGGCTTGTTTTAGGTTATCCTTCTCAACCAGTTGAACAGAGGCCACTTCAGCAGATGCCTCCTCAACTCATGCAGCATGTGGCACCCCCACCACAGCCACCACAGCAGCAGCCACAGCCACAACTGCCTCAGCAGCAGCAGCCACCACCTCCCAGTCAGCCACAGTCTCAGCAGCAGCAGCAGCAGCAACAAATGATGATGATGCTCATGATGCAGCAGGATCCCAAATCAGTTAGGCTTCCAGTCTCTCAAAGTGTCCATCCTCCAAGGGGCCCCCTGAACCCCGACTCCCAGAGAATGCCCATGCAACAGAGTGGCAGTGTGCCTGTCATGGTCAGTCTGCAAGGACCTGCCTCCGTGCCACCATCACCTGATAAACAAAGAATGCCAATGCCTGTGAATACTCCTTTGGGAAGCAATTCAAGGAAAATGGTCTATCAGGAGAGCCCGCAGAATCCTTCCAGCTCGCCACTGGCGGAGATGACCTCACTCCCTGAAGCAAGTGGCAGTGAAGCACCATCTGTCCCAGGAGGCCCAAACAACATGCCTTCACATGTAGTACTTCCCCAGAATCAGTTAATGATGACAGGGCCAAAACCTGGACCATCACCCCTTTCAGCAACTCAAGGTGCAACTCCCCAGCAACCCCCTGTAAATTCCCTGCCCAGCTCTCACGGACACCACTTTCCAAATGTGGCTGCGCCAACCCAGACATCTAGGCCCAAAACACCAAACAGAGCCAGCCCCAGACCCTATTATCCTCAGACACCCAACAACCGCCCTCCCAGCACAGAACCTTCAGAAATCAGTCTGTCACCAGAAAGACTCAATGCCTCCATAGCAGGACTCTTCCCTCCACAGATTAATATTCCTTTACCTCCTAGGCCAAATTTAAACAGGGGCTTTGATCAACAAGGCCTAAATCCAACAACTTTGAAGGCCATCGGGCAAGCACCTTCAAATCTTACCATGAATCCTTCCAATTTTGCTACCCCACAAACTCACAAATTAGATTCTGTGGTAGTGAATTCTGGAAAGCAGTCTAATTCTGGAGCAACAAAACGGGCAAGTCCAAGCAACAGTCGCAGGTCTAGTCCTGGGTCCAGTAGGAAAACCACTCCAAGCCCTGGGAGGCAAAATTCAAAAGCCCCTAAACTTACTCTGGCCTCTCAGACAAATGCAGCCCTGTTGCAGAATGTGGAGTTGCCAAGAAATGTATTGGTCAGTCCCACTCCTCTGGCCAATCCCCCTGTACCTGGGAGCTTTCCTAACAACAGTGGGCTGAATCCTCAGAATCCTACTGTGTCTGTGGCTGCAGTTGGGGGTGTTGTTGAGGATAACAAGGAGAGCTTGAATGTGCCTCAGGACAGTGATTGCCAGAATTCCCAGAGTAGGAAGGAACAGGTAAACATTGAACTAAAAGCAGTCCCTGTCCAAGAAGTTAAAATGGTTGTCCCTGAAGATCAATCGAAAAAGGATGGGCAGCCTTCGGATCCTAACAAACTTCCCAGTGTCGAAGAGAACAAAAATTTGGTGTCTCCTGCTATGAGGGAAGCACCAACATCGTTAAGTCAACTTCTTGACAACTCTGGAGCTCCCAATGTGACGATTAAACCCCCTGGGCTTACAGATCTGGAAGTAACACCTCCAGTAGTTTCTGGGGAGGACCTCAAAAAAGCATCTGTCATTCCCACACTGCAGGATCCGTCTTCTTCTAAAGAACCCTCTAATTCCCTAAACTTACCTCACAGTAATGAGCCGTGTTCATCCCTTGTGCATCCCGAATTGAGTGAGGTCAGTTCTAATGTTGCACCAAGCATCCCTCCAGTAATGTCAAGACCTGTTAGCTCTTCTTCCATTTCCACTCCCTTGCCCCCAAATCAAATAACTGTATTTGTCACTTCCAATCCCATCACAACTTCAGCTAACACATCAGCAGCTTTGCCAACTCACTTGCAGTCTGCACTGATGTCAACAGTTGTCACAATGCCCAATGCAGGTAGCAAGGTTATGGGTTCTGAGGGACAGTCAGCTGCTCAATCTAATGCCCGGCCTCAGTTCATTACACCTGTCTTTATCAATTCATCCTCAATAATTCAGGTTATGAAAGGATCACAGCCAAGCACAATTCCTGCAGCCCCACTGACAACCAACTCTGGCCTGATGCCTCCCTCTGTTGCAGTTGTTGGCCCTTTACACATACCTCAGAACATAAAATTTTCTTCTGCTCCTGTACCGCCTAATGCCCTCTCCAGTAGTCCTGCTCCAAACATCCAGACAGGTCGACCTTTGGTCCTTAGCTCACGAGCCACCCCTGTTCAGCTTCCTTCTCCTCCTTGTACGTCTTCTCCAGTTGTCCCTTCTCATCCCCCTGTGCAGCAAGTGAAAGAATTGAATCCAGATGAGGCTAGCCCTCAGGTGAACACCTCAGCAGATCAGAACACTCTTCCCTCTTCACAGTCAACCACAATGGTTTCTCCCCTTTTGACCAATAGTCCAGGGTCCTCTGTCAACCGGCGAAGCCCAGTCTCGTCTAGTAAGGGCAAAGGAAAAGTGGACAAAATTGGCCAAATTTTGTTGACCAAGGCTTGTAAGAAAGTTACAGGCTCTCTTGAGAAAGGGGAAGAACAATATGGTGCAGATGGAGAGACTGAAGGCCAAGGGCTAGACACCACAGCTCCGGGGCTCATGGGAACAGAGCAGTTATCCACAGAGCTGGACAGTAAAACCCCAACGCCCCCAGCACCCACTCTGCTAAAAATGACCTCTAGCCCCGTGGGCCCGGGCACTGCCTCAGCAGGACCCAGCTTACCTGGCGGTGCTCTCCCCACCAGTGTACGCTCGATAGTAACCACTCTGGTACCCTCCGAGCTCATCTCCGCCGTACCGACCACAAAAAGCAATCATGGTGGCATAGCATCTGAGCCACTTGCGGGTGGCCTAGTGGAGGAGAAGGTGGGATCCCATCCAGAACTTCTACCCAGCATAGGTATGTACTTGGGGCTTCATCATCTCTTTGTGTCAGTTTTTTGATGACCTAATCCCACAAGAGAAAGCATGCCTCCTTTTTTACTTGGAGGAAAGAGAATGGGCTAAATGGCAATAGCAGTAGTTTTATTTATTGAAAGTATGTTGGAAAATATGCTTTTAAATCCCATGTTAAGTTTGCATTCATTAAAGAGAGCTAAGGGCTGGGTGCAGTGGCTCACACCTGTAATCCCAGCACTTTGGGAGGCCGAGGTGAGTGGATCACTTGAGGTCAGGAATTCGAGACCAGCCTGGCCAACATGGTGAAACTCCATCTCTACTAAAAATATAAAAATTAGCCAGGCATGATGGCACACACCTGTAATCCCAGCTACTCAGGAGGCTGAGGCAGGAGAATCGCTTGAACCTGGGAGCAGAGGTTGCAGTGAGCTGACATCACGCCACTGCACTCCAGCCTGGGCAACAGAGCGAGACTCTGTCTCAAAAAAACAAAACAAAGAGAGCTAAGGCTCTCAAAACAAAGAGTTTCTGAAATAATGATACCTTTCATTTGTATACAAGTTTTTCAATTTATAAGGAAGCATTTTTACATATGTTGTCTTGCATCATCTTTATACCAACCATGTCAGATATTCTTAACTCCATTGTATGGGTGAGAAGATTGAAGCTCAAAGATGTTCAGCGTTTGTTCAGAGTCTATACTGTGAACCTCCCATTTAACACTGTGCCTTAAGTGTGAACAGCAGCTTCTGCAGATTCTCTTTACCAGGGTGAAGATTTGCTCATGACTGTTTCAGAACAGTGGGCCCTCATAGCCCCATTCTCACTGTACTCTATCTCAGGAACCATTCTTTTTTTGTCTGGGCTACTCTAGAGGAGAGCTGGAAGAAAACAGAGTTTCATGATAATGGACACAGTAGAAACAAAGTGGTCAAGAGCCAGTAGGCTTGGGTTGGTATTATAACACCAGCATTTACCAGCTGTATGGGCTTGGGCAAGTTACTTGACCACTCCAGACGTTGGTTTCCTCCTTTGTAATATGGAACAATAATAGTTGTAAGAATTCAATAAGGTAGTACATATAACATTCTTAGCACAGAACCTAGCATATAATTATTATTCAATAAATGGTAAAAATTGTTATTGCCAGTTTCTTTTTGATGTAATCTCTTTGTTGATTGGTACATTCCATTTGTGTATCTAGTTCAGGCTATTTCCTATGTACTGTTAAGATGGGCTAATGATGGAAGCATAGGTGTCCTTACAACCGCCCCTCCTTCACTTCTTCCCTTCCCCCACATGTTCCTCCTCCTGTGAGGCTTAAGTGAAGAAGCTCTATTTCCCCAGAGTGGAGTCAGTCACACATTGCTAGAGCTGGGAAGGACCTTTACGATATCCTAGGCCAGCTAATCAAGTGCCTATCTTATTTATGCAGCTAAAATGCTTTGAGTGCCTACCACTGAGTGGTAAGCACCCAGGAGGAGAGGCAGAAAGAACACAAATTTCAGGATAAGATCAGAGTTCAAATTCTAGCCCACTGGTTACCAGTTACAGTTGATACGTTCCTTAATCTCTCCTAAGCCATGTACTTCACTTGTAAAATGGAGATTGTACATTCTACCTCCCAGAATTTAGGATTCTGAGAGAGGACTCAAATGAGAAGATTTGTCAAGTTGCCAACACACTGCCTCACGCAGAGCTCTGGAAAGGTTAATTCCCCTTCTCTCTGCCTCTTCACCTCAGTGTTAGAGAGATGGGGGCAGGATAAAGGCCTTCAAGGAGTTTGCTGCTCTTACAGGAGACAGTCTTCACAAGACTGGGTGCTTATTGTATGTTGTTCTAGTTCTGTTGGTGTAGATGAACCATAAGAATTAAAAGGGAACCTGGTGTAAATTAAATATATCCTTCACTATTAAGTATTTCCATTTCTCCTTCTTTCAGGAGACCTTTCCCTCTGGTACCAAGAGAAAAATGATGAAGTAATTAGAAATTATTTTTATCTGGATCATATATTATACTAGAGAAATATGTGGGCCTTGAGGAGATGAACCAGCACTTGGGAAAAGTTCTCAATTTTAGTTAAGAACACTCACTTTGCTTATAAGTGATTGTTTCTGTTCTTTTTCAAGGGGCTTCTGTGATTTTACTTTGAAAATATGAGAAATTGGCCAGGCACGGTGGCTCATGCCTGTAATCTCAGCATGTTGAGAGGCCAAGGCTGGTGGCTCACTTGAGCCCAGGAGTTTGAGACCATCCCGGGCAATGAGGCAAAACCCTGTCTCTACAAAAAAAAATACGTAAAAATTAGCCAGGCATGGTGGCGTGCACCTGTGGTCCCAGCTACTCAGAAGGCTGAGGTGGGAAGTTTGCTTGAGCCCAGGAGGCGGAGGTTGTGGTGAACCGAGATCCTGCCATTGCACTACAGCCTGGGCGACAGAGCAAGGCTTTGTCTCAGGAGAAAAAGAAAAGGAAATTTGAGAAATGAACACTAAAGTTAAAAGTAGAAGTTAAGATATAGTTTTAAGCTTTATCAGATAAGCATCCAAAATAGATTCTTAAACACAAATGCATAATTTACTGCTTTGCTAAGCAGGGAGGGAAATATACAAAATTCACAGTTTCCACAAGAGAGTAAAGCATATTGTTGCAGAGTTTATCTAGGATTTTAGACTGAGGTGTCAAGATGTGACTGTGGTATATCCATGCCATAATCTTTATCTTCCAGGATGGTTCCCTTCTAGAGTACATTATGTATTTTATTCTATTCCTTAAGGGCATAATTTCTCTGTGTCCTTTGAAGCCTGATTCTGATGTTTCTCCCTTTAATGTGCCTTCAGATTTCTCAACCTAGAATTGCTAACCCTTGCTTTGGACTTTTGTAGTATTTTATACTTTGTGACTCCTTCATATGACATCAGAGTGCACTCAAGTGCACCACATGTATGTATCTTATCTTTAATACTAGACTGAGTTCCTGATGTGCAAGAGGATGTAGTTTGGTCTCTCAGGGTACCTGGCACAGTACCTTGCCCCTAGTAAGTTCTTTGCAACTATTTTTTAGATAAGTAAATAACATATCAGATTTATTTATTTATTATGTATGAATTGAATGCCTGCTTTATGCCCATCACTTTTGCTAAGTGCTGTAGAAAAGTACAAAATTATGTGACGATTTCCACTCTCGTAGAGTATAGTCTTTAGGGAATGAGATTAGATTTTTTAAATGTTGAGGGGAATGGTATAATTGTACCTCTATGGTTTGGGTTGCCTACTAAGGTATGCTTTGGGGCTTTTTCAAGTAGTGGTCAGGACCTGACCCCAAGAAGCAGAAAATATGAGTGCTATGTTCTTATAGCCATCTCTTTCCCTTATTATTATACATAAAAAAAGGAAAAGCTTATACCCCTAAATGGTAGTCATTGGTTCTGGGTGTTATGGTAATTAATTTTTGTAGTAAGTTTTAAAATGTACTTGTAATTTCGAGGCCAATTTTGAGTACTGCCCTCTAAGAGTATATTGTTTCGGCAGTTACTTAGCCCTTGATTAGGTTAATGCTTTCTTTTTGTTTAGAAAAGAAAGTGAAAGGTCTGTAATTTTTTTTTCCTTGCCTTAGCCCCATCGCAGAATTTAGTCTCAAAAGAAACTTCAACCACAGCACTGCAGACCTCTGTTGCCAGACCAGGTAAGGCGTACTTTGGAAAAACTTCTTGGAGTGGGATGGGTTACATGTGAAGGAACTACTGCTGTCCTCAATGTCATGTGTTCTTATGCCAGGAAGTGGCTGGAACTATTTTATCTGTTTGCTTCAGAGCAGACTTTGGTTGAGTGACAGAGCTTGTGCAGTTCTACTTGAGATTATTTTCCCCCCGACCAGCTTGCTCTCTTATGCATTCATAGTGTCAGCTAGGGAACTCAAGAAGGGCATCTCCGTGCCCATTATCTGTCTGCCACCCAGCCATGGGTTTCTGTTGCAGAGTTTTCCCTGTTCTATGACCCTGGCACCCATGGTTGGCAGCTGAATAGCTGGCATATGGTGACTTACTGGGCTGGCAAGCATTAATGCACTTCGTAATTTTATTATCATGACAGTAGTGGAGTCTTGTTCATTGAGTCTCTGCCACAATGTGATAGCCATTCCTCCAGGGAGGCAGAGTCATTTCAGTCGTCTCTGGGTGGCATTAAGTTTCTCCCCATGACCAATATATTGTAAATAGCACAAGGGATGATATTTCTGGAAGTAGGATCCCATGGTAATCTGACAAATAACTGCTGTGGGATCAGGGTCAGCTCAGAATACATGAGGATGATGGCAGCAACAGCCCTTGTTTTGCCTTTATAGACTGTGGAGGCAGATAAATATCACAGATATGGTACAGTTTAGTTTCGCCTGATTCTTTGTCACTAGATCATTGAGGAGTTTAAAAAAAAAAAAAGTATGACTGGTCCCCACAGAGGTAAGAATCTCATTGAAACTACAATTCACACACTTGACAAAGTTAGTAAGAAAAAGCAATAGTAGCCATGCTTAATTTTGTGAATCTGAGCCAGTAAAAGTAAGTTATAGTTTGTGATTATTTTAAAACCTACTTCAGAATGCTACATCCTGTGTGACGGATAGGACTTTCTACTGCACACTCTGAATAAAATCAGGCCTCTGAAAATAGTGTGCGAGCAAAAAACATTTCAGCCACCTAGAGTCTTTTTTTCTTTTGCTTTTGCTTTTTTTTTTTTTTTTTTTTTTTTGAGATGGAGTTTGCTTTGTCACCCAGGCTGGAGTGCAGTGGCGCAATCTCAGCTCACTGCAAGCTCTGCCTCCTGGGTTCACACCATTCTCCTGCCTCATCCTCCCGAGTAGCTGGGACTACAGGCGCCTGCCACCACGCCTGGCTGATTTTTTGTATATTTAGTAGAGACGGGGTTTCACCATGTTAGCCAGGATGGTCTCGATCTCCTGACCTCGTGATCCACGCGCCTCGGCCTCCCAAAGTGCTGGGATTACAGGCATGAGCCACCGCTCCCGACCCAGCCACCCGGATTCTTTCTTTGCTGCCAGTTGCCCACATGATATCTGACATCGTGTTGGATATTTGAGAAGGGTAGGAATGGAGCACATTATTTAAAGGAGGGGTCATACAGCAAAACTCATTTTTGGTAAGAAAAGGAGTAACTATAAAGGGAAAGGGAATTCCATTTCCTGCCCCAACCCTACTCTAGAAAATAGGATTTACCATATCATTTTTCCCCTTTCTCACAGTAATTGGCTGAAGAATCCTCTTCTATTTTGAAGTTTGGCATAAATGAATCTCCTTATCCTTAACATCCCTCAGAACCACTGATTACCTTCATCAAACCTTCTTGATCTCTACTTGTGAATCAGCAGTGATAGTGTTAAGATTCTCAAAAGCATCAAACATTTTCTTGTTTTAAAAGAGCAAACTAGGCCAGGTGCGGTGGCTCACGCCTGTAATCCCAACACTTTGGGAGGTCGAGGTGGTCAGATAACCTGAGGTTAGGAGTTTGAGACCACCCTGACCAACATGGAGAAACCCCGTCTCTACTACAAATACAAAATTAGCTGGGTGTGGTGGCACATGCCTGTAATCCCAGCTACTTGGGAGGCTGAGGCAGGAGAATCGCTTGAACCTGGGACACAGAGGTTGCGGTGAGCCGGATATTGCGCCATTGAACTCCAGCCTGGGCAACAAGAGCAAAACTCTGTCTCAAAAAAAAAAAAAAGAAGAGCAAACTAGGCCGGGTGTAATGGTTCATGCCTCTAACCCCAGCACTTTAGGAGGCTGAGACGGGAGGATTGATTGAGCCCAGGGGTTCAAGACCACCTTGGGCAACATAGTAAAACCCCTTCTCTACAAAAAATTTTTAAAAATTAGTTGGGCTTGGCATGCATGCTACTTGGGAGGCTAAGGTAGGAGGATCACCTGACCCCAAGGAGGTTGAGGCTGCAGTGAGCCGTGATCCCATTACATTCCAGCCTGTGAGACAGAATGAGACCATCCCCCAAAAAATAAAAATAGGCCAGGTGCAGTGGCTCATGCCTGTAATCTCAGCACTTTGGGAGGCCAAGGCGGGCAGATCACTTGAGGCCAGGAGTTCAAGACAAGCCTGGCCAACATGGTGAAACCCTGTTTCTAATAAAAATACAAAAATTAGCTGGGCGTGGTACCGCGTGCCTATAGTCCCAGCTACTCGGGAGGCTGAGAGAAGAGAATCGCTTGAACCCTGGAGGTGGGGGTTGCAGTGAGTGCCACTGCACCCCAACCTGGGAGACAGAGTGAGACCCTGTCTCAAAAAAATAAAAAAACAATGAGGATGAGCACTTCTTTTGACTTGAGTCATTTTCATTTTTGAGCACACATTACCTGAGTTTATATGTTCCAGCCAAGCCAGCAAAGTAGCAGAGACTCAGTGAATTGGTATCTATTTTTTGTGGATGGGTTTTCAGGCTTTGTGGGTACAAATACAGGAGGCTAAACAGCAATGAGAAGCAAAGATTCCCTTCTTTTTTTTTTTTCTTGAGACGGAGTCTTGCTCTGTCGCCAGGCTGGAGTGCAATGGCGTGATCTCCGTTCACTGAAGTCTCCGCCTCCTGGGTTCAAGGGATTCCTCTGCCTCAGCCTCCCATCAAAGATTCCCTTCTACTAGCACCTTGCATTAAAGGCAGAGTAGTCCAACCTCCTTACATGGAAGGCTGCATCAATCTGATCTTCATAGCAATAATAATAGCTAATAACATTGAGTTATGACTAAGTGTCAGGTGCCATACTAAAATTTCTACATGCATTATTTCATCTTAACTTTGAAGTGGGTAATGTGATTATTCCCATTTTTTAGATAAGGCATTGAGCACAGAGATGTCAGATAATTTACCCAAGGTCACATGGCTAATAAACATTGAAGTCAAAATTTTGAACCAGGCGCTCTGACTTCATTGCCTTTAAGGTTATCATGTGATTAGTAGAGTAGGTTAGACATGTACACTGAGTAATGAGGTGCTGAATTCCCTCAATGGGGGAACAGGAATAGGGCTGTGGGAGGCCAGAGGCAGGATAGATCACTGCTATCTGGTACATCAGGGAAGGCTTTTGGAAAAGATGGAACTACCTAAAGGCACATAATAGAGAAAGCAAATGTTTTTCTGCTGGTGCTGAGGAAGAAGTGCGTGGTAAACCCAGAGTGTGCTCACTGATGCAAAACCCTGCTAGACAAATTACTAAGATTTTCCTTGCTTGGAGGGCATTGCTGGGAGGTTGAGAAAGAAAGGAATAGAATGGGGTCTAAAGGCAATATCTGAAAGCAAAGCACTATGCCCTCTAAAACTCAGTGAGGAAGTCCTTTGGAGAAGAATTCATCCTTAATAGATGTTCAAGACATATTTGAAGATTGCTTTTTTTAAAAAAGTGCCAAGAAGGTGGATGGAGATCTTTTAAAATGAAAATAGTCTCTTCCACATGAGAGGAAGGGACTTACTTTGCTAACCTGGTTGTTAACTGGATGAAATATGAACAAGGAAGGGTGAACTTAGTTCTATTAATCCAAACAGGTTATTTCACAGTGTGGAGTAGAAATAAAAATAGACCAAGTATCTTATGTCCCAAACAAACCAAGTTGTATCTGTGCCAGCTTTGTCTCCATACCATGTAGGGTGAGAATCCTGCTGGGCACAGGGACTCTTTAGCCTAAATAGGGCATTGAGAATTCTTTTAGACTCCTATCTTTTCTCTGTGGCAGCTCCCACATTTCATTTCTATCCTTTATATTTTTTTGCAGAGCTGGAGGTAAATGCTGCCATGGTCTCTGGACAAAGGTAAGATGATCATTTCTGCAGACGTAGCATGAACACAGCATAAGCCTCTTTGAAAGGTATCAGCTTTCTCAGTCTTTAAACCTCTCTTCACCTTGTCCTTTTCCTTCACTCTTGCACCAGTCTGTTTTTACTGCTAACGTAGAGAGCTGTCATGAGTCCTAATCCCTCAGAGGTAACATTTCTCTTAATAAAACCTGGAGGCCAAGTTTCTACCTTTTATGGTTGTTTTCAAAGCTGAGTGAGATAACATGTTCAGCATAATGAGGAAATAGTAAATGTTCAATATATGGAAGCTGTTGTTACCATTGATATTAATATTAATAATAGTCCTTGCAGCTGTCTTCTAAAGAACAGTTGTTTGACCCTGAAGGCAAAAGAAGGAGAAAGCCAGGCAGGATCTGACCCAAAACCTATGCTTTTTTCTGTTACACTGGTGCTGCTGCACATAACCCTACAAAATGAAATACATCTATGGCTTCAACTTCATTAGCTCTATGGAGAGGAATATTACCATTTTCCAAAAGTCATGCCTTTTTTTGGAGACAGAGTCTTGCTCTTTCACCCAGGCCGGTATGCAGTTGCACGATCTCGGCACACTGCAACCTCCACCTCTGGGGTTGATGCAGTTCTCCTGCCTCAGCCTCCCAAGTAGCTGGGATTACAGGTATGCACCACCACACCTAGCTAATTTTTGTATTTTTAGTAGAGATGGGGTTTCACCACATTGGCCAGGCTGGTCTTGAACTCCTGACCTCAAGTGATCCACCGGTCTCAGCCTCTGGGATTACAGGTGTGAGCCACCGCTCACAGTCTTGCCTCTTTTAGTGTAGGATTGCACTGGATAATATTTTAAAGAACTTCTCATAATTGTACAACAACTTCATAAGACACTTTCACAATATTTTTTTCATTTAATCTTCATATCATCCCTGTGAGGAGGTTAATAGCCACCATTTATTTGAATGTTGTTCCATGCCATGCATCCTTAATAGATTGAGCTACAAGTGCCCTAGACGTATTATCTCATCTAATTTTCACAGTATCTATTAGGAAAGTAAATTCTGTCTTATAGATGAGGAATCTAAAGCTCAGAAAGGTTAACTAAATTGCCCAAGGTCACAGAGTTAGTAAATGGTGAAGGTTAGATTCAAACCCAAGCCTTCTGACTTCAGAGCCCTGATATTTAACCTATGTATTGCAACAGACAAGATGGGATTTATAGATCAAGAGTCTAGAACGAGACTGGGTGCAGTGGCTAACACCTGTAATCCCAGCACTTGGGGAGGCCGAGGCAGGCAGATCATTTGAGGTCAGGAGTTTGATACCAACCTGGCCAACATGGTAAGACCCCGTCTCTACTAAAACTACAAAAATTAGCCAGGCATGGTGGCGCATGCCTATAATCCCAGCTATTTGGGAGGCTGAGGCAGGAGAGTCACTTAAACCTGGGAGGCAGAGGTTGCAGTGAGCCGAGATCATGCCACTGCACTCCAGCCTGGGCGACAGAGTGAAATACTGTCTAAAAGAAAAGAAAAGAAAAAAGAGTCTAGAACAGCCAGGCTCAGTGGCTCACACCTGTACTCCCAACACTCTGGGAGGCCGAGGTAGGCAGATGGCTTGAGCCCAGGTGTTTGAGACCAGCCTGGGTAACATAGTGAAACCCTGTCTATACAAAAAATTAGCTGGGCATAGTGGTATGCGCCTGTAGTCCCAGCTACTTGGGAGCCTGAGGTGGGAGGATCACCTGAGCCCAGGGAGGTCGAGGTTGCAGTGAGCCGTGGTTGTGCTCACCGCACTCCAACATGAGCAACAGAGTAAGACTCTATCTTAAAAAAAAAAAAAAAAGTCTAGAACATAGAGCATTAAATAGCATAGTCAATAAATGGATAGCTAAGACTTCACCCCTGTTCATCTCATTCCAAATTCATTGCTACTCCTACTATACCACTCTGCTTGTCTGGTTTTATTTGGATTGGACTAATGTTTGAATTCATCTGCATTTCTCAAGCATGCACCAGCTATTTGTCTAGAGAAAGAAGCTAATCAGACCAAAAATACATTTTGGGTATTTGTTTCCAGAGATACCTGAGCATTGACCATAAAAAACAGAATAGTCTTGCTGTGGCTTTTGTTTTGCCAGGAGAAAGAGGCACTTTCATTAGGAATCATCTAGCCAGGTACAGTGGCTCATGCCTGTAACCCCAACATTTTGGGAGACCGAGGAGGGAGGATTGCTTGAGCTTAGGAGTTTCCCAGCCTGGGCAACATAGGGAGACCCCGTCTCTACGAAAAAAAAAATAAAAAATTAATAAAAAATCAGCTGGTCATGGTGGCACTTGCCTCCAGTCCCAGCTACTCAGGAGGCTAAGGTGGGAGGATCTCTTGAGCCTGGGAGGTCAGGGCTGCAATGAGCCATGATTGCACTACCCACACTCCAGCCTGGGGGACAGAGTGACATCCTATCTCAAAAAAAACAAAAATTTTTTTTAAAAAAAGAATTTTCTTTCCTCAGAAGCTTTGACCATTTTCTGAGCTCCTAGCCAGAAAGCCATCTTCACCACCTCTCAAAGGAGGTATAAATCCCCCTCACTTGTAATTCCACCCCAGCTCCAGCCTCACCTCTCCTTGACTTACCTTGGCTTATGGTTGGGTGTAGGGCAGCTGTTATACATAAAGCTATGGGAGTGAACAGTGTGTCCCAGTTCTCAACCACAGTGCTACTAGCAAAGGGTCCTCTGGCAGGAGTGAACAGTGGAAGGGTAGGGATAGTTGACAGTTAGGTTATGGTCTGTGTCCTTAAGAGGCTCACAGTCTAGTTGAAGGCACAAAACATTAAAATAGAACACGATGTACAATCTGATGGGTGCTCTAGAATGCCAGATAAAGACTGTGAACCCAAGAGACAAAAGAGACAGCTCTACTTGGGAAATGAGATCATGGAAGACTTCCCAGAAGAGGCAGCCTTTTGACCAGTATTGTTTTGTTTTGTTTTGTTGCATTATTTTTATTTGTTACATGTCTTGCAAGCAAATTTAATTTTCTATAGAATTTTTTTCTGATCATTTTAACATGCGTTTTTGAACCATGAAAGTGTAAAAATTTATTAAAGAAAACCAGAAATTCAGATCAGAGAATTACAAAGAAGAAAATAACTCACCAGTAAACCAGTATTCCTACAACTCAGCAATATTCACTGTACATATATTTTAGTTCATCTGCTTCTAGTCTTTTTCACACAGTGTGCACCCAAATATATTGTGTCAGATTTATGTGTATAGGGCTGGGCGTTGTGGCTCACACCTGTAATCCCAGCACTTTGGGAGGCCAAGGCAGGTGGATCATTTGAGGTCAGGAGTTCGAGACCAGCCTGGCCAACATGGTGAAACTCCATCTTTACTAAAAATACAAAAATTAGCCGGGCGTGGTGGCGCATGCCTGTAATCCCAGCTACTCAGGAGGCTGAGACAGGAGAATCGCTTGAACACAGGAGGCAGAGTTTGCACTGGGCTATCGTGCCACTGCACTCCAGCCTGGGGGACAGAGCAAGACTCCATCTCAAAAACAAACAACAACAACAAAAGATTTATGTGTATATAGCTCATATTTATTCATATGTAGTTACATATATACTCAACACATATAACAATGAAAATGGAATTATACTGTTCATTATGTTGGTAACTTTTTCCCACTTGGTAATGTGTCATAAATCGTTTTGTCATTAAATAATCTACAACATGGTTTTTCATGACTCCATATGGATGTGCCATGATTTAGCCAACCAATCTACTATCGTTAGGTATTTAGGTCTTCTGTTTTCACTAGTACAAATAAAATGTTTTAACTTCTTATGTGTGGAGCTCTGTAAAAAGATTTGTTTCCTTAGGCACCTAGAAGTGGGATTGCTGAGTCAAGGGTTACACCAGAGTTTCTCAGCCTCAACATTATTGACCTTTGGGGCCAGTTAACTGTTTGTTGTGTGGGGCTTACGTTTAGTGGCATCCCTGGCCTGTACCCAAAAGATTCCAGTAGCACCCCTCTCCCCAAGTTGTGACAATCAAAAATGTCTCCAGATGTTGCTAAATGTCCCCTAAGAAGCAAAATTGCCTCCTTTTAAGAGCCACTGGGTTATACAATTTACACTTCAGTTAGGAGTGTATGTAAATGTTTTTGTTCCTGTATCTTCAATAACAGTGAATATTACCAATTTTAAATCTTCATATACTAAGAAAAGGGGGTTGGGGTGTGGACAATCAATATACCTAGCAGTGTATTGTGAATTATCCCCATACTGTGGCTTCTAATATGCTGTTATCTGACTCTACCGGGATCATTAGTAAATGCCAATATATGTTAATAATTTCCTAGGTTTATATACTATTTTGAGTTAATAGTAATTTTCAGACATCTTATATTAAAGACCATTTTCATGATTCTAAAAAATTACAAAATCCAAAATGTTTTAATTTTTGAAGGGAACTATTACCTTAGGAAAATGCGTGAGGGGCCTGGTGCAACTGCTCATGCCTGTAATCCCAGCACTTTGGGAGGCCAAGGTGGGTGGATCACTTGAGGTCAGGAGTTTAAGACCATCCTGGCCAGTGTGGTGAAACCCCAATCTCTACTAAAAAGACAAAAATTAGCAGGGCGTGGTGGCACATGGCTGTAGTCCCAGCTACTCCGGAGGCTGAGGCAGGTGAATTGCCTGAACCCAGGAGGCGGGGGTCGCAGTGAGCTGAGATAGCACCACTGCACTCCAGCCTGGGCGACAGAGTGATACTCTGTCTGAAAAAAAAAAAAAAAGGAAAAGAAAAGAAAATGAGTGAGGAATTAGGGGAGTTTTGTTCCAATTTCTTTATGTCTTTTACCAGTTTTTCTACAATTTCACCAACATTATGCTTTACTATTTTATTTTTACTAATGTAATAAGCTAGACTCACTTTTAAACACCCAGTAATATAGAAGGCAGTAGTGCTTATTGCCCCAGGTTGAACTGCTTTCTCTCCAGAATAACTATATAGTTCTTAGTCTCCTACTTTATGAATGAAACTATCTGCAGAGCTGGTTTTTTGTGTGGCCTGGTTCCCTCACCTGCTTGGAAACTTTTTGCTTCCCTCTGTCAGCAGTGAGCCCAAAGAGATAGTTGAAAAGTCCAAAATCCCGAGCCGAAGAAACTCCCGAACTGAAGAGCCAACTGTGGCTTCTGAAAGTGTGGAAAATGGACATCGTAAACGATCTTCTCGACCTGCTTCAGCCTCCAGCTCTACAAAAGGTTAGCAGTGGGATGTGGGTGCTATTTGTGGGTCAAATAGAGGAATAGAGTCCTTATCACAGCAGCAGAAGACTTTGTCCTTCATCTTTGCTTCTATTCCTGAAGTGTGTCAAGTGTCTTTGTCTTCTACTACCTGTTTGGTCCTTCCTTTATTTGTTCATTTAACTGTATGTTTTCTGTGTGTGTACTCAAGAGCAACAAGCACTGCTGGAAAAAAGAACATAACAGGGCAGATTTATTCCACTGGTGTTTGAGTTTTGGTTTTTTTGTTGTTGTTGTTGGTTTTTGTTTGTTTGTTTTTTTGAAACAGGGTCTCACTTTATTGCCTGGACTAGAGTGCAGTGGCACAATCACAGCTCACTGCAGCCTTGAATTCCTGGGCTCAAGTAATCCTCCTGCCTCAGCCTTCCAAAGCTGGAATTGCAGGCATGAGCCACCACACCTGGCCTTGAGTCCACTTTTTTTTTTTTTTTTTTTTTTTTTTGAGATGGAGGCTCATTCTGTTGCCCAGGCTGGAGTGCAGTGGCGTGATCTCAGCTTACTGTAACCTCCGCCTCCCAGGTTCAAGTGATTCTCCTGCCTCAGCGTCCCGAGTAGCTGGGATTACAGGTGCATGCCACCACACCTGGCTAATGTTTCTATTTTTAGTAGAGACAGGGATTCATCATGTTGGCCAGGCTGGTCTCGAACTCCTAACCTCAAGTGATCTGCCTGTCTCAGCTTCCTAAAGTGCTGGGATTACAGGCTGAGCCACCACGCCCAGCTGATTCCACTTTAAATTCATGATCACCCACTTCAGATAGGTCCTGAATATGGCCCAGCTATCTTTCCATGTTTCCGTGGTCAACTATCTTTCCCACTCTCTATTCTTTTTAAACCTCTGGTCCATACTTTCTCCCCCTTTCTCTTGGTAGAGACCCTGACCTCTTCACAGAGAAAATAGAATTCCCTCAGTTTCCCACTACCAAGAAATAAATCTACCAGTATCCTCCTTTGTGCTTCCTATAATAGAGCAGCTGTCCTTCCTCACGTCTAAGGCCAGTTTCTCCATCCATGCCTTTGATCCCATCTCCTCTGACCTTCTCAAGAAACTTACCCTGTGAGTGTTCTCTGTTGACTACTATCTCCTTTTTGAATTAACTTTTCCCTTGGGTTCTGTGACCAAGAACTCTCTGTTGTCTTCTGCTACCACCTCTCCAGCTGCTCTTCCTCAGTCTCCCTTCCCAGCCATTAGATGGTGACCTTCCTCAGACTTTGATCCTGAGTCACCTTTTCTCTTCAAATTCGTATTTTCTCCCTAATGGATCTCAGTCATGCCCCTCTTCTTTAGTAACAGCCTTTCACAGATGACTTGTAAATATTTCTATTTCTAGTACAGACCCCTAGAGATCTTAGACAACCGCATGCACATCCTTATTGAAACCTCAGACTCAACATATCTAAAACCTAACTTGTGATTTTTCACCTCCAACAGTGAGGTCCTCTGCCATTGTACCCCATCTCAATAAATGGCACCACCATCTATCCATTAGACAAGTCCTCCTTGATACCTCTCTCCCTCACCCTTATATCAAATTCATCACAAAAAACTGCCCATTTTATCTCAGATGGCCCTTTTCCATCTTCACTACTACCCACTAGCTTAAAACCCTTCAATGATTTACCATTGCATTTAGGATTAAAGTCCAAAAGCTTCAACCTAGCCCACAAGCTTCTGTGTGGTCTCAGCCCTGTCATCTCCCAGCCTCATCCCACTTCCCTTGGCAAGTCGGACATGCCGTCCTCATTCCTCTGATCACAAGCCTGTGCATATGTTGCAGCTACTGCAGGGAGTGCTCTTCTCTCTGCCCACCTCTCTTCTTAACGTCCCACCCTTCCTACTTATCTTAGCTCAGTTGTCACTGCTGTGGGGAATCACAGCACCAGGTTCTTCTTCGTAATACCACAGCTATAACTTTATGCCAGTTTGTGACATAGGTAATTAGTATGTATACTTGGTTAGGGCAGGAGATTATGTCTGATTTTGCTAACTACTGTATCTCTGGTGCCTAGTATGGTGCCAAATACAGAGATGTACCAATCAGTAATTATCAGATGAAAAACCATCTATCAAATATGTATTAAATATTTACTACATATCAGGCCCTGAGGTTATAATAGTGAAAAGACAGAGTCTCAGCCACGTGCTGTGGCTCACGCCTGTAATCCCAGCACTTTGGGAGGCCGAGGCAGGTAAATCACCTGAGGTCAGGAGTTCTAGACCAGCCTGACCAACATGGTGAAACCCCCTCTCTACTTAAAATACAAAAATTAGCTGGGTGTGGTGGTGGGCGCCTGTAATCCCAGCTACTCGGGAGCCTGAGGCAGGAGAATTGCTTGAATCCAGGAGGTGGAGGTTGCAGTGAGCCAAGAGTGCGTCATTGCGTTCCAGCCTGGGCAACAGAGTGAGACTCCATCTCAAAAAAAAAAAAAAAAAAAAAAGAGTCTCTGTCTTCACCACATTGAAAGACGAATTCTAATACTCTGTGTTAAATGTTAAATGCTATGATAGCAAAATTACATGGCACTATAAGAGCATATAGCTGGGATACCTTGCTCTTCTGCCAGGTCAGAGAAGGCTTTCTGGAAAAAAATGACATGACATTTAAGCTGAGACCTGAAGAATGAGGAGGCAGTGACCAGATCATTCTCTTAGGAAATGTGCTAAGCTTGAGTAGTTCAGTTTGGGTAAGGTAAGAGCTGGGATCCTGGCTGAGTACCTGATATCAGCAGGACTGCTGAGAAACGGTCAAGTATCATTGGGATGCCAGCCTAAAGACCAGGCAGATTCTGGTGCACCCACACTAGACACTAGACACGGATCTGAGGACTCAGCTGCTGTTGGCAGGTTATGTCTCTAGGCAAGAATGTCATGATGCCTCACAAGAGCCTCTGGGAATAGGCCAGAGGTCATATACAGGTAAAATTGAGGTGTACAAAGTACCATTACCATACTCAGCCTGCTGGAGAGTTAAGAGGCAAAGGTGAGAGGGGCCTTCTTTCTTTTCCAGGAATACTGTGTACACCACAGTCAGGGTCTCTTAGGTATCCTCATTTTAGGTGGAGATATGAAGCCAATAACTTCATTCCTCCTCCCTGGGAATCATCTCTAGGCAGAAACTAGTTTGGAAGGGAGCACACTTTTCAGTATATTGAAGTACTAAACTTAAAGCATAAAAGGGAACATGCCTAGAGTTCTGTGGGAAAATCTTCCCCTCAGTTCTGCATGTTCTTGTAGCCTTTCACTTTCCCAAAAGAGCAAGATCTTCTAGGCTATAGAATATGGTATGTAATTACCTTTAAAGCGGGGAAAAGGTATTGGCCTTTAGAGATGTTACACACCAGATTTTTGGAACCTTGACCTCAGCCCAGAGCCTCAAGGTACTAAAGGTGTTATTTACAGGGCACCAGAAAGAATCTAAGAAGCAGCTGGGACAGTTAAGAGATGCTCAAACTAGAACCGCTCTGTAGAGGACTACCAGCCAAGAAGAGATAGAACGCTAGAACCTGTTTTTAAGGGGTGTTGGGGATGGGGAATAAGCCTGTACACTTAAACTGAACATTGTCCCACGGTGGCAGTGGTGATGTTGGAATGCCTGGCACATCCTTGCTTTGAGGCTTAGCAGTTGGCTTAGAAGAGGCCATAATGACTCTCAGGCTTTGTGATCTTGCATGGAGGGGTGCTATGTCTCCCTAAAGAATGGCATAGCTCTGGCCTGCCCCTGGAATCACAGTCATGTATAGATACCGCATCAGTCGCAAGACCTCAGGCCATCATTCTCTAACTGTCCCTGGTTAAGTTACTGTGTATGAGTAGAAAAACAGACTCAGTTTCTCCTGCTATACTCTCACAACACGCTTCTGACACCAGATGTAAGGTGTTTTTTTCCCCACACATCAAGCAAGCCATCAGTTCTGCCTCAGACACCAGCTGGGTGTCCTCCAATTCAATTCTGACACTATCTGCCTGGAGATAGTATCAGATCCACAGGTTTGAGGGCTCAGTCCTACAAGACCGCTGCCCACTTCCAATGCCAGGCGCAAGCCCCAGGTTGTTTTGCCTGTGCTTCTGACTAGCTGGCTAAAAATTGGAGTTTCCATGAACCCCTCCTAACCAGGTCCAGTTAATTTGCTAGAGTGGCTCATAGAACTCAGGGAAACATGTTTACCAGTTTATTATACAGCTTTTTCTTTCTTTTTTTCTTGCTTTGTTTTGTTTTGTTTTGTGACAAAGTCTTACTCTGTCGCCCAGGCCGGAGTGCAGTGGCACAATCTCGGCTCACTGCAACCTCCACCTCCCAGGTTCAAGAAATTCTTATGCCTCAACATCCCAGGTTGCTGGCATTACAGAGGCTTGCACCACCATTCTTGGCTAATTTGTGTGTATGGGTGTGTGTGTATTTTTTTTAGTAGAGATGGGGTTTCGCCATGTTGGCCAGGCTGGTCTCGAAGTCCTGACCTCAAGTGATTCACCTGCCTTGGCCTCCCAAAGTGCTGGAATTACTGGTGTGAGCCCCCCTCGCCTGGCCTTTTTTTTTTTTCCATTTGAGACAGGTTCTCACTGTGTCACCCAGGCTAGAGTACAGTGGCATGATCATGGCTCACTGCAACCTTGAACTCCTGAGTTTAAATGATCCTTCTGCCTCAGCTTCCCAAGTAGCTGGAACTACAGGTGTGCATCGCCATGCCGGGCTAATTTTTTAATTTTTTTGTAGAGATGGGGTCTCCCTGTGTGTCCAGGCTGATCTTGAGCTCCTAGCCTCAAGTGATCCTCCCACACTGGCCTCCCATATGAAAGTTTTTTTAAAATTTTTACTTTTATTTTATTTTTATTTATTTATTTTTTTAGATGGAGTCTCACTCCATCGCCCAGGCTGGAGTGCAGTGGTGTGATCTTGGCTCATTGCAGCCTCCACCTCCCAGATTCAAGCAATTCTTGTGCCTCAGCCTCCCAAGTAGCTGGGATTACAGGCGTGTACCACCACACCCAGCTAATTTTTATATTTTTAGTAGAGATAGGGTTTCACCATGTTGGCCAGGCTGGTCTCGAACTCCTAACCTCAAATGATCCACCTGCCTCGGCCTCCCAAAGTGCTGGGATTACAGGCATGAGCCACCATGCCCAGCCAGCTTTTTTTTTTTTTTTGAGACAGGGTCTCACTGTGTCACCCAGGCTAGAGTGCAATGGCACTATCATCACTCACTGCAGCCTCAAACTCTTGGGCTCAAGCAAGCCTCCTGCCTTAGCCTCCTGAGTAATTGAGACTACAGGCACATACCACCATGGCTAGCTAAATTCTTTATTTTTTGTAGAAACAGGACTCACCATGTTGCCCAGGCTGGTCTAGAACTCCTGGGCTCAAGTGATCCTCCCACCTTCGCCTCCCAAAGTGCTGGGATTACAGGCGTGAGCCACTCTGCCCTGCTGATATTTTAAAGCAGTGGTCCCCAATCCCTGGGCCATGGACTGGCTGGTAGTGGTCTGTGGCCTGTTAGGAACTGGGTCGCACAGCAGGAGGTGAGTGGTGAGCAAGCGAGCATTACTGCCTGAGCTCCATCTCCTGTCAAATCAGAGGTGACATTAGATTCTCATAGGAGTGTGAACACTACTATAAACTGTGCATGCGAGGGATCTAGGTTGCATGGTCCTTATGAGAATCTAACTAATGCCTGATAATCTGAGGTGGAACAGTTTCATCCTGAAACCGTCTCCCCCCAACCCCCAGTCCATGCCAAAAAGGTTGGGGACCACTGTTTTAAAGAATAGAAATGAACAGCCAGATGAAGAGATACGTAGGGCAAGGTCTGGATGGGTCCCAAGTGTAGAAGCTTCCATCCCTGTGGAGTTGGTGCACCACCCTCTTAGCAGGTAGATGTGTTCTTGTTCACCTTCTGGGAAGCCCCTGAATTCAGTCCTTTTGTGGGTTTTGCGGTTTGTTTGTTTTTGTTTTGTTTTTGTTTTTTGTATGGAGGAAGAAGGGGAAGGGGAGGTAGGTCCCTTTTGGGTTTTTAGTGGGGCTTCATTACATAGGCATAATTGATAAAAGAGTTGGCCATTTGTGATCAACTCAACCTCAGAGCTGTTTCAGGAACCATGGGCAAAAGGCCAAATATTTTAACAAAAGATTGCTCACTTAGGAAATTACAAGAGTTATAGGAGCTGTGAGCCAGGAACGTGGGACAAAAACCAAAAAATATATATCATAGTATCACAGTTACCTTTTAAATCAGAAATGAGTACTGTAGCTCTTTTGGTTTTTCAGTATTAAAGCTCTTGGAGCCAAATTAAAGAATAATTATATGTATTTTTGGCCTGTATATTGTATCCAAAAATGTGAACCAAGTTATAAAATAATTTACTGTGATTGTATTTAAACCCATACCCAGAATGTGATCACCAAATATCAAGCTGGTTTCTAAAATGGATGCACCTCAAATGTGGGGACATATGCAGTGCTGGGTACCTGAAATATGAGTGAAGTATCTTCCTGCAGAATCAGCACTTTGTAAAGTTTTGAGGGGGAAAGGGGTCTTCTTTTTGCATTTAATAAGAGTTTGGTCATATATATCATATGCAAACAAAATCAGAGACATTGTGTTTTTCATGAAAATCTCTGAAGCTGAGAAACACTATGAGCAGTTTGTAATTAAAAGTGTTGCTGTTTTTGTATTATTGGAGAACCAGTGACATTAATCATGCTCCTGCTGCGAGAGCCGAGTTTGCTTACATGATGCTGGCCAAGGCCTGCCAGACTGCCAGATCAGAGCAGGTGGGATGAATGATTTCTGGGCAAGTCCAGGAAGGCCCACATGGTTTTTGGTCATTCTTTGGTCCATTGTTTTTGTTGGTTGGGTCACTTAAAATTACACAAAAATTAGCTACCACAAATCACTTTTTAAAATTGCACCTGATCAGATGTGTTGTTTACAAACATGCAAATGAGTAGTTCTCCTTCCTGACATGGTGAACTTGCCACAAAAACACAAATGATTTTTCTAGCTTTCATTATCATTATTTACTCCTCCATTTAGAATAGTTTTTGTTATATTTTCAACTGGGAAAAAGGTAATTATTTTTTTAAAAGGTAGTTAAAAACATGAAGTTCAAAGCGTAAGTTTGGAACCAGGAAAATATGTTAATTTAAGGAAAGTTCAGAGCAAGCTGTAATTATCAGCAGCCCTGGGTGTCCCTGTGACAACAAAGTAGGTGATAGCCCCACCCTACCCACAGCCAGTGAAGCAACTGTCTAAAAAAACACAGGGTATAAAGATATACTGAATTAAAACAGAAGTATTATTGTAGATATGCAAGTGAACATACATTGATAATGTCGTGGGAGAAAACCCTGAAGAGTAACCACCTGAAACTGTACTCTAGTAGCTTCATTTAGAAACCAAACGTGCAAATTGTGAAGGAAAATTTCCAGAATGTTTTTGTTTGTTTGTTTTGAGACAGAGTCTTGCTCTGTCACCCAGGCTGGAGTGCAGTGACTTGATCTCGGCTCACTGCAACCTCTGCCTCCTGGGTTCAAGTGATTCTGCTGGCTCAGCCTCCCGAATAGCTGGGACTACAGGCATGCACCACCACGCCCGGCTAATTTTTGTATTTTTAGAAGAGATGGGGTTTCACCTTGTTGGCCAGGCTGGTCTTGAACTCCTGACCTCAAGTGATCTGCCCACCTCTGCTAATCAAAGTTCTGGGATTAGAGGTGTGAGCCACTGCATCTCACCGATTTCCAGAATTTTTTACCGTTACTTAGACGTCTCGGGTAGAAATAGTACAGTGAAAGGCACAATGATGTGAGCAAGGTCAAAGTCCATTTCTAAAGCTCCTTGGATGGTAGAGGTCACATACTAGAGGATTAAGTAGAGCCTTGTACTGTAGATTTGGTCAAATTTGCTTAAGGTCAAAATGAGGCAACCAGGCTGAAAAATCCCTTTATTAGGTTACAAATTTAAATGTTCCCCCAGTGACATAGTTGGACAGTCACCCAAAAGACTATTATTGACCCAGTTCTTTACCACCCAGTTGGTTCTAAGACATGGATATAAATGATCTGACTACATTGCTAGAGTTTGAACTATTTGTCTATCTGTGAAGAAACACTAATTTCGTAAAATCCCTGATGGTTAAAAAACTGAAGGTAGGTTCACAGTCAGGCCAGGCAGCCTTTAGGAACAGTGTGCCAGTCACAGTCTGAGGTACACCCTGACTGGATCATTAGCCTCTACATCACTTAACCTAGAATTTCTTACCTTAAAGTAATTTGTGGCCAGGCTCAGTGGCTCACTTCTGTAATCCCAACGCTCTGGGAGGCCGAGGTGGGCAGATCAGTTGAGGTGAGGAATTTGAGATCAGCCTGGCCAACATGGCGAAACCCCATCTATACTAAAAATACAAGCATTAGCTGGGTGTGGTAGTGCATGCCTGTAATCCCAGCTACTAGGGAGGCTGAGGCAGGAGAATTGCTTGAACCCAGGGGGTGAAGGTTGCAGTGAGTTCAGATCGCACCACTGCACTCCAGCCTGGGCGACAGTGCGAGACTGTCTCAAAAAAAAAGTAATTTGCAAGACTCCATCTCAAAAAAAAAAAAGGTAATTTGCCTATTCATTAGAGTAGTAAAAGTGGTAACATTTTGGAGGGAGTATAAAATCAACTACCAAAACAAAAAAACTCATCAAAAAATGTTTTTTTCAGACAGATTTTTTTTCAGACATGATAGGAAACAGTGGCAAAGGACCTCACTGTTGGAAGTGAAAATCCCAAGTTTCGTTTTAGACATGTTGAGTCTGAGGTTTGCTCTATGTCTCAGATTGACTGGATTTATCCAGGGAAGGTGATAGAGACTTCAAACTCAGTTTAAAATTTATTTTTTTCCTCATGGAAGTATGAAAATACATCCTTCTCCCCACCAACCACAGTATCCAAAAGATGAGGGTTTTTAATGGTGTGTTTGTGGGTTTTTTTGCAGTTTCTAGCACAAGTCATTTGTTTATTCCTGACCCCACTCATTGATTCATGCTCAGAGGCAACCTACCAGTTCATTGGGTGCTTCGGAGCAGTGACAAATGGGAACAAGCAAGGAAGGAGGGGGAGCCTGAGGTTGCTTCTCCCCCACACCCCACTACCCACTTCTTTTCCCAGCCACATATGTTTCTCAGACATACCACTTGATCCTTCATATCACAACAAGGGAAAAGCTTCCAAAGTTGACCTAATTAATGAATGTTTTTCTGAGGATGAACACTGTCAAGACAAAAATGCTGCCTATTTTTACTGCAGATGACAGATTTGCTGCAGTGAAAATAAAGCTTGAGATTTGGACCTGAAGAGTTGATTTTAGGGAGTTATGTGGGCTGTGTGAGACTCTTAATTTACATGAATTAAAATAACACCATTATTAACATCCCGGCAGATTAACTGTCTTCTGATTAGTAAAAGACTAATGAGTAAATCAGAAAGACTGATTCTACCACATGGGACCAAAAAAACATGACCTTTGAGAAGACAAACATACTGAAATTTCCACCAACAGAGGCCTGAATGAAATTACTGTACTGGGCACCTCTTGGAAATTCATCTAGACCTCACTTCTTTTTATTTATTTTATTTTATTTTATTTTTTGAGATGGAGTCTCGATCTTGTTGCCCAAGCTGGAGTGCAATGGCGCAATCTCAGCTCACCACAACCTCCACCTCCCAGGCTCAAGCAATTCTCCTGCCTTAGCCTCCCGAGTAACTGGGATTACAGGCATGCACCACTACACCTGGCTAATTTTGTATTATTTAGTAGAGATGGGGTTTCTCCACGTTGGTCAGGCTGCTCTTGAACTCCTGACCTCAGGTGATCCACCCACCTCAGACTCCCAAAGTGCTGGGATTACAGGCATGAGCCACCGTGCCTGGCCTAGGCCTCACTTCTTAGCAGTCACCTTAGCTAACAGAGTAGTAAAATTTTTCCTTACAATCTACATATTTATTAGAGTCTGGGTTCACAAAATATTATGATACAAAAGACAAAGGAAAATTTGCCTTGAATGCAACCTAACATGCAGTATCAGAAAATTCAGCCTAGTTACCAGAAATGGGTAAATCTGATTCATCTTTTATATTGATATATTAGAAGTATTTTTTTCTCCTTGATGAGAAGTAATTTTAGAACATTATTTTCATATTAAAACCAGAATATGAAATAAATGTGACCTTTTGAAGTCAATATGAGATTCTAAAGAAGTGTTTACATTTGGAGAGCTTCAAGCTATTCACTGTACTCTGCCATAACTTTGTGTAGAATTTTTTTTTTTTTTTTTTAATACAGACAGGGTCTCTGTCACCCAGGCTGGAGTACAGTGGCATGAACATAGCTCACTTCAGCCTTGAACTCCTTCAGCCATGAATTCCTGGGCTCAAGTGATCCTCCCACCTTGGTCTCTTGAGTAGCTGGGACTACAGGCATGTGCCACCACGCCCAGCTAATTCTTTTCTTTTTGTAGAGATGGGTTCTCACCATCTTGCCCAGGCTGGCCTCAAAACTTCTGGGCTCAAGTGAGCCTCCTGCCTCAGTCTTCCAAAGTGTTGGGATTACAGGGGTGAGCCATCACACCTGGCCAAAACGTTTTTAAGAAACACAGTTTAAGTCTGGCATAAGATTAAGTTAAAACACTGATAGTACAAGAGAAACTAAAGGAATCAAAACATAGTCATTTCCCTTTATGTCACTGTCATTGTGTGTGTAAATCACTCAGTTCCCACCTCCTCCATGAAGCCTTCAGGCTCACTTGGGCTCAGAGCAGGCCGTTGCTTATTCTGAATTGCATTCGTGACTGTATGTATCCACAGTCTTTTTTTTTTTTTTTGAGACAGAGTCTCACTCTGTCGCCCAGGCTACAGTACAGTGGTGGGATCTCAGCTTACTGGAACCTTCACCTCCCTGGTTCAAGCAATTCCCCTGCCTCAGCCTCCTGAGTAGCTGGGATTAAGGCGCATGCCGCCATGCCCAGCTAATTTTCATGTATTTTTAGTAGAGACGGGGTTTCGCCATGTTGGCCAAACTAGTCTCGAACTCCTCACCTCAGGCAATCTGCCCACCTCGGCCTCCCAAAGTGCTGGGATTACAGGCGTGAGCCACCACGCCCAGCCTTCCACAATCTTGATATAACTGGCTGGGCCATAGTAGACATTGAACACGGCCCATGGTCATGTTGTTTAGACCTTGACTATAGCATGACAAAAATGGTTCCTTACTGTGAAACAATAGCTTGGCTCCAAAAGGGATCCCAAGGCAGGTTTTTTTTTGCACTCTAACACAATTTACTCATTTGCTTATGGCATTACTCATTGATTTCTCACCAAAAGCATTGTCAGTCTGTCTATTCACACTTCGTTTTATGATGAGAACTGGTGAGGGAAACAGTGGGTGAATTGCCCAGCTACAAAGGCTCTCTCCACCCTGCACTTTCTCTAGTCAGTGTGCTTCATCGCCCACCACCTCTGTCACATTCCCCCAATTCCGCCCAATGCAGGACCACACCCTCTTCCCACATAAGTCATCAAGCAAAACCTGTGACTCTCTCCATCCAGAGCACCCCTTAGACAAATTCCAAGTTGAGTAGGGCTCCCCTTAGGTCTGCCCTGCTTGTTGTGGACTGTCTAAAGGGCACTGCTGTAAAGAGTTACCTCCACTGAACATGTCCTTTTTTTCCCCTACAGACATAACCAGTGTGGTGCAATCCAAGCGAAGAAAATCCAAGTAAACAAGCAGGACTGCGACTTGATAACTTGTAAATGTGTGTGACTTTTACAAAGAGCAATTTTGAGCTGTGACTTTTTTAAATCAATTTCTGTACAGTTAGTAATTTTAATAATGTGGCCCTTTTCCTAGTCCCTGCAACCTGTTTCATAAGGTGCAATGGGGAAAGCAGGATTGTTGAGCCCTTTTGGTGTTGCAAGTTGAAGTTCAAGGTTTCTAAAATGTTGTCTTGTATTGAAAGGAGCTAATGCCATTATAAATGTTATTAGTTTTCACATTTCCTAAGCAGCCTAGAGTACAGGGTGAGCATTTTTAGATCTCCTAATGACGTATTGTGCCGTGGAAGTACTGTGTGTGAATAGCAGTAGTGGGGGCAAAAGCAATCTTCTCATTTGGAAATGTTGTAAATAATTTTATTATATAGTGTTTTGGATGTATTTGTTGTAGAAATGGACCAGTGAATAAAGAGAATCTAAGGATTTGTACAATGTGAAATAATGTGTTAAATAAATGTCATTGTCATAGAACATAAAGTTATGTTATTGGTAAGGGATTTTTGGGTAATCAGCTCTTTCTTTGGACCTTAAATAAGCAGACACAGCCTTGTGAATGGAATTCCCATCTAGTCCCCATTGAACCTGAGATGCCCGCCTGGCAAGTTGAGGAAAATGTACATACTTGCTCCCTTACCTCATTCTTGGCTTTGAAGAAACTAGCCCTGTTCAGCACTTTGCCGGGTATTTTGATATATATTGCTCAGATTTCTTTTGATGCAAATAACAAAACCAACTTAGAGAAGATCAATGGCCACCCAGGATTTTCTAGGGACAGGAAGCTGTCAGCAGCTGAGATGGCACTTTTTCACCACGTCACATATCTGGTCCTCCGTTTGCATGGTGGATTGCTCCAAAACAATTGTGCTGACATCTCCTTCTTGCAGGAGGTCAGCCCAAACTGGCCTGTAAGATTGTGCCAGCATCAAGAATCTAGTCCAGGGCCAGGCGTGGTGGCTTACACCTGTAATCCCAGCACTTTGGAAGGCCTAGGCGGGCGGATCACCTGAGGTCGGGAATTCGAGACCAGCCTGACCAACATGGAGAAACCCTGTCTCTACTAAAAATACAAAATTAGCTGGGCATGGTGGCATGTGTAATCCCAGCTACTGGGGAGGCTGAGGCAGGAGAATTGCTAGAACCCAGTAGGCGGAGGTTGCAGTGAGCCGCGATTGCGCTATTGCACTCCAGCCTGGGCAGAGTGAAACTCCGTCTCAAAAAAAAAAAAATCTAGTCCAGTTTAGGTCAGGTTTCCACCTTTAGTTCTGTGGTTAGAGCAGCTCTCAAATTAAAGGAGTCATTTTGTGTTACATATTTCAGAGATGTCCACTACATTTCACTATGGCTGTCCTGCTTCAAAATGTGTGTAGTCTCCAAAGCCTGCTGCTTCTGCCCCACCCTACCTGCCACTTTCAGGAGACTCTGATGCTTGGGGCCCTGGCCTTGTCTCATCCTGGGCTTCAGCCTTCTGCTGCATCTCCCCCAGGGTTAGACTTCATCATTTCCCCTCCAGTGGCTACTTGCCCTTGCTCTAACCCAGTGCCTGAGACCAAAAGGATGAGTTTGGTCATTCTGTCATGCTCTTATTCTCATCTCTATTTCAGCTGTCTTCATGTATGTGTCTTGCATTATAAGGATCCTCTAAAAGTAGTCATTTATGAGTCAGACCCCATTGTCTGGCTCTGTTCCCAGTAAGCTTATCTCCCCTCTTCCTCTCCCATATGACACACACACCAGAACCAAAGCCAGCTTTATCATAATATCCTATGCCACTACTGTGCTTAAGATTACAAGGTGCTTCTCATACTTAAGCTCAACTCAGGCAGAAAGGATCATGTGCTTTAAATAGATTTTTATTTGTTTTTCTTTATATTAATTTTTTTCTCCCATAGAGGAATAGCATTACAGTCTAACAATCAGAATTCTGTTACACACATACACAGGCATGCCACATGACCCAGTTGAGGTGGTTGTTTCCTTGAGTCTGTTGACACGTCACATGGTCAAAGTCTCCTCATTTCAGCCAGTCTCAACACAAAACACCCAACAGGGATGTACTCAACTTGTTGGTTCCATGTGGAACTAGGTGGCAGGGTGAGAGGGAAAGTGGTAGAAGGGGGCTATGGTGTGTCTGCATTCAGTCCTCTCACATAAAGCCACATGGATCTAGGGGGGTATCCAAGAGCTCTGGTGGGGTCCGTGTTGCACCTAAGACATTATAGGTAAGAGCAAGTTGCTCAGAGGGTTCCAGGCAGGGGGCTGGGGAGCAGGCATACTCTAAAACAGCACCAAACTGCATTCATACACACACAGTGCCCTGCTGGGGCTAGACTGGCAAAGGCTGGAAAGACATCCAGCTTGAAGGAACCACTCAGACTTACTGGGGAATAACTGGAAGTCACTCTTTGATGTAACTGGGACTCACTCTAGAAACAGGGGTCCCTCTGACACAGTTTTGGCAAAGTGCTGGTAGTACTGACATTAATACTCACAAATTGGTACAAACTCCTCTAGGGCCTCAGAAAACATCAATCAAAACAGACTCTCTAACCCCCTCCTAAGGTTGCATAGGACTTTGAACTCTGGTTCCCTCATGTATTCAAGTTCTGTGGTTTAAAAAAAAAATCCTGAAGCATGCTCAAGGTGAAAGGCACGTACACAGTCAATACAGTATGACAAGGGCTGATGCTTCAGGAGTCCGACTAGCAGGAGACTGAGTAGTGTTGGTTCTTAGAAATCTATACACAATTAAAATATTGCCACACTCAAATGCTACAGAATCTATAGGAAAGGTACAAAAAAATATGAGCCTTGCAACCAACCAGGTGAGAGATTGTGTTCTAGAACTACAGGAGCCTCCAGAAATATAGGTAAACAAAAGGCCTTTTAAAATTTGAGCCAAATGCCCTATAACTTAAACTCTTCCCCCACCAGAAGGATCATGGGCACCACACAGGACTGAGCCTAGGTCCCAGCTGGCAGTGAGGAGTAGGCAAGAAGGGTTGGAGGGAGATTCAGCTCTTGGAGGTGCCAAAGACCCTAGGCTGGCTGTGAAGTGCCCAAGTGGTAGCTGGAAGAATAAAAGCAACTAGGTTCTGAAGGAGAACTTGGGAGAGGAGCAAGGCTGTCAACTACTGGGGCCCTAGTGAACTGGTGTGGGAACTTTGATCCGTTTTTAGTGTTAATTTGGCTTATTCCCTGGAATAGGAGACCGCATCAGGTCTTCCTCTGTCCTCATCCCAGCATCCATGGGGATACCCCATCCCTTCCCCACATACCGCCCATGAGGCCTGGGGCTATAGGGTCAGGGAGGGCAGCTGCCTTTGCCCTCATGGGAATGCAGAGTTTTCTCCAAGCCTCAGCTTGGCTGTGAGGCCTGGAAACATAGAGTTGGGGTGAGGGGAGGACCTATGTTCATATGTACCAAGAAGTCTTAAAAGTTCCAAGGAAGAGTGAGCACACACTAGAAAAGGACGGCTAGAAAGAGGAAATGGGAAGCAACTCGGGGCATCCCAAGAGGCTGTTGCTGGTGTCTGAGCCCAAAAATCAGTCTCACCACAAAAAGGGGAGGCTGGTGGCCCCTGCCTCTTCTATCTCCCCCAGGAATTCAGGTTCCCTCTTCCAGGTACTTACTGGAGGAGAAGGGGACGGGGACCATAGGGTACCCATTTCTCCCCAGCAACCTAGAAAGAAAGAGAGGCCTGTGGGAGAAAATGAAGAGGCCCCCTGAAGGCCCTGAACCTGGATAGGAACAATTTGCAGATTGGGACAGTGGGAGTCCTGGACTCCTACTCAGGACTGCTGGCTAGCCATATTGAGCAGGGTGTGAAATACAAGGCCAGAGGCAAGGTGAAGGCTGAGCTGTCAGTCTTGGGATGGCTTCACCCCATGGTGTGTCTTCCAGCATCACTGCTCTGCACTCTGACCTAGGGTGTGTGCCCTTTCCCTGCCTAGAAGCCCTGTGGCCTGCATGTCCTAGCACCTTGGGCTTGTGAACAGATGGCCAGGATGGTGGGGCCTTGCCCAGCTTCTACTCGGGTGACATGTCGGGGGTAGAGTGGCAAGGTACTAACTAAGCCCTTCAGATTTCAGGGCCTGCAGAAGGGTGGATTATAGAAAAGGGAAGTGGGGGCAGACTCCAGGCTTCAGCCTGGGAGCAGGGTTTGGCCTCCCTGAGCAAGCACAGTGCACACTCCCTTGGTGCCCTGCTCCCTGCAGCTTCTCAACGTGTCTGTCCTGTCCACATCTCCAGTAGGCTGCCTCGTTCCCTAGATTCCCTCCATCTTCTCCCTCTAACTCACATCTCACAGTCCTCTTCTACATACTGTACCTTTCCAGGCCTAAGCAGCTCCACAGAGTACCGCCCCCAAGGCAGAAGGAAGAGGAGACTAAAAGCAAAACCCTGAGCCCTTACTAGAGGGCAATGACAGCAGCCCAAGCTGCACAGGCTCTACCTGGTCAGAGCTGGGCTCAGGGTCCCCACCATTTGGTAGGGAATTACTGGGAATGAAGAATAAGGGAACAGGAGTGAGTGTAATGCCAACCATGGGATAGTGTGAGTCATGTAAGGTGGGAGTTGAAGGTGGGGAATAAGCCACATCAGGAACTGGAAGAAGCTTTCAGAATAGGGGCAGGCCAGAGGTAGAGGACTGGAGGGAAAGGGTGAAGGGGAGAGACAGGGATGGGGACCAGAGAAGAAAGGATGGAGGGGTCAGGAGTAGGGGGCATGGATGATTAGATGTTGGGTATGGGGGCCAGAAGGAGTGAGGGTGAAAGGTGAATGGGTTCAGAGGCAGATTAGAGGATCAGAGATGGGGAAATTGAGGGTGTCGGGGAAGGAATGGCTATCACCCAACCTCACACGCTTTAAGAAGGGAGGTTTCGGTGTCCAGCCCGAGGAGTCGGAGGAGCCCGACAGGGATCAGGAGTCGGCAAGGGGTTCGCGGCGCGGCCGGTGGACGCTCAGTAGTTGAACTGGCGCTGGCACGGCTGGTAGATGAAGCTGCCCTGGTTCTTGGACCGGCGCGGACGGTTCTCGCGGGCTCGGTTCTGCCGCTGAACCGCCTTGGCGCTCAGCGCGTGGCGCTCTGCCCGCTGCCGGGCCCGCTGCAGCCGCCGCACCTGGCCCGCCTTCTCCAGCAGCGCCGCCCGCGCTGGGAGAGGAGCGGCGTGGCGCGCGGCCCGCGGCTCGCGGCGGGCGGGCGTCAACTCCCTGTGAGGACAGAGCCAAGCTCGGTCAAGCCGGGTAAGCAGGCCGGGGGGGCTAGAGGGCGCTGCCATCTCCCACCCTTGCTTCGGCGCAGTTCTGTGTCTGCTGTTCAGATTGGGGTGCCCGACGCCCTTCTTGTGGGTACCAACCCGGAGGTGTCTCCTCGGTTCTAGCCCTTAACAGTAAACTGGATCTCGGGGAAGACTGGACCCCCACCCCCTATTCCACCCTTGCCTTTCTGTTTAAGTCCCACTCCCTAGGCGCTCCAGCTACGCTCCTCAAGCCTCCAACCCCGGCCCCAGCCTCTTAGCCACGCCCCTCCCTCTCAAGCCCCGCCCCTCCGTCCTCAGGCCCGCTTCTAGCCTCGCCCGGAGGCCCACCGGCCCCCCACTTTGTCTCAACGGCAACCCTCCCAAGGCCGCTACTCCCCTGAGAGCGGGGCGGGCTCCTGGCCCCACTCCCCCAGCCTCCTAGCCTGGACCCTGGCCTCCAAGATCCGTCTCCCTGGGCCTCCAGGCTCCGCCTCACCCTTCGCTGAGGTCGCCGTCAGGCAGGGCCGCGTCCGGGAGCGGGGAAGGGGGCCTGGGCTCTAGCACTATGGTGCTGCCGGTGACGTAAACGGACATGCTGGGGTGCTCGATGAGGAGGTCCTCCAGGGGGCTGCTCTGGAGGCGGGCGGGACCGAGTCCAGGCCCCTCTGCAGTAAAACAGGCGGGAGGGGTAACAAACCAGCTCTCGTCCATCAAGGAGGGCGCGGGCGGAGGGCGGCCCGCGGGGGCACGGGCGGCCCCGGGGCTGGGTGGAGCCGCGTAGCTGTCTACGGGGCGCGGGATGGGAGCCGTGCAGAGGAGGGGAGCAGCGAGGAGGGACACACACACACGGACAAGGGGGCGGGGAGAGAAAGGGCATCGTTAGTCAGACCCGCAGCCCGTCCGCAACGCCCCGGGGCACCCACGGGCCAGGAGTCTCGCCCTGCTGCCCTAGGGGACCTGACGTGCGGCCTCTCCTGGGCCGCCAGGAGAGGGCCCCGGCTTTCATGGGAAGGGGCCCCGTGACCCCACCTCCAGTAGGCTTGGGGAACTCCCCCGTCCCCCAGCAGCGCCCTTCCCCTCCGCTGCTCGGCCATCTGTCCTTAGAATGACTTCACAGGCCCAGGAGACAGACCCAGGCCTCACCCGGCAGGTCAATGATGAGCCAGCCGTCCACTTCATCCTCCTCTGACACGAAGGCGTGGGGGCAGTCGGGGTCTTCGGGGGGCGAGGGGGTGCTGAAGAAGAGGCTGGTGAGGCGCTGGAACATGGTGGGGGGCGAAGCGCCTCACGGGGGCGCCCTATGGCAGTGCAAAAACCTGGCAATCATAGAAGGACGTGAGAGCCACCACTGATTGAGGTTCACCCCACTCCTGACCTGGGGCAGGGGACAGAAGATATCACCCCCAGAGCAGGAAGAAGGGTACACACGACGGGGATGTGTGCGGACGCTTTGAGGAGATGTGCTTTCTGCATTCAGGTTTTTTTTTTTTTATCTTCTGTATGATTTTAGGAAGTTATTTAACTTATCTGTGCCTTAGTTTTCTCATCTGTCAAAAGACAATGATAATAGTACCTTCCTCCAGGCTCTTATAAGAATTAAAGAAGCTAATAATAGTATCCTCCTCCAGGCTCTAATAAGAATTAAATGAGCTATACCAAAGTTATTGAATGAGAAAAAAAGGTGGGGGGGAGAACTAAATGAGCTAAACACTTACAAAGTGCTTAGAACTATGTCTGGGCATATGGTAAGCACTCAACAAACTAATAAATTAGTTATTATTACAGGGTGCTTTAGGAAGATAGAAAGAGTGACACATGACACAGCTCTGCCAGGGAAGGTCTCCAGAGAATTGGACATCCAAGCTGGACTCTGAGGAGTAAATAGGAGTTCTCCAGGCAGGGAGGAAATTGCCTATATTGTCTGCTTGTTATCATCATAATATAGCTAGGCCGGGCACAGTGGCTCACGCCTGTAATCCCAGCACTTTGGGAGGCAGAAGTGGGTGAATCACTTGAGGCCAGGAGTTCAAGACCAGCCTGGCCAACATAGTGAACCCCATCTCTACTAATAATACAAAAATTAGCTGGGCGTGGTGGCAGGTGCCTGTAATCCCAGGCTGAGGCAGGAGAATCACTGGAACCTGCGAGATGCCACTGCACTCCAGCCTGGGCGACAGAGCAAAACTTGGTCTCAAAATAATAATAATAATATAGCTAACATTTATGTTCCAGGCACTATACTAAGCAGCTTTACCTATATTACCTCATGTAATCCTCACAACAACTACAGGAAGTGGATAATTACTATCCTTACTTTACAGTTAAGAAATTGAGGCTCAGAGAAGTTAACTGTCCCAAAGTTTCAGAGCTAATAAGAGACAAAGGTGGGACTGAATCCACACAATCAGATTCCAGAGGCAGCACCCAGAATCATTATATTCTATTGCCTTTTCTGGGTGTCTGTCTGAATTTGATATTTTCAACTTGGCGGCCAGGGGTCATGGTCCATGTGTATTTTTCTGGGAAAAAGGACCTTGGTTTTCATCATGATTTTTCCTAAACAGCAATCTTTGACCCCAGAGATTAAGAACCACTCCTGGAGCCTGTGTGGTTTGAAAAGCACTGGCCAGCAGAAATCCCACAGAACTGCTACCATCTTACCATGTGATTTGGCATGCCTCGGTTGTGTCTGTCATATGAGGTGTAAAGGTGGCATGCCGGCAGGCCCTCCCCCCTCTGACCCCCTTTTCCCGGGCTCCTGTTCAAGGGCAGCATCCCGGGGTAGGAGGAAGATCAGGTTGCTTGGGCTCAGGGAGACAGCAGGTCAGTGGGAGGTGATGATGGAGGGAGGGATCTGTCAGTTTCCAGGGGCCCTTAAGGATGAGCACTGAGGGTTGGACCCAGACCCAGGTAATCCCTTAACCAATCCTTCCCTGGGTGAAGATGAAGAGGGAGGCCCCCTACTGCAGAAATGGAAACACCAAGGTGGTAGCTCTAGATCTACCCCCTCCCCATGCAAGCCTACCTCAGGACTAGAGCTTGGCTGGGGGCTGCTGGCCATACTCCCCCAGTACCACCTGAAGCCTGACTGACTCTCCACACCTGTTCCCTAAAGATGCTCAACAGTTTTGCTGCTGAGACACTTGTCACCATTCTCTAAGGGTGTTTCCACACTTCCTGTAGAACTTCCTGGGGGCATGTCCAGACTTCCCTGAAGGCATTTCTCCTCTTTCTGCTAATCCACCTGCAGTATTGCCATGCTTATTGCTACCTCCCCCATTCCCTGGGAATGTTTTCACACTTGCTGCAGAATCACCTCACTTCCATACCCAGAGAATATTTCCACATTTGCAGACTCACAGCAGGCTTAAGATGCTGGCTTCCCTGGTGGGATGGGGGTGGGAGATCTACAGGGATTAAGAAGGTGGGGCCACCCCCAACTAGTGTCCACCCAGCACAATTCACGTATCCCAACCCATCTGTAGCCACAGGGAGCTAGTGACTCCATTACTAAAAGCCCAGAAAGTTTGGCCCCTCTTGAAGGAAGGGAATATCGAGGCCTTGATGAGGCACATCCTCCTTCCAAGAACCTACTACTTCATGGAATATGAAAGAGAAGTTAAGAGCTGTTTCAGGGACCATCATATTCACCCAGCCCATTTTACAATCTGATGATCAGAAAGATGACATAAATCTATCCAAAAATACATGGCTAGATAGTGGCAGGGCAGACCTAGTCCCACGTTACTGTGCATCCAGTCCAGAGTGTACACAGTCAGGAAAGACTCAGCAAACAATCCCCAAGAATACAATGATGCAGGGGTACAGGGAGGTGAAAAAGACCTTGATCTAGCCACACCACCCCTCGCCTAGCTACAAAAGGGTCTGGGGTTACTGGCACCAAGATTTAGCATGCATTTACTGAAGACCCACTGTGTACCAGAGCCTGCACTGTGCCTCCTCAAATTTCAGATAGGTTTAGGGGAGGGAGGCTCAGGGGAAAAGCTCCATGCCTGAGGTCACACAGCAAGTCAGTGACAGCCAGGAGTGACAGCAGCACCAGCCAGCCAGTGCCTGCCCCCTCTCCTGACCACTTGGGGAGCCTCCCAGATTTCCTTTCCGAGCCCTGCCAGCTTCCTGGTTCTCACATTCCCAGTTCTGCTCCAGGGAGAACCATTCCCTTTAATAACTACAGCAGCTCTGCCCAGAATAGCATTTGTGCCCTAAGCCACCCCTACCCCCAGCCCATCCTTGAGCAAACTCCTGGCAGGAATGGAGTTCCTGGTTCAGCCTCTAGGCCCATCCACTTGTTAAGTCAGAAACTCTCCTTATCCTATCCCTTCTCCTATACTCTCTGTGGGCAGAGGTGAGGAGGGAGCAGCAAAACACCTGCAATTGTCTGCACTAGGCCAGGTCAGGCCCTTCCTAGCTGACAACCTAGGAAGTTGGGGAGGTAAAGGGCCAATAGAGGGAACCCTCACCCCACCCTCCACCCCAACATCAGCCCTGGAGACACCCCGAGGCAGCCAATGACTCACCTCTCTGTGATCCAAACAGCTGGGAGGCAGCGATTTTATTGGACTCTAGGACTCCAAGGTACAGTGAGGACAGAAGGGGTCAGGACCACAAAAGGTGAACCAGTCTCCAGAGATCCCCTGGAAAAAGGTCCAGGAGTAAGGAGACCTAGGAGCCTATCAAACTGTGATGAGGCTGAGCCCAAGATCGGGTCCCCAGTGGAAGGAGGATGTGTATCTTACCACTTGTATTGAGCCCCTATTATGTCTTTGCTCCTGGCTAATAATGCATCTGTCACTCAGTGAGGATGACTCTAATTGGTTGTGTGACCTCGAGTGAGCTAATCCTCCTCTCTGGGCCTGTTGCCCCTTCCATGCACTGGGGTCTAAGACCCCTCATTTTGGGTCTGAGAGTGACATCAGCTAAGGTGCTGCACACAAATCATTGATTAGGAGGATGTTATTCTTTAGTCCCTGGGGGCGGAGTCTGGAGCCGGAGGGAGGGGATCCCACCACCATCTGGTGCCGTCCCAACCACCTGGAGTCCCAGGCAGCCCTGAACTCCTGACGACCCCCTCAACCTAGGCCCAGCAGCGCCGTCTGACTCCTTCTCAGGTTGCAAAGAGAAAGTAGGGGATCAGAGGCCTAACCCCAGCCCCTGGATTAGCCTAGGAAATCGCCGAACCCCTGCAGCCCCCTTTGGATTGCAGCGTCTCACCCAGGGCCCAGCCCCGACACAGCGGCTACCGGGTCACGGGAGGACAAGCGACCCGAGCCTGTGGGGGCGGTGCCGGCCTTGGTGACGTCTCAATGTCATATGCAAATAGAACTACGTCATGGTCTACCGGGCGTGCGGCAACCAATCGGGAGCCGGGAAAGCGGCCCCGGCGGCCGCCGGCGGAGACAGACAAAGGCCCGGGCGCGGGGGGCGCAGGGCGTGTCCGTGGCAGGGGAGCCCCCAGGCCCACCCGGGTCGGGACTCACCTGGGGGCGGGAGGGGGGCGACGCGGCGTTGAGGTAGTTGTGCGGCGGGGCGTCCCAGGATCGCCGGCCGCTCACAGGCCGGGCCGCATCGCCGGGACTCGCGGGGGAGGCGGCGGGGCCGCGGTCGCTCCGGGCTGCTGAGCTCGCCCGCGGGGCTTTGAGTCTGTGCGGCCGCTGCGGCGGGGCTCAGGGCACAAATTGGAACGTTCAAACAGCTGATTGTGACGTCACAAAGGGGCCCGCCCGCCTCGCGTCACCGGCTGGCGGGGCGGCGGCCAATCCCGGGCTGCGGATTCCCCCCGCCCCGCCCCTCCCCTCCCCTCCCCTCCCCTCCCCTCCCCTCCCCTCCCCTCCCCTCCCCTCCCCTCCCCGTTTGCGGGCTGGGCGTTCGGGCCGGGAAACGTTCTCGGAACCTGGAGGGTGAGTGTTCGGGGAAGCAGCTGCGGGGAGCTGGGAGCCCTGCGCCGCGGCGAGCTCTTCGCGAGGAGGATCTCCACTCCCTCCTACCGGCTCCTCATTTTCCTGATTCTTCCCGGATCGCAGCGCCCTCACCTCTCCCACTGCTCCCCAAATCCTTTCACTGCATCCTATATCCAAGTCCCCCGATGCGGACCCTGTTCTCCATCCAGACCACGTCCGTGCACCTCCATTCTCCCCACTGCCCTTCTCCCTGCTCTCCCTCCCTCCTCTGGCTCACCTCCTCAGCCCTACACACTTTCTGCTTTCCCACCCCGTTTTTCCTCACCTCGGCGGGCTTGAGAGAAGAGGGACATCCCCAACCCCCGGTTCCGGGGGAGCATCTGGGAATATAGAGAAGTTAGTGAAGCTGATATGAAATTTCGCAGAGTAGGACTTGGAGAGGAATTGCCCTGGGCTGAGTAAACATTGATCTGAGACGGCTCTGCGCTTGAACGTTTACATACCTTATTTAATCTACGTTGCTACCGGGGCTGTACAGAAGTGGCGGGACAGGGACTGATTATGAGTCCTGATTTACACGTGGGAAAGCTGAGTCTCACAATCTCACTGTTAGCGTGTGAACTCATGTTCAACAATGCATTCAACATTTATTAGGCACCTACTATTGCACCACCATACCACTAGCTGACATGTATTGGCACACTTACCGTGTGCCACGACCTGTGCTATGGGTGTGTTTTTTTTATCTTCACAACAACCCAAAACGTAGATATTGTCCCGTTTTACAGTTGAGGAAACAGAGAGCTCAAGTGACTTTCTTAGGTCACAAAAGTATAGTCAATGGCAGAGCCAGGATTTGAACCCATAGCTCCCAGCCCTGACCCTCTCCATTCTCTACATGCACCAGATGGTCTAAACCTCAGGGCGCTTCAGCCTCCCCAGAGTCCTGGCTTTCAGTCCTGACTGTGCCCTAGACTTGCTGTGTGACCTCAAGTCATGTTACCTCTCTGGGTCTCAGTTTGTCAAACAACATATCCAGGCTTCCCTCTAGAGCTGCCATTGTAAGATTCTTCCAAATTCTCTGCCCTCAGGATTCCGCCCACGCCACGCTCTAGGCCCCAGCTCTCCCAGTGGCCTGGGAGATGCCTGAGAAGAGACCACAAATACACATATCAGAATCTCCAGGGCCAGAGGTTCTAGGTCAGCAGAGCAGGGCTGGTGGGGGAGGGTCCGAGAACTGCCCACCTAGCCCAAAAGGAGGCCGGAGGTGACCTAGGCCAGAGGTTAATGCTCTAGTGATAAAACTCTGTCCCAGCCTCATCTGAAACCCCCAAGGGACTCCTTAACCCTAGCGACAGGGGAAGAAGCCAGAAAAAAATAACCCAAGGCTGAGGGGTGGAGAGGGGAGTGGCATTGTGGCCCTTGGAGTGTTATACCCAAAGTGTCCTCATTCCATGCAACTCTGAGCCTCTGCCCATCACAGCCACTTCCTGCTAACCTCATACCCTTTCAGACCTACTTGCTGACTTTAACTAAATAATCCCTAACACGTCTCTCCTGTCAAGCCACTTGTTTGTTCTAAAACCTGATGTGGCTCCTAAAGCCCCACACTCCTAACACAGCACTCATGCCCCCCATGCTCCAGCCCCAGTTCTTTCCAGCTTCACCTCCCTTTCTCCTACACACATCTTGTGCTAAAGTCAAACTCCTTGTTGACTCTACAGCACTCTCCCACCTCCACCCTTATGCTCAAGCTGTTTCCCCTGCCTGGAATGCCTTCTTCAGAACTTTCCGAAATCCAGATCTTTCCTGTCTTCAAGATTCCACTTGGCCAGGTATGGTGGCTCACACCCATAATCCCAGCACTTTGGGAGGCCAAGGCAGGAGGATTGCTTGGGGCCAGGAGTTTGAGACCAGCCTGGCCAATATAGCGAGACCATTTATCTGCAAAAAATGAGAAAATTAGCCAGATGCCATGCACCTGTAGTCCCAGCTGCTTGGGAGGCTGAAATAAGAAGATCACTTGGGTTTAGGTTACAATGAGCTATGATCAAGCCACTGCATTCCAGCTTGGATGACACAGCCAGACCCTGTCTCTTAAAAGAGAGAGAGAGAGAGAGAGATTCTACTCACCCTTTTTTCCTCTAGGTAGCCTTCCTTGTCCCTACCCACGAGTTGATGGCTACCTTGATGGACAGTCACTTATTTGTTCCATAAACAGTAAGTGATGATGACTCATTGTATGTGTATGTGTCTTCTCAAGTGGATGGTTGGCATCCCAAGGGCAGAGTCTTTGTCCTTGTACTGCCCCCACCCAGCTTGTGGGGGTCTGGCATAGAGTAGACTTTCATCGCAGGCTCAGTTGTTATAGCTTGAAGCTTAAGAAGGGTGGCTGGGGGCTGGGCGCGGTGGCTCACGCCTGTAATCCCATCACTTTGGGAGGCTGAGGTGGGCGGATCAAGAGGTCAGGAGATCGAGACCATTCTGGCTAACATGGTGAAACCCCACCTCTACTAAAAATACAAAAAAATTAGCCAGGCATGGTGGCGGGTGCCTGTAGTCCCAGCTACTCGGGAGGCTGAGGCGGGAGAATGGCGTGAAGCCAGGAGACAGAGCTTGCAGTGAGCAGAGATTGTGCCACTGCACTCCAGCCTGGGCGACAGAGTGAGACCCCATCTCAAAAAAAAAAAAAAAAAAAAGAAGGGTGGCTGGTTCAGGAGTATACACCTGCACTCTCTACCCTGTGTACAGGCAATGGTCTGTTGAGCACATGGTTCTGGTTCCCCAAGCCCAGAAAAGGGGACTCTTGGCTACACTCTGGTACCGTAAGTGACCAGACTGTGTTCCCAGAATTAGCTGAACCCCATTTCTAGGCTGCTAAGTCTTTCTAGGCTGCTAAGTCAGATCTCAGTCTTCCATTTCTCTGTAGAGTCAGAGGTACCCATGGAAGTCCCCTCCTGAAACCCCTAGGACCCATTCCTCCTGTCCACTACAAAGATTTATTACCTGGGCTGGAGGAGGCCTCAGACCTCAACTCATCCAAACCCCTCATTTTATAGGTGAGGAAACTGAGGTGCACTGAGGCACATGCAGGTCAAGATACTTGCTTAGAATCATACAGCAGCAAAGCTATTTACTGACCCTAGCCCCAGAAAGTGGGCTTAGTATTCTGAGACTCTGGTCTGGGCCGGCAGGCTGTAAAAAGAGGCAGCAGAGCTGGGCATGGCAGTGCAGGCCAGTAATCATAGCACTTTGGGAGGCCAAGGCAGGAGGATCACTTAAGCCCAGGAGTTCGATACCAGCCTTGCCAACATGGCAAAATCCTGTCTCTATTAAAAATACAAAAATTAGCTAGGTGTGGTGGCCTGCACCTGAAGACCCAGCTACTCAGGAGGCTGAGGTGGGAGGATCAATTGAGCCTGGGTGGTTGAGGCTGCAGTGAGGTGTGATCATGCCACTGCACTTCAGCCTAGGCAACATAGGGAGACACTGTCTCAAAAAAAAAAAAAAAAAAAGGCAGTGAACATCATGCTGGGGTAATTCTGGAGTCTCATTTCCAATCAGACAGAGGGTGCCATTCCTATGCACACACATGGATAATCATGGGTATCTGTGCATACATTGGAGGCATCCATATATAAACATATACACACGTGCACATGAGTTCATACTCAGAGTTAATAGGGACCCATGCCCATCTAACCCATGCCCAGGTGTGAGTACCTGCCCAATTTCATGGGCTGCAGGACTGGAGGTCAAGAGGCCACCCTTCAGGCCAGGCGCAGTGGCTCACGCCTGTAATCCCAGCACTTTGGGAGGCCAAGGCAGGCAGATCACCTGAGGTCAGGAGTTCGAGACCAGCCTGGCCAACATAGTGAAACCCTGTCTCTACTAAAAGATACCAAAAAACTAGCCAGGCCTGGTGGCATGCACTTGTGGTCTCAGCTACTTGGGAGGCTGAGGCAGGAGAATTGCTTGAACCCGGGCGGCAGAGGTTGCAGTGAGCAGAGATCGCGCCACTGAACTCCAGCCTGGGCAACAAAGCAAGACTCCATCTCAAAAAAAAGAAAAAAAAAAAAAGAGGCCACCCTTCTATTCCTGGTGCTTGCCCTCACCTGGGGGCTCCCCACTGGCTTGCCACTCCCATTGCCTGCCCCCCTCCTTGCCCCCTTAAAGTGATGTGTCAGCCTGGGTGTGTCACTCAAGGGACCTTGTGTGTACTTGCGGGTATGGGCCAGTCTGTGTGCTTGGCTGGAGAACTGGCTCACCACTCCCTTCCTTCCCCCCCCCACCGCCCCCCGCCCTGAGATAGAGAGTGAGGCTGAGATGAATCCCTCTGACATAGATAATAAATTCTTCCTATCTTACCGGTGAAAAAACTGAGACAGAGAGGGGAAAACATTTAATTGGTAAAGCCAGCTAGAGCAGGCATAATCCCCAAATTCCCCCAACAGATGGGCCTACACATTAACAAGAGGCCATATTCCAAGAACTTCTATTCAAAAAGCTTTGTTGTGGCCCAGGTGTGGTGGCTTACACCTGTAATCCCAGCACTTTGGGAGGCTAAGGCCGGCACAGAACTTGAGCTCAGGAGTTCAAGACCAGCTTGGCCAACATGGTGAAACCCTGTCTCTACTAAAAATACAAAAATTAGCCAGGAGTGGTGGCGGGTGCTTTTAATCCCAGCTACTCGGGAGGCTGAGGCAGGAGAATCACTTGAACCCAGGAGGTGGAGGTTGCAGTGAGCCGAGATCGCACCACTGCACTCCAGCCTGGGCAACAGAGCAAGACTGGCTCAAAAAAAAAAAAAAAAAAAAAAAGCTTTGTTGTTCAACCCACAGATGTCTGAATTTGAGAGTAACTCAAATTGTGGAGTGTGTGCGTGTGCGTGTGCGTGTGTGTGTGTGTGTGTGTATGTGTATAAACCCTGGGCTGATTGTCAGATTTCAGTCTTGGTCTGTCCTGGGCTCACTGCCTGAGCCTGGGCAAGTCACTTCCTTTTTCTTTGCCTCAGTTTCCCCATCTGCAGAATGGCTGGCTCCATGCTCCCTTAACATACCTCCCAGTCTCAACCTCAAGGCATCGTGGCTTGTTTGTGTGAACTGCGTTTAATGGCCCTGTCAGCAAGTAGGTGATGATCAGGACAGGATTCATTTCAGAGAGAAGAGGCAAGTGGCAGAAAGCCAAAAGCCTGGCTTAGTTTGAGTCCATCTGCCCATGGTGTGAGGGTGGGACAGTGACTTTGGGGTCCCAGGGCTATATTTGTGAGTGTGGACAAGTACCCAAGTGAGCTGCTGTAGTTGAGTGCCCAGCATGATTTCCCACATTTAGAACTTTATTTTTCTAATTTTTTTTTAGAGACAGGGGTCTTCCTATGTTGCCCAGGCTGGTCTCGAACTCCTGGGCTCAAGCAATCCTCCTACCTCGGCCTCCTGAAGTGCTGGGATTAGAAGCCACCGTGCCCAGCCCTACGTGTGACATTTAAAAGAGAAATTGCTGTATCCCTCCTTGACCACCATGGTGAGAAGGGATAGCTTTGGCTCCATCCAGGAGCAGAAAGAAAGGAACTGGCATCTGGAATCGCACCCTGTCTGTCTTGCCCAGACAGGGCCAGATTCTGCAACTCCCTCCTGGGTCTCTGCTTGGGAATTGGGTCCTTAGCAGGCTTTGAGGCTAGGGAGGAGAGGGTGCAGAAGAGAAGGGGGTTCCCTCCTGCTGAGTCAACCACTCTGCTAGGAGCAGATAAACTTCTCAAAGCTCAGACCACTTCCCTCTCCAACTCAGAGCTCTTCCTTGGCTCCCTCCCACTTCCAGGCTGAATTCACACTGCTGGCCGGGTACCCTTTCATGGTACTGGGTACACAGTAAGCATCCGGTAAATTCTGACTGAAGGGATAAGCAAAACTGTGTTCACCTACTCTTTCAGCGTTCTCTGTACACACGCACACACACCCCCTTCGCAAATAAACCACCAGCTTTCCTGCTTCCAGGATTTGGCTCTTGCAGTTTTCTCCATGTAGGGAACCCTGCCCCTCACTCATCTCATCTCTCTGTGTCTAGACCCTGTCTATTCATTAGAACTAATGTAAGCTTGGTGTGGTGGCTCACACCTGTAATCCCAGCACTTTGGGGAGGCAGTGGATGCCCTGGGGTCAGGAGTTTGAGACTAGCCTGGCCAACATGGTGAAAACCCGTCTCTACTAAAAATACAAAAATTAGCTGGGCGTGATGGTGTGTACTTGTAATCCCAGCTACTTGGGAGGCTGAGGCAGGACAATCGCTTGAACCCAGGAGGCGGAGGTTGCAGTGAGCCGAGATCACACCACCGCACTCCAGCCTGGACGACAGAGCAAGACTCTGTCTCAAAAAAATAAAATAAATAAAATTAAAATATTAAAAAAAAAAGAACAAATGTAAAGAGCAGCTTATATTTGTTTTTCTATGTGCCTGTAACCCTCCAAGATGGGCATCGTTGTTTTCCCAGCTTTACAAATAAGGAAATTGAGGCTCAGGCTGCTTGAAGAAACTTGCCCACAATCACAGAGCTAAACAATTGGTGCATATTTCAAAAATGTACAGTATTTTTACCTAACACAATCGTTTTTTCGAGCAGCTGGTGCTCCCATGAAGGACCAAAATGCCATGTGGAGAGGGCCACAAGAGGAGGACCCAAGAGGGACCTCTACAAGCTGAGAGTTGAGAGTGGTCCCCTGCCAAGAGAAAGTGAGAAAATAGGGCCTCACTAATATGGTCACAAGAAAATGAATTCTTCCAACATCCAGAGGGAGCTTGGAAGTTGATCTTTCTCTAGTCAAGCCTCCATATGAGGACACACCTGGCCAACACCTTGATTTCAGACTTGTGGGATCCCAAGCAGAGAACCCATATGAGCTGTGCCCAGACTTCTGACTTAGAGAATTGTGAGCTAATAAACAGGTGGTGTCATGAGCCCCTAGGTCTGTGGAGGGATTGTTTGTTACACAGCAATAGAAAATCGATACACACAGGCTTCACGCCTGTGATCCCAGAACTTTGGGAAGCCAAGGTAGGATTGTTTGAGGCCAGGAATTCAAGACCAGCCTGGACAACATAGTGGGACCCCTTCTATACAAATAATTTTTAAAACATTATCCAAGCCTGTGCCACCATGCCTGGCTAATTTATTTTTTTCTTTCTTTCTTTCCTTCTTTCTTTCTCTCTCTCTCTCTCTTTCTTTCTTTCTTTCTTTCTCTTTCTCTCTCTCTCTTCTCTCTCTCTCTCCCCCTCCCTCCCTTCCTTTCTCTCTCTCTCTTTCTTTCTTTTTTTTTTTTTTTTGATGAGATCTCACTTTGTTGCTCAGGCTGGTCTTTAATTCCTGGGCTTAAGCAGTCCTCCCACTTTGGCCTCCTGAAGTGCTGGGATTATGGGTGTGAGCCACTGCGCCTGGCCTTCACTTTTTTTATTTTTTAAAGATGGGGTCTCTGACACCCAGGCTAGAGTGCAGTGGTGTAATCATGGCTCACTGCAGCCTTGAACTCCTGGGCTCAAGCAATCTTCCTGCCTCAGCCTCCTGAGTAGCTGGGACTACAGCACACACTTCCATGCCCAGCTAATTGTTAAAATTTTGTGTAGAGACCGCATCTCACTACGTTGCCCAATTCCTGGTCTCAAGTGATCTTCCTGCCTTGATCTCCCAAAGTGCTAAGATTATAGGCGTAAGCCACCACAGCTGGCCTGCCCATCGCTTTTTAAGGAGAGCTCTGTCTTGTCTGCCTTTCTAGGCTTTTGAGATATGGAACTGAGATAACAGGGTAACAGAGACAGGATGGAGAGGTGAGAGGAAAAAAAGAAAAAAAGCGAGGCCTGAGGGAAAGGGCCTAGGGGTACAGTTTTTGAAGAGTAACAGGTTTGGTGAGTGAAGGCCACTGAGAGGCAGTGGTGGGATATGAGAGATTGGTGAGAACCAAAGGGATTTTAAGGAGTGGTCGGCACAGATCGGAGGCCCTTTGATTTTTTTTTTTTGAGAAAGAGTCTTGCTGTGTTACCCAAGTGCGATCTTGGCTCACTGCAACCCTTGCCTCCTGGGCTCGAGCAGTTCTTTGTGCCTCAGCCTGCTGAGTATATGGGACTATGGGCATAAGCCACCATGCCTGGCTAATTTTTGTATTTTTAGTAGAGATGGGGTTTCACCATGTTGCCCAGGCTGGTCTCAAACTCCCAGGCTCCACGGATCCAATTGTCTCAGACTCCCAAAGTGGTGGGGATTACAGAGAGATTAAATCTCTCTCTCTTTTTTCTTTAATTAGAGATGAGGGTCTCACTATGTTGCCCAGGCTGGACTTGAACTCCTGGGCTCAAGTGGTACTCCGGCCTCAGCCTCTTGAGTAGCTGGGACTACAGGCTTTTCATGTAATATCTCATTACAGCCTCACAACAGTCCTATAAAGGAGCTACTCTTATCTCCATCTTGCAGATTTGGAAACTGAGGCACAGACAGGTTGAGTTATTTGTCAAAGGTTCAACAGCTGCTAAGTGACAGATACGAATCTGTCAGCCTGCAGCCTGGCTCCAGTGCCCACATTCTTTTTTTTTTTTTTTTTGAGACAGAGTCCTGCTCTGTCACCCAGGCTGGAGTGCAGTGGCGTGATCTTGGCCCTGGGTTCATGCCATTCTCCTGTCTCAGCCTCCCCAGCAGCTGAGACTACAGGTGCACGCCACCACGCCCGGCTAATTTTTTTGTATTTTTAGTAGAGACGGGGTTTCACCATGTTAGCCAGGATGGTCTTGATCTCCTGACCTCGTGATCTGCCCACCTTGGCCTCCCAAAGTGCTGGGATTACAGGCGTGAGCCACCGGGCCCGGCCTTTTTTTTTTTAAGATGGGGTCTCACTCTGTTGTCCAGGCTGGAGTGCAGTGGTGCAATCACAGCTCACTGAAGCCTCAACCTCCTGGGCTCAAGCAATCCTCCCACCTCTGCCTCCCCATTAGCTGGGACTACATGCATGCACCACCATGCCTGGCTAATTTTTGTTGTTGTTGTTGTTGTGTATAAAGACGGGGTCTCCCTATATTGCCCATGTTGGTCTTGAGCTCCTGGGCTCAAGCAATCCTCCTGCCTGGGCTTCCCAAAGTGTTAGGATTACAGGCATGAACCATGGTGCCCAGCCTCAGTGCCATGTTCTTAAGCCCTTTGTGGCATTGCCTATCAACATGACTGAAGAGTGATAGCAAGGCCTTTCTGCCTCAGGATCTCTTCTCCACCGGTGCCAGGAATTCCATCATTATTGTGTCTTTCCTCATAGTTAAACATCATCCTTTTTAGATGCCTCCTAAAATACAATTAATGTAGGAACATTAAATCCCTACACATCTAGTTGATGGGTTTTTCAGATGCCTCCTCTCCACTGAATGAGATGAGACAGAAATATAAATTGGGGTATGAGGAAAAAGGTAGTGGAGTATCAAAGGGAAAGAATATTCCAAGTAACTGCCAAAATCTAAAAAAAAAAAGCGGGCTGGGCACGGTGGCTCACGCACGCCTGTAATCCCAGCACTTTGGGAGGCTGAGGTGGGTGGATCACGAGGTCAGGAGATCGAGACCATCCTGGCTAACACGGTGAAACCCCGTCTCTACTAAAAATACAAAAAATTAGCCGGGCGTGTTGGCTGGCGCCTGTAGTCCCAGCTACTCGGGAGGCTAAGGCAGGAGAATGGGGTGAACCTGGGAGGTGGAGCTTGCAGTGAGCCGAGACTGCGCCACTGCACTCCAGCCTGGGCGACAGAGCAAGACTCCGTCTCAAAAAAAAAAAAAAAAAAAAAAAAAAAAGCCGGGCTTCATAGGAGAACAAAGAGGTGAGAAGCCAGAGGCAGACGTTCCATGTTTCCTGGGCTGGCTCTGCCCAACCTGACATCGATGGGGCTTCTGGAGATACAATCTGATAGTCAATCTGTGCTGCTTCTCAGCCCAGCCCAGAACACTGGTGATAGGGAGCCAAGTGGGTAAGAGGTGACAAGAGAGGCTCTCTGGAATGATGCCAGGAGTAGCCCCGGTGCCTCCGCTGAGCCAGGCTGTCCTTGGGGAAGGCAAGTGGGAAAAAGAGCACAACGTGAATCCTTCCCTCAGAAGGAGGAGAGTTAGCCTCATTCCTTTGCCAGACTGTGGTTGTATTCCATCCACCTGAAGCCTACTTTTAAAGATTAAAATGGATTTTAAATGATGTAACAGGCTGGCATGGTGGCTCACACCTGTAATCCCAGCAGTTTGGGAGGCCAAGGTGGGCAAATCACTTGAGGTCAGGAGTTTGAGACCAGCTGCCTGGCCAACATGGCAAAATCCCATCTCTACTAAAAATACAAATATTAGCCGGGTGTAGTGGCAGGTGCCTGTGATCTCAGCTACTCGGGAGGCTGAGGCAGGAGAATCAGTTGAACCCGGTAGGCAGAGGTTGCAACGAGCCAAGATCATGCCACTGTACTCCAGGGTGACAGAGCTAGCTAGACTCCATCTCAAAAAATAAAAAATAAATAAAAATAACAATTAACAGAAATATTATATAAAAATCTAAGCAAGGCCAGGCATGGTGGTTCACACCTGTGATCCCAGCTCTATGGGAGGCTGAGGCAGGAAGACTGCTTGAGCCCAGGAATTCAAGACCAGCCTGGGCAACATGATGAGACCCCTGTCTCTACAAAAAATAAAAATAAAAATAAAAGCTACACGTGGTGATATGCATTTGTAGTCCCAGCTATTCCAGAGGCTGAGGTAGGAGGATTGCTGGAGCCTGGAAGATTGAGGCTGCAGAGAGCCATGATTGCACCGCTGTACTGCAGCCTGGATGACATCTCAAAACAAATAAACAAAAAACTCCAAAACAAACAAACATAAAACCCCAAAGCAAACAAACAAAAAAAGCAGAGCGAGACACTATATGTTAAAAAACAACAACAACAACAACAACAAAAAACAGGCCGGGTGCAGTGGCTCATGCCTGTAATCCCAGCACTTTGGGAGGCTGAGGCAGGTGGATCACGAGATCAGGAGATCGAGACCATCCTGGCCAACATGGTGAAACTCTATCTCTACTAAAATGCAAAAATTTAGCCAGGTGTAGTGGCGCACGCCTGTAGTCCCAGCTACTTGGGAGGCTGAAGTAGGGGAATCGCTTGAACCTGGGAGGCAGAGGTTGCAGTGAGCCGAGATCGTGCCACTGCACTCCAGCCTGGCGACAGAGCAAGACTCCATCTCAAAACAGACAAACAAACAAAAAAACCCAACAACAACAAAAACATAAAGTCAAGGTCACCCTTGACCACCCTTCGTTATCCAGTCCCAGAGAACTTCTGCCACTGCCACCAGTTTGAAGTGTATCCTTTTCTTTTTCTACATAACATGTATATGTACATATACAAAGTGTTTTGTTTTGTACAGCTTGTTTTGCTTCCAGTTTTACGATTATGGTTTAACATTTTTTACTTCCTTACTTAATTGTAAGGAAATAGTTCAAAATTACAAAACTTCAACAGGGAGAGGGAGTACAGTGAAAAGCAGGTGTCCTTCCCTTCCCAATTCCCAATTATTGGTCTCCTTCCTGGAGGTAACCAATTCCGGTTCCCTGTGATTCCTTCCAGAGGAATTCTATGCATTTCAAATCCGATGCAGAGTGGGCGTGTTGGCTAATGCCTGTAATCCCAGCACTTTGGGAGGCTGAAGCGAGAGCATCACTTGAGCCCAGGAGTTCGAGACCAGCCCGGGCAAGATGGTGAAACCCTGTTTTTACAAAAAATACAAAAATTAGCTGGGTGTGGTGGTGTAGCCCTGTGGTCCCAGCTACTCAGAAGGCTCAGGTGGGAGGACTGTTTGAGCCCAGGAGGTTAAGGCTGCAGTAAGCCATGAATGCACCACTGCACTCCAGCCTGGGCGACAGAGTGAGATGCTGTCTCAAAAAATTAATTATAAAAAAATAATAAAATCCAACGTATAATACATGTATTTTTCATAAACATAGAGACACTATTCTGCACCTTGTTTTTTCATCACTTCATACTCTATCTTGCAGACCTTTCCATATCGATATGGAGAGCAGCCTCATTTTATTTTAGACCTGCATAGTATCCCATCAAATAGATGCACTCTATATATCCAGTCTCATAAGGAGAAAAAGTTTGTTTCCAATATTTTGTTATTACAAACAATGTGACAATTAATATTTTTACCCATTATTTTGCATATTTATTTGTAATATAAATATCTATTGTGGGGATTAGTCAGTTGAGGTTATTTTAAAAGTTTAAATAGCGTTTTAAAAGTTGACTTAGGCCGGGCACGGTGACTCACACCTATAATCCCAACACTTTGGGAGGCCAAGGCAGGTGGATCACCTGAGGTCAGGAGTTTGTAACCAGCCTGGCCAACATGGCGAAACCCCATCTCTATTAAAAATACAAAAATTAGCTGGCCGTGGTGGCGCGCACCTGTATTCCCAGCTACTCGGGAGGCTGAGGCAGGAGAATTGCTTGAACCCGGGAGTGGAGGTTAAAGTGAGCCAAGATCACGCCACTGCACTCCAGCCTGGGTGACAGAGCAAGACTCCATCTCAAAAAAAAAGGTGACTGATATTACCAAATAGCCTACATGATGTACCAATTTACACTGCTCGTAGGTTTGTCTGTTTTCTTGATATTATACACTCTGTCTTACAGACTGACAGCAACATGTCTTGGAATTCTACTTATGTCAATATACATAGATCTACCTTATTAAAAAAAAAAAAAAAAACATGCCGGGCATGGTGGCTCACACCTGTAATCCCAGCACTTTGGGAGGCTGAGGCAGCTGGATCACCTGAGGTCAGGAGTTTGAGACAAGCCTGGCGAACATGGCGAAACGCTATCTCTACTAAAAGTACAAAAATTAGCTGGGCATGGTGGCAGGTGCCTGCAATCCCAGCTACTCAGGAGGCTGAGGCAGGAGAATCACTTGAACCTGGGAGGCAGAGGTTGCAGTGAGCCGGGATTGCGCCACTGCACTCCAGCCTGGGTGACAAGAGCGAGACTCTGAGTGAGACTCCATCTCAAAAAAAAAAAAAAAAAAAAAAAATAGGCCAAGTGTGGTGGCTCACGCATGTAATCCCAACACTTTGGGAGGCCTAGGTTGGAGGATCTCTTGAGCCCAGGAGTTTGAGACCAGCCTGGGCAATATAGTGAGACCTCATCTCTACAAAAATAAAAATAAAAAGTAATTAGCCAAGTGTAGTAGTGTGCACCTGTAGTCCCAGCTACTTGGGAGGCTAAGGTGGGAAGATCCTTTGAGCCCAGAAGGTTGAAGCTGCAGTAAGCCGTGATGGCGCCACTGCAGTCTAGTCTGGGCGACAGAGTGAGACCCTGTCTCAAAAAACACAAAAATAAAAGGCTCACAGTTTTCCACTGTATGACTTGACTTTAGAGAATTTATTTAGTTATTCTTATTGACAGACATTTGGATGGTTTTCAATTGTTTGCTGCCACAAATAATGCTACAGTGACTATCCTTGGATATACAGAATAGTTTCAGAGAAGTGAATTGCAAGATTGATAGGTATGTACATTTCAAATTTAACAGATGCTGTCAAATTACTCTCCCAAAATGCTGTACCACTTTAGACTTCCACCCTAAGATGAGCCTTAGGGTGTCATCTGGAACTGGCCCATGTGCTTCCCTCTGAGTCAAAGCTCAAAGTCTCAGTTATCACTGGGATGTCTAAGCCCTCAGCCCCCTTCTGCAGAATCTGGATGGACAAGCTGAGTATTGGGAAGGTTGTACATAAATGAGGGGCAGGCTGTCCCTCATTAGCCCGGTGGTCACTCAGGTCACACACCCTCTCTAAAGGAAAGAGGCCACCTTGGGAGAAAGTGAGCTCTGCATCATTAGAAGTGACCAAGTGGAGGTTCAGTATCAACAAAAGCACTGAGCATTTACTTTGTGCCAGATCTTGGGCCTGGTGTTTTGTCCCAGAGATGAGTCAGCCTTAGTTCCTGACCTCCCAGAGCTTGACACTCATGGAGAAAATAGACACGTAAACAGACAGTTGTACCAAATACTGAGTTGGACTTCCTTTTCTGACAATATCAGGAACTTCCTGCTACACAACCCAAGGAGATGCTGGAAATAAAAATAACAAACATCCTTTAAAATGCACAACTGAATCTGCAATACCTTGTGTTTTTAAACAAATATTTGGGGAGTTGAAGCTTTGGGCTTATATGAAATTAGAGGTTGCAACTGAGACCCTTGATAAATCTAGGACCCTTGAAGGGCTACACCCACAGTGAAAGAACAAACTAGGGGAAAAACAAACACCTACTAGCAAAGGGAGACAAAAAAGATGTGTCCATCTTGACCTGGTCTTTGGGTAGGAGGGAAAATAATCTGAGAATTTGAAACCACATGCCTACCCTCCATGAGTCTGGCGTTCACATTTGCATCACCTGCATGGCTGGGAATCTCGCAGCTGAGAAATTAATATAAAAAGCGACCCACTCTGAAGTGATCTCTCAGATGCCTGGAAGAAATAAATGTAAATCCTCTCTGGAGTGGCCGCTTCTGCCTTGCTCCCCACAACCCCATTGCAGGCTACACAGGATTCCTATATATAAACTAATTGATTGGAAGTCAACTGTACTGTTTAATACTAAAAGAACATGATCTTCATCAATAGGCAGAAACGTACAGGCATAGCAATACTACATCTACAAAATGTCAGTATCAAGCAGCAGCTTCAAATCCAAAATGGTGAATAGATATAAAGTGAAACTGTAGTTGGCATAGAAGGCAGCAGGAAAGTTGAGCCAATAATGACGTGAAGTCTATAAAACCCTGTGGCTATAAAGAATGTTGAGCTGTACGCTCCAGTAGGAGATAGTAAAGATTGTTGCAAAGTATTCTGAAGCCCGCAGGAGTGTGAAGTAAATGACTAAGGCAACTTGTAATAGATAATGCTTGGAGTATATGCTTTCTTTTTATTTTGTTTCTTTTGAGACAGAGTTTCGCTCTGTCACGCCTGCTGGAGTACAGTGGCACGATCTCAGCTCACTGCAACCTGTGCCTCCCGGGTTCAAGTGATTCTCATGCCTCAGACTCCCGAGTAGCTAGGATTGCAAGCATGCCACCAGGCCCAGCTAATTTTTGTATTTTCAGTAGAGACAGGGCTTCACCATGTTAGCTGCCACAATTAATGCTACAGTGACTATCCTTGGATATACAGAATAGTTTTCAGAGAAGTCAGCTGCAAGATTGATAGGTATGTACATTTCAAATTTAACAGATGCTGTCAAATTACTCTCCCAAAATGCTGTACCACTTTAGACTTCCACCCTAAGATGAGCCTTAGGGTGTCATCTGGAACTGGCCCTTGTGCTTCCCTCTGAGTCAAAGCTCAAAGTCTCAGTTATCATTGGGATGTCTAAGCCTTGAGCCTGATGTTGAACTCCTGACCTCAAGCGATCCACCCGCCTTGGCCTCCCAAAGTGCTGGGATTACAGGCGTGAGCCACTGCGCCTGGCCTCAGAATTATGGTTCTTAAATTAAGTGTAATGGAAAGCCAGTGAAGAGTTTTAAGAAAGGAATTAGAGATATTCATCCATTCATTCATTTGCGCATTCATTCATTCATTCAGCAAATCTTTGAGTTTCTTTTTTTTTGAGACGGAGTCTCGCTCTGTCGCCAGGCTGGAGTGCAGTGGCACAATCTCGGCCCACTGCAACCTCCACCTCCCGGATTCAAGAGATTTTCCTGCCTCAGCCTCCTGAGTAGCTGGGACTACAGGTGCATGCCACCATGCCCAGCTAATTTTTGTATTTTTAGTAGAGACAGGGTTTCACCATGTTGGCAGGATGGTCTCCATCTCTTGACCTCATGATCCGCCCACCTCGACCTCCCAAAGTGCTGGGATTACAGGCATGAGCCACCGCGCCCAGCCATCTTTGAGTTTCTAATGGATGTCAGGGAAAGGGGGAATGGATACCAGGAAACAACAAGCAAACCTATCTCCTTTCTCAGAGCAGAGAAATGTGTGTATATTTGGGGGAAGGGGATGAGAGGCCTGGATGCACAGTTGTAGGGAGTGTGGCTCCTGGGGAGTGAGAGGGATTCAGAGAAAGAAAGCTGGAGGGGCAAGAGCCTATCTACAGCTTTCCAGTTTTAGGCCAAGTTTACATTTTGGTCTTGTTGCTACAGGATAGCTTTTACAATCGTGGGTATTTGTGAGTAGGGGACAGGAAGTAAGGGTTTCAGAAATCTGTCCTCAGGGCGTTATGTAAATCCAAATCCTTCTTTTGGGCCCTTGCAATACTTGGGTCTCAGACTGAGGAGGGAGCTGGTATATGGGTCTCCCAGTGGGCTTCACGGGAGACCCCAGCCCAGGACCAGGAGGCCGTTAGTATAGAAGGCCGATAGTGAGAACCCTGGTTTCTGGGCCAAGTGCCGCTATTGACTTGCTGTGTGATCCTGGGCCTGGCACTGCTCCTCTGGGCTTTATTTTTCCCAATCTGCACAATGAACTGGATCAGGCCCTTTCTACTTTTACGACCTCAAAGAAGCCTTTAATGACCTTTTCGTACATACTACTGACTTCCACACCCACCGACGTGGTTGTTACTGTTTTTAAATTTTTATATAGTTTATTGTTTTCTGGTAAAAAATCCACAGTCACACAGATCAGGCCTTTGCTGTGTCTTTTTTTTTTTTTTTTTTTTTTTTTTTTGAGACAGGGTCTCACTCTGTCACCCAGGCTGGAGTACAGTGCGGCACGATCATGGATCACCGCAGCCTCCACCCTCCAGGCTCAAGTGATCCTCCCACTTAAGCCTCCCAAGTAGCTGGGACCACAGGTGTGCACCACCACACCTGGCTAATTTTTGTTTTTTTTTTTTGTTTTTTTTTTTTTTGGTAGAGATGCGGTTTTGACATGCTGGCCAGGCTGGTCTCAAACTCCTGGGCTGAAGCAATCCTCCTGCCTCAGCCTCCAAAAGTGCTGTGATTACAGGCATGAATCACCATGCCCAGCCTTAGAGGCATATTTTCTTTTCTTTTCTTTTTTTTTTTTTTTTTGAGACAGAGTTTCACTCTTTTTGCCCAGGCTGGAGTGCAGTGGCGCGATCTTGGCTCACTGCAACCTCCACCTTCCAGTTTCAAGCAATTCTCCTGCCTCGGCCTCCCAAGTAGCTGGGATTGCAGGCACCCACCACCATGCCCGGCTAATTTTTGTATTTTTAGTAGAGATGGTGTTTCACCATGTTGGCCAGGCTGGTCTTGAACTCCTGACCTGGTGATCTACCCACCTGGGCCTCCCAAAGTGCTGGGATTACAGGCGTGAGCCACCGTGCTTGGCCAGAGGCATATTTTTAAACTTTAAATGATGATTATGTTCCAACTCAACTTGAAACCCTTCCATGCACTTCCCATTTCTCTTAGAATAAAAATCCAACTTAGCACCATGGTCCACCAAGGCCATCTGGCCTTTGCCTGCTTCTCCAGTCTCACCTCTTGCTCATATCACTCCGACTACATTGGCCTCCCTCATTGCAAGCTGTTTGTAACCTCCATCCTCTCCTTCCAGTACATACCACTGCCAACTCTTTACATCAATGGCTCCTTCCCATCCTTTGGGTGTCAGCTGAAATATCACCTCTTCAGAAAGGCTTTTCTTGACCATCCAATATACAGTAGGTCCTCCATTATTCATTATCATTCTTTCTGGTCTTTTGCCCTCACAATCCCTACTTATTTTGTTGTGGTCACAATCCCTAATTATTTTGTTTGCTTACTTCTATTTTGTATGACTCCCTGCTAGACTATAAACTACAGTACAGGGAGGCCTGGGTCTGTCTTTCTCATCACTATTATTATTAGCAGGTTCACAAACCTAGATGGTAAAGCCTACTACACACCTAAGCTATATGGTATAGCCTATTGCTTGCAGGCCACAAACCTGTACAGCATGTTACTATACTGGATACTACAGGCAATTGTAGTACAATGGTAAGTAGTTGTGTATCCAAACATATGGAAACATAGAAAAGATAACGCATTAAGCCACGATGTTATGACGGCTACAACATCAGTAGGCAAGAGGAATTTTTCAGCTCCACTATAATCTTAGGGGACCACTGTTGTATATGCAGTCCAACGTTGACCAAAATGTCTTTATGCAGCACAGGACTATATCCTTTCGCCTTCCTCGAACTGACTTCACCCAGTTGCCTTTAGGGTGTGCTATCCTCAGGCAAATATGGTAAATTCATCATCTGACTTCTCACAGATACATTTTTCTGGCTGATTAAGATTAGACACAAAATGTAATCTTAATCAATCTTGCGCTTTTTCCAAGAATGCTGATTCTTGAATGGAAAGATGCAAGGTCATTAAAAACTGATTGCAATTCACTCATTCCAGTGGTTACTTAGTATCTTAGCACCTCAATTTCTTCCTCTCTAGGTAACCTGCATATCACAGGGAATCTCTGGTGGCACAGGAAAAAAACAAAACAAAACACCATGATTGCTCCTTTATTATCTCCTTCCTTTCTATTCCCTACCCTTTCTTCTCAGCTACAACAAGAAAGCACCCCAATCCAACCCAACACAACACAACCCAACCCAACCCAACCCAACGCAACCCAACCCAACACAACCCAACCCAACCCAACCCAAATTCTTCTCATTTTCTCAGGCAGAGCAGCTTAACCACAGTATCTAGAGCTAACAGACAGATCCTGGTTCTGCCACTTACTAGCCATGTGACCTTAGGCAAATTACTAAACCTCTTTGTGCCTCTGTTTCCTCACTGGTGATGGAGAAATAATAGCACTTGTAACGGTACACGTACTAAATGAGATAATACATGTAAAGCACTTAAAATAGTACTTAGCACCTAGTAAGCACTCAATATTTGCTAGCTATCATTACTACATTCATCTTTTTTTGTGTAAGCTACTGGATACCTATGCCTTCAGGGTTATTATTATTTTTTTTTCCCCAAGGTATGGCTTCTGAATCACAAACATTAGAATTACCTGGAGAGATTAAATTACCTGGAGAGATTAAGAATGTAGATTCTTGGGCTCCACACCAGGCCTAGTCTCTAGGTCAGAACTAGAAAATTTACACTTCAAAAATCTAGGCTGGTCATACCAGTAATCCCAGCACTTTGGGAAACCGAGGCAGGAGGATCGCTTGAGCCCAGGCATTCAAGACCAGCCTGGGCAACATAGCAAGATCCCATCTCTATTTATGAAAAATAAAAATAAATAAAATAAAAAATACATCTCCCCAGTGATTCTGATGCTTACTAATTTTTTTTTTTTTTTTTAAGACGAGGTTTCGCTCTTGTTGTCCAGGCTGCAGTGCAAATGGCGTGATCGCAGCTCACCGCAATTTCTGCCTCCCGGGTTGAAGCGATTCTCCTGCCTCAGCCTCCCGAGTAGCTGGGATTACAGGCATGCGCCACCACACCCAGCTAATTTTGTATTTTTAGTAGAGATGGCATTTCTGCATGTTGGTCAGGCTGGTCTTGAACTCCCGACCTCAGGTGATCTACCCCTGCCCTTGGCCTCCCAAAGTGCTGGGATTACAGGCGTGAGCCACCGTGCCTGGTGCTTACTAATTTTTTTCTTTTAAGATATCAAGATATAAGTTGGACTCAGTGGCACACACACATAGTCCCAGCTATTTGAGAGGCTCAGATGGGAGGATCACTTGAGGCCAAGAATTTGAGGCTGTAGTGCATTACAAATGCCCCTGTGAATAGCCACTGCACTCCAGCCTGGGCAACACAGTGAGACCTGGTCCCTAAAAAATAAAAAATATTGAGATATAGTACACCTACCACAAAATTCACTCACTTAAAGTATATATATATATATATATATGTATATATATATATATGTATATATATGTATATATATACCGAAATATATATATATATTTCAGTGGGTTTTTAGAGACTCCGTCTCAAAAAAAAAAAAGTAAATAGATTGCGGTGATGGTTGTACTACTATGAATATACTAAAAACCATCACCGCAATCTATTTACTCAAAATAGTCTCAAAAAAAAAAAAAGTAAATAGATTGCGGTGATGGTTGTACTACTATGAATATACTGAAAACCATCACCGCAATCTATTTACTTTTTTTTTTGAGACGGAGTCTCTAAAAACCCACTGAAATATATATATATATTTCAGTATATATATATATATACTTTAAGTGAGTGAATTTTGTGGTAGGTGTACTATATTTCAATATTTTTTATTTTTTAGGGACCAGGTCTCACTGTGTTGCCCAGGCTGGAGTGCAGTGGCTATTCACAGGGGCATTTGTAATGCACTACAGCCTCAAATTCTTGGCCTCAAGTGATCCTCCCATCTGAGCCTCTCAAATAGCTGGGACTATGTGTGTGTGCCACTGAGTCCAACTTATATCTTGATATCTTAAAAGAAAAAAATTAGTAAGCACCAGGCACGGTGGCTCACGCCTGTAATCCCAGCACTTTGGGAGGCCAAGGGCAGGGGTAGATCACCTGAGGTCGGGAGTTCAAGACCAGCCTGACCAACATGGAGAAACGCCATCTCTACTATAAATACAAAATTAGCTGGGTGTGGTGGCGCATGCCTGTAATCCCAGCTACTCGGGAGGCTGAGGCAGGAGAATCGCTTCAACCCGGGAGGCAGAAGTTGCGGTGAGCTGCGATCACACCATTTGCACTGCAGCCTGGACAACAAGAGCGAAACCTCATCTTAAAAAAAAAAAAAATTAGTAAGCATCAGAATCACTGGGGAGATGTATTTTTTATTTTATTTATTTTTATTTTTCATAAATAGAGATGGGATCTTGCTATGTTGCCCAGGCTGGTCTTGAACGCCTGGGCTCAAGCGATCCTCCTGCCTCGGTTTCCCAAAGTGCTGGGATTACTGGCATGACCAGCCTAGATTTTTGAAGTGTAAATTTTCTAGTCCTTGTCGCCTAGGCTGGAGTGCAGTGGCACGATCTTGGCTCACTGCAAACTCCACCTCCCGGGTTCAAGTGATTCTCCTACCTCAGCCTCCTGAGTAGCTGGGACTACAGGCGCCCGCCACCACGCCCTGCTAACTTTTGTATTTTTAGTAGAGACGGGGTTTCACCATGTTGGCCAGGATGGTCTCGATCCCCTGACCTCATGATCCACCACTTTGGGATTACAGGCGTGAGCCACTGCACCCGGCTAATTGTTGTATTTTTAAAAGAGACAGGGTTTCACCATGTTGGCCAGGTTGGTCTGGAACTTCTGACCTCAAGTGATAACGCCCACCTTGGCCTCCCTAAATGCTGGGATTACAGGCGTAAGCCACTGCACCCAGCCGAAACTCCGTACCTATTGGCAGTCATTTCCCATTCCCTACTCCCCCAGTCACCACCCCCAGCTCTAGGCAAGCACTAATCTACTTTCTGCCTCTATAAATTTGACTCTTCTGGACATTTCTCTCTTTTTAAATATTTTTTTGAGGAAGAGTCTCACTGTCACCCAGGCTGGAGGGCAGTGGCCACAAACACGGCTCACTGCAGCCTCGACCTCCTAGGCTCAAGTGATCCTCCTGTCTCAGCCTCCTGAGTAGCTAGGACCACAGATGCCTGCCACCATTCCTGGCTAATGTTTTACTTTTTTTTTTTTTGAGGCGGAGTCTTGCTCTGTTGCCCAGGCTGGAGTGCAGTGGTATAGTCTTGCTCACTGCAACCTCTGTCTCCTGGGTTCAAAGCGATTCTCCTGCCTCAGTCTCCTGAGTAGCTGGGATTACAGGCACATGCCACCACACCCGGCTAATTTTTGTATTTTTAGTAGAGATGAGGTTTTGCCATGTTGGCCAGGCTGGTCTCGAACTCCTGACCTCAGGTGACGCACCCACCTTGGCCTCCCAAAGTGCTGGGATTATAGGCGTGAGCCACCGCGCCCAGCCATGTTTTACTTTTTTATAGAGACGGAGTCTCCCTATATTGCTCAGGCTGGTATCAAACTTCGGGGGTCAAGCAATCCTCCTGCCTCAGTTTCTCAAAGTGCTGGGATTACAGGCGTGAGTCACCACGCCCACCCATGGACATTTAATATAAATGGAATTACATAGCATGTGTTCTTTTGTGACTGGTTTATTTCATTTAGCATGTCTTCAAGGTTTATCTATGTTGTAGCATGGATAAGTACTTCATTTTTTTTTATTGTCCAGTTATATTCCATTGTAGGTATACCACATCTTGCTTATCCATTCATTGGGGTTATTTCCACTTCTTGGTTTTATGAATGAGCTATGAACATTTGTCCATAATTTTTTTTGTGGACATACATTTACATTTCTCTCAGATATACAGCTAGGTGTTGAGTTGGTGGGTCATAAGGCAATTCTGTTTAACATCTTGATGAAATACCAACCTGTTTTCCAAAGTGGATACAATATTTTATGTTCCCACCTGCCATGTATAAAAGCTCTAATTTCTCCACTTCCTTGTCAACACTTGTTACTGTCAGTTTTATTTTTATTTTATTTTTTGAGACAGAGTCTCACTGTGTCACCCAGGCTGGAGTGCAGTGGCGTGATCTCGGTTCACTGAAACCTCCGCCCCCTGGGTTCAAGCAATTCTCCTGCCTCAGCCTTCCTAGTAGCTGGGCTTACAGGCGTGTGCTACCATGCCTAGCTAATTTTTGTATTTTTAGTAGAGACGGGGTTTCAACATGTTAGCCAGGCTGGTCTTGAACTCCTGACCTCAAGTGAACTGCCCGCCTTGGCCTCCCAAAGTGCTGGGATTACAGGCATGAGCCATCACGCCCGGTCTACTGTCAGTCTTTTATTATAGCTATCCTACTGAGTTTGAAATGGTATCTCATTGTGGTTTTGATATGCATTTCCCTAATAACTAATAATGGCAAGCATCTTTTTACATGCTTATTGGCCATTTGTGTATCTTCTTTGGTGATATGTCTATTCAATTCCTTTCCCCATTTGGGTATTTGTCTTTTATTACTGTCTTTTTATTACTGAGTTGTAACAGTTCTTTAAACGTTCTGGATAAGTCCTTACTCAAATATATAATTTGTAGATAATTTTCTCCCATTCTGTGGGTTTTCTTTTTTCTTTTTTCTTTTTTTTTGAAGGGGTCTCACTCTGTTGCCCAGGCTGGAGTACAGTGGCACAATTTTGGCTCACTGCAACCTCCACCTCCTAGGCTCAAGCAGTCCTCCCACCTCAGCCTCCCGAGTAGCTGGGACTACAGGTGCATGCCATCATGCCTGGCTCATTTTTGTATTTTTTCTTTTTAATAGAGATGGAGTTTTGCCATGTTGCCCAGGCTGGTCTCCAAATCCTGAGCTCAAGCAATCCACCTGCCTTGGTCTCTCAAAGTGTTGGGATTACAGGTGTGAACCACTGTGCCTGGCTTTTTTTAAAAATTTTTTGTAGAGATAGGGGTCTTATCATGTTGCTCAGGCTGGTCTTGAACTCCTGGGCTCAAGTAATCCTCCCACCTCAGCCTCCCAAAGTGCTGGGACTACAGGCCTGAGCCAGTTTTCATTTCTCTTTTTTTAATTTTTTTTTTCTTTGAGATGGAGTCTCACTCTGTTGCCCAGGCTGGAGTACAGTGGCATGATCTCAGCTCACCGCAACCTCCACCCCCCAGGTTCAAGTGATTCTCCCACCTCAGCCTCCCAAGTAGCTGGGATTACGGGTGCCTGCCACTGCGACTGGCTAACTTTTGTATTTTTAATAGAGATGGGGGTTTCGCCATCTTGGCCAGGCTGGTCTTGAACTCCTGACCTTGTGATCCACCGGCCTCGGCCTTCCAAAGTGCTGGGATTACAGGCGTGAGCCACCGTGCCCAGTCTTTACATTTTTTTTTTTTTTTGAGACAGAGTCCCGCTCTGGTGTCCAGGCTGGAGTGCAGTGGCACCATCTCGGCTCAATGCAACATTAGCTCCTGGGTTCAAGCAATTCTCCTGTCTCAGCCTCCTGATAGCTGGGATTGCAGGTGCCCGCCACCATTCCTGGCTAACTTTTATATTTTTAGTAGAGACGGGGTTTCACCGTGTTCGCCAGGCTGGTCTCAAACTCCTGACCTCAAGTGATCTGCCCACCTCGGCCTCCCAAAGTGCTGGGATTACAGACATGCGCCACTGCGCCCAGCAGTTTTCATTTCTTGATGGCGTCCTTTGGAGCACAGAAGTTTTTAATTTTGATAAAGCTCAATTTACTTATTTCTCCTTTTGTTGCCTGTGCTTTTGGTTGTTGTTATCTAAGAAACCATTGCCTAATTAAAGGTCATAAAGGTTTACTCCTATGTTTTCTTCTATGAGTTTTATAATTCTAGCTTCTGTATTTGGGTCTTGTGTTTTTTCATTGAGAACCACTAGTTTTATTCATACTTCATGCACACTCATTTTGAGAACCACTGGTTTGGGTCACATCTTCTGTCTACAATGGCTAATCACTGTTTTTCCCAAAGACAATCCTCACCCTAAGATAAATTTTTAAGTCATCTGTTAGAATGATGTAAATAATATAACAGCTAAATAACCTTTACTGAGCACTGGGTATGTGCTAAGCATTTTACATTGTATAACCTTGCTCCATCTTCACTATGAGGTTAGTGTTACAATTACTTCCACTTTTTATGATGTAATACACTTCACTGTAAGATGATGCAATATATATATCTCCTTTTATGTAAAAGGGGATACCAAAACCCACATCTTTAAGAAGGAAGGCTGTGCAGACTAAATAAGCTCATGTGTGTTAAGCATATGGTACACTACTTGGCACAGAGCAGGGGCTCAAAGGATGAGTGCCCATCTCATTTCTTCACGATCCCCTCCCCCAAAGGAGACCCTACCCCTTTCACTGGTCCAGAAAGCTATCAGTCCCAAGGCTGATTTTTGCATTCTTTTAGAATCCCACTCCCGTTTTTTTCTTTTTCTTTTTTTTTGAGACAGTCTTGCTCTGTCGCCCAGGCTGGAGTGCAATCTTGGCTCACTGCAACCTCCGATCCTCGGGTTGAAGTGGCTCTCCTGTCTCAGCCTCCCAAGTAGCTGGGATTACAAGTGCCCGCCACCTCGCCCAGCTAAATTTTTTGTATTTTTAGTAGAGACGGGGTTTCACCATGTTGGCCAGGCTGGTCTCGAACTCCTGACCTCAAGTGATCTGCCTGCCTTGGCCTCCCAAAGTGCTGAGATTACAGGTGTGAGCCACTGTGCCCGGCCATTTTTTTTCTTTTTTTTTTTGAGGCAAGGTCTTGCTTTGTCATACAGGCCAGAGAGCAGCGGCGTGATCTTGGCTCGCTGCAGCTTCAACCTCCCAGGCTCCAGTGATTCTCCCACCTCAGCCTTCCCAGTAGCTGAGACTACAGGCATGCGCCACCATGCCTGGGTAATTCTTATGTTTTTTGTAGAGACAGGTTTCACCATGTTGCCCAGGCTGGTCTCAAACTCCTGGGCTCAAGCAATCCTCCCGCCATGGCCTCCCAAAGTGCTGGGATTACAGGCATGAGCCACTGCAGCTGGCCCACTCCCCCTTTTCTTTCTCTCATTAAGGTTTGTGATTTTTTTTTTTTTTTTTTTTTTTTTTGAGACAGTCTTGCTTTGTCGCCCAGGCTGGAGTTATGGTTTGTGATTTTACTTATGTTATTCTTTAACTATTTTATCTCTTCAACTGCTTTCCAAGTTACATAAGGGCAAAGGCAGATGGTGCCATTTTGTCACTGCAATATTCCCCAACACCCAATAGAGGGCTTGTGGGACCATAGAGATGTTTGAAAAATGTACACCTGTTCACATCATTTCTGGTTTAAAATTCTCCAATGGCATATGGATTGCACTTTGAATAAAGCCCAAATTCTCAACCATGGCCAACAGGTCCCTACCTGATTGCCCCCCGTCTCTCCATCCACAGCTTCTTCTGTTCTCTCCACTTGAGCCATACTTGTTTTCTTTCTGATCCTCAAACATACCTTGCTCTTTCCCCACTCAGTCCATTCCTTCTGCTTGGAAGCTCTGATTAATTTCTCATCCTTTAGGTCTCAGCTCAAATATCACCTCTTTCTAGAGTCTTCCCTGATCACCTTGTCTAGTGTTACCACCCTTATTATTACACCAGCAGTTATTCTCAATCATACACTGTTTCGTTTTCTTTCTTTCTTTCCCTTTCTCCCTCTCTCTCCTTCTCTCTCTTTCTTTCTTTTTTTGAGACAGAGTCTGGCTCTGTTGCCCAGGCTGAAGTGCAATGGCGCTATCTTGGCTCGCTGTAGCCTCCGCCTCCCAGGTTCAAGTGATTCTCTTGCCTCAGCCTCCTGAGTAGCTGGGACTGCAGGCACAGGCCACCATGCCTGGCTAATTTTGGTAATTTTAATAGAGACGGGGCTTCACCATGTTGGGCAGGCTGGTTTCGAACTCCTGATCTCAAGTGAGCTGGCCGCTTCGACCTTCCAAAGTGCTGGGATTACAGGCGTGAGCCACTGTGTCCAGCCTGTTTCATTTTCTTCACAAATATGAAATTTCCTTGCACATTTAATATTATTATTGCTAATATTTAAGCACTTACTATACATTAATTAATGAAGTCTGCTGCTTAATGCTTATTAATGGGCTCTCCAAACCCCAAACCCCTGATTTGTACTGTTTGCTGATTTCTGTGGTGTAAACACTCGCATTGGGAGGGATTTTCAATCTATCAACCAGAGGAAACTGAACACCATCATTTGGGAAGAGAAAGATATAGTATTTGCTGTACTGATACAGCGGTGGTAAATAATCTGAAAAGCACATATTTAAAAAAGTGTAGTAAAATAATTAGAAAGTGACGTGTTGATTATGTATTCCGTTGTTTTCAATGTAAGTTATTTAAATGTAGGTTTATATGTCTTAATTTTCAAAAATGGCTGTGTTTAAAAGCGACTGGCAAAATTTCTAAGCCTTCCGGCCAGGCACCATGACACAAGCCTGTAATCCCAGCACTTTGGGAGGCCGAGGCAGGTGGATCGCCTTAAGTCTGGAGTTCGAGACCAGCCTGACCAACATGGAGAAAGCCTGTCTCTACTAAAATTACAAAAAATTAGCCGGGTGTGATGGCGCATGCCTGTAATCCCAGCTACTCGGGAGGCTGAGGCAGAAGAATCGCTTGAACCTGGGAGGCGGAGGTTGCAGTGAGCGGAGATCGCGCCATTGCACTCCAACCCGGGCAATAAGAGCGAAACTCCGTTTCCAAAACAAAAAAAAATTTCTAAGCCTTCCTCAACTGTCCCTAGTTAGCCTATAATCAGCACATTTTTCAGCACAGAAGGGTTAAGCGACTTGTTGAAGGTCGCGGAGCTAATAAATCAGTCTACTACTCCAAAACGTATCCGCAGAACCTAACATAGTGCCTGGAAAATAGTTGGCGTTTAACAAACAACTGCCAGAATATTTTTTTTTTAAAAAATACACATTTAACACTCTTTAAAAACATAAAAGGTACCAGCCTGGGCAACATGGCGAAACCCCGTCTCTACTAAAAGTACAAAAACTTAGCCGGGTGTGGTGGCGCGCACCTGTGGTCCCAGCTACTCTGGAGCCCGGGAGGTCCAGGCTGCAGTGAGCTGAGATTACGCCACTGCACTCCAGCCTGGGCGACGGCACTGAGACCCTGTCTCAAAATCAAAAAACCACCAAACATAAAAGATAAACATTTTGGGCAGGGCGCGGTGGCTCACGCCTGTAATCCCAGCATTTTGGGAAGCCAAGGCGGGCGGATCACCTGAGGTCAGGAGTTCGAGACCAGCCTGGCCAACATGGTAAAACCCCATCTCTACTAAAAATACCAAAAAAAAAAAAAAAAAAATAGCCGCGCGTGGTGGTGGGCGCCTGTAATCCCAGCTAGCCAGGAGGCGGAGGTTGCAGTGAGCCAAGATCGCGCCACTGCACTCCAGCCTGGACGACAGAGCTATACTCCGTCTAAAAAAAAATAATAAAAATAAGCATTTGGCATTCAAAACATACACGCAAGAGTGAATTTAACATCTGTTTAAAAGTCTCTCACAATCCCAGGAAGGCGACTACTTCCGCTTCTACTTTCAGCAGCTTTTCAGCCCCGCTATAGCGGCACGGCTTCACAATGCACCTGCGATCGTAGAAGGTTTCGCCCCACCTTCTGCACACGCAGCTTGAGGCGCCCGCTTTCCGTCGCTCCGGCCCGCCTCGCCGCAAGGCTTTCTGGGAGCCGTAGTCCCCACGTCTGGCCGCTCCGACGCCAGCGGCGGCGCGCGCCCACCCGCGGAACTACAGAGCGTGGTGCGGAGCGCGCGAGGCTCTTCCGCCTCGCCTTCCCTCCCCGCCCGCGCGCCCGCCCCAGTTATCATGGCGGCTCCCTTGGCCCTGGTGCTGGTGGTGGCTGTGACAGTGCGGGCGGCCTTGTTCCGCTCCAGTCTGGCCGAGTTCATTTCCGAGCGGGTAGAGGTGGTGTCCCCACTGAGCTCTTGGAAAAGAGGTGAGGCCACTGGCTCGAGCAGACGGTCAGGCCCCGCCTGCCCTCCCGCGGCCTCTGTGAATGGGAGGCGGGGGCAGTGACCGCCGGCGCGCGGTTCCTAGAGAACTGACCCTCTTGTGGGGTCCTCGGAGAGGGCGGGGCCTGAGGGCGGGGCTGGTGAGGGGAGGGGGCGTGGGGACCGGGGTATGGGGACAGTGTCGTGAGGTTTGGGCCCTGGGGGCCGGACCACCTAGTGGTGGGGATCTGAGGGGGCGTGTCCCATTCAGTGTTCTGAGCCGAGGAGTGTGGTCTGTGGGAAGGGTTGGAATAAGAGGAGGAGGTGCTTGTGGAGCGCGGCTTGCAGAGGAGTTTGGGATTTGGGGCGGGATCGCGAGGGGTGCTCCCTGGGGTAAAAGGTTATGTGTGAGGGGGTCCGGGATGAGGGGACCAATTTTGCTTAAGCGAGGAGAGTGTGCGTGTGCTTTAGACGTCTCGTCTCAGTCTGGGACTTGCAGGGCAATTTTTGTTACTGTTCCTTACTAAGTTCTTCACTGAACATTGTTTTATACTAACGCCTACAGCGAGAAACCAAAGTTGGGCTGAAGTAGCTGCACAGGCTAGTGAGGGAGGCAAATCGTTATAATAATTTATGAAAAGTATACTTGCTGTGTCCACCCAGTTCCTTCCTTAGTATTCTGACCCTGAATAAACTATCCCCTACCTTTCCAGTTTTCCAGAATGTGAGATTTGAGCTGACTCTTGAAGGATGTAGGGTTTTGAAAGGGAGATTAGAGAAAAGGAGAGTTCCAGGTAGCAGAAAGTAAATAGGATGAAGAAACGTTCAAGGATGTGAAATGTCCAAAGCAGGGGAGTAATGGGGTAGAAGCTAGGTTTAGGCCAGAGTTTGATGATTAAAAAAAAACAAACAACTTTTTTTTAATTGAAGTACAATATACATACAATGCATATTAAGTAAGTGTAGAGTTCGATGAATTTTTACAAACTGTATTCACTCATGTAGCCAGCACCTAGTTCAAGAAACAGTATCAGCACCCCAGAAGTCCCCCTTGTGTCCTTTAAATGCTAAAGTTTTTTTTGTTTTTGTTTTTGTTTTTTGTTTAGAGACAGGGTCTTGCTATGTTGCCCAGGCTGGTCTGGAACTCCTGGACTCAAGCAGTCTCACTTGGCCTCCCAAAGTGCTGGGATTTCAGGCGTGAGCCTGGCACCTGGCCAAGGCTAACGTTTTGATGTTATCCCATAGAATGTTGGTATGGGGAGCGGCATAATGAATGGGTGTTTTATGAATAGAGTTAAGATTTCTAAAAATGGTAACATATACCTTTTCTCATTTAGTCCTCACATTTATTTCTATGTGATAGATGGTGTTATTTTCCCCCTTTTGCAGATGAGGGAACTGAAATTTAGAGAAGTTAATTTACCCAGGTTTCCTAGTTGGGGAATGGTAATAAAGATAGTAGTAATTCATGTCTGAGATTGTGAGAGCTTGGATTTGTTACCTCTGCATATTTTTTTTCTGTTGAACTGAATCGAAGCCATTTGGTTCCTGTTTTCTTCTGGATAACTGAAAACCTGAGGCAGTATTAGGCCCTTCTTTCTCTACACCCTATTAAGAGCATGTCTTATCTCATAATGACTTGTTTATATCCGGTTTTTCCACATTTTCTCTCTCTCTCTCTTTTTTTTTTTTTTTTTTTGAGATGGAGTTTCACCCTCGTTGCCCTGGCTGGAGTGCAATGGTGCGATCTCGGCTCACCATAACCTCCGCCTCCTGGGTTCAAGCGATTCTTCTGCCTCAGTCTCCTGGGTAGCTGGGATTACAGGCATGCACCACCATGCCTGGCTAATTTTGTATTTTTAGTAGAGACAGGGTTTCTCCATGTTGGTCAGGCTGGTCTTGAACTCCCGACCTCAGGTGATCTGCCTTCCTCGGCCTCCCAAAGTGCTGGGATTACAGGTGTGAGCCACCATGCCCGGCCTCTTTTTTTTTTTTTTGTTTCAAGAGACAGGGTCTCACTGACACTCAGGCTGGAGTGCAGTGATAACGGCTCACTGCAGCCTTGACCTCTCGGGCTCAGGAGATCCTCCCTCCTCAGCCTCCCAAGTAGCTGGTAGCTGGGACTACAGGCATGTACCACGAACCCTACTTATTATTATTTTTTTTTTGTATTTTTTGTAGAGATGGGGTTTCACCATGTTGCTTAGGCTGGTCTCAAACTCCTGGTCTCAAGTGATCCACCCATCTGGGCCTCCCAAAGTACTGAGATTACAGGCATACGCTACCGCACCTGGCCTTTTCCACTATATTATGAGCTCCTTGAAGGATTCTGTTTTATTCATTCCTGAATTCTTTTATGTCTGGCATAGAGTAGGTGTGTAGTTACTGTTGAATAAATGTGGAAGAGAAGAAAGCATAGGATCTGGTTACTTACAGGAGGTTACTTACAGGATAGACAGGTGAAGGATCCAAAGATGAGACAGTGTTGTTTGGTGATTAAGAGCGCAGGGTCTGGAATCTCAGAAAAGGTTTGACTCTTTCTCTAGTTCTGCAACTTATAAGCTGTATGAATTCTTTTTTTTTTTTTTGAGACAGAATTTTGCTCTTGTTGCCCAGGCTGGAGTGCAATGGCGCGATCTCGGCTCACTGCAACCTCCGCTTCCCAGGTTCAAGCTGTTATCTCGTCTCAGCCTCTTGGATAGCTGGGATTACAGGTGCCCGTCACCATGTCCAGCTAATTTTTGCATTTTTAGTAGAGATGAGTTTCACCATGTTGGCCAGTCTGGTCTTAAACTCCTGACCTCAGGTGAGCCGCCCGCCTTGACCTCTGAAAGTGCTGGGATTACAGCCATGAGCCACTGCGCCAGGATTTTGTTGTTGTTGTTGTTTTTGAGATGAAGTCTTGGTCTGTTGCCCAGGCTGGAGTGTAGTGGCGTGATCTTGGCTCACTGCAACCTCCGCCTCCCGGGTTCAAGCGATTCTTCTGCCTCAGCCTCCCAAGTAGCTGGGACTACAGGCACATGCCACCATGCCTGGCTAATTTTTGTATTTTTAGTAGACACGGGGTTTCACCATATTGGCCAGGCTGGTCTCGATCTCCTGACCTTGTGATCTGCCCGCCTTGGGGATTACAGGCGTGAGCCACCACACCTGGCCAAGCTGTATGAATTCTAACATCAATGTTTCCATCTGTAAAACAGGAAATTATGTATCCCGTTCAACGAGATAATCCATGTTGAAGCTCAACACAATAATGAAAGCCAAAAAGGTGAATTCTAAGGTTTTGAGTTGAGATATTAGGAAAAATAGTGCTGACATGGGCTGAAATAGATGAATCAGAAAGGACATAGTAGTGTTTCATGTGTGTATAATGTGATAGTACAATACTCACAGGTTTAGGTCTGGAGCTTGAGGCCAGTGTCAGGACTAGAAAGAGAGAGAGATTTGTTAACCACCCATCATCTGGATCTGACTAAATCAGCATGATTATTTGTACCATTTGGGAGGGAAGGTACAACATCTGTAAGCATTACTTTTCTTCAAAGTGTACCTTAAATGGGATATTTTTTAAAGCAGCTGATTATATAAACCCTACAAGGCAGGCATTTAAAAATAGTAAAGTAGGACTCCTTCTGGTTTCACATGACATTTAAAATTTTTTTTTTTTTTTTTTGAGACGGAGTCTCGCTCTGTCACCCAGGCTGGAGTGCAGTGGCGCAATCTCAGCTCACTGCAAGCTCCGCCTCCCGGGTTTACACCATTCTCCTGCCTCAGCCTCCCGAGTAGCTGGGACTACAGGCACCCACCACCACGCCCGGTTAATTTTTTGTATTTTTAGTAGAGACAGGGTTTCACCGTGTTAGCCAGGATGGTCTCGATCTCCTGACCTTCTGATCCACCCGCCTCGGCCTTCCAAAGTGCTGGGATTACAGGAGTGAGCCACCACGCCCGGCTGACATTTTAAATTTTTGAATGATCAGTTCTTTGGGTAAAGGGGCCCTGGATCCAAATTCAAATAGACTTTGATTGGCTATAGTATGGACTGATTTTTTTTTTTTTTTTTTTTAAGAGGCAGGGTCCCACTCTGTCTCCCAGGCTGGAGTGCAGCGGCATGATCATAATTCTCTGCAGCCTCATCCTTCTGGGCTCAAGAGATCCTCTTGACTCAGCCTCCCAAACAGCTGGGATTGGTGCATGCTCCCACACTTTGCTAATATTTTTTATTGTTTTTTGTAGAGATGGGGTCTCAATATATTGCTTAGGCTGGTCTTAAGCTCCTGGCCTCAAGCGATCCTTCTGCCTTGGCCTCCCAAAGTGCTGGGATTATAGGCATGAGCCACCATGCCTGACCTCTTTTTTTTTTGAATAAGTGCAACGAAAGCTCTGGAATTAAGTCACATTGAACTGATTTGGGTCATATACCAATTCTTCAGTCAATTACTGTAGTCTGCCTGGGTCATGTATCTACCTCTTTGGAAAGGAGGCAGTCTCACCCAAAATATAGACAAGGGGGGTATCCCATAGGAAAAATTAGGGTGCTGTTACCAAAAGAAGGGAAGATTGATGTTGGGCAGGCACAAATAACGTATCCATTTCAACAGGAAAAATATCTTTTCTGTTACCTATTTCTACAAATCCATCGGTTTATTTGATAGTGTAACTAAAATACATATAAATTTCCAGGCCGGGTTTTGTGGCTCATGCCTGTAATCCCAGCACTTTGGGAGGCCGAGGTGGGAGGATCACTTGAGCCCAGGAGTTTGAGACCAGCCTGAGCAACATGGCAAAACTCTGTCTCTACAAAAAAATAAAAAAATTAGATGGACATGGTTGGCCCATGCCTGTAGTCTCAGCTACTTGGGAGGCTAAGGCAGGAGGATCGCATGGGCCCGGGAGGCAGAGGTGGAGGGTGCAGTGAGCCAAGATCGTGCCACTGCACTCCATCTTAGGTGACAGAGTGAGACTCTGCCTTATAAAAAAAGGAAAATTTTTTTTTTTTTTGAGAAGGAGTTTCACTCTTGTTGCCCTGGCTGGAGTGCAATGGCACGATCTCGGCTCACTGAAACCTCTGCCTCCCAGGTTCAAACGATTCATTCTCCTGTCTTAGCCTCCTGAGTAGCTGACATTACAGGCATGAGACACCACACCCGGCTAATTTTGTGTTTTTAGTAGAGATGGGGTTTCACCATGTTGGTCAATCTGGTCTCAAACTCCTGATCTCAGGTGATCCACCTGCCTTGGCCTCCCAAAGTGGTGGGATTACAGGTGTGAGCCACTGCGCCTGGCCACGAAATAAATTTTTAAGGAATGAGTTTCCTGTTTGACAAAAGCAGGAGCTTCTAAAGAATTAGTAAGAAATTAACAGGCCGGGCGCGGTGGCTCACGCTTGTAATCCCAGCACTTGGGAGGCCGAGGCGGGCGGATCACCTGAGGTCAGGAGTTCAGGACTAGCCTGACCGACATGGAGAAACCCTGTCTCTACTAAAAAAAATACAAAATTAGCCAGGCGTGGTGGTGCATGACTGTAATCCCAGCTACTTGGGAGGTTGAGGCAGGAGAATCACTTGAACCCAGGGGGTGGAGGTTGCGATGAGCTGAGATCGCTCCATTGCACTCCAGCCTGGGCAACAAGAGCGAAACTCCGTCTCAAAAAAAAAAAAAAAAAGAAAAGAAAAGAAAGAAATTAACAATGATACAATGCTTTTTACATGCCTGGTATTGTTCTAAGCACTTTAGGTGTGTTAATGCATTAATTTGATGTCTAAAATGGCAAACAGTGTTATCAACCCCATTTTATAGATGAGAAAATTGAGGCATGGAGAGATTAAGTCATTTGCCCAAGGTGACCTAGCTAATAATGTTTTGTATGAAGAGTTAGCAATCTTTAGGTATGGCTGTTCCACCAGTATCATCTTGTTTAGATATCTGTCAGGAATAATGTTAGAAACTTTCTGCCATGTTTTAGTCTTTCCTGAGGCTTTCATCCAAAGATTGACAGTTAGTATAGGCTTAGCTTTTTGAGTTCAGAGTAGAGCCCAAGCTATTAGAACTTATCTAGAAACCCACCCCTACTATAGCTATGAGAATCAGGGTTGCTGGGCATGGTGGCTCAAGCCTGTAATCCCAGCACTTTGGCAGGCTGAGGTGGGCAGATCACTTGAGCTTAGGAGTTTGAGACCAGCCTGGATAACATGGTGAAACCCCACCTTTACAAAAAAGAAATACAAAAATTAGGTGGGTATGGTGGCGTGTGCCTGTAGTCCCAGCTACCTGGGAGACTGAGGTGGGAGGATGGCTTGAGCCCAGGAGGTGGAGGCGGCAGTGAGCCAAGATTGCATCACTGCACTCCAGCCTGGGCGACAGAACAAGACCTTGTCTCAAAAATAAAAGAATCAGGGTCAGGAAGAGCACTTCTGATACCACTATTTAAAAAAGGCTTTATGGCCAGGTGAGGTGGCTCACACCTGTAATCCCAGCACTTTGGGAGGCTAAGGTGGGAGGTGGGTAGATTGCTTGAGCTTGAGTTCGAGACCAGGCTGGGCAACCTGGTGAAATCTCGTCTTTACTAAAAATACAAAAATTAGCCGGGTGTGGTGGTGAGAGCCTGTAGTCCCAGCTACTCAGGAGGCTGAGGCAAGAGAATCGCTTGAACTCAGGAGGCGGAGGTTGCAGTGAGCCGAGATCATGCCACTGCACTCCAGCCTGGGCAACAGAGCAAGACTTTGTCTCAAAAAAAAAAAAAAAAGCCATTATTACAAAATTAAACAGAATTAGTAAGACACACATAACAATGTATTGCATGGTGAATTATTGTAAGGTGAACATTTTTGTAACTGTCATCCAAGTCAAGAATCAGAACTTTGCCACTCACTTCAGAAGCCCCCCTTCGTCACAATCCCCTCACTCTTTTCATAAGTAACTATTATCCTGACTTTTATAAGTAGTGACATCTTTGTATTTTTCAAAGTTTTATTACTCAAATGAACATCCCTAGTTCATTTGCCATTAGTCTTAGTCTTGCCCCTAAGAAAAAAGTTTTCGTTTGTGTTTTCAATCTCTCTTAATTTTTAGGGTCCCAGATTCCCTTTCTCTTCCTTAGTATACTATTGAAGAATCCAGACAGATCTCCCATAGTTTGAATTTTCCTGATTATATATCATGGTACAATTTAACATATTCCTCTATCATCTATATTTCCTGCAAATAGGCAGCTGGATCCAGAGACTAGATACTACTGTTTTTTGTTTTTCACTTTTTTTTTTTTTTCAGCCAGAGTCTCACTCTGTTGCCCAGGCTGGAGTGCAGTGGTGTGATCTTGGCCTACTGCAACCTCCACCTCCTGGGTTCAAGCAGTTCTCTTGCCTCAGCCTCCTGAGTAGCTGGGATTACAGGTGTGTGCCACCACACCTAGCTAATTTTTGTATTTTTGGTAGAGATAGGGTTTCACCATGTTGGTCAGGCTGGTCTTGAACTCCTGACCTCAAGTGATCTACCTCCCTCTGCCTCCCAAAGTGCTGGGATTACAGGCATGAGTCACTGCGCCAGCCTGTTTTTTAGCTTTTTACTTGAAATCATTTTAAACTTACAGAATACTTGCAAAAATATTGCAGAGAGATCTGTATACCCTTCACCCAGCTTCCCCCAATGTTAATATACTACATAGTCATAGTACAGTGATCAAAACTAAGATGATAACATTAGTACAATGCTATAAACCATAGTTGTTAAGATTTTACCATTTTTGCTGGGCACAGTGGCTCATGCCTATAATCTCAGCACTTTGGGAGGCCGAGGCGAGGGGATGTCTTGAGCCCAGGAATTTATGACCAGTCTGGGCAACATAGGGAGACTCCCTCTCTACATAAAATTTAAAAAGTTAGCTGGTTTGGTTGCGCACACCTGTGGTCCCAGCTGCTTGGGAAGCTGAAGTGGGAGGATTGCTTGAGCCTGGGACAAGGAAGCTGCAGTGGTTGCAGTGAGCTATGATCATACCACTGCACTGTAGCCTGGCACCAGAGCAAGACCCTGTGTAAAAAAAAAAAAAAAAAAAAAGGTTTTACCATTTTTTCACTAATTTTTTTTCTGTTCTATGATGTAGTATTCCATATTGCATTTTTATTTTTATTTTATTTATTTATTTATTTATTTTTTTGAGTCAGAGTCTCTCTCTGTCACCCAGGCTGGAGTGCAGTGGCACGATCTCGCTTCACTGCAAGCTCCGCTTTCTGGTTTCGTGCCATTCTCCTGCCTCAGCCTCCCGAGTAGCTGGGACTACAGGCGCCCGCCACCTCACCTGGCTAATTTCTTGTATTTTTAGTAGAGATGGGGTTTCACCTTGTTAGCCAGGATGGTTTCGATCTCCTGATCTCATGATCTGCCCACTTCGGCCTCTGAAAGTGCTGGGATTACAAGTGTGAGTCAGCACGCCCGGCCCCTTTTTTTTTTTTTTGAGACAGAGTCTTGCCCTTGTTGCCCAGGCTGGAGTGCAATGGTGCGATCTCGGCTCACTGCAACCTCCACCTCCCAGATTCAAGAGATTCTCCTGCCTTAGCCTCCTGAGTAGCTGGGATTATAGGTCCCCGCCACCATGCCATCTAATCTTTGTATTTTTAGTGGAGACAGGGTTTCACCGTGTTGGCCAGGCTGGTATCGAATTCCTGACCTCAGGTGATCCACCTGCCTCGACCTCCCAAAATGCTGGGATTACAGGCGTGAGCCACTGCGCCTGGCCACATATTGCATTTAGTTGTTATATCTCCTTAGTCGTTTATCTGTGATAGTTCCTTAGCTTTTCCTTATCTTTTATGACCTTGACACTTTGAAGAGCTCTGGTCAGGTATTTTGTAGAATGTCCCTCAATTTGGGTTTGTCTGATGTTTTCTTGTGGTTTGATTGAGGTAATGGATTTTGGGGAAGAATACCCCTGAGGTGATATGGTCCTCTCAGTGCATTGGATCAGGGGTGCATATTGAAATGCCCTAATACTGGTGATGTCAGCCATAATCCCTTGGTTAATGTAGTGTCTGCCAGATTTCTCCACCGTAAAGTGACTGTTTCCCTTTGTAATTAAAATTAATCAGCATTTTAGGGGCTATTCTTTGGAACTCTGCAAATAACCTGTTTTTAAATTTTTGCCTACTAATTTTTGCATTCATAGGTTAATCTTGCCTGCAACAGTCATTACTCAGGTGTTTCAATGGTGACTTTTCTGTTTCTCTCATTCATTTTTATTTAATAATTAAAATTCTTCTGTAAGGAAGAGTTGTCATTTCTTTGCATTTATTTAATTATTTATGTCAGTATAGATTTGGATATTTATTTTATACTCTGGACTCTGTATACTATATTCATTCTGTTGTTTGGATTATTCTAGTTTTGGCCATTGGGACCGCTTTCATCTTGACCCCTTTGTCCTTTTGCCATACCTGTATCTCACTTTTTTTTTTTAAAAGCACTTTATTACATTCTAGAACTATAAGATGATCCAGGTTTATCTTGCTTAGTTCGGCCCTGGAATTGACCACTTCTTCAAGGGCCCTGGCTCCTTTTATTAGAGAATGTTATTTAGAAACAAAGTTCTGAATGCTAGGTATGTTCATTGCAGCTGGAGTGACACTGCTTCTTAGGCCCTCTCAGCTAGAAGTATAAGGATACTACTGCTTTTGAACAAGCTTATGTCCTTATCGATATGGGAAACTGAAAAATAATATTTGTCTTATACAGGATGATATGCTTTTATTATCACTCACAGGAAAAGTATACCAAGGTAACTAAGAATTATTGGCCAGGCATAGTGGCTCATGCCTGTAATCTTAGCACTTTGGGAGGCCAGGGTGGGTAGATCGCTTGAGGCCGGGAGTTTGAGACCAGCCTGAGCAACATAGCAAGACCCCATCTCTACAAAAAATAAGAATTAGTCAGGTGCAGTGGTGCACTCCAGTAGTCCCAGCTACGTGGGAGGCTGAGCTTGAGCCCAGGAGGTTAAGGCTGCAGTGAGCTGATTGTGCCACTGCATTCCAGCCTGGGCAAAAGATTAAGGCCCCTGTCTCTAAAAATAAATAAATAAACAAACAAATAAATAAATAAATAAATAAATAAATAAGCTTGCTTCATGGGTTAGTTATCAGTTAAGAGTTGAGACTCTTTATCAAAAAAAAAAAAAAAACTTACATTTTACAATAGTTGGCCATAATTATTTAGCTCTTATATTAGTTGTTAGATAATAGTCCCATGAAGTGAGAAATGTTATTTGGATGCTCTGGTGTATTTTCACAGGTTTTATTTTTGGAGGATACTCCAGGAAAAAGAAAGGAATAAAGTTGAGTTCTGTGGGTATCTTTATTGACTTTTTGTTTTTTCCCCCAATAGGCACTTTGTGAAACTGACTTTAAAGTGTTTTCAGCATGATATTACTGGAACTTTTTTTTTTTTTTGAGATGTAGTCTTGTTCTATTGCCCGGGCTGGAGTACAGTGGCACGATCTTGGCTCACTACAACCTCCGCATTCCGGGTTCAAGCAGTTCTCCTGTCTCAGCCTCCCGAGGAGCTGAGACTACAAGTGCATGCCACCATGCCTGGCTAATTTTTATATTCTTAGTAGAGACGGGGTTTCACCATATTGGTCAGGCTGGTCTTGAACTCCTGACCTCAGGTGATCCACCCACTTCGGCCTCCCAAAGTATTGAGATTACAGGCGTGAACTACCGTGCTCAGCCTATTGGAACATTTTTATATGTATTAGAATTTGACAGCCCTGATTATTCTTTCCTATGGAGAGTAGATTTACTATTTTAAAGAGGATATTGGTACTCTTGTACCAATATGTTTTATGTACCTTAGATGTACATAGATGAAACATCTATGTACCTTAGATGTTTCCAAATGCACTGCAGACCAGGTCACAGTTTTTAATCGTGTGCACCAAAATTAGAAAAGTAAGGATGGTAATAAGTTTATCATTAAAACTAAATGTATTCCATTAAAAATATTCTGGGCCAGGTGTGGTGGCTCCCGCCTGTAATCCCAGCACTTTGGGAGGCCAAGGCGGGCAGATCATGAAGTCAGGAGTGTGAGATCAGCCTGGCCAACATGGTGAAACCCTGCCTCTACTAAAAATACAAAAAAATTAGCCAGACATGGTGGTGTGCACCTGTAATCCCAGCTACTCAAGAGGCTGAGGCAGGAGAACTGCTTGAACTCAGGAGGTGAAGGTTGCAGTGAGCGAAGATCATGTCACTGCACTATAGCCTGGGCGACAGAGTGAGACTCTGTCTCAAAAACAAACAAACAAGAAATATTCTGAGTTTATGTTCTTCCTATACTTTTTTTTTTTTTTTTTTTTGAGACGGAGTCTGGCTCTGTCGCTCAGGCTGGAGTGCAGTGGCACAATCACAGTTTACTGCAGCCTTGAACTCTTGGCTCAGGTGATCCTCCCACCTCAGCCTGCTGAGTAGCTGCACTCTCCACCATGCCTGGCTAATTTTTTGTATTTTTGGCAGAGACAGGTTTTCACCGTGTTTCCAGGCCAGTCTCGAATTCCTGAGCTCAAGTGATATACCCTCCTTGGCCTCTCAAAGTGCTGGGATTACAGGCATGAGCCATCATGCCCAGCCATATACTTTTTTTATTGGTTTTTTATTTTTTATGCTTTGAGACGGAGTTTTACTTTTGTTGCCCAGGCCTGGAGTGCAATGGCACAATTTCGTCTCACTGCAACCTCCACCTCCCAGGTTCAAGCGATTCTTCTACCTCAGCCTCCAAAATAGGCTAATTTTTGTATTTTTAGTAAAGATGGGGTTTCACCATGTTGGCCAGGCTGGTCTTGAATGCTTGACCTCAGGTGATCCATCCACCTGGGCCTCCCAAAGTGCTGGGGTTACAGGCGTGAGCCACTGTGCCTGGCCAACTTTTTAATATTGTAGTAAATGGTAGGGTTTTAAAAAATGTTTTTACCAGCCTGGGCAATATAGCAAGAGCCCGTTTCTACAAAAAAATTTAAAAATTAGCTGGGTGTGGTGGCATGCACCTATAGTCCCAGCTACTTGGGAGGCTGGGGTGGGAGGATCACTTGAGCCTGGAAGGTTGAGGCTGCAATGAGCTATTATCAAGCCATTACACTCCGGCCCGAGCAACTGAGTGAGTCTCAAAAAAGAAAGACAAAAAAATGTTTTACATGTTTTACATAATCTGACCCTTTGCCCAGATCAGTTATTAATTAAGTAATATGATGCCATATTTAATCATCAATATAGTAGAGCCACACTCCAGGCATTTGCCAGAGAATACACTAACAAATCCACTGATACACAGTATCTAGCAAAAGCATATCTGAGATGAATTACATTTTAGGCAATTGCCTAAAAGGTGTGCAGTCTGTCCTCAAGCTGTGTCTCAACAATTTCCATCTGGATTAAACCAGACAAGTGGAGAGTGATGTGCCTGGACAGCCTCATACTGGCGCCCTGTAGAGTTGCTTTTTTACTGCTCTGTGGTAGGATGCCATTGGCTAAGATTGAGAAATGCCTTGTGATTTGACCTGATGAATCATCTCCTTGGGTCTCCAGTAAAGCTGTTAGTGAAGGATTTAATAGCTGTTACACAGCAACCTCTTTATGCAGCTCTTTGAGATTTCCTTTTGGTCGCAGTATAAGGACCAGTTACAATGGTCTTGAGCAATATGCTTTGTTTTATTTTATGGCCACCATGAATTATAAAATTGATTAGGTTTCCTTCTTTAGGGTAGTCCTATAAAGTTTAAAGTCATAATTATAGCCCACTCCTTACAAATATGTAGTGGTCTTTTTTCTTTTCTTTCTGTTTTTGTTTATTTGATACAGGATTTCCCTCTGTCACTCAGGCTGGAGTGCAGTAGCATGATCATGACTCGCTGCAGCTTTGACCTCCTGGGCTCAATTGATCTTCCCACTTCAGCCTCCCAAGTAGCTGGGACCACAGGCACACATCACCATGCCCCAGCTAATTTTTGTTTTTTTATAGAGACAGGGTCTTCTTATGTTGCCCAGGCTGATCTTGAACTCCTTGAACCCCTGCCTACCTATTTTTTAATAGGTAACTCAGTCACATGATTCAAAAATAAAAAGTAGCTAGGTGCAGTGGCTCACGCCTGTAATCCCACCACTTTGGGAGGTCAAGGTGGGAAGATTGCTTGAGCCCAGGAGTTCAAGACCAGCCTGAGCAACGTGGCAAGACACTGTCTCTACCAAAAAAAAATTTAGCTGGGTGTAGTGGCGTTGGCCTGTGTTCTCAGCTACTCGGGAGGCTGAGGTGGGATGATCACTTGTGTCCAGGAGGTTGAGGCTGCAGTGAGCCATGTTTGTACTCCTTTACTCCAGTCTGGATGACAGAGCGAGACCCTGTCTCCAAAACAAAAACAAAAACTATTTCTTTTGAATAATTATAAAATAATACATCCCCATTGCTAAAGATTCAGAAAATGAAGATGAAAAAAATCAAGCATCTTCTGTAATGTTATCACCTAGAAATGGTCATTGTGAACATTTAAATATTTATTTTTCCAGGCATTTCTCATTGAGTACATGTTCATTCTCTCTCTTTCAAATAATTAAATGAATGCTTATAAAAGTTTAAGATAAAACTCTACAAACAAACCTATTTAAAAATGTGCAATTTTGAAAAGCTGAGTCAGGCAGATCACTTGAGGTCAGGAGTCTGAGACTAGCCTGGCCAACATAGTAAAACCCCGACTCCACTAAAAATATAAAAATTAGCTGGTCTGGTGGCAGGCATCTGTAATCCTAGTTACTGGGTGGCTGAGGCAGGGAATTGCTTGAACCCAGGAGGCAGAGGTTGCAGTGAGCCGAGATCACGCCACTGCACTCCAGCCTGGGTGACAGACCGAGACTCTGTCTCAAAAAAAAAAAAAAAGGTGGGGGGGGGGCAAAGGACTGGGCATGGAGGCTCACACCTGTAATTCCAGCACCACTCTAATTCCAGCACTTTGGGAGGCTGAGGCAGGAAGATTGCTTGAGCCCAGGAGTTTGAGACCAGCCTGAGTAACATGGTGAAACCCCATCTCTACAAAAAATACAAAAATTAGCCAGGCATGGTGATGCACACCTGAAGTCCCAACTGCTCGAGAGGCTGAGGTGGGAGGATCGATTGAGCCTGAGAGGTCAAGGCTGCAGTGAGCCCTGATCATGCCACTGTACTTCAACCTGGGCAATAGAGCAAGACCCTGTCTTGGAAAAACAGTTGGCGGGGGGCAAAGGACATGAACAGACACGTCTCAAAAGAAGACATACATGTGGCCAACAAGCATATGAAAAAATGCTCAACATAATTAGTCATTAGAGAAATGCAAATCAAAACCACAGTGAGATACTATCTCAAAACCACAATGAGTTACTATCTCATACCAGTCAGAATGACCATTATTAAAAAGTCAAAAAATAATAGATGCTGGCAAGGTTGTGGAGAAAAGGAAACACTTATACACGGCTGGTGGGAATATAAATTAATTCAGCCACCGTGGAAAGCAGTTTGAAGATTTCTCAAAGATCCTAAAACAGAACTGCCATTCGACCCAGCAATCCCATTACTAGGTATATACCTAAAGGAATAGAAATTGTTCTGCCCTAAAGATGCATGCATGTGTGTGTTCATCACAGCAGTATTCACAACAGCGAAGACATGGAATTAACCTGCATGCCCATCAGTGGTGGACTGGATAAAGAAAATGTGGTACATATACACCATGGAACACTATGCAGCATTAAAAAAAAAAAGAATGAGCTCATGTCCTTTGCACCAACATGGATGGAGCTGGAGACATTATCCTAAGCAAATTAATGCAAGAACAGAAAACCAAATACAGCATATTCTCACTTATAAGTGGAAGCTAAACACTGAGTACACATGGACACAAAGAAAGTAACAGTAGATACCCAGGCCTACTTGAGGGTGGAGGGTGGGAGGAGGGTGAAGATGGAAAAGCTACCTGTCAGGTACTGTGCTTATTACCTGGGCGATGAGATTATCTGCACTCCAAACCTCTATGACATGCAATTTACCCATGTAACAAACCTGGACATGTACCCCCTCAACCCCCAAAAAATTTGCAAAGGAAAATAAGTAAAAGCCAAGAGAAATTGCTAAAATAGTCGTTTAAAAAAAATCACCAAAAAAACCTATTATATTTTATATGCTGTGTTTTGACCTACTTTTCATTTAAGAATATTTTATGGGCTGCTTGTCTTCATTAAATATAGATCTCTAGTATACTTTTTAATTTTAACTCTTAATTTTAAAATAATTTTAGATTTTCAAAAAAGTTACAAGAGTTCCTGTTTACCTTTCATTCAGCTTTTTCTAATGTTAACATTCTACATCACCATAGTGCAATGACCTAAACCAGAAAATTAACATTGATACAATGCTATTAACTAATTACAGGCCTTATTAGAATTTTATCACTTTGCCCCACTAATGTCCATTTCTAGTCCAATATCCAACCTGTGATTCCACTTTGCACTTAGTTGTTTTGTCGCCTTAGTCTCTTCTAATCTGGGATACTTCCTCAGACTTAACATTTAAATTTTTTTAAATTTAATTTTTATGGGTACCTAGTAGTTGTACATAGGCTTAATATTTTTAAGAGTACTTGCCAGTTATTTTATGTCTCCATTTGGGTCTGCCTGATGTCTTCTCACAATTAGACTGAGCTTATGCTTTTTTGTTTGTTTGCTTTTTGAGAAGGAGTTTCACTCTGTTGCCCAGGCTGGAGTGCAGTGGCACAGTCTTGGCTCACTGCAACCTCCACCTCCCAGGTTCAAGCGATTCTCCTGCCTCACCCTCCCAAGTAGCTGGGATTACAGGTGCGTGCCACCATGCCTGGCTAATTTTTGTATTTTTAATGGAGACAGGGTTTTGCCATGTTGGCCAGGCTGGTCTTGAACTCCTGACCTCAGGTGATCCACCTGCCTTGGCCTCCTACAGTGCTGGGATTACAGGCATGAGCCACCTCCCATGTAAAATTATTATTTTTCCCCTTGCAAATATTCTGTTTCTCATATTTTTGCCCACTAATTTTAGCATCCATTGATGATTCTTGCCTTTTGTGATTATTACTATGGATGGAGTATGCCAAGTGGTGATTTTCTATTTCTTTGTGCCTTCTACATTTGATCCTTAGAAGTCTCTGTAGGGAAAAGCTCTCCTTTCTCTTCCACTTATTTATTTATTATTTATAACACAGTATAATTTTAAGTATAAAGCATTCCATTATATAGAGATATATATTATGTCATAATTCATTGAAATAAATCTTCATTAATGGACATTCAGATTATTTCTAATTGTTCAGTACTCTGAACAGTGTAAGGAACATACCTCTTTGGGTACTTGTCAAGTTATTTCCATAGGATAAACTGCCCTAAGAAGTATCATCTGGGTCAGAAGGCACACACTTAAAAAGCACATATTGCTCTGTTGAAAAGTTAATACAAATGTCACTCAAATGAGCAGCATATGAGAGTGACTGCCCATTTCCTCACACTATGGCAACATTTCTTACCAGCTTCTAATTTGTTATCTTATTGTGCTTTGGAATGGGGAAGATTAGGCATAAATGAGACATTTTTGAGAGTTGGTAAGAGTTACAAGGAACTAGAAGGAAGCGGATAGTTTAACATAAAACTGTCTTATAATGAGTGCTGCCCACAATGAAAAAGGATGCTGTCCATGAAAGAGAGTTTCCCGTCATCAGAAATGTTCAAGACTTAAAGCCACTTGCTGGGAATGAGGTAAAGGGGGTTAGATAAATGCTAAGGCCCTTTTTGGTTCTGGGGGTATCTAACAATTTGGTCTATAGCTAGCTGCCTGCTTAGTCTGAGTGAACTTGTATATCTAATTTTCAGTGGTTGAAGGCCTTTCACTGTTGGACTTGGGAGTATCTCCGTATTCTGGAGCAGTATTTCATGAAGTAAGTGTTCTTATTTTCTTTTCTGGGTACCAAGAGTAGTTTACAGTCACAGATACCAAAGCCTAACCTCTGTTTTGTACAAACATTTAAAAAGATGTATTCTTGACAATCATATTTAGGAACAGCCCGTTTTTAGATGTCCTCTGCATAAGAAAGAGGTTTTGCAATTGCAATGGAAATGATCCAGATTAAGATTGTAACTGGGGAAGCAGATGAGGCTTCTGTAGAAGTTACCATTTGTAATGGCAAATAAGTTGCAAACAGTCCTTAGTCCACAAATAGGTTGTATGCTAATTAGCATGTAATTTGTTGTTTGGAATATGATTTCCCATGAAAACTATGGCAGTAATGTTGTTTCCTTAGAAAGCCCACAAAAGCTTACTTAACCCATAAAATTAGCTTTTTTTTTTTTTTTTTTTTGGCAGGGTCTTATCCTGTCACCCAGGCTAGAGTGCAGTGACACAATCACGGTTCACTGCAGCCTCGACCTCCTGGGCTCAAGCGATCCTCCTACTTGAGCCTCCTGAGTAGTAGGGACCACAAGTGTGCACCACCATGCTCAGCTAATTTTTATTTAAAATTAGCTCTTAAGAATAGTAAAAACAGGCCGGGTGCGGTGGCTCATGCCTGTAATCCCAGCACTTTGGGAGGCCGAGGTGGGCAGATCACGAGGTCAGGAGATCGAAACCATCCTGGCTGACACGGTGAAACCCTGTCTCTACTAAAAATACAAAAGATTAGCTGGGCGTGGTAGCGGATGCCTGTAGTCCCAGCTACTCGGGAGGCTGAGGTAGGAGAATGGCGCGAACCCGGGAGGTGGAGCTTGCAGTGAGCCGAGATCGCGCCACTGCACTCCAGCCTGGGTGACAGAGCGAGGAGACTCTGTCTCAAAAAAAAAAAAAAAAAATTATAAACAGGCCAGGCGCGGTGGCTTACTCCTGTAATCCCAGCACTTTGGGAGGCCAACGCAGGCGGATCACGAGGTCAGGAGTTCAAGACCAGCCTGGCCAACGTGGTAAAACCCCAGCTCTACTAAACATGCAAAAACTAGCTGGGCATGGTGGCAGGTGCCTGTAATCCCAGTTACTTGGGAGGCTGAGGCAGGAGAATTGTTTGAACCCAGGAGGCAGAGTTTGCAGTGAGCCGAGACTGCACCATTGCACTCCAGCCTGGGCCACAGGGCGAGACTCCATCTCAAAAAAAAAAAGGAACAGTGAAAACACTCTTAATTAGGTCCAGATTATCTCTTGTTTACAGCAACAGCTTCCTGACAGGTCTTTTTGCATTCAGTCTTGCTCATTCACTCTATTCTGTAGTCAGAGCCATCCTTCTAAAATGTGAATCTGTTTTTGTCACTGTCTTGCTCGGCACCTTTGAATATTCACCATTGACCTCAGGATAAAATCCAGATACCTTAGAGGGGCGTACAAAGCCCTGAAGACCCTCCTCACCACATCCATCACATTTCTTTCCACTGCCCTTTCCATTCTTTTTTATTTTTTTGAGACAGAGTCTCACTCTGTCACCCAGGCTGGAGTGAGATGGCACGATCTTGGCTCACTGCAAGCTCTGCCTCCCGGGTTCACGCCATTCTCCTGCCTCAGCCTCCTGAGTAGCTGGGACCACAGGTGCCCGTGACTACGCCCGTCTAATTTTTTTTGTATTTTTAGTAGAGACGGGGTTTCACCATATTAGCCAGAATACTCTCAAACTTCTGACTTCATGATCCGCCTGCCTTGGCCTCCCAAAGTGCTGGGATTACAGGCGTGAGCCACCGCACCCCACTGCCCTTTCCGTTCTTATTGGCCATATCATTTTAAAGAAGTTTTCTAATTTGACAATGTACCTTCTAATTTTTTTTTTTAAAGACAGGGTCTTGCTCTGTCACCGAGGCTGGAATGTAATGGCATGATCACGGCTCACTATAGCCTCAGCCTCCTGGGCTCAAGCAATCCTCCCACCTCAGCCTCCTGAGTAGCTAGGACTACAGACATGTACCACCACAGCTGGCTAATTTTTAAACATTTCTTTGTAGAGATGGGGTCTTGCTATGTTGCCCAGGCTGGTCTTGAACTCCTGCACTCAAGTAATCCTCCTGCCTTGGCCTCCGAAAGTGTCGGGATTACAGGCATGAGCCACTGTGGTTGGCCTTAATTTTTTTTTTTTTTGAGATGGAGTCTCGCTCTGTCGCCCAGGCTGGAGTGCAATGGCGCAATCTCAGCTCACCACAACCTCTGCCTCCCGGGTTCAAGCGACTCCTCTGCCTCAGCTTCCCGAGCAGCTGAGACCACAGGCACGCGCCACCATGCCTGGCTAATTTTTGTATTTTTAGTAGAGATGGGGTTTCACCACATTGGCCAGGCTGGTCTCGAACTCCTGACTTTGTAATCCGCCTGCCTTGGCCTCCCAAAGTGCTGGGATTATAGGTGTGAGCCACCGTTCCCGGCTGGCCTTAATTTTTATAGTTATCTCTCTCATATGTACTTTGAGAACAGTTTTTTTTGTTTGTCTTTTGGCTCTTCTGTCTAATCTTTCAAAAGCATTCAACTTGGACCTCATAGAAATAACAACTGCCTTTTGCATTTCAATTTTATTATCTCTGTGTTAATATCTAATCAAACTGCAATAACAAGAACTACTGGCAGAAACAGGTTAGGAACAACTTAAGAGACTTTTTTTTTTTTTTTTTTGAGACAGAGTGTTGCTTTTTTGCCCAGGTGGAGTGAAGTGGCGCCATCTCGGCTCATTACAACCTCTGCAACCCCCTCCCTCTTCCCCCACCCTGGATTCAAGTGATTCTCCTGCCTCAGCATCCCAAGTAGCTGGAGTTATAGGCATGTGCCACCACGCCTGGCTAATTTTTGAATTTTTAGTAGAGACGGGGTTTTGCCACCTTGGCCAGGCTGCTCTCGAACTCCTGACCTCAGGTGATCCACCTGCCTCGGCCTCCCAAAGTGCTAGGATTACAGGCGTGAGCCACCGTACCCGGCCAAGAGACTCTTAATAAGCACACAGGGCCGGGTGCGGTGGCTCACACCTGTAATCCCAGCACTTTGAGAAGCCTAGGCGGGCGGATCACAAGGTCGGGAGTTCGAGACCAGCCTGGCCACTATGGCGAAACCCCATCTCTACTTAAAAATACAAAAAATTAGCAAGTCGTGGTGGCGGGCAGCTGTAGTCCCAGCTACTCAGGAGGCTGAGGCAGGAGAATGGCATGAACACGGGAGGCGGAGCTTGCAGTGAGCCAAGATGGTGCCACTGCACTCCAGCCTGGGTGACAGAGCGAGACTCCGTCTCAAAAAAAAAAAAAAAAAAAAAGGTGTCTCTCATCACCTTAGTCTTCCAAAGAATCTTATGCTTATCCTTTTCCTGGCTCGTGTCACACTCTTGAAATTGCCTCTGTGTTTGTTTTACTCGTTACGATATATTGTCTTCAAAACAGGTGCTGCCCCCTTCTTATCATTTATTCCTAGTGCCTACCTCTATCAGCATATGCATTACAATCCTTCCCTCCCTTCTGTCCTTCCTTTAGTAAAGATTTGTTAAATATTCACTAAGTGCCAGCTACTCTGCTAGGTGTTAGGGATACAAAACAAGACACAGTCCCTGGCTTCATGGTGCTTATACTTCTGAGAGAAACAGACAATAAGTTAGTAAAAAAGAAACAAATTTCAGAGCCAAGGGTATCACCAGGGATAAAATACATTTCATAATGATAAAAGAGATAGCGATACTAAATGCTTATGTATCAAATTACAGAGCTTCAAAGTATGTGAAGTAAAGACTGATAGAACTACAAGGAGAAATAGATCCACAATTACAGAGATTTCAATATCCCTTTCTCAATGATTGGTAGAACAAGCAGACATAAAATCAGCAAAGATATAAAAGACTTGAATAACAACCAACTTGGGCCAGACATGGTGGCTCACGCCTGTAATCCCAGCACTTTGGGAGGCCAAGGCGGGTAGATTGAGGCCAGGAGTTTGAGACCAGCCTGACCAACATGGTGAAACCCCGTCTCTGCTAAAAATACAAAAATTAGCCGGGTGTGGTGTTGTGCACCTGTAATCCCAGCTACTTGGGAGGCTGAGGCAGGAGAATAGCTTGAACCTGGGAGGCAGATGTTGCAGTGAGCGGAGATAGTGCCACTGCATTCCAGCCTGGGCAACAAACCTAGACTTCATCTCAAAAAAAAAAAAAAAAAAAAAAACCCAACTTGACCTAGTTGTCATTTATAGAACACTCCATCCAACAACAGCAAAACACATAATTCTTTTCAAATGTACATGGAACATTTGCAAGATAGACCACATTCTGGTCTATAAAACAAGGCTCAGTAAATTTAAAAGGATTCAAGTTATACAAAATATATTCCCTGACCACAACTGAATTAAATAAAAAATACCAGAAAGATATCTAGAGAATCCCCAAATATTTAGAAACTGAGTAACATATTCTTAATTAACCCATGGATCAAAGAAGAAATCAGAAAGGAAATTAGAAAGTATTTTGAAATGAATGAAAATAAAACACAACCCATCAAAATATGTGGGATGTCACTAAGTAGTTCTTAGGGAGAGATTTATAGCGCCAAATGCTTGTATTAGAAAAGAAGACCTCAAGTCAGTGACCACAGCTTCTACCTTAAGAAACTAGGAAAAGATAAAATTATACTCAAAGTAAGCAGATTAAAAGAAATAATAAAGATCTGAGTAGAAACAAAGGGTAGAAAACAAAACTAATAGTGAAAATCACTGAAACAAAGATGGTTCCTTGGGATGAGCATTAAAATTGATAAACTTGGGAATGATGGATATGTTCAGTTTCTTGACTGTAATGGTTTTATGGATGTATACATAGGTCAAAATTTGTCAAATTGAGGCCAGGCACGGTGGCTCATGTCTGTAATCCTAGCACTTTGGGAGGCCAAGGTGGGAGTATTGCTTGAGCCTAGGAGTTTAAGACCAGCCTGGGCAACATAGTGAGACTGTTTCTCCCCCCAGGGGGAAAAAAAATTTAGCTGGTTGTGGTGGCATGTGCCTGTAGTTGTAGTTACTCAGGAGGCTGAGGTAGGAGGATCGCTTGATCCTGGAAGGTCTAAGCTGCATGAGCCATGATTATACCTCTGCACCCCAGCCTGGGCAACAGAGTAAAATCATGACTCAAAAAACGAAAATAAAAACAAACCAAATATAACTGGGACTACAGATGAATGCTACCATGCCCAGCTAATTTTTTTTTTTTTTTGGTAGAGATGGGGGTCTCACTTTGTTGCCCAGGATGGTCTCAACCTCCTGGCCTCAAGTGATCCTCCCACCTCGGCCTCCTAAAGTGTTGTGATTGCAGGTGTGAGCCACCGGAGCTGTCTGGAACCTGGATTTAAATGCGAATCTGACTCCAAAGTCTTTGGTCTTGCTACCATGCTAACTTGTTCTCACTAAAAAGTCTGTCAATAACCTCTACAATGTTATAGGACACATTCTTGCATATGGTTTAGTGATGGAAGAGGTGCTCCTCAGTCATCAGCATGGGCTCACTAAAACCAGGTCATGCACTTCCTTCTGGTTCTGGTGGATTGGTGAATGGGCTTGCAGTAGCAGACCAACCTACCTGCCATGAACAACTAGAAAAGCAGGATGAATATGAAAAAAGCAAAAATAGAAAATCACATCTGCTGGAAGGCATTGGAAAGTACCAAGATAGCCAGGACTCCAGGGACTAAGATCCCAGAGGGGAAAGTACAAAAAGTAATACAAACAGTCTGAGCTGCTTTGTCCTTGAAGCATTTACCAATTTGTAAGTGACACAGGTGGAGAAGCAGAACAGAAATTGGCTGGCTAGAGACCAAGAAGCTAAGCAGAGCTATTGGCAGTCTCAGGGTGCTGGGGAAATACCAATTTGAGTGCAGGACCAACCAAAATGACAAGGCTCTGGTGAAGGACTTGCCTTTAGGCTGGAACTTCTGAAGGACTACACTCTAGGAGTAAGGGTAGATCAATATAGACTAGTTTTACAAAGACTAAATCCAGCTTCAAATTAGCTCAATCCCTAAAGTGAAACAACTATTTTGTAATTACCAGCTTAAATAAATCTTTTCCAGAAGAAAATATCCTCATCCAAGCTGCTGTAGTTTGTCATACACAATGTCTGTCATTCAATAAAAAATTACCAACCATTGGCTGAGCATGGTGGCTCACACCTGTAATCCCAGCACTTTGGGAGGCCCAGCCTGGCAGATCACCTGAGGTCAGGAGTTCAAGACCAACCTAAGCAACATAGTGAAATGCTGTCTCTACTAAAAATACAAAAATTAGCCAGGCATGGTGGTGCATGCCTGTAGTCCCAGCTACTCGGGAGGCTGAGGCAGGAGAATCACTTGATCCTGGGAGACAGAGGTTGCAGTGAGCCAAGATCACACCACTGCATTCCCGACTGCGACTGGATGACAGAATGAGACTCCTTCTCAAAAAAAAAAAAAAAAAAGAAAGAAAGAAAAGAAAAAAAGAAAAGGAAAAAAATTACCAAGCATAATAAGAGACAGAAAAAAATAGACAATAAAAACAGATTTACAGGTGATTTAGATATTGAAGTTATCAAACTACTTGGACTTTAAAATAGCTGTGATCAGCTGGATGCGGTGGCTCACGCTTGTAATCCTAGCACTTTGGAAGGCCAAGGTGGGCAGATCACTTGAGGCCGGGAATTCGACCAGCCTGGCCAACATGGTGAAACCCTGTATCTACTAAAAATACAAAAAGTAGCTGGGTGTGGTAGTGTGTGCCTGTAGTTCCAGCTACTTGGGAGGCTGAGGTGGAAGGATCGCTTGAGCCCAGGAGTTGGAGGTTGCGGTGAGCTGAGATTGTGCTGTTGCACTGCAGCCTGGGTAACAAAGTGAGACCCTTTCCCCCCCCCAAAAAAATAAAATAAAATAGCTATGATCAATGATTAATATGTTCAAGAAATAAATAACAGAATAATTTCACCAGGGTATGTAAAAAATGAATCAAATGGAAATTCTAGAAATAGAAAACATAATAAATTAAGAATGTAAGGCTGGGCGCAGTGGCTCACGCCTGTAATCCCAGCACTTTGGGAGGCAGAGGCAGGCGGATCACGAGGTCAAGAGATTGAGACCATCCTGGCCAACGTGGTGAAACCCTGCCTCTACCAAAAATACAAAAAAGTAGCCAGGCGTGGTGGCGGGCGCCTGTAGTCCCTGCTACTTGGGAGGCTGAGGCAGGAGAATGGCGTGAACCTGGGAGGCGGAGCTTGCATTGAGCCGAGATCGTGCCATTGCACTCCAGCCTGGGTGACAAGAGTGAGACTCCGTCTCAAAAAAAAAAAAAAAAAAGAATGTAATAGATGGGCCGGGCACAGTGGCTCATGCCTGTAATACCAGCACTTTGGGAGGCCAAGGTGGGTAGATCACTTAAGGTCCGGAGTTCAAGACCAGCCTAGCCAACATGGTGAAACCCTGTTTCTACTAAAAATATAAAAATTAGGCAGGCGTGGTGGCATACGCCTGTAATGCCAGCTACTTGGGAGGCTGAGGTGGGAGAATCACTTGAACTTGGGCACTTGAACCTGGGAGGCGGAAGTTGCAGTGAGCTGAGATCGCGCCACTGCACTCCAACCTGGATGACAGAGCGAGACTCCGTCTCAAAAAAAAAAAGAATGTATAGATGAATTTAGCAGCAGATTACACAAAGCTAAAGAGAAGATTAGTAATAGGGAAGATAAAGTCTGTTGAAAATACCTAGATTCAAACTTGGAGAGAAAAGGATAGAAAACACAGAAAAAAAAAAAAGTAAGAGATCTGAAACTCAGTAAAACAGCCCAAATTATACATCAGTGGAGTTCTAGAATGGAAGAAGAGACAGAATGAGGCAGAATCAGTATTTGAGGAGATTATGGATGAAATTTTTTTCAACATTTACTAAGATTTTTATTCAGGAAGCTCTATAAACCCAAGTAGGAGAAAGTCAAAGAAAAACATATGTAATTTTGAACATAAGTTCAAAATAAAAATGCTCAGACCGGGCGCGGTGGCTCATGCCTGTAATCCCAGCACTTCGGGAGGTCAAGGCGGGCGGATCATGAGGTCAGGAGTTCGAGACCATCCTGGCTAAGACAGTGAAACCCCATCTCTACTAAAAATATAAAACATTAGCTGGGCGTGGTGGCACGTGCCTGTAGTCCCAGCTACTCAGGAGGCTGAGGCAGGAGAATTACTTGAACGCAGGAGGCGGAGGTTGCAGTGAGCTGAGATCGCGCCACTGCACTCCAGCCTGGGGACAGAGTGAGACTCCATCTCTAAATCAGTCAGTCAATCAATCAATCAGTCAATCACATCTTAGGTCGGGTGCATGGCTCATGCCTGTAATCCTAACACTTTGAGAGGCTGAGGCAGGCGGATTGCTTGAGCCCAGGAGTTCAAGACCAGTTTGGGCAACATGGCAAAACTCTGTCTCTACAAAAAATACAAAAATTATCTGGGTGTGATGGCGCACATCTGTAGTCTCACCTACTCAGGAGGGTAAGGTAGGGGGGTCACCTGAGTCTGGGAAGTCAAGGCTTCAGTGAGTCATGATCGTGCCACTGCACTCCTGCCTGGCCGACAGAGTGAGACTTTGTTTCAGGAAAAAACCCCAAAAACAAAAACAAAAAATTTTGCATATAAGGACACAGAAAGGTGGAAGGTAAAATGACAGAAAAAACTGTATTATGCCGACAGCCCAAAGAGGCTGATGTAACTATACTATCAGATCAAGAATATTTTAAGACAAGAAACCTTACTAGAGATGATTATTTTATAATGATAAAAAGATCACTGCACCCAGAAGATACAGTAATTCTACATAGAACTGCATCTAATTACATAGCTCCAAAATATATAAAGCAAAAATGGCAGTCACAGTGGGGATTTTTTTTTTTTTTTTTTGGAGGCAGGGTCTCACTTCGTTGCCCAGGCTGGAGTGCAGTGGCGCAGTGGCGCAAACAAGGCTCACTGCAGCCTCGACCTCCCTGGGCTCAAGCAATTCTCCCAACTCAGCCTCCCAAGTAGCTCGGATTACAGGTGCATGCTACCTCACCCGGCTAATTTTTTAAATATTTTGTAGAGGCAGGGTTCCACTATGTTGTCCAGGCTGTTCTCAAATGCCTAGGCTTAAGTGATCCTCCCACCTCAGCCCCACAAAGTGCTGAGATTACAGGCATGAGCCACTGTGCCTGACTGTGAGATTTTTAACATACCTGTTTCAGTCGGTGAAAGAACAAACAGACCAAAAAAGTCAATAAGGATATAGAAGATTTGAACAAATCATTAGCAAACTGAGCCTGCGTGTCATATATAGAATAATGCAACCGTAGGTGTTAATATGCATATTCGAATGTACCTGCAGCACTTACCAAAGCTGACCATATGATGGACCGTTAAGCAAGTCATAACACATTTTAACTGATTGCAATCATATAGTGTATTTTCTATTACCACAATAGAGTTAAGCCAGAAAGAAATTATGAAAATATAAAAAGAATGGGAGGCCGAGGCAGGCAGATCATGAGGTCAGGAGATCGAGACCAGCCTGGCCAACATAGGGAAACTAAAAATACAAAAAATACTAAAAATACAAAAAAAAAATTAGGCCGGGCATGGTGGCTCACGCCTGTAATCCCAGCACTTTGGGAGGCTGAGGCGGGTGGATCACAAGGTCAGGAGTTTGAGACCAGCCTGGCCAAGATGGTGAAACCCCGCCTGTACTAAAAATACAAAAATTAGCCAGGTGCAGTGGCACACGGCTGTAATCCCAGCTACTTCGGAGGCTGAGGCAGGAGAATCGCTTGAACCCGGGAGGTGGAGGTTGCAGTGAGCCGAGATTGTGCCACTGCTCTCTAGCAACAGAGCAAGACTCTGTCTCAAACAAACAAACAAAAAACGGCCGGGCACGGTGGCTCACACCTGTATTCTCAGCACTTTGGGAGGCCGAGGTGGGTGGATCACCTGAGGTCGGGAGTTCAAGACTAGCCTGACCAACATGGAGAAACCCCATCTCTACTAAAAATACAGAATTAGCCAAGCGTGGTGGCTGAGGCAGGAGAATCGCTTGAACCCGGGAGGCGGAGGTTGTGATGAGCTGAGATCGTGCCATTGCACTCCAGCATGAGCAACAAGAGCGAAACCCCGCCTCAAAATAAATATATAAATAATAAAAAAAATTAGCCGGGCGGGTGGCGGGCACCTGTAATCCTAGCTACTGGGGAGGCTGAGGCAGGAGAATCATTTGAACCGTGGAGGTGGAGGATCTTGCAGCAAGCGAGATCGAGCCACTGCACACCAGCCCTGACAACAGTGCGAGAGTCTGTCTTAAAAAAAAAGAAAACTCCTAAGTATTTGGAAATTGAACATGGTACATTTTAAAGTAGTCTCAAAGAAGAAATGTTACTGGAAGTTAGAATATATTTTCAGTTGAATGATATTGAAGAAAATGGCTGGGCACAGTGGCTCCTGCCTGTAATGCCAGCAGTTCGGGAGTCTGAGGCAGGTGGATCACTTGAGGTTAGGAGTTCCAGACCAGCCTGGCCAACATGGTGAAACCCAGTCTCTACTAAAAATACAAAAATTAGCTGGGCGTGGTGGCAGGCGCCTGTAATCCCAGCCACTCGGGAGGCTGAGGCAGGAGAATCACTTGAACCCAGGAGGCGGAGTTTGCTGTGAGCCAAGATCGTACCACTGCACTCCAGCCTGGGTGACAGAGTGAGACTCCATCTCAAAAAAAATCCAACTATCAAAACTCGTGTGATACAACTAAAGCCATACTTGTAGGAAACTTTATTGCCTTAAACAATAAAAAATGAAATACTGTGAACAATTTTGTCAGTAAGCTTGAAAATTTAGATGAAATGGACAAATTCCTAGAAAAACACAACTTACCTAAATTGACAAAGTAAAAACAGCAAATCTGAATGTTTTATCTATGAAATAAATCGAATCTGTGATTTAAAATCTTCTCTCAAAGAAAATCCAGGCAGAGATGGCTTCACAGTGAGTGAATTTTCCCAAATCTTTGAGGAAGAAATAACATTAATCTTTTCTGAACTATTCTCAAGAAAATAAATAAAGAAAAAATATTATACAAACTTATCAGAGAACAGAAGAAGCTCATTTTGTGAGTGAAATGGAATCAGCAATCTTGGTCTGTTGTGGAATTCCCCTCGGCTATTATATATGTCTTAGAACTACAATTCACCTCTTACCTTTAGTGTCTTGACTATTTTTTGTTTTGTTTTGTTTTTTGAGACGGAGTCTCGCTCTGTTGCCCACGCTGGAGTGCAGTGGCGCGATCTCGGCTCACTGCAAGCTCTGCCTCCCAGGTTCACGCCATTCTCCTGCCTCAGCCTCCCTAGTAGCTGGGACTACAGGCGCCCACCACCACGCCCAGCTAATTTTTTTGTATTTTTAGTAGAGATGGGGTTTCACCGTGTTAGCCAGGGTGGTCTCCATCTCCTGACCTCATGATCTGCCCGCCTCGGCCTCCCAAAGTGCTGGGATTACAGGCGTGAGCCACCGCGCCCAGCCAGTGTGTTGACTATTCTTTAATGGTTATTTAACACATCAGATTTTATTTCCTTTACTCAATTCAACAGATAGTCCCAGCAGCACAAAATGGTCCGGCAGTACTAAATTATTCTCCCCTATATGCACACTGGCCAGCTGGCATAGAACAGTATTCCAGGAAGGAGAATACTAGCATAATAGTTTGCTGACATAATAGTTTTCTCCCCACTCTCTACTCTGGAAACTGATAATAGTAAGGTTTAACTTAATTTTTTTTTACATGTCTTTTTTTTTTTCTGCAGACTCCATTAATAATATACCTCTTTCATTTCCTAATTGACTATGCTGAATTGGTGTTTATGGTAAGTAACCTTCCATATAAAATTGGTATGTATATATTTTTAAATTTTATGGTTTATTGTCTCTCTCTCTCTCTCTGTTTTTTTTTTTTTTTTTTTTTTGAGATGGGGTCTCACTGTGTTGCCCAGGCTGGTCTTGGACTCCTGGACTTAAGTGGTCCTCCCATTTCAGCCTCCTCAGCTGCTGGGACTATGGACACATGACACAGTGCCTGGCTTGTCATCTTGTTTTTAAGAAAAAAAAAAAACATATCTTAGGAACTCAGGAGTTTCTCAGAAAATAAAAGCAAAAACTTATGTCTTTACTTTGAATTCATGGAACTGTGGCAGTATTATGGAAGTGTGAGGAATAGTTTCTGATGTGTAACCAGTTCCAAATACTTACTCTTTTTAGAATTTGGTTTCTGGACTATATATAGTCTTGAATTTTCTAGCTCTGAGATTCTATGATTGGCTTTAATTGTGAAGCCAGTGTGGAGGGCATTCCGAATTTGTCCTAAGCATTTTGCCAAGAGATTCTGTGAGTCATTATGGAAGAAGAGGACACAGGCTTGAGGCTTTGAGGGGCGAGAAGCTTCAGAATTGGGATGACAGGTCTATGTTTTGAGAGCATAGCAATTTGAAACACTTGTCTGGGATTGAAAATTTGAGTCAAGAAATACCCGGGAAGCCCACTGAGGTCTTCCTTAGTAATTATAACAAACGCTATTTATTAAGGACCTACTGTGTGCTAGGCACTTGACATACATTAGGCATGCAAAGCAGTGGGTATTATTTCCATTTTACAAAAAACATAAGTATCTTGCAATTCTAGAGCAGATATGGGCCACTAAACTGAAGTGAACCTAGATGGGTTCTGATCCTCAGGGATTTCCAGTTCACCCTCCCTGAATGGGCTTTATCTTTGGGTAGTCAAAGTGAGGGTTGAAGTTCTACCTGATAGTAAGAGTCCAGTACTTGGTAGTCCATCACTATCTCAAAACTCCAAGCCCTGGTAGCACTCTAGTACTCTTACACTTACTGTGTTTTATTTCCTATTACTTCTCTTTCTTTTGACAGATAACTGATGCACTCACTGCTATTGCCCTGTATTTTGCAATCCAGGACTTCAATAAAGTTGTGGTAAGTAGTTTGTGGGTGGAGCAAAGCTGGTGGAATTTGGTAACCTTCTGGTCTTTGTTATTACAAAGATCTTATACTTAAGGATCCAGCTGCTTTAAAGTGCTAGGAAGTGATGGTGAAACTTCTGGCCTATTCAGCCAGCTCTGGAATGATCAACCCCAAACCCACAAGACAGCTTTACTAACAGATAAAGAAGGGCCAGCTTCATCTATGTAGCTTATTAATAACTATTAATATCCACACACCTGTGCAAGTTCAGACTTCTGGAGTAGTGCTGAACAACAGTTAAATTACCTGTCGTTAATGAGGACCCTTAAAAATCTTCTAGTCTTTCACCACTCTTTTTTTTTGCATAGGAAGATAAATACAGCTTTTAAGTCACTGTTATGCCTATCTGAGGTAAAATTGGATTCTCAATGTCATTTCTGTCTCCCTGCAGAAAGTAATCTTAATTGGAAAATTTGGCATGTATTAAATGCCTGATATAAACTTCAGTCTTAATCCATATGTAATAGCCAAGGAGAATTGCATAGTGGGACCATTCTTCTTTTCCTGGGGTCTGAGAAAGTTAACAGATTAACCATGTGTACTACCCATGTGGTTATATGGCTGCAATACTCCTTAATTGGCTGGGAGCCACTGAGAGAGAAGATTTAGGCTGGGGTGAAATAAGGCTGCATCTCATTGGCATTGTCTGTTTGTGGTTCATTTTAGCTTTTGTTACTAATAAAACCAGAAATAGCAGTCTGCTTTTCTGTGTCACTGGTCATCAGTGACAGATGAAGCTGGTGAATTCTAGAATTTTAGACCCCAGAGAGATTTTAAAAAATATCTAGACTGAGGGTTCTTAACTTGGGGTTCATTTATAGCCTTAATGGGCCTATAAAACTGTGGAAATGGTATGAAGAATTATATGTGTATGTGCACATGTCATTGTTTCCAAGAGTTCACAGCTGTTATTGGTGTGCGGTCTTTGACTCTTCCCCTAAAATTAAGAACTATATTTTAGGGACTTAGTATCACCAAGACCAGGGAGTATATATCTTAAACTAATGGAGCATATCTTGAAAACTTTAGGGGCTGAGATGAAATGCTTTAACAGGATTCTCTTGAGGGCCGTAGATGAAATAATTGGGCATAGGATTCATAAGCTGAGGAATTCAGAGATAAATTAGCAGTGACTATTCTGTTCTCCGAAATAGGTTGGGTAGGTAGACCGTCTCTACCAATAATACAAAAATTAGCCAAGTGTGATGGCGTGCACCTGTAATCCCAGTTACTTGGGAGGCTGAGGCATAAGAATCAATTGAACCCGGGTGGTGGAGATTGGAGTGAGCCAGGATCATGCCACTGTACTCCAGCCTGGGCAACAGAGTGAAACTTTTTGAGAGTGAATCTAAAAAAAAAAAAAAAAAAAAAGACTAGGGAAAAAATAAACTTGTGTGTGTGCATATATATATATATATATATATATATGAGATATATATATGTGCGATATAGATATGAATAGCTGAGGCAGGATTGGTAGCTTTCATCTAAGACCACAATTACCCAGATCTTTATAACCAAAATGTAAAACTGAAATGTGTTTTAATGAAAGTTGGTTAGATGCTAATGCCATATGTATTTTTTTTTTTTTTCCTGCTCAATTCTCATCAAAAAACCTCTCACCCTCCCCAGTTAAAACAATTGTTTGCTTAAGACCAGCCTAGGCAGCATAGTGGGACCCTCTCTACAAAAAATTCTTTAAAAAATTAGCCAGGAGTGGTGGTATGTGCCTGTAGGCCCAGCTACTCTGGAGACTGAGACAGGAGGATGGCTTGAGCATGGGAGGTGAAGACTGCAGTGAGCTGTGGTCGTGCCACTGCACTCCCGCCTGAGTGACAGAGTGAAACACTATCTCAAAACAAAACAGTTTTTAATGGTAGGGATAGTTTATGAGGAAGCAATGAAACTAGGTTTCAGTTAATTGCCTAACAAAGTCAGGCTTCAATGTCAATAGGAGAGATGCCTTTAATTTAGAGCACCAATAATTTGTTTGTTATTTCTGAGTTTATTTGGAAATATATAGAGATTTTTGGGTTTTTTTCTTTGCATGATTTAAAGAGGGAGAGAGAAAGCCAAACGGTGTTGTCAATACCCTGGTTTTTAGTGCACTAAGACATTCTGTTATTACCAAGACTGAAGTCGAATTTGGAACGTTTTTGTTTTTCCACTTTTAGAGTTCAGACTATTAGAACATTAGGTTTCTTCATCAGAATAGGAGTTTTATGTATGCTCTGTCAAAAATTAACTCATTCTAAATGGCAGATTTTGATGATACTAACATACTACTGTTGATTTAGATAGGATAGCAGCATGTCTTCCTCTAAATCTTCTTCCCTTTGTCAGAAGGGTTCATATCACATAGTCTGGGAAGTATTTAAATCTTGGTGGGATTTGAGTCTTTTTATCCTTGGTAATGAAACTATGTCCACACAGATGCATCCGGGAGAACTATAGGGCAGAGAGGGGACTGCACACCCACCCCCTCTCCAGCTGTTAGCCTGCGGACTGAATGCTGATGGTGACCAGTTGGTTATCATGACATTTTGTATCTATCTCACTTGACAAAAACAATGTTAGTCTAGTCTGTCCTTTGCTGAGATGGTACTTCTTGTTTGGAAGTCAGAATTTATGTTAAGAGAGCTGCAGGTGGTTTGATAATGGGTAATAAAAACCTGTGTCCCCTTAATATGATTAGAGGGTTGTAAATTTGGAGGCTAGGCTCCTGAATTTGGAATGTGCTGAGGCTAACAGTTGGAGAGGAGTAGGGGCAGGGGTGGAGTGTTTCCTCTCCCTGACCCCACCATAGTTTTTGGGGATCCAAATGAACGTAGATGCAGCTTCAATGATTAGAAAAAGCCCTTTATAGCTGGGTGCTGTGGCTCATGCCTGTAATCCCAACACTTTGGGAGGCTGAGGCAGGCAGATCACGAGGTCAGGAGTTCAAGACCAGCCTGACCAACATGGTGAAAGCCCGTCTAAAATACAAAAATTAGCCGGGTGTGGTGGTGGGTGCCTGTAATCCCAGCTACTCGGGAGGCTGAGGCAAGAGAATCGCTTGAACCTGGGACGCGGAGGTTGCAGTGAGCTGAGATCATAACACTGCACTCCATCCTGGTGACAGAGCAAGACTCTATCTCCAAAAAAAAAAAAAAAAAAAAAGCCCTTTATTTGAAGTAGGGGAATTATGTCCTTGCAAAACCTATCTTTCAATGGACAAGGAAAGGGCTGTATAGAGGAGTGGGTGGAAGGAAAGGAAGACTCTACCCTGGAGATTTTTAAAAATTAAAACATTTTGATTTTTTAATATAACATACATATGGAAAAGCATACCATCTGTCTACAAGCCGATTAGTGATCACAAAGGTAAGATATCCAGGTCACTACCCTTCACATCACTTTTAATCTCTCCTGTCATTGTTTTAAATCTTATCATTGTCAAGACTAATGAATGTATCTAGAAATATTGATCATCAGATTTTAATATATACCCTAACTTCATTTTATACTTATATTTTCTTAAGGGGGGTGTGTGTGTGTGTGTGTGTGTGTGTGTGTGCGCGTGCATGTGCGCACGTGTGTATAATTTTAAAAATTTCCATTGATTTTAGCCACTTTCCTGTCTCTAGCTGGATGCAATAGGGATTTTTAAAAGGGATTTTGTCTACATTTAGGGGAGCTGATATCGGGCCTATGAGGAGAGCCATAATAGTGCCTGTGCTGCTGAGGGAGACTAGAAAGCTGAGAATGTGGGGATTGCTGATCTGTGTGCCTTCCCACCTGGAGACTCCTTTCAGAAGATCTTTCTGTTTTAAAGTATTTGAGAAGATTGTGGTTATAAGGAAGTACTTATCTTCCATTGCTGGCACAGTGTCACCTTTGCCCAGGATGTACACATCCCGGGTAGTTGCCTCTTTCTCTCAGTGCAGCCCTGCTGGCTGGCTTCCAGCCTGGGGAATGGGTCTGCATTCCCACCTGTCTGTCTGGCTGCCCCTGGATGAACTCCATTCCTTTCTCACAGCCTTCTTTGTGGATCTCACCCACTCCAGGCGGCCTTGTTTTTGCTGCAGAACTCTAGACCTCTTAGCTAGTGAGGCCTCCTTCCTGCTACCACTGCTGCAGCTGTCCTCACTAAGCACTTGATTGCTGAGCCAGCCCCCTTCTCTGTGATAAAAGCACCTTGGTTTATATTTTGTCTTTTAATTAAACAACCCCAGCTGTGAATGGCACCATAAATCTTATTGATAATTCCCACCGCTTAACTTGGACTCTGCCAACTGTGAAAAGAACAGAGATGATCAAAGGGAGGTTTTTGAAGTTTGTTTCAGGTTTTCAGATTAAGCCTCTACCTAAACCTGTGCAAGTTTAAACTGAAAGATGGTCTTCTAAAAATATTTTTTGGTTAATTTTTTTTTGATTTTGAAAGACCTAAGACATGCAAAAATAGATAAAGCATAGTACATACTTTTGAACCTATTTTCAGGCTGAAAAAAATTTACTCCTACAGCTCTCTCTCTCTCATACTTTCATCTCCCTATTTCCCCTCCTACCCAGTACCACTTCTGAATCTAGTGGTTATCATCCACACACATGGCCTTGACTTTTACTATATATGTTACTAAATAACACATAGTATTATTTTTTATTTATTTTATTTATTTTTTTTTTTGAGACGGAGTCTTGCTGTGTCACCCAGGCTGGAGTGCAGTGGTGTGATCTCGGCTCACTGCAAGCTCCGCCTTCTGGGTTCACGCCATTCTCCTGCCTCAGCCTCCCGAGTAGCTGGGACTACAGGTGCCCGCCACCATGCCCAGCTAATTTTTTGTGTTTTTATTACAGACGGGGTTTCACCGTGTTAGCCAGGATGGTCTCGATCTCCTGACCTTGTGATCTGCCTGCCTCGGCCTCCCAAAGTGCTGGGATTACAGGCACGAGCCACCATGCCCGGCCCCCAACACATAGTATTATTTTACATGCTTTTAACTTTATGTAAATGTCACAATGCAGTATATTTTCTAGTGTGATCTGCTTTTTACATCATTAAATTTTTAATCCTTCACAGTTAACCACAGCTATCTTGGCTCCTCTGAAATACTCTGTTTTCTGATAGATGGCAGCATTGATTTTATATTGTCTAAATGAGATTCTTTGATCATTAAATCAACAGGGCCACCGATTTTGGTTTGAGAGGCTTTCTCATCTATATTCTGACCCATGTTTGCTTATAAGATTGCCTACCTTTTTTTCACTCTGGAACACACCCATGAACTTGTTAGGACACATCAGCGGAAGGCAAGAGCTTTCCACCCCCATCCCACTCCCTATTAACTATCCAGCTGCCCACCCACACCCAGCTTTCCTCCTCTTGATCATCATGGCCATTCTATACCTCCTCTGTGGAAATAAAACATAACCCAAGATCCTGTGACATTTGGGATCATTCTACCTTGCTTGACAATACTTCTTCATGGATGGAACTTTGGAGTCTTTAGGCCGCTGATGATAACTCTTCAAATGGCTATGAACTTTCCTTTGCCAGCAAGTCATTCATTTAGCCATTCAACAGACATTTATTGTTTGTCCACTGTGCCAGGTGTTAGGCATACATGGTAAGCAAATAAACATGGTCCCTGCCCTCATGGAACTCTTAGTCTAATGAGGGAGACAGACATTAGTCAATCATATAAATAAGTGAAAAAGTTATTAACTGTGAACATATGTGAAAGAACATATGTAACAGGGGGATTTTACCTGGGTGTGGGGTGGTAAGGGAAAGTGTGCCTTCCTAAGGAAGTGATGATTTAACTGAGATCTAAGGACTGTGGGAGTTAACTAGGGAAAGAGAAGAAGAAATTATTCCAGGTCAAATGCAAAGGTGTGGGAACAGGAGGGACACAGCATGTTCATGGTGCTGGAACCCAGAAAGGGGATGGGGAGGGCCGAATGTGAGATGAGCCTGGAGAGGTAGGGCCAGACCAGGCAGGGCCATGTGGGCCATGGAAAGGACTTTTGTCTTCAGCATAAAAACAATGGGAAGTGAATTGTTTCATGTGTTTTAGCTTTTCCTTTTTTTTTTTTTTTCTAGTTTAAAAAGCAGAAACTCCTCCTAGAACTGGACCAGTATGCCCCAGATGTGGCCGAACTCATCCGGACCCCTATGGAAATGCGTTACATCCCTTTGAAAGTGGCCCTGTTGTAAGTATTCCCTGACAAAACAAGACTTAGTGCCAACAAATGTGAGGAAAATCTGATGAGACTTTCCCATGTTGTTTGTTGTATTTTTGGAGGTTTGCAATCTTAGTCATCAAGTATTTGCTGTAGTTCTGTTGCACAACTGGGCTCTGTTGTTCTGGCCAGCAAAAGAGACAGAGCCATTCTGTCTCTCTTGGGACAAAGACTCACACAGGGCTGTGTACAATCAAACCCTTCACAAACGCGTTTCACTCCATGCTGATCTGGGTTCCAGTGTTTCTAAAGTTCTGCAATTGTGATGTATGGATTGAATGAAAGTTTGGTTTTTATGTGGCTGCCATTTCAAGCAGCTCTTATGTTTCGTGTACAGTATAGTCCCCCATTTGTAGCTCATGAAACTGAAGTGCCAAACAGATGCATTCCAGCTGGGTGACCCATGTGGAAGACTGGAACTTACTGAGGCTCTATGAAAGAATTCTCTAGGGAGTACCCAGTGCTACCATTAAGTTGTACTCTTTTGGGTTATTCCCATTTATCTTCCTGAGATAGGCAAATGTGAATAATTATTCAATCCACTAATAGTCATTGAATATTAATAATATACCAGTTTCTAGGGATATACAGTAAACAAGACAAACAAGTTTCCTCATGGAAAAACATGCCCTTAGAACTTCAGAATTAGAAGGGGCCTTGTGAGACTAGTTTACTCAACCTTCTGCCTTGTATGTGGATTTCCTATTCCCTATTAGATGTCTGTGCAGCTGCTTCTTGAACGTCACCTGCTATTTAGAAATGGCTTTTTTTTCTTCCCACCAAATAGTTTTGGACTATCAGTTCTAATCTATGTATTTCAGAAATGTTGGTGGGATCTACCTTAATAGAACCAGAAATTTAGCAACTTTATGAATCTCTTATAGACTTACATGTGTCCTGGGGGTAGTTTTGTAATAGCAGCAGCTGTTTCTTTAAAGATTATGTAACAAGCCTGTCTGTAATTGCTGAAAAAAACCGCCAGCAATTTCTAGGCCTTTGGCTGTAGTACTGCTAATCTCACAGTTGTGGGAGGTATTGGATTTAAGGTCTTTATTTGTGAATAATAATCATCATCTCTTCCTGAGACACTGGCATGTTTCTTCCTATCTGATAACCAGAATTATGTAACTAGTCTACCTTTTCACTTTGTCTGCCAGGAAACTCGCAGCCGAATTTGAAGCTGATTACTATAGTGCTGTAGAATATCCATTTGGTGGTCCTTCCATTGCCTTTACTGTCTCCTTTTATTTATGTTTTCCTTGCTCTTGATTATTTATTTATTTATTTTTTTGAGATGGAGTCTTGCTCTGTCGCCCAGGCTGGAGTGCAGTGGTGCAGTCTCGGCTCACTGCAACCTCTACCTCCCAGGTTCAAGCAGTTCTCCTGCCTCAGCCTCTCGAGTAGCTGGGACTACAGGTAACCCCCACCACGCCTGGATTTTTTTTTGTACTTTTAGCAGAGACGAGGTTTCACCATGTTGGCCAGGCTGATCTTGAACTCCTGACCTCAAATGATCCACCCACCTCGGCCTCCCAAAGTGCTGGGATTACAGGCATGAGTTATTGCTCCCGGCCGATTCTTTATTTCTGTTTGTACTTTGCTATTATTTTTTATTATCTGTTCTTTGTTTTTTTGAGATGGAGTCTCACTTTGTCACCCAGGCTGGAGTACAGTGGTACAGTCACGGCTCACTGCAGCCTCTACCTCCTGGACTCAAGTGATTCTCCCACCTCAGCCTCCCAAGTATCTGGGACTACAGGTGTGTACTACCATGCCTGGCTAAGGGTTTTTTTGTATTTTTTTTTAGTAGAAGCGGAGTCTCGCCATGTTGGCTAGGCTGGTCTCGAACTCAAGCTCAAGTGATCCACCCACTTTGGCCTCCCAAAGTGCTGGGATTACAGGTATGAGTGAGCCACCATGCCCAGCCTATTTTTTATTATCTGTTCTCTTTTTTTTTTTTTTTTTTCTTTTTGAGACTGAGTTTCATTCTTGTTGCCCAGGCTGGAGTGCAATGGCGCCATCTCGGTTCACTGCAACCTCAGCCTCCCGGGTTCAAGCGATTCTCCTGCCTCAGGCTCCCAAGTAGCTGGGATTACAGGCATGTGCCACCACACCTGGCCAGTTTTGTATTTTTAGTAGAGACAGGGTTTCTCCATGTTGGTCAGGCTGGTCTCAAACTCCGGACCTCAGGTGATCCGCCTGTGTCGGCCTCCCAAAGTGCTGGGATTACAGGCGTGAGCCACTGCGCCCGGCTTGTTCTGATTTTAGCTGCCTCAAATCCTTTGTGGAAGCAGGATAGAAATAAATACAAACAATTTGTTATGACTATCTAAGATTTCCCTACTCACAAGCATTTCAAATTCATTTTCTCAGTTCATTCTTTCCCACCTCAGGAAAACACTAGGTGTTTCAGCTTATTAACTCCTTCCTAGTGAGGGTCTAGATGTCCTTTGAAGTTCTGTAACACCTGACTTGTTGAGCTCAGTAGATACTTATTCTTTCCTTGGGGTCTGGCTCAGTGGATTCTGTTTAACTGCCAAGAAGGCTACATCTAAGCTGCTTTAACTCTTGGATTGGCATGACCTGTGTCAGGGCTTGGGAACCTGACTGAGGAAAATGTACTTTCCTGGTTGTCAGAGGTAAATGTAGCTATTCTTAAGATATGTGGCTCTGTGGGAATTGGTAGAATTTTATCATTTTTTGAAATCTAAAATAGTAAAAAGAACATTTATAGAGCTAGAAAGACCTGATTTTGAATGTATTTATTAGTTTGTGAGATTTTGGGCAAGTCCCTTTACCATTGAGACTCAGCTGCTTTTTGAAAGTCACCTGCAAATGTTTCCTCATCTGCAAAACTGGAATGATGTTATTGCAAGTTACAGGATCTCTGTGATGATTAAATACAACAGTTTTCCATATACCCCATAGCACAGAATAGGCAGTCCATGTTCAGTACCTTTTACTTATCAGCCTCAACCCCTGCTGTATTCTCTTTTATTTGGGGGAACTCATTTCTAAGAAGCTGCCTTCCTTTGTGTAAGCTTTTAGTAAATCTCTTGGAACTTCCTGGCTGTAATGGCGAGGGCTCCTTGGTCAGGATTACTAATGCCAAATATGTTTGTTCTTCCCCAGCTATCTCTTAAATCCTTACACGATTTTGTCTTGTGTTGCCAAGTCTACCTGTGCCATCAACAACACCCTCATTGCTTTCTTCATTTTGACTACGATAAAAGGTAAGGCCCTGAAAGGAGAGTACAAAGCTCAGTCCCTGATTTATGCAAGATTTTGCAACACTTATGCTGTGGTTTTGTTTTGTTTTTTTTTAATGCAACACTTAAAAACATTTTAAAAAATTACACAAGTAATACAAGATTATTTAGAAAATGTAGACAAGGCAAGAGAAAAAAAATTAAAACATCTTGAAAACTTAACTGCTCAGAGAGTCATTGTTAACATAGCTTTAAAAAAAAGTTCTAGGCCAGGTGTGGTGGCTCATACCTGTAATCTCAGCACTTTGGGAAGCTGAGGCAGGAAGATCACTTGAGCCCAGAAGATTAAGACCAGCCTGGGGAACATAGCAAGACCTTGTCTCTGCAAAACATAAAAAAATTAGCCTGGCACAGTGGCATGTACCTGTAGTCCCAACTACTTGGGAGGCTGAGGCAGGAGGATTGCTTGAGCTTGCAAGTTTGAGGCTGCAGTGAGCTGTGATCATGCCACTGCACTCCAGCCTGGGTGACAGAGTAAGACCTTATCTCTTAAAAAAAATTAAAAAAGGTTCTAAAAGGCTTATGATTAGAATAGCAGCCTTCCTCTTTCTTCCCACCCCTAGTTCAACTTCTTTGAAGCAGCTACTTTCTGGCTTTTGCTAGTATTCCATATTTCTAAATAAGACCTTATATTATATTTCCTGAATTATAAATTTTAGACATTATTTGTTGCACTCCCATTATGGACAGTGATAAAGATTTAGCTCTTTGGGGCCAGGTGCGGTGCCTCACGCCTGTAATCCCAGCACTTGGAGGCCAAGGTGGTTGGATTGCCTGAGGTCAGGAGTTTGACCAGTCTTGCCAACATGGTGAAACCCCATCTCTACTAAAAATAGAAAAAAAATTAGCCGGGCGTGGTGGTGTGCGCCTGTAATCCCAGCTACTCAGGAGGCTGAGGCAGGGGAATTGTTTGAGCCAGGTAGGTGGAGGTTGCAGTGAGCCGAGATCTCGCCACTGCATTCCAGCCTGGGTGACAGAGCAAGACTCCATCTCAAAAAAAAAAAAAAATTTAGCTCTTTGTTACCAATATCCCCTTTTCCCCTTTGCCTGATTTTCCTGTAGTAGTTACACCATGGTTTCTTGTTTGTTTGTTTTGTTTTGTCTTGTTTTGTTTTTGAGACAGGGTCTCACTCTGTCACTCAGGGCTGGAGTGCAGTGGCAGTCATGGCTCACGGAAGCCTTGACCTCCCCAGCTCAGGTGATCCTCCCACTTTAGCCTCCTGAGTAGCTAGGACTACAAGCACCCTCCATCATGCCTGGCTAATTTTTGTATTTTTTATAGAGACAGGGTTTTGCCATGTTGCCCAGTCTGCTGTCGAATTCCTGGACTTAAGGGATCCACCCTCCTTGGCCTCCCAAAGTGCCAGGATTATAAGCATGAACCACCGCACCTGGCCAACGTCGTAGTTTTTATTGAATCAGTATCAGCACCTATATTTTACAACACTGTATGTGTTATTCCACTGCTGGGCAAACTGGTAACTATGACTACTTTTTTCTTCCATGTTCTACCTTTTATTTTTCCTGGGGTTAATAATTGTCTTTTATTGCTTGTTTGGTTTTTTGCTTAGTTTTTGGGTGCCAATCACTGTTTTATTCCCTAGTTGCTCCACTAGATCTGTCAAGTACCTAACAATGTTCTTTTTTTTTTTTTCCTTTTAATAACACTTAAACACATCAAATAGTTTATAGGTTTTATTGTTTTTCTAGAGATTTTTCTCACACATCTTTCATCCTGCCCCAGTCTGTCCTGATTGTTCTCTGGGCCTGGTATAAAGCTATCATACTGGAACTTACCTTCATAAATCTGTTCTGTATCCCTCCTCTCCTGGATTCCTTCTCTTTTTTATTGATTTTTTTCTGTTTTTCTGAAGTACTTTCTCAGTAGTTGTCTAAGAAAGGGTGTATGAAGGCTGGGCACGGTGGCTCACACCTGTAATCCCAGCACTTTGGGAGGCCGAGGCGGGTAGATCACGAGGTCAGGAGTTCAAGACCAGCCTGGCCAAGATGGTGAAACCCCATCTCTACTAAAAACAAAAAATTAGCCGGGCGTGGTGGTGGGCACCTGTAATCCCAGCTACTTGGGAGGCCGAGGCAGAGAATTGCTTGAACCTGGGAGGCAGAGGTTGCAGTGAGCCAAGATCGCGCCACTGAACTCCAGCCTGGGCGACAGAGTGAGACTCCGTCTAAAAAAAAAAAAAATGTGTATGAGATACATATTTTGAGTTATTCCATGTCTAAAAAATATCTTTGTTCTGGTTTAGCACCAAATTAATAGTGGGGTAGGATTGAGAATTCTAGACTCGAATAACTTTTCCTTTAGAATTTTGAAGGCGTTGCTTCATTGTCTTCTAGTATCTTGGTAGCTACAGAGCAGTTTTATGGTCATGGATATAACCCAGTTTTTTTTCCTGAAATATTTAATATCTTCTGGCCAGGCACAGTGGCTCAAGCCTGTAATCCTAGCACTTTGGGAGGCTGAAGCAGGAGGATCTCTTGAGCCTAGGAATTTGAGACCAGCCTGGGCAACATAGTGAGACCTCATCTTTACAAAAAATAAGCAAAATTAGCCAGGTGTGGTGGCATGTGCCTATAGTCCTAGCTACTTGGGTGGCTGAGGCAGGAGGGTCACTTGAGCCCAGGAGGTTAAGGCTACATTGAGCCAAGATAGTGACACTGCACTCTAGCCTGGGTGACAGAGCGAGACCCTGCCTCAAGAAAAGGAGAAGAAAACACGGTGAAACCCCGTCCTGCCTCTACTAAAAAAAAAAAAAAATATATATATATATATATATATATATATATATATATATATAAAATTAGCCGGGCATGGTGGCTGGCACCTGTAGTCCCAGCTACTCAGGAGGCTGAGGCAGGAGAATGGCATGAACCCGGGAGACGGAGCTTGCGGTGAGTCGAGATCACGCCACTGCACTCCAACCCGGGTGACAGAGCAAGACTCTGTCTCAAAAAAAAAAAAAGAAGAAGAAAAATTAAGTGTCTTCTTTTTATCCTGAGCGTTTTGAAATTTTATGATGCTATGTCTGGACATGCGTCTTTTTAAATTCATTATGCTGAGCACTTGGTAGGCCCTTTCAATATGGAAACCAGTGTCTTTAGTTCTAGCGGGTGTTCCTGAACAACTTTTCCAAATTCTACCTCTGTTCTCTCTGTCCTCTTGTTTTGGATGTTTATTGGATATTAGATTTTCTTGATTGATCAAGTATGCATATTTTATTTTCTATTGTTTTTCCCATCATTTTTACTTACTTTCTCTTACTTTTTCTGGGACATTTCCTTATTTTTATCTTCCAGCTCCTCTATTGAGTTTTAAATTTTATTTATTACATTTTTATACATTTACATCTGGTCTCTGGTTGTTTCTTTGAGGCATCCTATTTTTATTTTATCACCACAGTATCCTCTATTATATCTCTGATTATACATATATATTTTCAGTTTCTGTTTGTTCCAAGCATAGTCTCTTTGTCTTCCTGGTATTTTTTTTTTTAATTGTTTGTTTTGGGAGGATTTCTTCCATATGATTTTCTTATATGTATGGTAATCCTGGCTATCTGTTTCTATTTAAGAGTGAGACATGGCCTGGCACAATGACTCACACCTATAATCCCAGCATTTTGGGAGGCTGAGGTGGGAGGATTGCTTGAGGCTGGGAGTTCAAGACCAGCCTGGACAACATAGTGAGACCTCATCTCTACAAAAAAAGGAAATTAGCCTGGTGTGATGGTACTTGCCTATAGTCCCAGCTACTCAGGAGGCTGAGGCAGAAGGATTGCTCGAGCCTAGGAGTTTGAGGCTGCAGTGAGCTATGATTGTGCCACTGTACTCCAGCTTGGGTGACAGCCATCTGTAAAAAAAAAATAGTAAAAAAAATTTTTAAATGAGGCACTAACATATTGACTGGAGACTCCGTGCATGGGCACAGCTTGTTGGTGGATCATTTTCACTGTAGAGGGAATCAGGCAGTGGGCTGGCCTCTTTCTTTGGGTCGGGGGCATTTACAAATGTCATCATCTGCAGGTTTTATTTTCCTTTGAAACTATTCAGTTTTCCCAAAGAGGAATCCTCTAAAGTCCTGTCTGGGGTAGCAGAGTTAGGGTTTTTTTGTGGGGTAGAGGGTGCATAAGACTAGCTGCTGGAGTTGTGAGAGCAGGAACAGGGAAGGTGGCTGGTTTCAGTCTGGAGACTTTATTTAATCTCATTGCTTTTCAGCCCACACCTCTCCTCAGCCCATTACTGTGCAAAGTAGTTCCTAGACTTGTGCCCTTAGTTAGCTTTCTCCAGAACGGAGGTCTTCTGCAGGTAGAGTAGAAAGTTAGAGGGATGGGTTATGCAGGAATGGTCATTTGGCTGCACATAGTTGGGGTAACACCTGTTGTTCTCAGTGGTCCGTATATAAACTTTCAACTTGATTTTTTTCTCTGTGCCATACCCCCACCTCCCATAGCACCTGATGCACTCCAGTGCTGAATTTCTTAGAAGTTCTGTGGGGTGAGTTGGCTGATTTTTATTAGTAATCCTCTTTGTAGGCCACTGAGCTGTAATTTCTTCCACATCACCAAGTGATTTATTATTCTCTCACCTGCTTTGTATTTTTTCACTATTGTGTTAAAGTTGGTTTTGCTATAATCTCCTCATTTTCTTTGTGATTTAATATGGTTTTAATCTCTTGTTTTCATTTTAGTGAGATTTTTGGAGGGAGAGATGATAAACATGTGATCAATCTATTATTTTTAACTAAAAGTTCCTCTGTAAGCATTTGGGTTATATATTTCCAGATTTTTCCAACATTTTTCCCTCCAGACTTTTAAGTCTTGTATCAGTTAGCTAGTACAACAAAAATGTTAATAAACCACTCCAGAATTCAGTAGCTTAAAACAACAAGTGTTTACTTAGCTCATACATCTGTAAGTCAGCAAGGAGTCAGCTGATCTAGGTTGCACATGGCTTGTCAGTTGGCTGGTTACATGGGCTTCATTTTCACGTCAGTGGCTGGCTGGAGTTGGCTAATCTAGGTTGGGCTCTGCTCCACATGGCTGTCATCCTCTTGGGCCAGGGGACAGACTTAGGTATGTTCTTTTCATAGCAATGGCAGAAGCACAATAGTGAGCAAGCCTAGTCAGGCATGCACTTTTTAAGTACCTGGTTGCATCACATGTGCTAATATCCCATTGATCAAAATGTAACATATGGCCCGGCATGGTGGCTCACGCCTGCAATCCCAGCACTTTGGGAGGCTGAGGCGGGTGGATCATGAGGTCAGGAGTTCAAGACTAGCCTAGCCAAGATGGTGAAACCTCGTTTCTACTAAAAATACAAAAATTAGCTGGGCATGGTGACAGGCACCCGTAATCCCAGCTACTTGGGAGGCTGAGGCAGAGAATTGCTTGAACCTGGGAGGCAGAGGTTTCAGTGAGCCGAGACTGTGCCACTGCACTCCAGCCTGGGCGACAGAGCGAGAGTCCATCTCAAGAAAAAAAAAAAATGTTACACATGGCTGAGCCCAGGGGTGGAGATTTCCATCCTGTTCACAACAGGAAGGCACTGCAAAGTTATACCGCAAAGGGCCTGGACATGGTGGGGGGAAATTGGGGCCAATAATACAACCTACTACATATAACATGTATCAGTAAATGTCTGATCTATCTTTTTTTTTTTTGAGACAATCTCGCTCTGTCGCCCAGGTTGGAGTGCAGTGACATGATCTCAGTTCCTTGCAACCTCTGCCTCCTGGGTTCAAGTGATTCTTGTGCCTCAACCTCTCAAGTAGCTGGGACTACAGGCACGCACCACCACGCCCGGCTAATTTTTGTATTGTTAGCAGAGACAAGGTTTCACCATGTTGGTCAGGCTGGTCTCAAACTCCTGACCCCAAGTGATCTGCCTGCCTTGGCCTCCCAAAGTGCTGGGGTTACAGGTGTGAGCCACTGCGCCCAGTTCTAGTCTATCATTTTTAATGGCTGCATATTCATTTTATGAATATAGAAATTCTTTAGCCAATGTATATATCATTAAATATTTAGGTGATTTTCCAGTTTTTAGCTGTTTAAATATTACAATTAACTTTCTAATGTACAGCAATTTTTGCACTCATGTTTAGTTATTTTCTTATAATGTCCTAGAAATAGAAATATTTGCCACTGTTTAACAATTTCTGGAATTAATTTATTGATTTTTTTCCTTTTTGTGGATGATGGGGTCTCACTGTGTTGCCCAGGCTGGTCTTGAACTCCTGGGCTCAAGCTGTCCTCCCATCTCTACCTCCTTGAGTGCTGAGATTACAGGCGTGAACCACCACACCCAGTCAGATTTCTGAAATGTATTGCCACATTTATACTCCCATAAGAAGCGTGTAACAGTCCTTATATTTGTACACTATTGTTAAATAGTTTTTGTCCTCAGGAAGTAAAGAGTAAAAAGTTGTACGTAGAACCTTTTACTTACAGTTTGCTTACCTTTTCTGGGGTGGCACCTGAGGATGCCTTAGGTCTTTATAAGAGATTGTTTCTCTTGGAATGCTTATGAGTGGTCTTTCTGTAGGCCTATTAGTTTAATTTATTATTGAGTTACTTAAAATGGCTAGATATTGCATAGCCTGAATTGTCTTGTTCTGAAGAATGTGGTAGTCATTTTGTCAGAAATAACTCTTAACAGTAAATACTCTGCTGTCTGTGAATTCTCCCTGCCTTAATCCCTGTTTCCAGAGTGTCAGGTTCAGATAGGTTGTCATTTATTAAGGTGTCTGGTGTCCATTAAAATAAAGACTATATGCAGCAGCCTGGCAGAAGGGACCAAGTACTGGCCTTTGGAAATGTCACCTTTAAAATAGCCGAGTGCAAAGATAGAGAAACTGAAGACATGCCCTCAGAAGGTGCATGTTTATTTGTTTTCCTAGGAGTCGCTCATAAAAATGTAAAGTATGCCATTAAAAAATATATTTTATGACCTGTAAGTCAATGAAAAGGTTTTTGTCTGGGGAAAAAAACATGTAAGTAAGTTATATGTATCTCTTTCACAGCCATGGTTTTTTTTTTTTGTTCCACAGAGCAAAAAAAATTTTTATATCACTCCAGACTTTTGTTTAATGAATTCATAGACATTTTCATAATGTTATATACATAATTTTGTTTTACTTTTATCACTTATTTCATATGAATCATGTCTGACATTGGTCACATATTTGTCATTTCCTTTAAATTTAAATTTAATTTTGGAAGTAATTTAAGCACTTGGTAAGAATAAAAGAAATTCAAACCTATAAATTGGAAAGGAAGTCTTTCATCACTCTGCCCCACGTCCACTTCAGTTTCTCTTGCGTATTTGTTATGAGGTCCCAGCCTTTCTCTTTTGTTGGACATTTGTTTTCCATTATTTGCTACTATAAATAGAGACCCTCACAAACAACATTTCTAATCTGTTAAAATATTTGAAGAGTTCTATTTTAGCTAGGTCTCTGAACCACTCTAGCTCTTTGAGTATTTTAATAATCTCTGCTAACAGTATATATAATACAGTTAGTTCAGTTATAAATTCTGCAAGTTATATTTCTACAGTTCACATTTTACCGCATAATATTAATAAAATTATTTAATAAAATTAATGAAGGAATAATTTACTTTTTATCCTAAAAAAGAAAATATTTGAGAAAATTCACAAGAAAAGGAATATAAATCACTGAAAATTATGGAAAAATATTCAACTCCATGGATAATAAAGAAAAGCAAATTGAAATCTAAAAACTTTTGAAAGCTTTTTTTTTTTTGCCTCAGAAATTGGTAAAGATTTTAGAAGCTAATTCCCAGTTCTGGCAGATGTTCTATCAAATAGATATTCTCCCATATGGAAGTTGGCTGATAAATTTGTACAACCATGGGCAGTCTTAAAATGTTTGGAGTTTTTTTGGCCAGGCGCGGTGGCTCACACCTGTAATTCCCAGTACTTTGGATGCCAAGGCAGGTGGATCACCCGAGGTCAGGAGTTCATGACTAGCCTGGCCAACATGGCAAGACCGTGTCTCTACGAAAAATACAAAAATTAGCAGGGCGTGGTGGCGGGTACCTGTAATCCCAACTACTCGGGAGGCTGAGGCAGGAGAATCGCTTGAACCCGGGAGGTGGCAGTTGCGGTGAGCCAAGATCACGCCATTGCACTTCAGCCTGGGCAACAAAAGCGAAACTCTGTCTCAAAAAAAAAAAAAAAAAAGTTTGGAGTTTTTAAAAATTTTATTCATTTATTTTTCTAACACTATCCACCTGGGGATAAAATGTTTGTAGTTTTGATTTTTATTCTACTTTTGAGAACCTATCCTAAAGTAATGCAGAAATAAAGACACAAAGCTTTATGCTGCAAAGTTATTAATTGCAGAATTATTTATAATCACTGGAAAAATTAGAAAATACTTCAGAGAGGAGTGGTTAAGTAAAATATGGTTTACCCATGTAGTAGAATATTATGCACATGATATTTAAATATAATTTTAAACTACATGAAAACAAATTTTTTTTTAAACAATGTAAAATTTTATATATATATATATATATATTTTTTTAATCTAATTTTGTTTTTTGGAGACAGGGTCTTACTCTGTCACCCAGGTCACTCAGGCTGAAGTGCAGTGGCACAGTCATAGCTCACTGTAACTTCACACTCCTAGGCTCTAGTGATCCTCCCACCCCATCCTCCCATGTAGCTGAGACGACAGGCATGCACCACCATGCCTGGTTGGTTTTTTTTTTTTTCTTTCTTTTTTTTTTTTTTGAGACAGAGTCTTGTTCTGTTGCCCAGGCTGGAGTGCAGTGGTGTAATCTCGGAATTTTAAAGGTTTTTTGTAAAGACCAGATCTTGCTCTGTTGTCCAGGCTGGTCTTGAACTCTAAGCCTCAAGCAATCCACCTGCCTCAGCCTTCCAAAGTGCTGGGCTTACAGGTGTGAGCCACCGTGCCCAGCATTTTAATGAATCTCAACTATGTTAAAGCAACAAAAATAGTTAGAAAATAGATCCCATAAGGATAATACTTGTTCCTGTAGATTAAGTTCATGGGTGAGTTTTATTTCCTTTTCATATAGATATAGATATAGTTTTTTGTGTGTGTGTGTGTTCTGAGATGGAGTTTCGCTTTTGTTCCCCAGGCTGGAGTGCAATGGCACGATCTCGGCTCACCACAACCTCTGCCTGCTGGGTTCAGGTGATTCTCCTGCCTCAGTTTCCCAAATAGCTGGGATTACAGGCATGCACCACCACATCCAAATTTTGCATTTTTAGTAGAGATGGGGTTTCTCCATGTTGGTCAGGCTGGTCTTGTACTCCCGACCTCAGGTGATCTACCCGCCTTGGCCTCCCAAAGTGCTGGGGTTACAGGCGTGAGCCACCATGCCCGGCCTCATATGTTTTTTTCCAAAGTTTCTTCAGTGAGTACATAATTAAAAACTAAATTAAATTAACTTGATTGATAAGATGACAGGGGCAGTGGAAGTAAACTTAGCAATGCTCCCCAGACTTCCATGGAGCAGATACACCACAGAAGGGAGTGACCTTGTTTGCTCTGTCCCCTTGACTCTTGCTGCTTGCTTTCGCCTGGCTTCCTTTGTGGCAGCCCAGGGTTGCCTGGGACACTCTGAGAGACGCAGGCCAGGACAAGGCCCGGGCCATTGTATTGTGATGTCCTTATTGTAGTGTTGGCTGGGAAACACAGGTCTTTGGGCAGGTTGATATTAGTTTAGTGGAGCAGCTTAAGTTTCGCTTTGAAGGCTGTTGCTTGGGCAAAGTGTACTCTGCCTTTCAGTGAGCTAATTAAAAACTCCTTCCCTGGGAAGTAGTCTTCATTAGGCTTTAAAAAGGAAAACAAACAAACAGATGCTAATAGATGGTCCTGCTTTTTCACCGTTGGTGTTTGTCAACAGCGAGATATTCTTGAAGTTTGCCACCTAAGGGTTCTTCCAACTTTCCTTATGCCACCAAAAAAGGCCATGTGACAGGACTTGCTTGCCAAGGAGAAAGAAGGATCAGTGCTATCAGAAGGTATTCAAGCATGAGTAAGAGCCCAGGCTGCTCTCATGTTAGATAGATCTGGTGGCTAATCCCAGCTCCACTGTTTCCTGGCTCTATCACCTTGGGCAAGTCACTTAACAGTTCTAAGCCTCAGTTTCCTTATCTGTAGCATGGGGATGAAAAAGTGTCTGCCTTATAGAGTGAATATAAAGAATGAATGGTATGACAAATGGTATGGAGGCATGTAATAACTGCTCAGATGGTATTGGTTGCTATTCTTAATAGTATCCTCCCTTTTAAAAGATCCCTCAGATCACTTGAGCCCAGGAGTTTGAGTGCAGTGAACTATGACCGCATCACTGCACTCCAATCTAGGCAACAGAGCGAGACCATGTAAAAAAAATTAAAAAATAAAAGAGACCTCATGATTGTTAGCATCCTTATAGGCCTTATAGGGAGACCTGGAAGGTTTCAGTGAGGTTCTCTTCCTGGAGCGTAGCCTTAGAGGAACAATGGAAGAGTGATGATCCTGAGGCCTGGTGATCCCATCACTTCCAGTTGAGGTTCCTGTAGGCCAAAGCCCTGCCAATGGAAGAAGTCATAGAGGACTCAAGGACTCAGTTTTTGTCAGGTCAGCCCAACTTCAAAGCCTGCTTATTCTAATTACCAGCTCTGTAGCCTTGAGCAAATCATGCAGCTTCAAGAGCCTCAGTTTGATCCCAGAATATCTACCTCCTAGAGATGGTGGAGGAATAAATAAGAAATATAAAATGCTTAGCGTGCTTCCTTAGCAGAATCCACTCAATAACTACTTGCTCTGCCTATTGCTGTTTTTATGGTGCAGACACAGATTGAGATCAAGGGTGGCACAGTGATGCAGTCAGAACATGGGGTCTGAAGTAAAACCATTTGGTTTAAATCCTATTGCTCTCATTCACTAGTTTCGTGACCCCAGACAAATAACTTCTCTGTCTTTCAGTTTCATTATCTGTGAAATGGGGACAGTAATTGTATCCACTTCATGGAATTATTGAAAAGACTAAATGGCTTAAGGCAAGTAAAGTGCTTACAGTCATGGCTGGAACAGAGTAAGCGCTCAATAAATTATCATCGTTATCACTGATATGTACGGATTGCTCTGAGAGAGGCTGCCCCGTTAAAAGAACACACTTGGCAAGGAATGTAATACATTGGCCCTGCCCCCAGGATCTCCTCCTCCTGGGCAGTCTCACTTGTTGCCCCACACCCTGGTGCAACTTCCTTTTCTGATAGTCCTGTGGGACCTGAGCCCTTTTGACTACATTCCAGTGTGTTTCTGCCTGTCTTGGTATAGGTCATCACCTGTGACCCAATCTCTTTATTCTCTGATTACTCCACTTGAAGTCCCTGTCCTGAACCAGTCCCCATGGCCCCACCTCATTACATTCCTGCTCACTCCTGTAGCTGTGTCACCCACCCAGGCCCAGATCACTATAAGGTGCAGTCCCTGGAGGCAAATTATTACCCCCGGTCTTGCTGAGGCTTTTGGCCCCCACCCTGACACAAATAGAGAGTTAGAAAACATAACATATTCAAAGCTAGATTGAGTAGATAATGAAATTTCCTGATACTACAGCCAATGTACATACACATTTGACTGATTTACTCTAATATCCCTAGGATAAGGCTAAATATCAAGGCTTGTATAGAAAGCCTAGTGCCTGTGCATCTGAGCTGCCCTAGCAAATGGTAGATTATATCATTTTGGGGTAAAACTCTTAGTCCTCTTGGCAAAGTTCCTTCTGGTTAGGCCAGCGTGATGCCCTAGCTCTTGCCCACATGAGGCTGCCATTTTAGACATGATTTCAGGTATCCTGTCTGCGCCTGTAGATAGATGTTTTTGGATGACTGTGCAAGCTTAGCTCTCTGTGATCTGACTCCTACTTGCTTGCTGAGACTTTTTGGATTGTAACTTTTTTTTTGTTTTTGTTTTTTTTGAGATGGAGTCTTGCTCTGTCGCCCAGGCTGGAGTGTGGTAGCATGATCTCGGCTCACTGCAACCTCTGCCTCCCAGGTTCAAGCGATTCTCCTGCCTCAGCCTCCCAAGTAGCTGGGACTACATGCGCCCGCCACCACGCCTGGCTAATTTTTGTACTTTTAGTAGAGATGGGGTTTCACCATATTGGCCAGGCTGGTCTCGAACTCCTGACCTTGTGATCCACCCTCCTCAGCCTCCCAAAGTGCTGAGATTACAGGCGTGAGCCACCGCGCCCAGCCGGATTGTAACTTTTTATTGAAGTATGACATATATACAGAAAAATGTATAACTCATTAGTGTACAGATACATGAATTTTCATGAAACGTTGAGTAACCAGCACCCAGATTAAGAAACAGTGGTACTAGCATCCACAGGAGCCCCTTTTGTGTTCTCTTTCCTGTCACTCCTCCCAGCTCTTGCCCTGTTTTGGCTATATTGAGCTAATTACAGTACCCACCCCCACACCCCGGCACACCATTCTCTCTTGCATTCCAGCCTGTGCACAGCCTTGGACTGCCCAGCCTCACCTACTCAGTGTTCAAAACTCAGGTGCCAGCTTCCCCTGATGGGCTAGGTCTGCTTCCTTTGTACTTTCCTCCTGTATTTTGTAATTGTTTACTGGGAGCTCCCTGAGGACAGAGACTATCTGAGTCACCAGGTTTCCTGGCGCCCAGCACACTCTTTGTATAGAGCAAACTCCAGAAATGTTTGCTTATTGCACAGTTTGTTTAAAATATTTGAAGTCACTTCTCACTTTCCTTGATCTTCTCTGACTCTGCCCCAAGCACATATCATTCCTCCTCTGCCTTCCTAACTCCTTTTTACCCCTTCTAGCTTTTTTCAAAACACATAGCCCTTTCTGAGTCTCCTGCCTGCCTCCATACTCGCCCTCACTTTTGCTCAGGCTTTGCGTCCGCCCTGTCCACACCTGTCCCAGCATCCCACACCCAGACTTCCCACACACCAACCTACTGACTGTTGCAGCACCATGTTTCTGCCCCCAGACTGCGGGCCTCAGCCATGCAATAGTTTACTCCACAGAGAGCATTCTCTGTGCCAGCCCCCTGCCACAACAAACCCTCAACCACTATTCTGCAGGCTCTGCTTTATTTGAGTCAGATTTATTTTGTGCTTTGCCTGTGTTCATGACTCTGTGTATTACACTTCATAAGTTTTTCTTCCTCAAGAACATTGGTTTCCTTTAATATTCTCGTATTTTTAAAAAGGATTTCCTATGTATTGCTGAATGATATCCATTCATTCATTTCTTCATTTGTTCATTTATCACATGTGCAGGAACTGTACTAGGTGCTGGAGAGCCAAAGTTAAGATAAATGTATTGCCCTTGAGAAACTCACAGAGAAATGGGGAGAGAGAGAAACATATGCAGATTATTATAAGATAGCATCAGTATTGAATGAGATAGGCTTATTAACACAGGGATTAGCAGTGGGTACCGGAGTCAGCTGTGTGGTTTTGGTCACGTTACTGAAGCTTTTTCTGTTTCTGTGTCTTGATTTCTTGACCTGTAAAATGGGTAGAATGTGTGGTTTTTATCTCAGTAAAGCTGTTATAAGGAGCAGAAATAGAGCTTTCACAGGGCTGTTGTGATGTTTCCTGAGGACCTTTTGAGTCAGGAACTGTTTTTGTTTTTGTTTTTGTTTTTGTTTTTGTTTTAGGTAGAGTCTCGCTGTGTCGCGTGCAGTGGCGCGATCTCAGCTCACTGCAAGCTCCGCCTCTCGGATACACGCCATTCTCCTGCCTCAGCCTCCCGAGTAGCTGGGACTATAGGTGCCCACCACCATTCCCGGCTAATTTTTTGTATTTTTAGTAGAGACAGGGTTTCACCATGTTAGTCAGGATGGTCTCGATCTCCCGACCTCGTGATCCGCCCGCCTCGGCCTCCCAAAGTGCTGGGATTACAGGCATGAGCGACCGTGCCCGACCAAGTCAGGAACTGTTCTTGATGCAGAGGATACAGTACAGTGCCTGGCACCTAGCAAGTGATCCATAAATGTTAACTATAATCACGGTTGTTACCACCTTTGCTTGGGCTCATAGACAAAGGGACCTTTCACCTGGCTATCGAAGGAATGCTTTCTACTAGAAAGAGGGCAGAGAAGGACGGCTTGGGCAGAAGGAATAGCCTAAGAACAGACACAGAAGAATGAAATAGCGTGATGTTTTCAGAAATTGAGAATAGTCCAGTGTAGCTGGAGGACAGGGCATGTGTGGAAGAGTGGTGAGAGGTGAAACTGGAGAAATGAGACCCAGTGGTGAAGGGTCTTGTTTGCTGTTGGAGTTTAGACTTAACCCAATAGATGAAATGGAACCATCAGAAGTCTTTAAAGACTGGCTTGCCACAATCTAAACTGTTTTAGAAGGTTCCTTTGGTGCTTCTGTAGATGGACTTGGATGGGAGGCGATTGGGAGACCGCTAAGGAGGAGAGGGAAAAGCTGCTGGAGAGAGATGGCAAGAGCAAGAACTGAAAGGATAAATGCTTCAGGGTTGGATCCACATGGCTTGGTGACTGGTGGAAGGAAGAACATGGGAGCTGGAGGGTGAAGGGTTGCCAGGGTATCTGGCTAGATGTTGATGCCAGTTACTGACAAAGAATAGCAGGAGGAACAGATTTTTCCTTCCCAAAGACTACTTCAGTCTATGGAAGGAAGACTGCTTCTTCCTGATCCTAGGAGCAAGTATTCTAAAACTCACAAGTCCATTCGACTAGGCTGTGAGCCTCTTTTTCTCTCTTGGGCCTTATAAACAGTCAGTTTCAGACAAGCAATTATTAACCTCAGGCAATTAGGGCAAGAGATGGCTGTGTTGATTTCGCTCCTTGTGTCTCCTCTGGGAGAGAGAGGAGAAAGTCACGTGTTTGTTTTCACCATGCTACACGAATGGATGGAGTTGGAGCATTAGCCTCCGTCCTCTGGTAACAGACACATGGGCCTCTTCTCTCGCCTACTTCCAATCCGTAGAGAACCAGGTTAAGTTAAAAAGTTATTTTCAGTGTTTTTCCTCTCTTGGCCAGTTTCCCACCAAAACATCATTCAGATTTTTGACCCAATCAAAGAATCAATCCCTAGCCCACCCTAGCCATTGGACTCCAGAACAGCACCTTTCCTACTACTGCCACCTCCCTATCCCAGAGTGACCTGGTTCTGAGTTTAGAGTCTGTGGCTCAGCAGATGTGTGCGTGCCACTGCTGGTGTCACAGCTTAGCTGGGCGTGATCCTGTTCCTACACAGTCATATTTATGAGTACCCTGGATACAGGACATCATGACTGGCACTGTCAATATGGCGAGACAGCCCCCCTCCCCATAGAATTCTGTCCTATTACTTCTAGCTTCTCTCTTTCTCTGCCTCCCTTCTACTTTCTGTCAACTAGGGTTGTTCTAGCTGGTGAGTTTTCTTGGTTTGAAGAATAAAGCACACTAAGTTCTTTTCTCTCCACTCTCTCATCTGTGAAGTTGTCACATTTATAACCCTCTGTTTTCCAAGGTAGTTTTTAGATGTTTTAAGTATACAGACCACTTTGGTGGTAAAAGATCTCATCAGTAATCTCTTCCTGTTTGTCTTTAGAGCTGGATTAGCAGAGGGGTAAAACTCCTTGGACTGGAGTGACTGGTTCCTCCTTTTATGAAACACCATTGAGAGGATGTGTTATTTTTATTTTTTTATTTGAAACAGGGTCTTACTCTGTCACCCAGGCTGGAGTGTGGTGGTTCAGTCATAGCTCACTGCAGCCTCAACCTCTAGGGCTTAAGTGATCCTCCCACCTCAGCCTCCTAAGTAGCTGGGACCACAGGTGTGTAACACCACACCCAGCTTATTTTTTTATTTTTATTTTTGTAGAGATGGGGTTTTACTATGTTGCCCAAGCTAGTCTCTAACTTCTGGGTTCAAATAGTCCTCCCACCTTTGCCTTTCAAAGTGCTTGGATTACATTTGTGAACCATCATGCCCTGCCTGTTATTTCCAGTAAATAGTTGACCCCACACTAATGAGAGTGAGCATGGGTATTGTCATTTTAAAAAACATCATTACAAGACACCTGTTGGGCTTTATATCTTGGACCATCAATTGCACCCTACTGATTTCTGGGCCACTTGGAAACTCCTGTTGTAAACTAGGGCTCTCTATCCTTAGTTTTAGAGTATCCTGTTGTCTTAAGCCACCTGAAAGGGAATAGCTATTTTTTCAAAGAAATTAGCTTTTTTCTAATGACAAAAACAAAGCATGTTCATTTTAGAAAGTTTAAAAAATGCAGTGAAGCAAAAACGAAAAATTGTTCATAATTCCACTACCCAGAGATAACCACTGTGAACTTTGTGGCCTCAGGTTTTAGTCTTCTATTTATTTATTTTTTTTGGTAGTCTGAGACTGGGCAATTTATGAAAGAAAGAGGTTTAATTGAACTTATAGTTCCACATGGCTGGGGAAGGTCTCACAAGCATGGTGGAGGGCAAAAGGCACTTCTTACATGGTGGTGGCAAGAGAGAATGAGGAAGAAGCAAAAGCAGAAACCCCTGATAAACCATTAGATTTTGTGAGACTCATTCACTATTACGAGAATAGCATGGGAAAGACCAGCAGCTCCCATGATTCAATTACCTTCCCCTGGGTCTCTTCCACAACACATGGGAATTCTGAGAGATACAATTCAAGTTGAGATTTGGGTGAGGACACAGCCAAACCATTTCATTCTGCCTCAGCCCCTCTAAATCTCATGTCCTCACATTTCAAAACCAATCATGCCCTCCCAACAGTCCCCCAAAGTCTTAACTCATTTCAGCATTAACCCAAAAGTGCACAGCCCAAAGTCTCATCTGAGACAAGGCAAGTCCCTTCCGCCTATGAGCCTGTAAAATCAAAAGCAAATTAGTTACTTCCTAGATACAGTGAGGGTATAGGCATTAGGTAAATACATCCGTTACAAATAGGAGAAATTGGCCAAACCAAAGGGGCTACAGGCCGCATGCAAGTTGGAAATCCAGCAGGGCAGACAAATCTTAAAGTTCCAAAATGATCTTCTTTGACTCCATGTCTCACATCTGGGTCATGCTGATGTAAGAGGGGGGTTCCCATGGTCTTGGGCAGCTCCACCCTTGTGGCTTTGCAGGGTATAGCCTCCCTTTCAGCTGCTTTCACAGGCTGGTGTTGAGTGTCTGTGGCTTTTCCAGGCCCATGGTGCAAGCTGTCGGTGGATCTACCATTCTGGAATCTGGAGGACAGTGACTCTCTTCTCAGCTCCACTAGGTGGTGCCCCAGTAGGGACTCTGTGTGGGGGCTCCAACCCCACATTTCCCTTCCGCACTGCCCTAGCAGAGGTTCTCCATGAGGGCTCCGCCCCTACTGTAAACTTTTGCCTGGACACCCAGGCTGGAGTGCTATGGCACAATCTCAGCTCACTGCAACCTCTGCCTCCCAGTTTCAAGCAATTCTCCTGCCTCAGCCTCCTGAGTAGCTGGGATTACAGGTTACCACCGCTACACCTGGCTATTGTTTGTATTTTTAGTAGAGACGAGGTTTCACCATGTTGGTTAGGCTGGTCTCGAACTCCTGGTTTCGATCTGCCTGACTCAGTCTCACAAAGTGCTGGGATTATAGGCGTGAGTTACTTTGCCTGCTGGCTTTTAGTCTTTTAAAAAATGTTTGTGCGTTTTTTTAAATAAAATAAATGATAATATATGTCTCTTTTATAAACTTCATTTAATAGGATATTATAAACACCTTTCTAAGTCATTGCAAATTCTTAATAGCCTCATGTTTAATGATTCCATAGTAGTCCATTTTATATAGGAAGTGAGGACATTAGTAATAAAATTAATATACTTTCATTTGAAAAAAAAAAATGACCTAAATTGATGTAGCAGGTAAGGAAGGGCTGTTGTAAAGAGTGATAAATGTTGGAACAGTCAAAGGGATGGGTTTCCAGCTCTAAATATCATAAGCAATAATTGTAGGCTTAATAAATTGGTACATTAGATAGGACATGGATGTTAATAGTCTTGATCCCTTTATACATCTTTGGGTTGAAATTTTGTAAAATCGTTCTGGGTCTCAAAATTTTATAAGAATTATGCCTGTAGTGTCTCAGGTTGCCAAAGGTAAATAGTTTTGACTTTCTTGGTTTCCTTTCATCGGAAATCAAGCCAAGAAGCTCTTACTGTGTGAATTTGCATAGCACCTTGTGTACCAGGAGGCACTTGGCAGGTCATTATGTGAGCAGTTATGGAAAGTTTTGTGTTGAGAGGGACTTGCTGAGTCTAATCATGATTGATGAGGCTGGATTATTCCATACATTTCTTTCTTTTTACAGGGAGTGCTTTCCTCAGTGCTATTTTTCTTGCCTTAGCGACATACCAGTCTCTGTACCCACTCACCTTGTTTGTCCCAGGACTCCTCTATCTCCTCCAGGTAAGCACTTGCTGGTCAGAAGCCAGCACCCAAGTGACATTTAATACATGGCCTGGTTCCTGCTTGGGGGAAGGAAGGGCACGGGTTAGTAAAGGCAGTGGGAAGCTTGCTCCTAGTTGAAAATACAAACACATAGAAACTTAACTAACTTTAAACAAAGTAGACTTAGTTATCATTAAGTCCCAACTACAGTAGACCTCACCATATCTGCAGGGGATATGTTCTAAAGCCCCTAATGGAGGCCTGAAACTGCATTTGGTACTGAACCCTACGTATACTATGTTTTTTCTGTCTAATAACTGTGACAACTACTAAGTGACTAACAGACAGAGATACACTAGACAAAGGGGTGATTCTTGTCTCGAGTGGGACAGAGCAGGACGGCATGAGATTTCATCACACTACTCAGAATGGTGTGCAATTTAAAACTTATGAATTGTTTGTTTCTGGAATTTTCCATTTAAGGACCACAGTTGACAACAGGTAACTGAAACCATGAAAAGTGATGGTTTCAGTAGGGGGTTAGTAGGGGGGCACTACTATATGCATATCCTTGGGTATGTAGAAGTGCATTTTATTTTACATATTTGCAAATGCAACTATCTTGCATTTTTCTTTTCTCAACTAATGATCCCCTCTGAGCTCATTTCTTTAACTTTTCTTTATAATAACACTTACCTTGTAAGATTCTTATAGGATTTAAATGGAGTATGGGCATCTAAAACAAAGCTTGGAACATAGTAGGTGATCAATAAACATTAATTGAAGAATGCAAATTGCTGACATTTACTGAGAATGGATTACATGTCAGGCACCGTGCTAAGCACTCTGTAGGCATTGTCTCATTTTAACTTCATAAGAACTTATGGAGTAGGTCATATTATTAGCCATATATTAGTCTAGTATTAGCCATATTAGACACATTAATTGAAACTGGAATGTTGGGAGATTAAGTCACTTAAGGTCACAGGACCAGCGAATGACATTGCTAAGATATGAACTGTGGCCATCTGATGCCAGAGCCTGCTCTCTAATCATCTTTTTCTACTCAAATGAGAATAGTACCTGTTTCTTCAAGAGGAAGTAACTGCATGCAGGCCCCACATGGTCCAAATCCATTCTTACAAGAGAAATGTTTCTTGAAAGTGTACAGGTGGCAGTGCCAGAAATGTCTGATTTCAGAGCCTTTCTTAATCACAAGCACTGCTAAAGCTGAGTGTGTATTCCATTTATTGAAATAGGCCATATGCATGTTATTTTAAGTGATTTCATAATATTGTGTTGATGCAGACAATGATTCATGGTTTGCTTGATCTTTTTCTTATTTGGGGAATTTGAGATATGTCTTTATTTAGGTTTGAGATACGTCATTTATATTGTAATTAATATAAATAATGTAGAAATTTTTTTTGTTTTTTTTTTTTTTTGAGAGCAGGGCCTTGCTCTGTCACCCAGGCTGGAGTGCAGTGGCACAATCTCAGCTCACTGCAGCCTCCATCTCCCAGGCTCAATCGATCCTCTCACCTTAGTCTCCTGAGTAGCTGGGACTACAGGCGTGTGCCACCACACCCGGCTAATTTTTTGTAGAGGTGGGGTTTCGCCATGTTGCCCAGACTGGTCTCGAATTCCTGGGCTCACGCAATCCGCCCACCCACCTTGGTCTCCCAAAGTGCTAGGTTTATAGGAATGAGCCACTTCACCCAGCCAGAAATTTGTTTTTATTTGTTTTCTTTTTCTTTTTCTTATTTTTGAGACAGGGTCTCACTCTGTTGCCCAGGATGGGATGTGCAGTGCCGCAGTCATGGTTCACTGCACCCTCAACTTCCCGGGCGCAAGCAGTCCTCTCACCTCACCCTCCCAAGTAACTGGGACTACAGACATGCACCACCACACCCAGCTAATTTTTGTTTTTTTTTGTAGAGACAGGGTTTTGCCATGTTGCCCAGGCTGCTCTCAAACTCCTAGGTTCAAGCGATCCTTCTGCCTTGGCCTCCCAAAGTGCTGGGATTACAGGTGTGAGCCACTGTGCCCAGCTTGAAATTATCTTCTTCAAGTGTGTTTCTTTAGCTAAATCATTGGAGCCAAGGTGAAAAGTCGTATTGTTCTTATTAGGCAATTATACCAGATTGTTCACCAGAAAGCCTGAGCCAGTTTGCAGTGCCACCATCAGTATCTAAACAGAAGTGGACCACTTACCTCCCCATCTGCCAGCACTGACTTTTCAAGTTTGATTTATGATTGCCAGTTCAGTAGATGTGTCACCATACTGTGAAGTTATTTTGCTTTGATTTTCTTTCTGTATTCTTGCTGAGTTGATGCATTTTTCCACATAACAATGTGCTGCTTGTATTTTCTTTTTTATTTCCTATTTATGGCTTATTCTTTAGAAAGTCTAAGCACTAAGAATATATATAGCCAGACTTTTTATACAACTATGTATCAAATAAATAATATAGTATATTCATACATGTGGATGGACCAGAAATTTAAAAATGATTTCTGAGCTTGTCCAACCTGCAAAAAATGAATAAGTAAATAAAAGAAGATAAAAATGATTTCTTAAGCCAGTCTCTACGCACCACTTTTTATATAAAGCAACTTTTGTTTAAAACTAAAGGAAATTTCCTCCTGATACTAGTGGACAGTACAACTGACTCATGAAGTCAAGCAGCTCCTCTACCAATATTTACTAAGTACCTATAGTGTGCTAGATAGTATGCCAGACTGCAGACATAAAGCAATTGAAGGATGCTGAGCAGGTGAGTGCTCCAGGAAGATTGCTTTGGCAGCAGCCTGTGGGGTAGATGGGAGTAGGAAGAGCTGAAGTTGGGAAAGCTTAGAACATTGTACTAGATCAAGTCAGAGGGGTAAATTGGGGGCCCAAACCAGTGTCAGAGGAGATCGAGAGATGAGAGACTAGATGCAGGGGAATTCTAGGAGGTAGAATCGGCTGTGCTTGGCAACCGTCTGTATGTGGGCGACAGGAGTGGAAGGAGTTTGAGATGAACTTCAGGATCCCATTTATGCAGAAATTAAAACTCCATCTCCTACTATATTTGTATATTTTTTATAAATATATGAAGTAGCCTGGTGTATTAGTCCATTCTTACACTGCTATGAAGAAACTGTCCGAACCAGGCATGGTAGCTCACGCCTGTAATCTCAGTACTTTGGGAGGCTGAGGCGAGTGGATCACTTGAGGTCAGGAGTTTGAGACCAGCCTGGCCAACATGACGAAACCTTGTCTCTACTAAAACTACAAAAATTAGCCAGACATGGGGGAGCGTGCCTGTAATTCCAGCTACTCGGGAGGCTGAGGCAGGTACATTGCTTGAACCCGGGAGGCGGAGGTTGCAGAGAGCCAAGATCGCACCACCGCATTCCAGCCTGCGTGATGAAGTGACACTCTTGTCTCAAAAAAAAAAAAAAGAAAAGGAAAGAAAAAGAACTACCCGAGACTTGGTTATTTATTTATTTATTTATTTGTTTGTTTTTTTGTTTGTTTGTTTTTGCTGATGGTACATGAAATAATTTTTTTTTTAATTTTACTTTAAGTTCTGGAATACATGTGCTGAATGTACAGGTTTGTTACATAGATGTACATGTGCCATGGTGGTTTGCTGCACGTATCAACCCATCGTCTAGGTTTTAAGCCCCATATGCATTAGGTATTTGTCCTAACGCTCTGCCACACCTTGTCCCCCACCCCATGACAGGCCCCATTGTGTGATGTTCGCCTCCCTGTGTCCATGTGTTCCCATTGTTCAACTCCCACTTATGAGTAAGAACATGCGATATTTGGTTTTCAGTTCCTATGTTAGTTTGCTAAGGATGATGGTTTCCAGCTTCATCCATGTTCCTGCAAAGGACGTGAACTCCTTTTTTATGGCTGCATAGTATTCCATGGTGTATATATGCCACATTTTCTTTATCCAGTCTCATTGCTGGGCATTTGGGTTGGTTCCAAGTCTTTGCTATTGTAAGTAGTGCTGCAGTAAACATATATGTGCATATGTCTTTATAGTAGAATGCTTTATAATCCTTTGGATATATACCCAGTAATGGGATTGCTGGGTCAAATGGTATTTCTGGCTCTAATCCTTGAGGAATCGCCACACTGTCTTCCACAATGGTTGAACTAATTTACATTCCCACCAACAGTGTAAAAGCATTCCTATTTCTCCGCATCCTTGCCAGCATCTGTTTTTCCAGAGTTTAATGATCGCCATTCCAACTGGTGTGACATGGTATGTCATTGTGGTTTTGATTTGCATGTCTCTAATGACCAGTGATGATGAGCTTTTTTCATGTTTCTTGGCCACATAAATGTCTTCTTTTGAGAAGTGTCTGTTCATATCCTTTGCCCACTTTTTGATGTTTTTTTTTTTTTTTGTCTTTTTTTTTTTTTTTTTTTTTCTGAGACTTGAGTCTTGCTCTGTTGCCCAGGCTGGAGTGCAGTGACATGATCTCAGCTCACTGCAACCTCTGCCTCCCGGTTCAAACGATTCTCCTGCCTCAGCCTCCCAAGTAGCTGGGACTGCAGGCACGTGCCACCATGCCTGGCTAATTTTTTGTATTTTTAGTAGAGACAGGGTTTCACCATGTTAGCCAGGATGGTCTCAATCTCCTGACCTCATGATCTGCCCACCTCAGCCTCCCAAAGTGCTGAGATTACAGGCATGAGCCACCGCACTTGGCCTGTTTTTTTCTTGTAAATTTGTTTAAGTTCCTTGTAGATTCTGGATATTAGACCTTTGTCAGATGGATAGATTGCAAAAATTTTCTCCCATTCTGTAGGTTGCCTGTTCACTCTGATGATAGTTTCTTTTGCTGTGCAGAAGCTCTTTAGTTTAATTAGATCCCATTTGTCAATTTTGGCTTTTGTTGCAATTGCTTTTGGTGTTTTAGTCATGAAGTCTTTGCCCATGCCTATGTCCTGAATGGTACTGCCTAGGTTTTCTTCTAGGGTTTATGGTTTTAGGTTTTACGTTTAAGTCTTTAATCCATCTGGAGTTAATTTTTGTATAAGGTGTAACAAAGGGGTCCAGTTTCTGTTTTCTGCATATGGCTAGCCAGTTTCCCCAGCACCATTTATTAAATAGGGAATCCTTTCCACATTGCTTGTTTTTGTCAGGTTTATCAAAGATCAGATGGTTGTAGATGTGTGGTGTTATTTCTGAGGCCTCTGTTCTGTTCCATTGGTCTATATATCTGTTTTGGTACCAGTACCATGCTGTTTTGGGTGCTGTAGCCTTGCAGTATCATTTGAAGTCAGGTAGCTTGTTGCCTCCAACTTTGTTCTTTTTGCTTAGGATTGTCTTGGCTACACAGGCTCTTTTGGGGTTCCATATGAAATTTAAAGTAGTTTTTTCTAGTTCTGTGAAGAAAGTCAATGGTAGCTTGATGGGAATAGCATTGAATCTATAAATTACTTTGGGCAGTATGACCATTTTCGTGATATTGATTCTTCCTATCCATGAGCAAGGAATTTTTTTCCATTTGTTTGTGTCCTCTCTTATTTCCTTAATCAGTGGTTTGTAGTTCTCCTTGAAGAGGTCCTTCACATCCCTTGTAAGTTGTATTCTTAGATATTTTATTCTCATTGTAGCAATTGTGAATGGGCGTTCACTCATGATTTGGCGCTTTGCTTGTCTGTAATTGGTGTATAGGAATGCTTGTGATTTTTGCACATTGATTTTGTATCCTGAGACTTTGCTGAAGTTGTTTATGAGCTTAAGGAGTTTGATGATGGGGTTTTCTAAATATACAATCATGTCATCTGCAAACAGAGACAATTTGACTTCCTCTTGTCCTATTTGAATACGCTTTATTTCTTTCTCTTGCCTGATTGCTCTGGCCAGAACTTCTAATACTATGTTGAATAGGAGTGGTAAGAGAGGGCATCCTTGTCTTGTGCCAGTTTTCAAAGGGAATGCTTCCAGCTTTTGTCCATTCAGTATAATATTGAGACTTGGTAATTTATAAAGGAAAGAGGTTTAATTGACTCACAGTTCCACATGGCTGGGGAGGCCTCAGGAAACTTACAAATATAGCCGAAGGGGAAGCAAACATGTCCACCTTCACATGATGGCAGGAAGGAGAGGTGCCAAGCAAAGAGGGAAAAGACCCTTATAAAACCATCAGATCCTGTGAGAACTCACTCACTATCAGGAGAACAGCAGCATGGGGGTAACCATCCCCATGATTCAATTACCTCCCACCGGGTCCCTCTCATGACATGAGGGGATTATGGGAACAACAATTCAAGATGAGATTTGAATGGGGACACAGCCAAATTATATCACCTGGGCCTTGTGGGTCATGGTAGGGTATTTGAAGATGAGTGTAGTCACATCCAGGAAACAAAACCACCTGTTTAAATATGAAGGAGGGGCCAGGTGTGGTGGCTCATGTCTGTAATCCCAGCACTTTGGGAGGCCGAGGTGGGTGGATCACCTGAGGTTAGGAGTTTCAGACAAGCCTGGCCAACATAGTGAAACCCCATCTCTACTAAAAGTACAAAAATTAGCTAGGCATGGTGACATGTGCCTGCAATCCTAGCTACTCAGGAGGCTGAGGCAAGAGAATTGCTTGAATGCGGAAGGTGGAGGTTGCAGTGAGCCGAGATTGCGCCACTGCATTCAAGCCTGGGTGACAGAGTGAGACTCTGTCTCAAAAAAAAAAAAAAAAAGGTGAAAAAAATGTGAAGGTGGAAACAGAAGAGGAAATGTTCTTTTTTGTTTTGTAACAGGGTCTTACTCTGTCACCCAGGTTGGAGTGCAGTGCTGTGAACATGGCTCACTGCAGCCTAGACCTCCTGGGTTCAAGCAGTCCCCCTGCCTCAGCCTACTGAGTAGCTGGGACCACAGTCACGTGCCACCATGGCTGGCTTGTTTTTTGGGGTTTTTTTGTGTGTTTGTTTTTTTTTTTTTAGAGACAGGGTCTCACTTTGTTGCCCGGGCTGGTCTTGAATTCTTGAGCTACAGCAGTCCTCCTGCCTCAGCCTCCCAAAGTGCTGGGATTACAGGCGTGAGCCACCACAACCAGCCTAAAATTATTCTTTAGGGCTGAGTTTCTGCCAGACTACTAAGTGGACCCTTTAGAGTTGAGTTTCACAGGGATCCATAGGCTCCAAGGAGAGAAGCTAGAACTAATGGTTGGGTGGTACAAGAAGCTTAGTATAAGGTAGTTCTGTGACAGAATGAGATGTCCTAAGTGAGGTGAGTTCCCTGTGAATCATGGTGTTTAGGCCAGAGGCTGAATGGCCACTTATTGGGGAGTTGTAGCAAAGCTGTAAGTACCAGAGTGAGTGGCTGTACCGTGATTGGCTTCAGAATGCTTTCTACTTCCAAATCAAAATGGATTTGATAACCTCTAGGAGCTGACACATCTGCTCTTGACATTATCTTTTTCTCTGAGTTTTTTTCAAGCCCTGTGTAGGCATAGCCCTCTAGGAAAGGTTGTCTAATATAGTATGTAAGAGCACAGCTTGACTGGGACATCTTGTTACAACAAAAAAAAAGCAAAGTAGTCCTCAAAGTCTAACAGGACTAAGTCAGAAAAACACTGGTACCAGCTGAAAGGGGCTCATACCACCGAAATTTGGGAATTTCTGAGCATCAAAAGAATCACGACAAGTAATTATAAAATACTGGATAAAAATACATGTGTTTGGCTGGGTGCAGTGGCTCACGCCTATATTCCCAGCACTTTGGGAGGCCAAGGCAGGTGGATCACTTGAAGTCAGTAGTTCCAGACCAGCCTGGACAACATGGTGAAACTCCTTCTCTACTGAAAATACAAAATGAGCCAGGCATGGTGGTGGGTGCCTGTAATCCCAGCTACTCGGGAGGCTAAGGCACGAGAATTGCTTGAACCTGGGAGGCAGAGGTTGCAGTGAGCCGAGATCACACCACTGCACTCCAGCCTGGGCCACAGTGCGAGATTCTTGTCTCAAAAAAAAAAAAAAAAAATTCATGTCTCCATAGTGGTGCTCACTAAAAGGGCAAGAAGAGAAAAAATACGTAGACCATCATCAGATGTGGCTATTTTACCAGTTTCTCACTCTGAAAGTAAATAATTAAAAGGAAAGAACTAAGCGATTACTCTGCCTCTTAAAAAGGAACCATAGCTGGGTGCAGTGGTTCACACCTATAGTCCCAGCACTTAGGGAGGCTGAGGCAGGAGGATCACTTGATCCCAGGACTTTAAGACCAGTCTGGGCACAACTCTGTGCAGTCCCATGGCACAGACTCTGTGCACAACTCTGTGCAGTCTCACAGCAGTGTCTAGGGGGGTACTCACGACCCCTGGAGCCACAGAAGTTGTTTGTTACACTGTGCTCTTTCAGCTTTGCCATCCTCTGATAGCTTAAGCATTTCACATCTCAGTATGACAGCCCTCTGTATCCCAACCTCTTGTTTGGCATCCAGGAGGTATCAGGTTGCACAAGTGAATTGGAAATGGTAAATGCAGGGGATTTTATTGCTGATGAAAGTGGCTGTCAATGGGATGGAGAGCTGGAAAGGGGATGGAGCAGGAAGGTGGTCTTCCCCTGAGTTCGGTCATTCCTGGCTGAACTCTTCTCTGAGGTCCCGCCATCAAGGTGTCCGTCTGAAATCAAGCTGCTTCTCTCTGACTTCCGGCTGCTGCTTCTCTCTCCCTCTCTGCCACTCCGCTGCCAGTGGAGCCTGGGGTTTTTATGAGTACAGGATAGGGGGTAGGGCAGGCCAGGGTGGTTTTGGAAAAGGCAACAGGGATGTGAAGTTCTCACTTTAGGTCAGGGGTCCAGGCTTGAGGGTGGGGCCATCGCCAGGAACGGCCCTTTTCTATCTGCCTCTTGTCCATATCACATGGATGCTAAAATCATTGGGTGAATGGTTTTTAGAGAACAATGTATTTGCATTTGCATTGTGTCAAAACGTTATTCCCTAGTCCCCACCCTCTAGATTCTTTGCTAATAGCAAAGGGAAAAATACATATTTATGGCCGGGCGTGGTGGCTCACGCCTGTAATCCCAACACTTTGGGAGGCTGAGGCGGGTGGATCACGAGGTCAGGAGTTCAAGACTAGCCTGGCCAAGGTGGTGAAACCCTTTCTCTACTAATAATACAAAAATTAGCTGGACTTGGTGGCGGGTGCCTGTAATCCCAGCTACTCAGGAGGCTGAGGCAGAGAATTGCTTGAACCCGGGAGGCGGAGGTTGCAGTGAGCTGAGATCATACCACTGCACTCCAGCCTGGGTGACAGAGCTAGAGACTGTCTCAAAAACAAACAAAACAAAACAAACAAACAAAAATCTTTACAAAGGCGTATTCTGTAGCTAAGTAATACAACTCTTATCACTTATAGTGGAACAACTTGACATGATATATATACTGCTTGGCATGATGCAGTACAAAGTACACATTATCAACTCTGAAGTATTCTTACCCAAAAAGTTACCCTTAATGAAGCCTTAAGATCTGACTTTTGGTTTTAGGAAATAAAAGAGCAGAGGAACGAGTTCAATGACACCACAAGGAAGCAGTAAGACAAACCAGAATGTACTATGGTATTTTAAGAAAGCTGGTCTGAGTCTGTTCAAAATGTCAATGTTATGAAAAAGAAAAAGTGGAGAAACCGTTCTGGACTAAAGAGACACAATAACTGAATGCAATGGGAGAGTCTTGATTGGATTTTGGGTTGAAAAAAACAGCTATAAAGGATGTTTTGGGGGACAACTAGAAAATTTTGAAGATAGATTAGATATTAGATGATGTTAGGGAATTTTTTTTTTTTTTCTGAGATGGAGTCTTACTCTGTTGCCTAGGCTGGAGTGCAGTGGTGCCATCTCGGCTCACTGCAACCTCCGCCTCTCGGGTTCAAGCGATTCTCCTGCCTCAGCCTCCCAAGTAGCTGGGACTACAGGCACCTGCCACCACGCCTGGCTGATTTTTTGTATTTTTAGTAAAGACGGGGTTTCACCATGTTGGCCAGGATGGTCTCGATCTCCTGACCTTGTGATCCGCCTGCCTCAGCCTCCCAAAGTGCTGGGATTACAGGTGTGAGCCACCGCGCCGGCTGGGAATTGTTAATTACCTGGATGTGATGATAGGATTATGGTATATAGGAGAATGTCCTTATTTTGCACAACTGTGTGCAGAAGTGTTTTGGGGAGAAATGTCATGATGTGTTCAACTTTTACATGGTTCAGCAAAAATAAATATATGCATGCAGAAAGATAAAATAAGGCAAGGTATTAATATTTAATCTAGACAGATATATGGTTGATTATTGTATTATTCTTCCAACTTTTCTGAATGTTTGAAAACATTTATAATAAAAAAGAGGGAAATAGAGTACAGGCTCTGATATCTTCATTTGGACACTTATTAACTCTGTGACCCTGAGCAAATGACTATTTAACTTCTCTGCCTCCACAGGGATAATATAATAGTACCTACTGCAAAGGGTTAATACATGTCAAGTGTTTAGAACAGAGTCTGATGAGGGCTCGATATTAGCTATGATTATTAGTATTCAAATGTTCATGAAAGGACGTGATCACCAGTATGTGGGGCGATGAGGGGAAAAGAAAATAATTCATCTTTTGAAGTCAAAGGAACTGTAAAAGTTAGTTTGTACTTCCTCCTTTGACACTATAAACGTACCTCCATTCTGCTGGTGGAATTTCTAGAGAGTACTGGTGTCTGATCAGTGCCAGAGGTGAAACTATTCTTCCTTTCCTTCATGAGACACAAGATCAAAGGGAGGGGATGCTGCATCTGGCTCCCTGGTGAGTCACTTATGAGAATGGTAGTTTGAGCCCATCTGGTTCCATCCGGCAACTCAACTCTTTCTCTGACCTTGGCTTAGAGCCTAGTTTCCAAATTAGAGAGAGGTTTAAAATGTTATGATTTGATAGCATACAGAAAAAAATAGCCCTAACATGCTCAGGGGCAGGAGGCTCCAGTGAAGGAAAGCCGAGTGCACAGGACTGAGAAGCTGAAGCTATAAGGCTTCGAGGGAGACCAGGCAAGGCTTACCGAGATGCTCATGGTGCAGTCTGGGAAGTTTCTAGTTCCCGCCTTCCTTTTGCTTGGGATTCCTAAAGCCTTGGATTCCCTTGGATGGTTTGAGGCCTTTATTTTCTTTCAAAGACAGTAGCAGACACTAGGGGAAATTACCCTGTGAGTGCTCTTTTGGTTTTGCTTTAATCCAGTCTGACCTTTTCTTGTCTTTGAACTGAAAACATTAATCCTGTGATTTTTTTATCCTTTCTGGAGCTTGGGTCAGGTCATGTGATGGTAGCTTACACCAGAGGAGCCAAACTCAGTCTGTTATTTCTTGATAACGGGTCCTTCCCCAAGCCTTCTCTGGGGCCATATTTAGAGTTTTCACACCTTATTTTTTCTTCCCCCAGTCACTTTCTGTTATTTCTGCTATGTCCAGGTGGGTGCTAGGGCAGAGGTAGCAGTGCTGTTAGCTTTGTTTCTTTTTGGAATGGGTAAAAATGAAGGTAAGAGCTTGATCAAGCATTTTCAATAAAGTTTTCTGCCAGTTTTGTTGCCTCTAATATATCTGTCATGCAGAATATGTCTCCTGGATCTCTTCTTGTGATTCCAAGAACTTACATGTAAAAACATTGTTAGGTTAACTCCCTTTAAGAGTTTATTTGGATAATTGGCTTTTTCCCTTTCACATCGTGTCTGAGAAAGGAAATGGTTTCTGTACAGAAAATGCTTTTCTCCCTAGTGCTGTAGAGACTTGGGGAGAGGAAGATAATCTTAATGTAGCTGGGCTTTTTCTGAAGCAGTCTGAGAATTCTTAATTTCCCTAAATATTTTTTATATATTAGCAACAATGCGACTTCCGGGATATTGTAACTGCAAGTCAACATTTTCAGGTTGAGGGTGCACATAACCCTTGGATCACATCTGGCCCACAGATGGGGTTCATTTGACCCTGGTGTTTGACTTTTTTGAAATTAGTAGTCAGCATTTTAAAAATTCATGTGGAAATTTTGTATTTCTGGCTCCTTTTGAGGAATTGTAAGATCTGTCCCCTTTAGGCAGAGTGTACCCTCTTCAGATTGCCACAGTCCCTGTTTCATTTCTCTCACCTTCACTCGTTTGTTACCTGCCTGGTTCCCTGTAGGGGTGTGGTGTGTGTGCGTGTGTGTGTGTGTGTCTGTCTGTCTGTCCACTAAAAGGTCTAGAAACAATGACCACCCAGTATGAATGAATGTTCTTAGTGCCCAAATTATGATCTTGAAATACCATTTACCCATTTAGAGAAACTGGGGTTTCTTAGGGAAATGGCTAATTCTAGGTTTTAGGGCAGGAAATGTATAGGATGATCCTAGAATGTTGTGATAACAGATAACATGAAAGTTTATCAAAGTCTACTGGAGTCATCTTGAAAGGACTTAGGATCTAACTTGAAGAGGCTACCACTGACCAAAGAGGGATAATTTGAGTTTCAGTAAGGTAAGAATTGCAATAGATTAAAATTCATAAATATATTTAAATCCAGGCATTCATAATGTTACTAAAAAGGAAACCTACTTGGCTAAATTAGGAGAATTGATAAGAAATCAATTCATTGTATTGAAAACTGGATAAATAAAAGGAAAAAAATAAGTATTTGTCCTGACTTTCCTGTACCACTAGATAACCATATAGTAGGTGACAGAAATATATCTTTATAAAATTATTTCAACTTACAAATGAAAACAAAATGATAGGATAGCATCATAAGTACCCTTATGGTCTAGGTACTGAGCATCAATAACTACTAACATCAGAAACAAACAAAAACCAAGCCTCCTGACAAAAGAACATTACCCACCACCAAAGTTTGCCAAAAGGATAAAATCCAAAATTGATCAAGCCTCTGGATATAGCTGTAATTTGCAAGAAATACTGAAAACAAGGTACATAATTAGAAAATCCAGATTATGGGATGTTATATGGGTTAAATGTCCCAGATTCTGTAACATATGAATTGTAACAAGAAAAAAAAAAAAAAGATATGGGCAGGAGTAGGCTGGAGTGGAGGAGCTATGAATTAAGAGACTTAAAAATTGTATCAAAAATTTTAAAAATAGGCAAGACCTAAACTATAGAAAGGGATGCACATGTAAGTGGAAAACCATAAAGAAATGCAAGGAAGTGATTATTATCAAAGCCAGGGTAGTGATTACTTTGGAGGGAGGAGGAGATTGTGGTTGGATCAGGGAACATGGAGGAACTTGGGGAATGCCTGGAAAGTTCTTTCTCTCGACCTTGGTAGTGGTTATAAGGATGTTCATCTTATAATCATTCATTAAGCTTTATATTTGTTCTATGTGATTTCCTGCATTTTGTGTTTGTAATAAAATGGTTTAAAAAATTGATAGAGTTTTTAGGGCATTATTCTTGCAACCCTTCTACTTACATACATACATACATTTTATTTTTTTGTTTGTTTTTGAAGATGGAGTCTTGCTCTGTCGCCCAGGCTGGAGTGCTGTGGCACAATCTCAGCTCACTGCAACCTCCACCTCCCAGGTTAAAGCGATTTTCCTGCCTCAGCCTCCCGAGTAGCTGGGATTACAGGCACCCGCCACCATGCCTGGCTAACTTTTGTATTTTCAGTAGAGACAGGGTTTCACTATGTTGGCCAGGCTGGTCTTGAACTCCTGACCTCAAGTCATCCACCCACCTCGGCCTCCCAAAGTGCTAGGATTACAGATGTGAGCCACCGCACCCAGCCATACATATATTTTATTTTATTTCATTTTATTTTATGATGGAGTCTTGCTCTGTTGCCCAGGCTGGAGTACACTGGCGCCATCTTGGCTCACTGCAACCTCTGCCTCCCAGGTTCAAGCAATTCTCCCACCTGAGCCTCCCAAGTAGCTAGGATTACAGGCACCTACCACCACACCTGGCTAATTTTTGTATTTTTAATGGAGATGGGGTTTCAGCATGTTGTCCAGGCTGGTCTCAAACTCCTGACCTCAGGTGATCTGCCTGCCTTGGCCTTCCAAAGTTTTGGGATTACAGGTGTGAGCCACCACACCCAGCCCATACATACATTTTACATACTTATGTTTTAAGTCAGCATTTGCTGTGGAGCAAAAGAGGTAAGATGAAATCTCACCTGTTCACTGGGAAATTTGCAGTGTGAACCTTGTCGAAGTCAAATAAAATATAGAGACAAATCTCTAATGTTTTATTTGGGAAGCAAGAATTGCAATTTGAGTTATACACACAGACTGGGTGGCCTTTGGTATGTCCAAAGAACAAACAGAAGGTTAGGAGTTTTATTAGAAAAAGAAATAGTATGTATTGCTTTGAAAGAAAGCTCATTGACACAAGTCAAGTTTTTGGGAGCTGGGAGTCTCTGATTGGTGAGTGACAGTGGTAGGGGTAAAGTAGTCTTAGAGTCACAGCAGGTCGTTTCAGCAGCTGGGCTTGTGGAAAATCTAATTCTTGGAGCAGGTGCTGTATGCCCTGAGTGTTCTTTCCCCTGGCCCTGATTTAGTTGGACATGACAAGAATGACCCAATTTATATAATCAACTTTTACAACCTCGAGATTAAGTTTGGCTCTAGTGTTTATAAACAACAAGCCATCAGGGGATTGCTGGGGTTTCTTTTTTAGGAATTTTAGATGTGCCTCACTGTGTAACTGGAGTAGTCCTGCAAGATTAAGTGCAAGTTCAGTTTTTATAAATAGATGCAGTACATACTTCAAATTACTTTATTGTTTTAGGGCCCTGTTCCCCAGAGCAAACCTTAACTCCAAAACCATGTCTTCAAAACGGAATTATACTTAAAATTTATTGCACATCTTGTAATCACAAGTTTGCCAAGAAAAAAAATCATTTTCCAGTCTAACATTGAGAGCACTTTAGGTGGAATAAAACACTGAGAAAAATGGTAGCAAACAGAAACTTGGGGGCCACTAATGGGATTTGCAAAGAGTGAAACCTCATCTCCTGAGTGTGTGTTTAGGACTGGCCTAAGAGAACTGCTTTTCTTTTTTTTTTTTTTTTTTTTGAGACAGAGTTTCGCTCTTATTGCCCAGGCTGGAGTGCAATGGCACCATCTCGGCTCACCGCAACCTCCAACTCCTAGGTTCAAGCAATTTTCCTGCCTTAGCCTCCCGAGTAGCTGGGATTACAGGCATGTGCCACCACGTCTGGCTAATTTTGTATTTTTAGTAGAGACAGTGTTTCTCCATGTTTATCCGGCTGGTCTCGAACTCCCAACCTCAGGTGATCTACCCGCCTCAGCCTCCCAAAGTGCTGGGATTACAGGTGTGAGCCACCGTGCCCGGCCAGTAACTGCTTTTAACAGCCTACTTGATTCAATTTTTCATGGCCTTGTTGTTTTATTCCCTGGCATACTTCTTTTTAAATATCAGTAGAGTGGAATGGGAAGACAAAACAATGTTTTTACTTTAGAGTGTATTTTTTTTCTCTCCTGGACTGTTTTCTTCCTCTTTCTTTTCTTCCTTCCTTCTTTGCTAAATGGCAGTCTTTTTCAGGAGGATGATCAAGATGATCAAGGAATTAACTCAGAACCTAAATACCTTCTTCATTGAATTTATCTATGGATGCCTTCTCTTTGTTGAATTCTTTTCTTCTCTTTTCTCTTTTTTCTTTTCTTTTCTTTTTTCTCTTCTCTTTTTTCTTTTTTCGAGACAGAGTCTCTCTCTGTCGACCAGGCTGGAGTGCAATGGCGTGATCTCAGTTCACTGCAACCTCCGCCCCCCAGGTTCAAGCATCTCTCCTGCCTCAGCCTCCCAAGTAGCTGGGATTACAGACGCCCACACCAAGTCTAGCTAATTTTTGTATTTTTAGTAGAGACAGGGTTTCGCCATGTTGACTAGGTTGGTCTCAAACTTCTGACCTCAAGTGACCCGCCCGCCTCAGCCTCCCAAAGTGCTGGAATTACAGGCCTGAGCCACCTGAGCCACCTGAGCCACCACGCCTGGTCTTGAATTATTTTCCATCCCCAGAAATTTATCTTTCTCTTGAAACTTTATTCTTCTAGATCAGCAGTATCAGTAGAACTTTTTGTGACCATGGAAATGTTCTGTGTCTGTATTGTCAGTGCAGAAGACACAAGCCACATGTGGCCATCAGGCACTTGAAATGTGCTAGTGGGACTGAGGAACTGAAGTTTTAATTTTAGTTAAGTTATACTTTAGAATAGCCACATATGGCTAGGGGACAGTACAGTTGCAAGGAGAAGTCAGAGTAGAGCTATGTGTATAAAGCTTAGAGAGGGGGCCATAACGTTGGTCAGATTCCTCTCACCTAAGATCTGTTAACAGTAATGCCGTCTCCAGCTTAAAACTCTTCGCTGACTTCCATCATCCTTAAAGTCTTTATCATGGAGTTATGATGTCTGTAATTTATTTAAAAATACTTCTTCATAGACCATCTGATAGTATATATTTGCCAGTTAGTTTCAGCCTCAACTTCAGGGGAATGTGAATTACATTAATGAAGCATCCACACTCCATGATGTCATCTAGCTTTACATCTGCAAGGGTGCACTCTCCAGGGGCTGCCATCAGTGTAGCACTCTCTATAGTTTGATCAACACCTTTACTAGTTAGCATAGTGACTGTCAGAAGCAGCTTGGATTTTTTTGCTTTTTTTTTTTTGAGATGAGGGTCTCACTCTCTTGCCCAGACTGGAGTGTAATGGTGTGATCTCAGCTCACTGCAACCTCTGCCTCCTAGGCTTAAGCAATCCTCCTGTCTCAGCCTCCCGAGTAGCTGGGACTACAGGCGCGTGCCACCATGCCTTGCTAATTTTTGTATTTTTTGTAGAGAGGGTTTTGCCATGTTGCCCAGGCTGGTCTCAAGCTCCTGGATTCAAGTGATCTGCCCACCTTGGCCTCCCAAAGTGCTGAGATTACAGGCATGGCCCATTGCACCTGGCCAATTTTTACTGGTGAGATTAGTGTCTTACTAATTAACAAAATGAGTAGTAGAAGTAGGTGCTCATTAGTGCAATTGAAGTATTCAAAAGCAGAATTGGGCCAGATGTGGTGGCTTATGAGCTGCAGAGCAAGACCCTATCTCTGCAAAAAATGAAAAAATTAGCCAGGCATGGTAGCATGTGCCTGTAGTTCCAGCTACTCGGGAGTCTGAGGTAGGAGGATTATTTGGGCCCAGGAGTTAGGGCCCAAATAATGCAGTGAACTATGATCCTGTCACTGCACCAGCCTGGGCAACAAAGCAAGACCCTGAAATATTCCTATGCTTGCATGAAAAAGGAATATGAATCTAGCAGGGCCTGTAACTTCTTCCCTTGGAGATGGTGCCTGAGGCGTAATTCCTTAATGATCCTTTGGACTTTGGTTAGGATTTCTGGTTGCCTGATGTGACTCCAAGGGCAACAGAACCCTGCCTCTGGGATATTGTCAGTTCTATCGTGAGTGAACCTTTTTCATAAGTGGTGGTTGGAATAACTAGAGACAGAAAGAGCTGGGACAGCATGGAGCTTCTAAAATAATTTGTGTGAACTACTTTGGGCCTGGCTCACTAAGGAATATCTGTTTAATAGATGTCTTTAGGTGTGCTAGAATTTGGTCTGGAACTTGCTTTCTTTGCCACAAGATTGTAAAAGAGGTGCTAGCACTCACCCACCTGAAACATTTTTCTCAACTGTTAAAGAGCCTATGAGATGTATATGACCAAAATGGCTTAGCTCCTGCTTGACTTGGCTGCTCTCTACCTCTCTATGCTTATCTTATATCACTTACCCCTCACTCCTAAATCTCAAACCACACAGACCTTCTCTGTTCCTCCAGTGTGGCAAGTTCCATCCCACCTCAGGTCCCATACCCATGATGTCCCATCTGTCTTGAATGCCCTTCTGCTTTATAATATTTGCATACTTTAAAAGATAATAAAGCAACACTGTGTTCCACTACCCTGCTTAAACAATGTAACATTTCTAGTCCTTTAGAAGCCCTGTATGTCCTCCTTCTACACTGCACTCCTTCCCTCTACCTCAGAGGTTATAACTACCCTGAATTTGTTATTATTTATATATTTTAAAAAATATATAGTGATGGGGTTTCACCATGTTGCCCAGACTGGTCTCAAGCTCCTGGGCTCAGGCAATCCACCACCTCAGCCTCCCATATAGCTGGGATTACAGGCATGAGCCACCATGCCCGGCCTACCGTGAATTTTTTGTTAATCATTCTTTGGCTTTTCTTGAAAGTGTTACCACATATGTATGGCTTGCTAAACAGTGTATTAAATCTTACATTTTCCGAACATTTTGTAATGAAAAATTTCAAAGAAAAAACAAATACAAACACTCATACACCTATAACCTACATTCTTCCATTAATATTTTACCATACTTGCTTTATCACATATCCATCTATCCATCAGTCAGTCTTATTTTTGATACATTTTGAAGTAAATTGGAGACGTCATACATATCCTTGTAAATAATTCAGCATAAGCATCAACTGGAGTTCATTATTTATTTACACTCTTTTTCATTTTAGGTAGAATTTACATACCATGAAGTGCACAAATCTTAATACGAACATCTGTGTAACCCCAAACTCCTCTCAAAATACAGAAAGTTTCCTTGGGTCCTTTCCCCATCAATTCCCACTCCTATTTCCTCAGACACAACTGTTCTGAATATTGTTTTAACCATAGATTAGTTTGGCCTGTTCTAAAACATCATATAAATGGAATGAAATAATAGGATTATTTTGTATAAGGCTTCCTTCAACCAACTTGTTTTTGAGATTTGTCCATGTTATTACATGTATTCTTTTTTATTGCTGGGTGGTTTTTGTGTGTGCAACATTTTGTTTACCCATTCTCCTATTGATGGAAACTTGGGCCCATTTCCAGTTTTTGTCGTTACAGATAGACTACTATGAACATTCTGGTACAAGTCTTTTTGTGGACTTAACGTTTTTGTTTCTCTTGAGCAGTACCTAGCAGAATTTTTGGGACATTAGGCAAGTGTATGTTTAGCTTTGCTAGAATCTACTGGACAGTTTTTCAAAGTTTTTGCACCATTTTACACCCCCCCAACCAAATATGAGAGTCTAGTTGCCACATATCTTCACTAACATTTGATGTTATCAGTCTTTTTAATGTTGGCAATTCTAGCGGTATATCTTCGTGAAGTTCTGCTTGTCTTTTGTTTATTTTGCTTTGTTTTTGAGAATTCAAACTTGTATTTGACTAATAAGATATCTTTAAAATTTAGAAAATAAAAATTGACACAGCTAGAAGAAATTGATAAATCAGCCATTGTAATTAGTTTTAACAAATCTCTCAAAGTAAGATTAAACAGCCAAAATATTTAATAATTATATAAATGATTTGAACATCACAATAACAAGCTTGATTTAATGAAGATTAGAGGCAAGGCAAAGGGCTGATTTTTTTTTATACTGGCCTTGTAGAATGCTCTTATTTTTAAAATTGCATGTTTATTTTTTTAACCAACCATGTAACAGATGGTTTTATCTCCATTTTTAAAAGCTTTTTATTTTGAATTAATTTTAGACCTACAGAAAAGTTGCAAAAATAGTACAGAGTTTCTTGTATCCCTCACTCCACTTCCGCTAATGTTAACATTTTACATAACCATACTACAGTTAACAAGAACAAATAAATTAATATTTATGCAACATTATTAACTAAACGACAGACCTTATTAGAATTTTGCATTTGCTACTGAGGCAATTTTTGTTTGTTTCAGGATCATGTTTAGGTCCCACATTGCATTTGGTGGTTTTATCTCCTTAGTGTGTCCTAGTCTGAGATAGTTCCTCAGTCTTCTCTTGACATTCCTGACTTGTGAAGTTATTTTTGTGAAATGTACCTCAGTTTAGATTGTCATAGTTTTCTCACGACTGGACTGAAGTTACACGTTTTTGGCAAAAATGCATATTGTGTCCTCAGTGCACCGTACTGAGGAGTTCATGATATTGCCATATCTTCTCAATGGTAATGTTTACCTTGATCACTTGGTGATGTTAGTGTCTGCCAGGTTTCTCCACTGTAACTTTTTTTGTTTTGTTTTGTTTTTGAGACAGGGTCTCGCTCTGTCGCCCGACTGGGCTCAAGCAGTCCTCTTGCCTCAGCCTGCCAAGTAGGCAGTCCTCTTGCCTCAGCCTGCCAAGTAGCTTGGATTACAGACGAGCACTACCACGCCCAGCTAATTTTTGTATTTTTAGTTGGCCAGGCTGATATTGAACTCCTGACTTCAAGTGATCCACCCACCTTGGCCTCCCAAAGTGCTGGGATTAAGGCATGAGCCACCGTGCCTGGCCAGTTTTTCATAATTACTTAGATTAGTTCTTTTCTTGCGCCATGTAACCCTTCAGTGTGGTTGTGTTATTAATTTGTAATATAGTTAGGTTCATTTGTTAGTGTTTATATTCATTTTGGATTCTCCCCACATATTGGTTGATTTTAATTGTTTATTTGGGGAGGGGGTAAGTGAAGGGAATGTAAAATATTACTGTGGTTCTAAGAGTCAGCTGTACAGAAAGAGCAGTATTACTCTGTCGTCATTCCTGCTATCCTGTTCTTCTAGTCCTTCCCCTCTCACCCTAGGTAATTACAGTCTTCCCTTGGTATTTGTGGTGGATTGGTTCCAGGACCTCCTGCAGGTACCAAAATCTCAGGATGTTCAGGTCCCTAATACAAAATGGCATAGTATTTGCATATAACGTAGGCATATCCTCTCCTATGCTTTAAGTCATCTCCAGATTACTTATAATACTTAATACAATGTAAATAGTTCTTATACTGTATTGTTCAGGGAATAATGAAAGAAAAACATCTCTACATGTTCAGTACAGACACAATTTTTTTTGGAATATTTCCTATCCTTAGTTGATTGAATCCATAGATGTGGAACCCATGGATATGGAGGGCTGTCTTCTCTTTAGTTTCTGGCTTATCTTTCTTGTATTCCTTTCACACACCAGTGAATAGATAGATGTATATATGTATATTTTCTTTTCTTTTTTTTTTTTTTTTTTTTTTTTTTGAGACAGAGTGTTGCTCTGTTGCCCAGGCTGGAGTGCAGTGGCGCGATCTCGGCTCACTGCAAGCTCCACCTCCTGGGTTTATGCCATTCTCCTGCCTCAGCCTCCCGAGTTGCTAGGACTACAGGCGCCCGCCACCATGCCCGGCTAATTTTTTGTATTTTTAGTAGAGATGGGGTTTCACCGTGTTAGCCAGTATGGTCTTGATCTCCTGACCTCATGATCCGCTCACCTCAGCCTCCCAAAGTGCTGGGATTACAGGTGTGAGCCACTGCGCCCAGCCTATATGTGTATTTTCTTATATGCCTTTATTTATTTATTTAGCGACAGAGTTTCGCTCTTGTCGCCCAGGCTGGAGTGCAATAGCACGATCTTGGCTCACTGCAACCTCCACCTCTCAGGTTCAAGTGATTCTCCTGCCCCAGCCTCCTGAGTAGCTGGGATTACAGGTGCCTGTCACCACACCCAGTTAAGTTTTGTATTTTTAGTAGAGATGGGGTTTCACCATGTTGGTCAGGCTGGTCTCGAACTGCTGACCTCAGGTGATTTGCCTACCTCTTATATGCCTTTCTTATATGAAGGGTAGCATACTGTAGATACTCTTTTGTGCTTTCCTTTTTTTCACTTAACATTATTTCCTGGAAATTCCTCTATATCAATATAGATAGAATAGAGATTGTCCTCATTCTTTTTTTACAGCTGCATAGTACTCCATTGTGTGAACATACCATAGTTTATTCAGCCTCTCTCCAGTGTATGGGAATTTAGATTGCTGACAGTATTTTGCAATTACAAGTAATGTTTCAGCAAGTAACCTTGTATATACATATTTTCATATTGTTGGAGGTATATCTTCAAGGTAGATTTCTAGAAAGTGGAATTATTGAAGTATGTATGTAGTTTTGTTTTGTATTGATTTTTTGAGACAGGGTCTCACTCTGCAGCCCGGGCAGGCTGGAGTTCAGTGACACGATCACAGCTCACTGAAGCCTCAACCTCCTGGGCTCAAGTGATCTTCTCACTTCAGCCTCCCTGGCAGCTGGGACTATAGGTGTGCACCACCACATAGGGCTAATTTTTGTATTTTTTGTTGAGATAGGGTTTCGCTATGTTGCCCAGGCTGGTCTTGAACTCCTGGACTCAAGTGATCCACCTGCCTCAGCCTCCCAAAGTGCTGGGATAACAGGCATGAGCCACCATGCCTGGCGTTTTTTGTTTGTTTGAGGCAGGGTCTCTCGCTCAGTTCCCCAGGCTGGAGTGCAGTGGCACAATCACGGTTGAGCTTTTTTCTACGTCGGAGTTAAAGACAAGTTCACCATGTTTTTTTCTAGTACAGTGCTTTATCATTTCATTTAAAAAATATATTTGGATCCCTAAGCTATTTGCAGTTTATTCTTGTGAATGGTGGGAGAGATAGGTCTAATTTAACCTTTTCCAAATGGTTACCTTGTTGTCCTAGCATCATTGCTTAAAAAGTCAATTTTTATCATATGATATGCCACCATTGTCATATACTAAATTGCCATATGTATTTTGGTCTAGTGCTGGACTTTCTGTTTTATTCTACTAGTTTACTTCTCTATTAACGAGCCAATATTGTGCTGCTTTATTTATAGAGGTTTTATATTTCAGTGTCTGATAAGGCTAGTTCCCCTTCATGATTTTTTTTAATCAGTGTTTTCTTAGCTATTCTGGCATGTTTGTTTTTCCATATGAACTTTTTATCTATGTAAAGTGGCTTGGTGGCTTTTTTTTTTTTTCTTTAAAACAGAGTCTTGCTCTGTTGCCCAGGCTAGAGTGCAGTGGCACAATATTGGCTGCAACCTCCACTTCCCGGGTTCAAGCTGTCCTCCCACTTCAGCCTCTGGAGTAGCTGGGACTACAGACATGTGCCACCGTGCCCAACTAATTTTTGTATTTTTTGTAGAGATGGGGTTTCGCCATGTTGCTCAGGCTGGTCTTGAACTCCTGAGCTCAAGTGATCCACCCTCCTCTGGTTCCCAAAGTGCTGGGATTACAGACATGAGCCATCGCACCTGGGCCAGTTTTCTATTTTCTTGTGAATTAGTTTTTTCTCTAATTTTTTATTTCATTATTTCAGAAAAATTGAATGAGTACTATAATAAATACCTTTTTAAAGATTATTTAGTTATCATTTTGCCATATTATGTATATCTATGTAAATATATTGATTTTTCTTTTTTCCCCTGAATTACTTGCTTGGAAGTTACAGACAAGACACATCAACCCTAATTCAGCAGGTAACTGTTAGAACTAGGCATTCTTTATATAACCATGATACTGTTATCACCCCTAGAAATTTAACCTTGATAGAATAATAATATCCAATATATTCTCTCCAAATTCAAACTCCCCAATTTATATGTGACCTTTATAGGATTTGGGGGAAGGGATGGGGTTCAGGATGTATTACATTTCATTGTCATGTCCTTTGATCTCCACCTCTTTTTAGTTACACAGGCATTTTTTTTTTTGTAATAAAAAAAATTGTATTTACTTAGAAGCATTCAGAATGTCAACAAAACAGCTGCAACTTTTTTTTTTTTTTTTTTTTTTCAATTACAGAGTGGTATTCAGTTAACAGAACAACAATTATTTCGTATAAGCTGCATCAGAGACAACTGAAGATGAAAAAACTACCATCCCCATATATAACTAATTTGTGCTGTGCACCAACAAGAACCTGCTTTAAATTTCCATGCCAATTTACAACCCCCATACTGTACCAGGCAAGGTTAGTGGCTATTGAAAATACCACCAGGACAGGGCTATCTAAAGACACATTCGGTAGTGTGTTAACTATACAAAAAAAGACACTGTGCAGTTTAAAAACAAATCTTAGGCAGCCTTACATTTCAATTTTTTTCTTTAAAAGGAGTGAGTTGTGTACAGGGGGGTTAAATGCTTTATAGACGAGAAAAAAAACTGCCCTAGAACCAACTTATTCATCATCATCATCTTCTTCATCTTCATCTTCTTCATCTTCCTCCTCCTCCTCATCCTCTTCATCTTCCTCATCCTCTTCATCTTCCTCATCTTCCTCCTCTTCCTTCTTTTTCTTGCTTTTTTCAGCCTTGACAACTCCCTTTTTTGCTGCATCAGGCTTTCCTTTAGCTTGATATGCAGCAATATCCTTTTCGTATTTTTCCTTCAGCTTCGCAGCCTTCTTTTCATAAGGCTGCTTGTCATCTGCAGCATACACAGGCATTTTTAATCATTTAAATTATTTATATTTTTCATAGAATGTTTCCATTTCACCTTTTTTTAAATACATTGGCATAAGTTTTAAAATATTTTCTCCTCCCTGATACATCTATAGTTATGCCCTCTTTTACATTCCTAATGTTTATTTGTTCGTCTCTTTTTTTCTTAATTATTCTTATTAGAAACTCATCAATAACATGAGTTATTTCTAAGAACTAGATTTGGTTTTGTTGATTCCTTATATTGTACCTTTGTTTTCTATTTTAACAAATTCTGCTCTTTATTATTTTCTTCCTTCTTTTGGGGTTTATTCTGTTTTTCTAATATCTTAAAATGAGTGTTTAGCTTATTTATTTTCAATTTTTCTTCTATTCCAAAGTAAATTTCTTTTTTTAATATTTCTTTCTTTCTTTTTTTTTTTTTTTTTGAGACGGAGTCTCGCTGTGTCACCCAGGCTCGAGTGCAGTGGCGTGATCTCGGCTCACTGCAAGCTCCACCTCCCAGGTTCACACCATTCTCCTGCCTCAGCCTCCCGAGTAGCTGGGACTACAGGCACCCACCACCACACCTGGCTAATTTTTTTGTATTTTTAGTAGAGTCAGAGTTTCACCACGTTAGCCAGGATGGTTTAGACCCCCTGACCTCACGATCCACCTGCCTCGGCCTCCCAGAGTGCTGGGATTACAGGCGTGAGCTAACACGCCCGGCCAACCAAAGTAAATTTCTAAGGCTGTACTTTTTCCTCAGAGTATTGTTTTGTCTACATTACACAAATAGTAATATGAGGTATTTTCTGACATAATCATTTCTCTTTGACTCCTAGGTTATTTGGAAAAGTGTTTTAATTTTTTATAATACAATTCAAGAGATTTATTATGCAACATGACTATAGTTAATAATATATTGTATACTTGGAAATTACTAAGAAAATAGATGTTAAGTGTTGTCACAACAAAAAAGTGATACGTATGTGAGGTCAGCAAGTTTTTTTCTAATTTATTTTAGGTTATCTTTTCATTAATAATTTCTATTAATTCCATTATCATCAGAGATTGGAGTCTGTATGATAAAGATTCCTTGAAGTCAATATGGGTTTATGGACTGATTTAAGTATGTGATGTTTTTATAAATACCCCCAAAATGCTTGAAATGAATGTGAACTACTTAGTTATTAGGTGCCCTGCTCTATATAAGTATGATTTGTAAGATCTTATGAGATTAAACTTGTGAAATGTGCTTCATTTTTTCTATTTGATTACTAATTTATCTGCTTGATCTATCAATTATGCACTGATGATGGATTTGTCTATTTTTCCTTTGTAGCTTAATCCACTTTTGTTTTATATATTTTGAGACTGTTATTAGTTACATTCAAATTTAGAACTGTTATATTTTTCCAATGAATGGAGCCTTTTATCATTATTGGACTATTTTTATCTCTGCAATACTTTTTTACATAAAAGTCTATTTTATCTGATAATAGTATAACCACGCTAGCTTTCTTTTGCTTAATGTTTCCGTGGCATATCTGAAAAAGTCCTTTGATTTTTCAGCTTTTCTGTGTCATATATACATATATATATATTTATATATATATATATATATATTTTTTTTTTCTCTTCTCTTTTTTCCGAGACGGAGTCTCACTCTGTCGCCCAGGCTGGAGTGCAGTGGTGCAATCTCGGCTCACTGCAAGCTCTGCCTCCCGGGTTCACGCCATTCTCCTGCCTCAGCCTCCCGAGTAGCTGGGACTACAGGTGCCTGCCACCACACCCGGCTAATTTTTGTATTTTTAGTAGAGACGGGGTTTCACCATGTTAGCCAGGATGGTCTCGATCTCCTGACCTCGTGATCTGCCTGCCTCAGCCTCCCAAAGTGCTGGGATTACAGGCATGAGCCATCTCGCTCGGCCTCTGTGTCTTATATTTTAAGATATATCTCTTGTAAATAGCATGTAGCTGCATAACTGATTTTTTTCCTAACAACATGATTTATTTTATTTTATTTTATGTTATTTTATGTTATGTTATGTTATTTTATTTTATTTTATATTATGTTATGTTATGTTATGTTATTTTATTTGAGACAGAGTCTCGCTCTGTTGCCCAGGCTGGAGTGCAGTGGTGCAATCTCGGCTCACTACAGCCTCTGCATCCTGGGTTCAAGTGATTCTCATGCCTTAGTCTCCGGAGCAGCTGGGACTACAGGCGGACACCACCACACCCAGCTAATTTCTGTATTTTCATTAGAGATGGGGTTTTGCTATGTTGGCCAGGCTTGTCTTGAACTCCTGGCCTCAGGTGATGTTCCCACCTCAGCCTCCCAAAGTGCTGGGATTACAGGTATGAGCCACCATGCCTAGTCCCTGACAACATGATTTTTAGTTATACAGTTTTGTTCATTTAAATTGATTGTGATTTGTTTAAACTCATTTCTGTTTTCTCACATACTGGGGTGGTTTTTTTGTTTTCTGGTAATTCTTATTTTCCTTTTTCTTACAACAAGTCATAAATTATTTCTCTTCCCTCAGCATCTTTTTTTTTTTTTGAGGAAAACATTTTTAAGAGAGGAAAAATACAGAAAATGTATAATAATAGCCATATGTCTACTGCCCAAACTAAACAGATATTAAGATTTTTGCTATATTGTTTCATATTTGCTGTTGTCATACTTAATAAAATATGTGAGGCCAGGCGCAATGGCTCATGCCTGTAATCCCAACACTTTGGGAGGCCAAGGCGGGTAGATCACCTGAGGTCAGGAGTTTGAGACCAGCCTGGCCAACATGGTGAAACCCCATCTCTACTAAAAATATAAAAATTAGCTGGGTGTGGTGGCGGGCACCTGTAGTCCCAGCTACTCAGGAGGCTGAGGCAGGAGAATCGCTTGAACCCGGTAGGTGGGGGTTGCAGTGAGCCGAGATCGCACCATTGCACTCCAGCCAGGGCAACAAGAGCGAAACTCTGTCTCAAAAAAAAAAAAAAAAAAAAAGGCCAGGTGCGGTGGCTCACGCCTGTAATCCCAGCACTTTGGGAGGCCAAGGCGGGTGATTCACGAGGTCAAGAGATGGAGACCATCCTGGCCAACATGGTGAAACCCCATCTCTACTAAAAATACAAAAATTAACTGGGTGTGGTGGCGTGCACCTGTAGTCCCAGCTACTTGGGAGGCTGAGGCAGGAGAATCGCTTGAACCTGGAGGCAGAGGTTGCAGTGAGCCGAGATCGTGCCACTGCACTCTACCTTGGCGACACAGTGAGACTCCGTCTCAAACAAATAAAAGCAGATAAAGTTGAAGTTTTTTTAGTTTTTTTAACCCAAATTTGCGTTTTTTTTTTAAGTCTTTTTTACTTGTTTATTTCTTTTCGTTTTGCATATGAATGCCAGGTTATATGAAGTTTCTTAGGTTCCAATTATATTTTCCTCTCTCATTCCCAGGAGGCTAATGCTATCATAACTTTAGTATATGTCCTTCTAATCTATGTTTTATGAAACTTACAGGTGTGTGTGTGTGTGTGTGTGTAAATAATAGTATTATTTGGTATAATCTCAGAACACATAAGTATTTTCATGTAATAGGCTTGTCTGGCAATTTTCTATTATAACTAACCTCATTTTTTTAGATCTAGCCATGTTGACATTTATAGATACAATATATTCATTTAACCTGGCAAATAGTATACCATATGTCAATATACCACAATTTATTTGTTCCTCTATTTAAGGATTTTTTTCTTGATATTTCAAACAATGGTGCAATGAATGTTCCTCCATTTGTATCTTCTGCAACATGTCTCCAGGATACATACCTAGAAATGGTGTTACTAGGTCTGAGGTCAGAGGATGCACCCATAATACCTTTTTAACACTTACGTCCTTCTTAGTTAATTAAAGACCAAAGCAAAATTATAAACCTGTGTATCATAGCATGGTTTTGCAGGAGGGATCTTTAAGTGTAAGCTAATAGCTGCCCTCTGTTGTTTACATCCCTAAGTTTATATTACTTTGCCTTCTCTCCTAGCGGCAGTACATACCTGTGAAAATGAAGAGCAAAGCCTTCTGGATCTTTTCTTGGGAGTATGCCATGATGTATGTGGGAAGCCTAGTGGTAATCATTTGCCTCTCCTTCTTCCTTCTCAGCTCTTGGGATTTCATCCCCGCAGTCTATGGCTTTATGTAAGTAATGACCACATTAGAAAATTCTAGAAGCTGTGGGGAAAAGGGAACACTTGTATACCATTGTCCAGAATGTAAATTAGTACAGCCATTATGGAAAACTGTATGAACATTCCTTAAACAACTAAAAATAGAATTACCATTTGATCCAGCAATCCCACTTCCGGCTACTTACTCAGAGGATTTTTTTCTTTTTTTTTGAGACAGGGTGTCGCTCTGTTGCCCAGTCTGGAGTGCAGTGGGGCCATCTCCGCTCACTGCACCCTCCACCCTCCACCTCCTGGTTTCAAGTGATTGTCCTGCCTCAGCCGCCCGAGTAGCTGGGACTACAGACATGCACCACCATGCCCGGCTAATTTTTGTATTTTTAGTAGAGACGGGGTTTCACCATGTTAGCCACGCTGGTCTCAATGATCCATCTGCCTTGGCCTCCCAAAGTGCTGGGATTACAGGCAACTCAAAATTTTTGAAATCAGTTTGTTGAAGATTTGTCTGCACTCCCATGTTCATTGCAGCATTATTCATAATAGCCAAATTATGGAATCAATCTAAATGTCCATCAACAAACAAATGGATAAAGAAAATTTGGTATATATACACAGCAGAATACTATTCAGTCTTAAAAAAGGAAATTCTGTCATTTATGACAGTAGTAGGGATGGAATTGGAGAATCTGATGCTAAGTGGAATGAGCTAGGCACAGAAAGACAAATACCGCATGTGTTCTCACTTATATGTGGACGCTAAAACAATTAGGCTCATAGAAGCAGAGAGTAGAAGGGTGGTTACCGATGCCGGTGGGGTGGGCGAATGGGGAGATAATGGTCAAAGGGGTACAAAATCTCAGGAGGAATATGTTTTTTTCTTTTCTTTTCTTGAGTACTAGCACAGCATGGTGAATATGGTTAACAGTAGAGTATTGTACATACCAAAATTGCTAAGAGAGTAAATTTCAATTGTTCCCACCACAAACAATGTTTAATATTTGAGGTGATGGAAATGTTAACTAGCTAGATTTAATTATTCTACATTGTATTCAGAAATCATAACATCACATAAAATCACCCGTAAATTCGTACAACTATATGTTGTCAGTTAAAACCCCCCCCCACAAAACTCTGGAAGCTAATTTGGTTTTCATAGCTCTAGCTGGACTCAGGGTGAGTGACCACAGGAAGCCTTTATATTAAATAGCAGCAGTTCTCAAACCTTAAGGTGCATCAGAATCACCTGCAGGACTTATTAAAACCCAGATTGCTGGGCCCGTCCTCAGAGGTTCTGATTAAGTAGGTCTTGGGGAGGGATCAATAATTTGCATTTCTCCGGTTTTCAGGTGATGCCAATGCTGTTGGCCTGCTGGTTTAGGGAACACACTTTGAGAACCTGTACTGTGAAATACACCTTTGATATGGTGGGATTAACCCATTTATGCCTAGTATTCTGTTATTGGAATGCTAAGCTTGTGGGAGTTATTTACGTCCTACTGCTCAAGGTCATCGCCAAGATCTGATTTTTCACACAAAAAAATTTGCAACCTCCAGCATAAGTGGGTTAAAGAGCACTCCCTGGGAACATCCAAAGCAAATTCCAGCCTCTAACTGGGAGGTTTGGGCTCAATTCTAAACAAGAATGGATGTGTTCCTCTAGTGCAAGAGGGCCTCTGACAGTTTGAAAACAATGCCACCTGCCACACGTCAAACCTTGAGGGAAAACTCACATGGACTTGAGTATTGCAGGCTTGCCTGAGTGTATATTCATGAATTCAATAAACATTTCCGAATGCCCTCTACGTGCCAGGCTCTGCGTGGGTGCCGAAGACTTGGTTGCTCCCTAAGCTTTGGGAAGCTCACAGCCCAATAGGTGACAGACTCTTAAACCTGTGCAGGTGGGGAAGCGATCTGGAGTGGCAGAACTCCCATTTGGGATTCTGGACTGCTTATTTGTGTTAAATCCTGGCTGAGCATAACAATGACTTGCTAACTTCAGCTCTTCATGCTCTGCCTTAGATAGGAGTTGCGGTGCCAGGTGAAGGGTTCTTTCTGCTGGGCCACGGATTGTGTTCTTTACCTCATTTCACAGAAAAGGAGGTATAGTTACAGCAAGAGGCAAAAGTTAACCTGGGCGGAGGCCTCAGTCAGGGAAATCTGACTGAGAGCCAACACTCATCTCTCCCTCTGCGTGCCCTATTTGTTGTCCTTTTTAAATTATGTATTGAGATCAGTTTCAACTTCAAATTTTTTAAAATCAAAAATGTGAACTTTAGAAGAGCCAGAATTGCAGCGAAATATTTGTCTGATTTAATTGGACAAAAAGTTTTCCAGTTAAACCCTAATTTCTCAATTAAGACTGGGACCCTGGGGATCTTAGCCAGAACGCACCGATTGTTCCTAAGGCCCCTAGAAGTCTCACTGCAGTCTCAGGCACTCGGTTTTCTGGCTCCTGCTGTGGGGTGTGGAGTAAGAATGGGGAAGAGCAGGATCTTTGAGCATGATCCTCTAGGCAGGTCTTTAGAATGCCCAAAATAGATCCTGTGTTTTAAAACACAGTTACAGTACTGGGTATCTCCTGATTTTAAACTGTCTTGCGCAGTAAAACAGGGGTGAGTCTCTTTATTCCTAGGATGAATCCCTGCTTCATTTCAGATTTGTTTGGCTTAGCTAATATTTGTTATGGGTTATCATTATATGTCTCTGCTCATTTTTGTTAATTACCTGTATCCAGGGTACCTAGAGAGCCCTTCCCATCCTGATCTCTCTAGGGAGAAAGTTGTCCTTGGCTGCCCAGCAGTGACCAAAGTCTTCAGGAGAAATCAAGGTCAAAGCAGACAATTTATAACTTTTGTCTTTTTTCTCTCCCTTTGTTTTCTTAATTCCAGACTTTCTGTTCCAGATCTCACTCCAAACATTGGTCTTTTCTGGTACTTCTTTGCAGAGATGTTTGAGCACTTCAGCCTCTTCTTTGTATGTGTGTTTCAGATCAACGTCTTCTTCTACACCATCCCCTTAGCCATAAAGCTAAAGTAAGTGGCTGGACCTGCTGCTGCTGTGTCTACAGAGCTGTCCGAGAAGCCCCTGCCCCTAATAGCCTTGAGGGTGGCCTTCAAATGTGGAGCACCTGCTGTCAGGTTTAGAGCATCTCACCTAAGGAACCTGCCTTCAGTTGCCGCAGTTGCCAGCGCCATAGCAGGCAATAGAGTCACATGGGTGCAGGCTGCAGTGAGGGTGCTTTGGAGTCCCAGCATTTTCCCTGGCCTCACTCTGAGGTGCTCAAGCCCACATTGCTGCTGAGCCCATTCACTGTTTTGGACTAGAGCCAGGCGGTGGCCAGGCATGGTGGCTCACACTTGTAATCCCAGTACTTCAGGAGGCTGAGGCAGGAGGGTCACTTGAGGCCAGGAGTTTGAGACCAGCCTGGACAACATAGCAAGATCCTATATCTACAAAAATTTTAAAAATTAGCCAGGTGGCGGCCTGGGTGCAGTGGCTCACGCATGTAATCCCAGCACTTTGGGAGGCCAAGGCATGTGGATCACTTGAGGTCAGGCGTTCGAGACCAGCCTGACCAATATGGTGAAACCCTGTCTCTACTAAAAATACAAAAATTTGCCGGGTGTGGTGGCGGGTGCCTATAGTCCCAGCTACTCTGGAAGCTCAGACAGGGGAATTGCTTGAACCCAGGAGGCAGAGGTCACAGTGAGCCAAGATTGTGCCACTGCACTCCAGCCTGGGCGACAGAGCAACACTCCGTCTCAGCAACAACAACAACAACAAAAATTATCCAGGTGTGGTGTTGTGCCCCTGTAGTCCCAGCTGCTTGGGAGGCTGAGGCAGGAGGATGACTTGAGCCTGGGAGTTTGAGGCTTCAGTGAGCTGCTTGTGCCACTGCACTTCCTCTTGGAACAGGAGTTGTGGAGGGGAGTGTGTTTGGAAAAAGTGTATCTGGTGGAATGTCTCCATCAACAGCCCAGTGACAGGTGGTCCACAGAGACTCTGGATAGTTTAGTTGGGAGGCTGGCCACCTGCAACTGTTTAATCTCCTGATCTGTTTCCCTCCAAACGATGTGTGGAGTTCTCTTCTGCAGTCTAAGAGAGCTGACAGATGTTAGGCCTGCTCCATTCCAGGCGCCTTTCTAGACCCTCTGAAACATAATCATACCTAACCTAGCAACTCCTGGAGGTAGGCGTTAGATTCTTATCACTCCCATTTTATAGTTGAGGAAATTGATGCTCAGAGAGGTGGGATGATTTTCCCAGTCACACAGCTAGTAAGCAGTGGAGCTGGGATTTAGACTCAGGTTTGTCTGGTTCCAGAATCTATGCTTATCCCCCTGCACCATGCCAAGCTCCAGAGAGATTGCTTGTAGTAGCCTCCGGAAATGGTTCTATTACCCTAGCTTCAGATAAGGGAAAACAGGCACAGACAGGTACAGATACGCCTAGATGGTCCGGGGAACCTGAAAGAGAGTTTGATTTAGATTTCAAGAGCTCAAGTTCTCTGTCCTAACCTTCCTGCCATTCTCCATGGTCTGTGCACCCATGCACATGGTTCCCATTGTGTAAAACCTCAAAAGCTAATGCTTCCTTCCCATGACACAGCCCTGGCCTGGCTTCTGACAGAACACCCTCCTTCCATGGCCTGGCAGGCTCCGGAACTGGCAGCCTTGCCCGGCTGAGCTCTCCAGCTGTCTGTGGTCCACCTTCCCTGTCCTTGTTCCGGTTAGGCCCAGCCACTGGGTGAAGAGGAGCAGGGAGCCTAGGGCACCCTTCCGCACTGGCCATGCAGCCACCTCTCCGGCAGCTTTTATTGTCTGCATGCAAAGCCACACATTGCTCCTGGGTAGGCAATAATGTCACCATTTTATGACCTGAGCCAGGCCCACACAGTTGTGGGGACAGAAAATATGAAGAGACCTGCTCACCCTGCTGTCTTCTCTTCTGTCTGGGTATGAATTTCCACCTAAGTTCTCCTGCCCCCTGCAAGATTTGTTTCCAGTGCCAGCTTTGTAGCAACAGGGCCCTTCAGGCCACCCTAGTCCCTGTGCAGTGCTGCAGGAGGCTGTAGTCTGTTTTTTTGTCACCGCATTTTCACCAGCCTTTTCAAAGAAATGTTGCCGTTGTTACCAGCTACCTGAAAAGCCTGAAGCCAGTGATTTGGATTGTGTTTAGGAAGATGTTCACCCTGAGCTATAGCTGGACGCTTCTTAGAGGCTACAGGGCTGCACGCCTTTGCCAAGCTGCGTTTCTGAGGCATTTGCTGCACAGCAGCACTGGAGCATTCTGGGTGTGGACGTGTTTGTCTGCACATCTCAGATTCACACCCATGGAGTCACCCTGACCTTTGACCTGCAAGACAAAAAGGTCATTAATCTCTGAAGAAAACCTTCATGGGCTAGGCATCCAGGTACTGTGCAGAAGTAGGCCACGTGCATGTGGTTGAAATGTAGCTGAGGAGGGTGTAGATCCAGCCTCTCCCTGTTGGCTTCCCTTTAGCACTTGGTCAGCTCTCGGAGGAGCACTGAGATTGAGCTCTGTCCCCCAACTCTCTCCTGACCGGAGCTTGGAAGTGTGATCAGCACTCAGGAGAACAGTATTGGGCGTGATTAAGAGCTCTGGAGACAAACAACTCCATCGCTTACTAACCTACTCAGTCAATGCACTTCTCTGAATCTGTTTCCTCATCTGTGAAGTACAGGTGAGAGGATTGCCTACTTTTTTTTTTTCTTTTTGAGACAAGGTCTCACACTGTGTCATCCAGGCTGGAGTGCAGTGGTTGATCACGGCTCACTGCAGCCTCAACCTCCTGGCGCCAGCAACCCTCCCACCTCAGCCTCCTGAATAGCTGAAATTACAGCCATATGCCACCACACCCGGCTACTTTTTAATTTTTTGTAGAGATGAGATTTCACTATGTTGCCTAGGCTGGTCTCAAACTCCTGGGCTCAAGCCATCCTCCTGCTTCAGCCTCCCGAAGTGCTGGGATTACAGATGTGAGCCACTGTGCCCGGCCCAGGATTGCCTGCCTTGAGGGGTGTTGAGGTGTGGTGAGGATCACGTGAGAGGACGCAGGAAAAGGACTTTCCACAGAGGGAGTTCAGGAGAGGACACCCATTGCCATCACTTATTATTAGGTTAAAATAATAATTGAAACTGCTATTAGTTTAAGTTAACAAGAATAGTCCCAGCCCTTAAGAACTGAAAAGCTCTGTGCAGTTCACAGTTCTCTTCCTGGAAAGAAGTTCATCGCACTATGGGTCTGTAGACCCTGCTGACCATGTTGTCAGAGAAAAAAAGGCATCAGCAAGGAGGCACTTCCTGCCTTGCGTCCAGTTGTCAGAGGGGCCTCTGGCAAGGGAGGCCGCCTAATTATCCTGCCAAGCAGTCATTTAAGCCCAGTCATAAAGAATGCTGACTTCATTTGTTTTCTTCCTCTGGCTCCTAGGGGAAGGCCCAGAGCTGGCAGAGGCAGAGGGGGGCTGTTGATGGGAAATGTCTCTGTGGGCTGTTTCCCTAGTGTTTGCCAGGCCCTCCTCACCACCTCTGGGTATTTCTGGGTCCCTGCAGTTTTCTGCTCTGCTACTGGGGCCTGGCTCATGCCTTGTGGATAGCAGAGCCAGCCCCTTCCTGAAGTCCCCTGAGGATTATTTTTGGTTCAAAGGATGGAGTCAGGAGTCTCTAGGGTAGGCCTGGTCCCTGACTCATCTCTCTCTCTCTCTCTTTCCCCTGCCCTGCCCCAGGGAGCACCCCATCTTCTTCATGTTTATCCAGATCGCTGTCATCGCCATCTTTAAGTCCTACCCGACAGTGGGGGATGTGGCACTCTACATGGCCTTCTTCCCCGTGTGGAACCATCTCTACAGATGTGAGTAGTCCTGCCTCTCCCACAGATTTATGTCAGCCTGGGCCTGGATGAGACTGCTGCAGGGAAAAGGAATTCATAGGCATTTACCAGGCACCTGTTACGCTGGCAGCACTAGGAAGGGAGCAGAGGCATGAGGCACAATACCTGCTTCCAGGTGCCGCGGACTTGTGATGATAAAAATGATTGCCATTTATTGAGCACTTACTGTGTACCTGGCCACTGTGGCTCTCACAGTGTTACATGCATTAATTAGCTCATTTGATCTTCACACCAGCCTTTGAGGTAAGTATCCACATTTTGCAGATGAGAAAACTGAGGTACAGAAAGGTAGAGCCACTCATTCAAAGACACGTGACTTCTAATTAGAAGAGCCGGGATTGGAATCCAGATCTGTGAACCCCTACCCAGTGCTGTCCAGCAGGGCTTTACGATGATGGAAATGTCCTCTGTCTGCACAGTTCAATGGGGTAGCCACTTATGTGCCTGAGAACCTGAATTTTTAATTTAAATTTCAGAAGCCACATGTAGCTAGGCTACCATACTAGACAGCAGAACTCTATGCCCTGGGCTTTGAACCATTCCCCAGCACTGCACCCAAAGGTTACTAGAAGGCAGAGGGGCAAAGTTAGACTTCCCTGCCCACTGTGACAACCCCTCTAAGCTCTAACCATCCCCTCCTCAGAGGTGGCTTAGTGATGACCTATCTGTGCTGCCTAGGTCGCCAGTGCTCTTAGCCCTCTATGGTGGGTTCTTTTCAGTGTTTGGGGGCTCCATCAGGGTAGATATCACTACTCATTCACCTTTGTGTCCCCAGCACTCAGGACTGAAGCTGACACATAGAAGACCTTGCAAACGTTTGTGGAGTGGGTTTTTAAACCTCCCCAATAAAGAGGCAGTGTCAGTGGCCCAGCACCACCTGATTCTCTAAACGAGGCATGGAAGGGAGCTGTTGAACTTTCCTTGCCTGCTGTGGGTGTCCAGCAAGGTGTCAGGAATGAACTAGGGAGTGCAGGCTTCAGAGGAAGTGAGTCTTTGTTGTTGTTTTGGGTGTCAACCAGGAAGTGAAACTGACCAGCTGTGGGAAGCAGCCTACCTATAGGAGTGTGCCTCTGAGTGAAGGTAAACAGTGGTGTGGGCAGCTGAGCCAGGGCTACTCCTGCAGGTGATGGCCTGGTGGGGCTGTGACCCATCTGGCCTGACTGGGAGGAGGAAGCAGTGTCTTCTGTGGTGACATTCTCTCTGCACAGACAAGAGTCACCCAGTCCGGTAGGTTGAGAGTCAGCTTGGGGCCCCTCGGCAGAGTGGCCAGTGACAAATCATGAGACCACCAAAACATGGACACGCCTCAGTTTGTGATAGTGGATTTCAAGAATGTAGAATGGATTTTTTTGGTTGCCCATCCCACACTGGGCACTCTCTCTCCCTCAGTGACTGTCTTTCATCCCATTTGCTGAGCAGTCTGGAGAGTCACTTGACTCCGATTCCTGGCATTCCCATTACGAGCCCCACGTGTTCTTAGGCACATCATTTAACCTTTCTGAGCGTCTGATTTTTCCATTAATCAAATAAAATAACTCATGAGTGTGTTAAGTTTGAGAAAGAATATCTGTAAATAGCACTGCAGTTAGTATCGTGAGTAATAATTATGCAGGGGAGTCTCTCACATAGTTCCGTGATCAGAGCTTCGGGCTTGGTAGCCAGAGTCATCAGAATAAACATATTTTTCAAGACTCGAATAAACTATTTTATGCCCTCTGGGGTGAGGAGGCACAAAGAAGAAGGATGGGGTTTCCAGAAACCTGAATGATCTAATAGTTGCTTTTGCTGGCTGGCAGGGCACATAGTCTGCAGGTTCAGGTTGTCTGAAGATCCTGCAGAGAATAGTAGCTGTCCGCCTTTGCTTCACTGCTCCTGCAGCAGGGAGTACACGTGCTTGGAGAACCTGTTTGGGGCTTGACAACTGTGAATCATTATTAGCTGGGAGCAGCATCAGCCCTGGTCCTTGGGACCTATGAGTGGGATGTATGTGTAGAGACGTGTTTAAGCCTACGTTGAATATATTTAATGTGGCTAGGAATTCCATTTAAACATTAGCTGTCAGCGCTAACATGTGTGCTCCCACATTCACCTTTCTGTTTTCCTGTGCAGTGGAGAGGAGAAAAGGAATGTGGCCCCTCCCTGAGTGTAGGTCCCAGACGCTGGACTCTCTGGAGCTTGGATGAGTCATACAGACGCACAATTGTGGTGTTAGGGAACAGCCTGCTGGCAGAGCCCATGCTAGCCTGCACGGTCCAGCAGAAGGAGCCAGTTACCAAAGGGATGGATTTGTGTGTGTGTTTGTTTTGTTTTTATTACTATTGTATAGCGATAAAAGAATGTTGATAGATATACATATAAAGAATCATGATAAAATATATTCCCATGTGTTTTGGCACCTCGTTTAAGAAAGGGAATATCACCATGGCCTTTGAAGTCCCCAAATCCCCTCTGTTACCCTTCTGATTGGACTGGATTTTTCAGGTGAGATTTTCTTTCTGAATGCCTGAGGCTCTGAAGGGAAAGTGGCTTGCCTGAAGTTCCAGTTCATCAATCATGGTGCCAGAGATTGGATAAGCCACCCAGTGAATGTGGTGGGGAACCTGATTCCATCTGGCCTTGCAAGTCTGATGAAGGGTGAACCCTTTCACCTTGTTAGGCCCTGGTCACCTCTGATGCTTTATGGTGCCTGGAACAAGCTGTCCCGTACCCCAGGTCTCCAGCTCCATCTGCTCTGGCATATATAGCTTTAATCTTCTGGCTGTCAGCCAGCAAGAGTGAATAGCAGCTCCCCGTTCCTGCAGAGGTCACCACAGGCCAGAAGCCAACTGCATGCTGCTGATGGTTCTCTAGCCGCATGGGAATGTATCTTTGCAGCCCTTCGAGATAGCACCCAGAGGCTGCCAGTGAGCCTCTCTCATCTCTTTGCACTTGGTTTCCTTCCTGTCACCCTGTCTGAAATCTGTGTCCCTGGCTGGAGGCACAGAACAAGAACCACCTGGTCTGGCAGGCTGCAAACATTTTATTTTGGGAATAGTCTGTGTTCTTTTCAGCAAAATAATTTCCAGGGGATCAGAAAGAACCACTGAGAAATGTACATAGTGATGCTGGGTTAGAGGAGTGGGAAGCATTTGTTCTCCTTCTTGAGGTAGTAACATGGTTTAATAATAATAGTAATTCTCAGTGAAAATGTCCCTTTGCAAGACTCCTTGTTCCTGGGAGGTCTCAGGAGGCTTGAGTCAGGGTTTTGGCCTCTCATCTTTGAAAACCCAGAATTGAGAAACTTCAGATTAGAAAAGAGGATCTTGCAAGCCCTCCAGGCCAGTGTCCAAATTGTGGGATTTCTTAGACCACTAATGTTTCAATAAACTGGGGTGACAGACTTGCCAGCTTTTTATTTTGCTGAAGACATTAAAACAATCAACTACCAGCCATTCTTCTCCATGTTATAAAATAAAGGACTTTTTAATGACAACAACAAAATGATATCTATCATTTCTCAATAAAGAATGAACTGTAACTTGAAAATATTCAGCTTTACAAAGAACTGTGAACTACCGTGTCCTGATTATTCTCCCTTTGACACAGTTCAATGGCATCTCTGTTGCAGACTGTAAGGGGCTGCAGCTGTAATCCAGTGGTTCACAGCCTCGACTGCATATTGGAATTACCTGGGAAGCTTTTAAAACCTCATATGGATGCCTGAACCCCACCCTAGAGACTTTGACTTAGTCTGAGGGCTCTCCATGTGATTTCATTTTGTTTTGTTTTGTTTGTTTGTTTGTTTGTTTTGAGACAGAGTCTTGCTCTGTTGCTCAGGCTGGAGTGCAGTGGTGCAATCTCGGCTCACTGCAACCTCTGCCTCTCCAGTTCCAGCAATTATCGTGCCTCAGCCTCCTAAGTAGCTGGGATTATAGGCGCCTGCCACCATGCCTGGCTAATTTTTGTATTTTTAGTAGAGACGGGGTTTTGCCACTTTGGCCAGGCTGGTTTCGAACTCCTGACCTCAGGTGATCTACCTGCCTCAGCCTCCCAAAGTGCTGGGATTACAGGCATGAGCCACCGCACCCGGCCGTGATTTTGTTTTGTAGCGGGAGTTGAGAATCATCTGTATCATCCAGGCCCCTTCCAATGCATGAGCCCCCAGTATGGCATCATCTCTACTAAGTTGTTGTACACAAATACAGATGGCCTAAATGTTTGGGAGTTTCTCCACCCTTTAAGTCTCCCAAAATTCTCACTTGGGAGAAGGGATTTCCTGAAGGTCAGTATCAGAGAAGAAAAGGGAACTTCCATTCATTAAGTGTCTGCTGGGAACCAGGCACAGTGCTAAGTTCTTTTTAAAAAGGTATTCTTTTAATTATTTTAAATAATATTTATTAGTTTTTAAAAATATGATAAAGTATAAAGAAAGAAAAATAACAGACAGTCCTCCTGTCTGATAACCCCTAGAGAGTTAAAACGGGGGGAAAAAGTACAGTGTGGTAGGCAGAGTAGTAGCCCTCCCCTCACAAAGATGTCCACGTTGTAATCCCCAGAACCTGTGAAGACATCGCCTTACATGGCAAAGGGACTTTAAGACCTTGGGAGGGGAGATTATCCTGGACAATCCAGGTGGCCCCAGTGTAATCACAAGTGTCCCTCAAAGTGGAAGAGGTGGAGGCAGGGGGAATATGGGAAATCTTCTGCCCAATTTTGCTGTGAAACTAAAACTGCCCTAAAAAATAAAGTCTACTGGGCTTGTTTGTGCTTGCCTGTAGTTCTAGCTACTCAGGAGGCTGAGACAGGAGGATCCCTGGAGCCCAGGAGTTCGAGGCTTAAGTGAGATGTGATCCAGCCACTCCACTCCAGCTTGGGCAATGTAGTGAGATTCCATCTCAAAATAAATAGTCTATTTTAAAAAAAAGATGGAAGAGGGAGGCAGAAGAGAAGGTCTGAGTGATGCAATGTGAGAAGGCCTCAATCCACCATTGCTGGATTTGAAGCTGGAAGGGGCCATGAACCAAGGAGTGCAGGGGGCCTCTGGGTGCTGGAAAAGGCAAGCGAGGGATTCTCCTCTAGAGATTTTAGCCTATGAGACCCATTTTGGAACTTCTGACCTCCAGAACTGTTTAATAATAAAGAATATTATTTAAATCACTAAGTTTGTGGGAATTTGCTATAGTAGCAATGGAAAACTAACGTAGCCAGTGATATATCTGTGTCATTTTTTCACGTCATCTTGTTTAATCCAAATGAAGTGTGCGTTTTAGCCCCATTTTATTTTTATTTTTAAACATTTTTTATTTTTAAATTTAAAAATTTTTTTAGAGATGGGGTCTCACTATATTGCCCAAGCTGGTCTCGAACTCTGGGGCTCAAGCAATCTTCCTATCTCAGCCTCCCAAAGTGCTGGGATTACAGGCATGAGCCACCATGCCCACCCTAATTTTTAATTTTTATAAGTACATACTAGGTGTGTAGCCTCATTTTACAGATGAGGAAGCTGAGGTCTAGAGAAACTTGCTAATAAATGGCAGAGCAGGATTTTAACGAAGTCTGTACCCGGCTGCCGTGCTATGCTCCCGTTTGGCTGAAGCCAGCCTGCCTGCCTGCCTGCCTGCCTGCCTCTGGACCACCCTTGAGTAGCAGGTCCTTCCTGAGACCTCAGGGAGAGCTTTCTTCCTGGTGGGATTCGGCATTCCCTTAGGGGCAGGGAGTGAGAGACGGTGTCAAAAAGAGGTCCTTTATCATCTAAGGGAGAGTTGGGAATGTTTGAAGAGCGAGGCAGGGGTCCTAAGACACCAGTTAAGGAGAATGGAAGACATGTTCCTAAGACCCAGGACTGTGGCACCATGGAGACCCACGGTGGGGCTTTAATCGTCACGGTTCATGCTGGGGTTCCCACCCATAATCCCACATGGCCAGATGGCACCCTGCTTGGGGAGAGGGGTACTCTTGGACCCTCCAAGATTAGGAGGTGAGGGGAATATCTTCCTGAAATGCCCTGTTTGGTGCCCCAAGGCACTCATGACATTTCTAACTATAGCTGGTCTTCAGCCAGCCAAGCCCACAGTGGGAGGAAATAATCCAAATCCAGGAGCTACCACCAGCTGTGGGCATGGGGAGCCATTGACTTGGGAGTCTGGGGTTTGCTTCCTGGCACCCCAGTACCTCTGGGGGTGCTCTGCCTTTGAGCTACATGAGGCTCACCTTGGGCCTCTCCATTCGGGGGGCCATTGCAGCAGGGAAAGGGTGCCAGAGAGAGCGCATCAGGCTAACTGTGACCCTCTGTCTTTGCAGTCCTGAGAAACATCTTTGTCCTTACCTGCATCATCATCGTCTGTTCCCTGCTCTTCCCTGTCCTGTGGCACCTCTGGATTTATGCAGGAAGTGCCAACTCTAATTTCTTTTATGCCATCACACTGACCTTCAACGTTGGGCAGGTAAGAGGGACAGCATGGGGGTCAGCTTGGGGACAGGAATTCATTTTGCAGCCTCAAGCATTCAACCATGGCTTTGGATTCTGCATACCGGGGATGTAGACGTGAAGGAGGGACAGTTACTCCCCTCAACTAGCTCCCAGTTGGACAGGACAGGGAAGTAAGAGCAGTGTAAGGCTGAACCTGGCAGATATATATTGGGCACCACACTGAGCCATAGCCACGCTGAATTCTCAGCAAGCCTAGGAGACAGGGCATGTTATCCCTACTTTACAAATGAGGGACAGAGGCTTGCAGAGGTCGTCTCTTGTCGAAGGTCATTGGAGGAGCCAAGAACAAAATTCACATAAGGCTTGATTTCTGAGGTACCCCTTTCTGTAATGGTGCCTGTTGTTCCAGCACCCATAGGGAGTAGACAGAGTGAGGGGGAGAGGGCAAGGAGAGGCTCTGCGGACTCTCAGGACGGCAGGAACAAAGGCAGGCAGAGAACGGGGCCGGTCTGGCTGTTGGGGAGTTGAGCATAAATTGTGTGGCTGGGAGCGGTGGAGAGGAGGCTGCGGTCACAGGCTGAGGAGTACCAGCAAGGAGCTCAGCCTTCCCCTGAGCTGGGAAGCCTGTCCCTCTGTTCCACAGAGAAGGATTCTCAATCAGAATCCTCAGAGGGAGCTTGTTAAAGATGCAGATTCCCTGTTAACAGGCTTTAAACTCTGCAATTATGTTGCAACCGTCCCAAGTACATGGCTCTGTTTTAAAAAGCCAGGTTCTCTGATCCCACTCCCAGAAATGTTGATTCAATGTGGAATACAGGATCAGGAATTTATATTTTTAATAAGCTCTTCCAGAGGTTCTGTGGCAGCGGGTCTAACAAACTCTAGGTGGACTCACCCACCCTTCTTGGAAGTTCCCTCCTCCACGTGCTGCGTTCTCTCAGGTCAGGCTCTGGCCTCGTAGTGGAAGTCTTATGAGAATCACTTGTACCATTTACCATTTCAATTGCCATTGGCACAGCCAGGCATTTCCTATGTGTAATAGCCTGGATGGGAAGCAGGCTGGCTGGAAAGATAATGATGCCAGTGAATAATCCCCAGGGTAATTCTTGCCTCCAAGGTTAGCTGCGGGAAAAGAAAGGAGTTAGGGCTTTTTCAGTGAGTGATGGGACTGGTGTTTCCTGCATGGACATTTCTGGAGGATTAATGTCCAGCCCAGCCAGTTGTTTTGGTTTGTGAGCAGAAGAAAGAGAGATAGAGGGCCCTGTAGCCTGGGTGGGGCCCAGTCGGAGGGCCTGTTCTGTCTCTCACACTGTAGTTAGGGATGGTGGATGCGCAGCCCCTCTTACTTCTGACCCATGCAGGCAGAATTCTGCAGGGCTCAACTGCATATCCTGAAGGAATCCAGAAGGTTGCCCTGGCTCTCCTGCCTTTCTGGAATCTCCTTCCTTTTCCTTACCTCCCAGTGGTGGCTGGCATAGGTGGGCATTGGGCCTGCCCTGGGCCTCTAGGGAGGTTGGCAAGCTCCACAGAAATAGTCCACAGCCTGTTGTCTTGTCATGAGTCTTAGTCTTAAGTTTGGGTCTGGAAATACAGTTGCAGTGATTATGAAGCATCCATGGAACTTGGCAGACAACAGCTTTCTTCTCTGTGGCTGCCTTTCTGAGAGAAGGGACTCTAAAGCATCACAGGGGGGGTGTCTGCAAGTGGTCAGGTGCCATTGAAGGCAGGAGAAACTGAATTATTGGAAAGAGGGATTGGGGTTAGGGATGGAAACCAAAGGCAGGTGGATCAAGTGTGTTCATAGCTGAGAGAAACCAGCTGGACTCTTGGCATGATCTCTTACCTTTTTTTTTCTTAATCTCTTTTTAAAATGTATTTTAAATCATCAAGTAATACATGAATTCATTATTGCTGGGGGAAAGAAGTCAAACAAAATAGAAGAATATGGAATGGGCTGAGTGTGGTGGCTCATGCTTGTAATCCCAGCTCTTTGAGAGACCAAGGTAGAAGGATTACTTGAGGCTAGGAGTTCAAGAACAGCCTGTGCAACATAGCAAGACCCTATCTCTACCAAAAAAAAAAAAAAAGACTATGGAATGAAAAGAAAAGAAAAGATCTGCCTGAGCCCCCATCATTTTCTACGCCTCTGCAGACGTGGCCACTGGGATCTGTTTGGTATGTGTCTTTGCAGACTTTCCTCTGTGCATTTATAGACAGCTATAGATACAGATACATAAAGACGGTTTTTGTTTGTTTGTTTATGTAGGTAAATGGCATTCTCCTTTAAGTAGCATTCTTTGGCTTGCTGTTTTTCACTTAATGATTTTGTCTTGAGATAATTTTTTAATGGCTCTGTAATATCCAGTGGTTTGGACTAGGTACAGCCCTGCTGATGGGCATTGAGGTTGCCCTTGGTTATTTTGGCACTTTATTTGTATACTTATTTTTTGAGATAGAGTCTCACTCTGTCACCCAGGATAGAGTGCAATGGCGTGATCTTGGCTCACTGCAACCTCCACCTCCTGGGTTCAAGCAATTCTCTCACCTCAGCCTCCTGAGTAGCCAGGATTATAGGCGTGCGCTATCATGCCCGCCTAATTTTTGTATTTTTGGTAGAGAGTAGAGATGGGGTTTCACCACATTAGCTAGGCTGGTCTTGAACTCCTGACCTCAAGTGATTTGCCCGCCTCGACCTCCCAAAGTGCTGGGATTACAGGTGTGAGCCACTGCACCTGGCTTATTTTGTCACTTTAAATGTAAGAGCCTTGCAGCCAGGCGTGGTGGCTCAAGCCTGTAATCCCAGCACTTTGGGAGGCTGAGATGGGAGGATCACTTGAGGTCAGGAGTTTGAGACCAGCCTGGTCAATAGTAAAAAATAATAATTAGTAAATACAAAAATAATAATAAATAGTAAATAATAAATAAATAAAATGGAAGAACCTTGCATATCCCTCCACATATTCTTGTACACACATGCTGGTATTTTGTAGAGTAGATTCCAAGTGATGGGATTTGCTGGGTCAGGGGGCATATGCATTTTACGCCTCTGGCAGGTATTTCCAAGTTGCCCTTCAGGCAGGCCACACCAACCTACAGGCCTCCCAGCAGGGGGTCCAAGTACTTCCTGGGGCTGCTGGCTTTGGACTTTGTTGCTGCTGCTGCCAGGTCACTAACAGGGTGCGTCGGATGGGGCCACTTGCTCACTGAGGCAGTCACTCGAGGCATATCCTTGTCCCAGAGCACTGACTGAGGTAAGAGAGCCCCTCTTCATGAAAGTTATGCCACCCTTGCCTTTGGACCTGTTGGGAGCCTCAGAGTGCAAAATGAGACATTTTGAATTTTACTAAGAGTGAAGTGTCACCTCCTCATAGAGACCTTTCATGAGGTCTCCTTGTCCCACTGTCTTTTTCTCAGCCTTGCATGTCCTGCGCAGCCCAAGCCCAGCCCCTGCTTCTGTGTCTTCCATCGAGACGTATGGCATTTGGGGACATGTTCTCAGTTCCATATCCTGCTGTGAGCTAGGAAGGTGCCTGGTATTCACCTGCCTCATTTTCTCCTCCTTGGGCAAGACAGAGCAGAGCTCTCCTAGGAACCAGATGAATACAAATTTCAAGGAAGTATCTAGAACCTTGATATCATTGCTGAAATCAAGAGGTGAATATAGAGAACACCTTGGCTTATAGATTGTTTTTTAAATCCTGCTCTGTTTGAGTTGTTCAGTGCCATACCCTATTACAGAACAAATTATGTGTGGATTATTAGTTATACCGGCAGGTAAACCAGTGACTAAGGCCCCATCCTTTACCCTGGGAGCTATTATTTTTCTGCCTGTGGCATGGTTCATTTACTAATTATGGTTGTTCCTCAGAGTCAGTAACAGGAAATGACAACAGTAAACCATCCATGGTGGGGGGTGCGCCTGAGTGTGAGAGAACGAAGGAGGGATTGAGACCAGTGGATTGCTCGAGGGCCTCCCCCCACTTCCTCAAGTGATTTAACTTCTCTAGGTTGCAGTTTCCTTATCTCAAAAGCTGGGATGATGACCCACAGCTTCCAGGGTGTTGAGAGGATTGGACGTAACTTGTGGGTCCTGTTGCCATTACTCATGTGTGTTGACATGGGAAACAGCAAGAGCAACATGCTCTTCAAATACCCAGAGCAGATTCCTGGAGAGACAGTCGATGAACCAAAGGAAGCAGTTTTTTTTTTAACCCTTTTATTTTGTGAGTCAGTGACCAGCAGATGGAAAACATTAATCAAGGATTACATATAAACAAAAAGGAACTTATTTAAATTTAGCTTTTTTAAAAGAGTAGGGCAAAGTGTCACACTCACCTTCATGCTGTTTAAAAACAGAGAACATAAGAAAATCTTTTCCTAAAATTATAATTGATGGTGGCTCATGCGGCCCAGTGTGGTGGCTCACACCTGTAATCCCAGCACTTTGGGATCATGAGGTCAGGAGATCAAGACCATCCTGGCTAACACGGTGAAACCCCGCCTCTACTAAAAATACAAAAATTAGCTGGGTGTGGTGACACGTGCCTGTAGTCCCAGCTATTCGGGAGACTGAGGTAGGAGAATCACTTGAACCCTGAAGGTGGAGGTTGCAGGGAGCCGAGATCGTGCCGCTGCACTCCAGCCTGGGCGACAGAGAGAGACTCCGTCTCAAAAAAAAAATAAAAATAAAAATAAATAACAGTGGCTTATGTTTCAGGAGAGCTTACTAGGGGCTGGCCCCACGTGATCCCTATAATCTTCTGATCACGTGCTCAGATGGCCTTCCGAACCATTCTGTGTGCATTTACATAAACTCATAGGCTCATGGAGAGAGAGGCTTATTTGTGTGTGGGTATGTGTGTTTTATTATTGACATAATGATGAAAGTAGGACTTTTTTCCCTTTTAGTAAAATGTCTTGGTGATCTTTCCTTGCTCATATGTGAGAGAGGAACCTCCTTTTTATTTGAGTCCTGCATATGTGAACTCACCACACTTTTTGTAACTACTCTACTGACAGCCCTTTACGTAACTACTCTACTGACAGCCTTTTACGTTGTTTTCCTTTTTTTCTTTAGTTATAAGGAATTTACTCTTCATAACAGCCCTTCGAAGGAAGTACTATTATTAACTCATGATACAAATGAGGAAACTGAGGCTTGGAAGGGTTAGAGACTTACCCAAACTCACTAAGCTGCGAAGGGGTGTATTTATCCACAGTCTTGTTTGTCACATCCTCTTAGTAGACTGTGGGTTCCATTAGGGTGAGCCCTGGGTCTGTCTTCTTCATGGCTGTATCCCCAGCACCAAGAAGAATATTCAATGACTACTTATTGATGACAAATTGAATGAGCTGGCATCAGAAACCACATGTTATGACCAATGCTCTAACACACTTCTGTACACCTCAACCTCCCCATGCCAATCCCTGTTTTGGTCTGATTTGGGCCTGTGGCTGGTCTACTGGATTCCTAGGGGGTCAGAGCCAGAGCCCCCTTACCCTTGTATCCCAGTAGCTGGCCTGAGAGCCCCACTCCTGCCCTGTGTCTACATCCAAAACAGACTTCTCGTCTGCCTGCCCTTCCTTTTTTAAATTTTATTTTAGTAGGCCGGTTGCAGTAGCTCATGCCTGTAATCCCAGCACTTTGGGAGGCTGAGGTGGGCAGATCGCTTGAGCTTAGGAGTTCGAGACCAGCCTGGGCAACATGGCAAAACCCCATCTCTACAAAAAAATACAAAAATTAACCGGGTGCAGTGGCATGCTACCTGTAATCCCAGCTACTCAGGAGGCTGAGGCAGGAGAATCGCTTAAGCCCGGTAGGCGAAGGTCGCAGTGAGCCGAGATCACGCCACTGCACTCCATCCTGGGTGACAGGAGTGAAAATGCTGTCTCAAAAAAAATTTTTTTAAATTTTATTTCATTTTTTTTTCTTTTTGAGACAGGGTCTTGCTCTGTTGCCCAGGCTGGAGTGCAGTGCCCAGGCTGGAGTCACAGCTCACTGAAGCCTCAACCTCTTAGGCTCAAGAGATCCTCCCACCTCAGCCTCCCAAGTAGCTGGAACTACAGGCACACCCTCACACCTGGCTACTTTTTAAATTTTTGGTAGAGACACGGTCTTGCTATGTTGTTACGAGCTCGAACTCCTGAGCTCAAGCCAAACTCCTGCCTCAGTCTCCCAAAGTGCTAGGATTACAGGTGTCAGCTGCCGCACCTGGCCAACCACCCACCCTTCCAAACAGGATCTGGATCATCTGGAACTCTACTCCTCAAGCCACTGCCTATTTGCTGTGAGGGGCCAGCCCTGACCCCTCCCTGTACTGCAGACCCTCAGATACCGGGCTGGCCTTGCATTGGCCATTCTCCTTTCTGTTTTGAGTGAGGCCTGAAGCCCGAGGTCTGACACCAACCTCCTGCGTGCTGCCCCCTGCCTGGGACTCACTGTTCACTGCAACACAGATGAAACCACAATCCTGTCTCCTGGAGTTGCCTGTCAGTTGGCCTGGTGTGTCATTCTGGGAAATGGGACCTATGAGGAAATGCTTGGAGATGTGTTGGGTGGGTCATTAGTGGCTGAGTGGTGTGTAGCCCCCATTTGGGGATGGCTCGAGACCCATTTCAGGTTTCTTCCTGCAGGTTGTGTGTGGCCTGGGCTGTGCAAGATCCCAGGTCTGTGTGTGGGAAGGCTCGTTCCTCCCAACATGCGGTCCCTGTGGCCAAGCTGGAGCCCTTGTCCTCATCCTGCTGGATGTGCATGTTTACTTTGCTTTTCCCAACTAGTGGCATTCTGTCAAGGTCTTAGTTCATTCCTTTGTCCTTCCAGCACTGAGCATCCCAAGCTTGTCCCTCACAGGCCCTTCCCAGCCCCTTCTCCTCCCCCACAACCAGAGTGACAGGAAGAGCCTAGGCTACATACAGCAGGACAAAGGCCACCGAAGGCCAGGGCTCTGGAAGCCCAAACTCTGTAGCGACTCCAGCCCTATCTGTCCTGGCTCGCTGGCCTCAGGCACATCCCATAACTCCTGGGAAGCTAATTTATTTATTTGCAAATATTAATTAGGTACCTACTATTCACCAGGCACTCTGCGAGGGGTGAATGAGACAGAGGTGTGCTTCCAAGGAGCCCTCGGTCTGTGGAGAGAAAGGAAAAGACGTGGGCAGGACAGGGCAGCCTGACGAGCTGGGAGCCCAGAGCTGGGCTGTTAAGGAGGCTTCCTGGGGAAGGTGCCTCTAAGTGGGGTCCTGAGGGATGGGTAGGATCTAACTGGGTTCTATGATTTTAGGTAGCAAGACCTGGGTGGGGGTGAAGGAGGAAGAGAGAGAGAGAGAGAGAGAGAGAGGAGGAAGGAGGGAGCAAGGGGGAACACCGTGCTGCTGGGAGCTCAGTGGGACTGGCTGTACCACTTGAGAGGGAATGAGGGCAATTCAGACAGCAGTGGTCAGACCACAGGCCTTCAAGGGCCTCTTATGCAGAGGTCCAGACTGCACCTTTGGCTTTAAGCGCTGAGGACAAATGTGATCAGATCCATGCTCTGAAAACCTCACTCTGCTGGGAAGAGCAGAGGTAAGAGGTGTGAGCCTGGCATCCAGGGCACCAGGGTCAAGGCTGTTGAAATCTGGGGGGGGTGGTGGTGGTGCCCTCAGTTTCCTCAAACTGGGAAGGTGGTTGTGAGGACTTAATGTGGGAAAAGTGCCATGTAAGTGAAAAGTGCCATGTAAGGACAGTTATTACTTGTAGCCTCATCCTCAGTCTCACCTTGTGACCTCTCAGACCCTGAAACTGAGGTCCAGAGATTTCACTTGTTACTTTGTATCTTCAGAGCTGCAGGGTGGAGCTTTCTTCTCCACCATTTACTCCTACATAATGTCCGCTCCGGCCTGTGGGTTGCCAGGTTACGCCAAAGTGCTGTCCAGCTCCACAGTCGGCCGCCAGCCTCCTCTGCCTCCCAGCTTCCTGGATCCCAGGCAGGTGGGCAGAGGCTGCTGCACTTTGCCAACTGTGACGGCCACATGCATTCCCCCCAGCGTGGGCTGGCTGTCAAATGTCAGTGCCCCCAACAGCAGCAGGAGGCCTGGGGAACCAGGACATGCCTGGGTGATAGCACCTGCTTCTCTAGGAATCTGCAGCCCTGGTGGTGGCCAAGGCTGCCGTCCTGAGCCCAGCAGTTTCAAGACACACTGTATTAACAACCTCTACTGGCTTTTCACAAAAAAAGTCAATCTCTCTCTCTCTCCACTGAGTGACAGAGCTGTGAACTGGGGAGAGCAGCCTCCGCAGGGTATAAAGGTACCTGAGGTGTCAGCACAGGCCTGGCATGGAGCAGGACTCAGTTCATGTGGGTGCAGACCCTAGGGGGTTGTGGAAGAACTCAGGGTTGGGCCTCTGACAGGCAGGATTGGCCCCTAACTCTTCACTTCCTACCATGTGACCTTTTGCAGGGCCCATAACCCCTGAGCTTCCCTTCTCTACGTAGGCATTGTCAGCCCTACCCTGGGGTGTTGGAAAGGGACAGTATTGTTTTTTTGTTAAAGGGCCTGGCCCAGGGCAGACACTCAGAAGATGTTCATTTCCCTGTCTCTCCATCCTGCCCTGCACTGGAGCATGTTCTGAGGGTTTCATTCTACTTCTGATTCATCCTGTCTGTCCCTGGTCACCCCTTTATCAGCTAGCTGCCCCATGAGCTCTTCATCATGGTCCCAGGGGGAGGCAGCTCTGGAGCCCTCATGGCTGCCATAGAGAGGAATGTGGACCGAGCTGTCCCTGGGGGCAGCGCTGAGAGGGTAGAGACCAGCAAACAGCTCAGAGAGAGCTGGCCCTGTGCCGGGCCTGGGGCCATAGAACTGGAGCAAATGCAGCCCCATTTGGTTGGGAGGCCAGTGGACAGTGACTTCACTTCAGGGTCCATGTAACAATGCAGGGTTAGAGAAGACTCCTGGCGGGAGATGAGCCTCTGAGGGATAGGTGGGAGCTGCAGTGCTGCTGGGCAGGGCAGGGGGAGCCAGGGAACTTCTGAGCAGGCAAGTGTGCATGTATGTGTGTGTATCTGTGTGTGTGTGAGTGCAGTGCAAGCGTGTGAGCAGTGAGAGCGTGCGTGTATGTGTGTGCATCTGTGTGTGCGAGCATGTGTGTCTAAGCATTGCAAGCTTGCATGTGTGCACCTGTGTGCATGTATGTGTGTACCTGTGAGTGCAGTGCGAGCATGTGTGTGTGCACCTGTGTGTGCGAGCATGTGTGTCTAAGCATTGCAAGCATGCATGTGTGCACCTGTGTGTGTGTGCACCTGTGTGTGAGTGCAGTGCGAGCCTGTGTGAGCAGTGCAAGCGTGCATGTATGTGTGTGCACCTGTGTGTGTGCGAGCATGTGTGAGCAGTGTGAGTGTGCGTGTATGTGTGTGCACCTGTGTGTGAGTGTGCGTGTTTGTGTGTCCAGAGAGGTGGCTGCGGGAGGAGAAGAGGGCAAGTCTGAGAAGGGGATTGGCAAGGCAGTATTTCAGCCACATTGGATGGGATCCAGAGACCTGAGGACACAGAGGGACAGACATGTTCTGGGGTCCTAACTGGCACAAAGACTAGAGGAGCCCGGCTGGGCGCGGTGGCTCACGCCTGTAATCCCAGCATTGGGAGGCTGAGGTGGGCAGATCATGAGGTCAGGAGATCGAGACCATCCTGGCTAACATGGTGAAACCCTGTCTCTACTAAAAATACAAAAAAAGAAAAAACTAGCCGGGTGTGGTGGCGCACGCCTGTAGTCCCAGCTTCTCGGGAGGCTGAGGCAGGAGAATCACTTGAACCGCGGAGGTTGCAGTGAGCTGAGATCACACCATTGCACTCCAGCCTGGGTGACAGAGCGAGACCTCGTCTCAAAAAAAAAAAACTAGAGGAGCCCAGCATTGTTGGTAACAAGCTAGAGCCTATTACTGTAATTTTCCAGATGAGGAAAATGCAGCCCAGGGGACAGGAAGAGACTTAACATCACACAGCCACTGACTCGCCCATGCAAATACCACAGCCCCTTGCCCAACTTGCCCCTGTCCAGACTGGGCAAAGGGGCTCTGGGTCTGCAGCTGCTGTGTTGGCTGCATCCTAGGGCCTCTGGGAAATCCCTGCTCTCCTCACGGCCCAAATGGAAAGCCCCAAGGTCAGAAGAGGTTGTCCTGGCTACAGGCTTCCCTCTGAAAGGGCCAGGTCTCTCGGCCAGCCTGGTGTCCTCTCCCTGGGGGCAGGGTGCCCACTCAGGACTGATGACGCCCAGGGCTGTGTGCCCAAGCCGCTCACAGGGCTCTTCCCGTCACCCCCTTTATCCTCCAGATTTACACATACACAGCAGAGTTGACAGCTTTAGCATTGGACACCCATATACATACTCACCAGCGGGAGTCTACCATTCACATCTTCCTGTACTTCTTCCATCATCCCTCAGTCCATCTTACTTTTTTAGTGTATTTCAAATTGAAATGCAGACATCAGTACATGTCCTGCTAAATATTTCAGCATGTGTATCATTTTCTTATGTAAAATTTATTATACAGGGAAAAGTGCAAATCTTATGTGTACATTTGCCAAAGCTCTCTTTCACTCAGCAAAATATTTTGAGTTTGTTACATACAACAATAGGTCATTGCTGTTAATTTTTTTCCTGTTTTAAGAGCTGGGGTTTGCTCTGTTGCCCAGGTCGACCTCCTGGGCTTAAGGGATCCCCTTGCTTCGGCTTCCCAAGTAGCTGGAATTACAGGCACAAGCCACCATTCCCAGCTAGTTCATTTATTTTTTAAGTAAACTTTTTATTTTAGAATCACTTCAGATTGATAGAAAAGTTGCAGAGATAGAACAGAGTTCCTGTAAGCCCCCACCTAGTTGCCTAAGTTGTTAACATTTTATATGTTACCATGATGTGTTTGTCAAAACTAAGACACTCACCCTGATACATTACTATTAGTCTGAAACACTAGAATGGATTTGGATTTCCCGTTTTTCCAGTCACATCCTCTTTCTCTACCAGGACCCCATCGAAAGGTCCACGTTACATTTAAGGTCACATCTCTCCAGTGTCTTCTGCTTTTCTTCTTAGTCTTTCCTGACTTCTCATGACCTTGACAGTTGAGGAGCACTGGCCAGGTATCTTGTAGAATGTCACCCAATTTAGGTTTGTCCCCCAGTTTAGGTTTGTCTGATGCTTTTCTTAGGATTATCTTGGGGTTGTGGGTTTTTAGAAAGAATACCCCAGACGAAGTGCCCTTCTCATCACATCTATTGGGGGGGTACATGCTAGCCACGTGATTTCAAGCTGATGTTAACCTCCACCACGTGGTTAAGATAGTGTTGGCCAGGTCTCTCCACTGTAAAGTTACTCTTTTCCCTTTCCCTGCTCCGCAGGAGGAAGTGAGTAACCAAGTCTAGACCACCCTAGGCTTAGGGGATGCAGAGTGGACAAGAATTAAGCTCCTTCTATGGGAGGGGGATATAACTACCTACATTGTTTGGAATTCTTCTGGAAGGAAGATTTATCTCCCCCCCATTGATGTATTGATTCATTGATTTATTGGCTGATTTGTTTTAATTGAAGTTTTATTTATTTATTTTTTTTGAGACGCAGTTTCGCTCTTGTTGCCCAGGCTGGAGTGCAGTGGTGCGCTCTGCCTCCCGGGTTCAAACGATTCTCCTGCCTCAGCCTCCCGAGTAGCTGGGATTACAGGCATGCGCCACCATGCCTGGCTAATTTTGTATTTTTAGTAAAGACGGGGTTTCTCCATGTTGGTCAGGCTGGTCTCGAACTCCCAACCTCAGGTGATCCGCCTGCCTCGGCCTCCCAAAGTGCTGGGATTACAGGCATGAGCCACTGCGCCTGGCCGAAGTTTTATTTTTATCAATGGAATACATGTGTGTAGTTTGCAAAGTTAAGGCTTATAGGGGAAAAGAATAGCTACCTAAAGTCTTACTGTTATTTCTGCTGGTACTTCTAAATAACATGCTTACTCTTCTATGTGTACTTTTTTCTGTTTTATATTAGGTTGGATCATATGAAATTGCCAGTATTCAACCATTTTTTTATCTGCACAACTGGCAGATATATGGTCCAACCTAATAACCTAATCTTTTTCTTCCCGCTTCTTGTCCAGATGATTATTGTGTGACATGGAGTTGCTTCGTTTTGATTGTTGTGGATTGTGACTGCACCTGCCCCTCAGCTGACCTGGTTCAGGGATCAGCCTCTGAGCTCAGCCCCTGCTTTGGGCTCCTCCTGCCCAGATGGCATCTCGGGCCTGGGTGAGAAAGGGCTGCAGGGTATGAGGTCAGCCTTTGCTGTGATCGCTGCCCCCCAGTGGGCCAGCCTGGAGCTGCCAGCTGGGCAGCTGGGGGCAGGGCCTCAGGGGCTGCCTGAGCTCTGTCTGCTTTGCTGACACTGTGACCAATCTCGTGCTCATCAGTGATCTGGGCCCCAGGCGGACCACCTTTCTGGGTCCATGGCCATTAGTCCAGTGCTCCAGGTGTAGCCTTAGGCCAACCATTGAACCCTTTGAGTCTCAGTTTCCCCATCTGCTTAAGATGAGGATTGTTCAACCTTCCAGATGGGCTTCTGTGGTGATAGAATGGCAGGTACTTGTCCTGAGGCCATCAGAGCTGCTGGTGACAGGATACCTTCCTGAACTCCTCCAGGCGCCTCTGATCTCTCCTTAGCTGCTGTTGTGTTACCTTCAGGTGAGTGAGAAGCTGCCCAGGACAGGGTCTGGAGGTCTAGATCCCAGGCTTAGCTCAACCTGTCTTGCCCCAAGACCATAGCCAAGTGCTCTGTGCCTCAGTCTCACCATCTGTGCCAGGTGGTTGGTGCCAATCCTCTGAGGCCTCTAGGTGCCTGAAAGCTGCGGTGTCTGCATTGTGAGCCCCTGTCCCCTCATCCTTCTCTGAGGCTGGGCCCTTCCCAACCTGCTCCAGGGACCAGTGGTCTTGGGAAGCTTGGGCTGACTGGGATTGCAGACTCCGGGTCTGGTGTATATGGCCCTTGGCAAATCCCTATTCCTTTCTGGGCCTCCTTGAAGAGACAGTGGGCTGAGCTTCTAGGCCCCCTTTGATTCTTCTGTGTGTGGCCCAGAATGGGACAGACAGACTGAGCTGGGCACAGAAATACCATAGTGACAGAACCATTCGAAGACCCTGCCCTGATGGAGGCCCCGGGCCAGGGGACGAGGCACAGTCAGGCTGTCAGCTGAATGGAAAATTACACTTTCGATGAGTCTGTTATCGAGTAGAGATTAGTGGGGCCAAGACCTAATCTAGGGGGCAAGTGATCCTTCCTGAGCCCTGAAGAGTAAGCAGCTGTCGACTAGATGAACGGGGAGAGAACATTCCAGGCAGAAGAAACAGTAAAGATCCTGCAGTGGGGTGAGGTGGAGCCGGGAGAGGGCGGGCAGGGACCCTAGCAAGGTCTCAGAGCACGAGGGAGTTCGAGCTTTGCCCTAAGGCATGGGAAGCCTTTGGAGGATTTGAAGGCTGGAAGTAGCACCATCAGATGTAGGTTTTGAAATGCTTCCTCTGGCTGCCAGGGAGAATGGGGTGGGCGCGGGTTTGAGAGCAGGGAGCCCAAGGACCAAGCTTTGCTGTTGTTTAGATGACAGTGGCTCTGTCCAGAGTAGTGACTGTGGGGATGGATCGAAAGGGTGGATTTAAGTTTAGGGGGAATAGACAGGTCATGGTGGCTCGATGTATGAGAGAAGTGTCAGGGCAATTTTGTGGCCTGGGCACCTGGCTGGAAGATGGGGGCATGGATGCCCAGTGGGAGAAGTGTATTTGACAGGGAAGGTGAGGAGTTTGATGTGGACCTGGCTGGGTTGGAAGTGGCTGTGGGAGGATGGGGCAGAGGCCTCTGGTTGCACAGGCACCAGGCTGGCATTCGAGGCCAGAGCCTGGGATGGAGGTGTAGACCATGGGTGGGGGCAGGGGGAGTCCAGGCAGCTTCTGAGAGGCCAGACCTTGCAGGGTCAAGTATGGGCCCTGAGGTGGGGGGCCCTGAGCAGGGCCTCTCCAGTGCCTGTGATCCAGAGCCAGGCAGGGGCGCTCCTGTCTTCCAAAACCTGCCAGCAGTTCAGGGATCCTGGGTTCAGGGGGAGGTAGCCAGCAGCACTTCACACCCTCTCTCTCCCCGCAGATCCTGCTCATCTCTGATTACTTCTGTGCCTTCCTGCGGCGGGAGTACTACCTCACACATGGTCTCTACTTGACCGCCAAGGATGGCACAGAGGCCATGCTCGTGCTCAAGTAGGCCTGGCTGGCACAGGGCTGCGTGGACCTCAGGGGGCTGAGGGGCCAGAAGCTGGGCCGAGCCCTCCAGCCAGAGTTGCCAGCAGGCGAGTGCTTGGGCAGAAGAGGTTCGAGTCCAGGGTCACAAGTCTCTGGTACCAAAAGAGACCCATGGCTGACAGCAAGGCCTATGGGGAAGAACTGGGAGCTCCCCAACTTGGACCCCCACTTCGTGGCTCTGCACACCAAGGAGCCCCCTCCCAGACAGGAAGGAGAAGAGGCAGGTGAGCAGGGCTTGTTAGATTGTGGCTACTTAATAAATGTTTTTTGTTATGAAGTCTACCCTGAGACCACATCTGCATTGCACTTCTAGAGGGGGTGGCCCCTAATAATGTTCTGGAACACTACACACAGGTGTGGGTTTCCAGAGCGAGCACCAAGGCCACAGAACATAAGTCTGTGCGCCAGAGCCTGGGGATGGTGCGGGCAGCCCCACCAGCACCCTCCCCACTCCCAAGCAAGCAGCTGGAGGCACAGGGCCAGGCAGGCCTGAGCAATCTTTATTCTGCAGAGGGACAATGACCACAGATCCATACACCACGTGGAGACCGAGGGGCGGGGAGCCAGGGGCCAGTCTTTCAGGGGTGGGCAGGTCCAGGCGGTGGGCAGAGCCTCGGGTGGGTGAGGGACAGATGGGCAGACAGGCAGGGGCCTAAAAAAAAGATGAACCACACAGCAGGGGTGCTGGGAGCTGCTCCCCACCCTCCCCCATCCCAGCCAGCACCCAGAGGGACAACCCTAACATGACCGGCCCAGGATCCACCCAGGGGCAGAGTAGGTGGGTTGGTGCCCTCTGACTAGGGGGGCACATGCCTGCCCAGCCCACCACGGCAGAGGCAGCTCAGTTCAGGAAGCAGGAGCTCTCTGGGCAGGGCCTGACCGGGGCCCCCCGACTCCCAGGCCGACCCCCCTACTGCTGGCTCAGAAGCCGAAGGTTTCCTGGGAGGCGTAGACCATGTAGAGGAAGCCATCCTCGTCTTTCTCCTGCTCGTAGATGTCCGCGATGGGCGTGGACACACTCACCATGCTGTGCTGGTTCACCAGCAGGAAGAAGGCCTGCGTGGGGTTCAGCTGCAGGCGGCGCCTGCAGCAGGCGGGAGAGTATGCAGCTGTGAGGGGCTTGGCTACGGGGCGGACATAGCCCTGACCCCCAGAATGATTCCCAGCCTTTCACACCCATTCTCACCCCAGCTGTCACCTCTGACCCAACACCGACTGCAGCCCCGACCTTGACCTTTCCAGCCGCCCCAGAACAGGGGCCCACCGCCCAGTCCCATCACCCCTGACCCCACTCCCACCCCTTCTCGGCGGGAACCCGGCTCCCTTCCCGACCCAAGCCGCCACCTGGCGGCGGCTGCCCACGCACCGGATGATCTTGACCAACTCGCTCATGTTGACATGGTCCGGGACCAAAAACTTGGTCTTGTCCAGGACGGGCAGCTGCTTCTCACCCTTGTAGCGCTCGATGATCACCTGGGAGCAGGGCGGGCGGGCGGGCAGGGGGTCGTGTCGGGGACGCGCGAGGCGGGGGCGGGGCAGGGTTGGGGACGCGGGACTCACCGGGATTTTGCTGGGGTGCTGGTCGCGGATCTGCTGTACCTCCTTACAGCGGTCGGCTGCGGACAGCGGCCAGACCGTGAGGCCGGGTCGGGCCTGGCCCAGGTCCGCCCCGCCTGTCCCCGAGGGGCGACCCCTGGCCACGCCCCAGCTCCAGCCCCCGTCCCCGGGGCCATCAGGCCCCACAGCCCCTGGCACCTACGGCCGTGGGGAAGCGGGCGGCCCCCGCCCAGGCCGGAGCTGGCCTCCCAGCCCGAGGGTCCAGCCAGAGTCTGACGTCACGGGGCTGACGTCACCTGCGGCAGTCGGGGTCGGCCGGCGCCCCCCTCTGCCCGGCACCCCTGCCCAGAGCTCGCAGCTCGCCTGCCGGGCCTCACCGAAGCTCCGCCGCTGCTTGAAAGGCCGGTCTGAGGGCATCGCGCGGGCCCGGCTGGGCGCGCAGGCCGGGGATCTGGGGCGCGGGGATGTGGCTGCGGTTTGGGGGCTCCGGGGGCTCCGTGCCTCGCGCTGAAGGGCTCCGGGGCTCGCGCTGAGCACGGCGGCTGCGGCTGCGGGAGGTAACTCGCCCGGTGACGTCAGGTCACAACATTCCTTAAAGGGGAGGCCAGTGCGCCGCTCCCATTGGGCCGACGCACAACCCGCCCGCCCGGACCCGTGACGTCACGGCGCAGAGAGCCTGGGTCCCCCGCCCGGGACGCGAGGGGCGGGGCTTCTGGGCGCGTCACAGTCCCGTGACGTCATGGGCAGCGCGGGAGCTTCTCCTGCGGCCCGAACCTCTCCCGTGGCCCGAACTCAGGTGAGGCCCGGAGGGCAGTGGGGCCGCCCTGCGCCGATGGAGCGGGCGGGCCAGGCTGCAGCCCCACGGCACCACTTCCCGTCCTCACCGAGTCTGTGTCAGGACTGACGCGGTTCTGGGCGCCGTGGGAAACAGCCGGAGCCAAAGGCCCGGCGCCTTCACGGGGCTTAGGGCAAGAGAAGGGAGAAGGTGCGGGAGGCACAGTCAGACACAGGATAGAGCAAGATGCTAGAAATGAACGCTCAGGTTTGAAAAAGAATAATATAATTGAGAAGTAGAGCCATCTAAATTCAGGTCTCAGAGGATGAGGTGAGAAGGCAGAGTAGGACAACAGAAGAGAAATCGTGGACCTGGAGGCTGATCGGAAGTAGCTTACCAGAGAGACAGGTGATGGAGAAAAAGGAAAAGGCCACGGATGGCAACGCCAGAACTCGCGGGCCCGAGCAGAGCTCCAGAGGCGAACACTGAAAGACCTGCAGAGGCAGTTCCTGAAGGAGAGCTGCCAGAAATGATGCTTAAAATCCAGAGCAGAATGCGCAGACCGAAGATCAACATCTTTTTTTTTTGGGGGGGGGGCGGGGACGGAGTCTCGTTCTATCGCCAGGCTGGAGTGCAGTGGTGCGATCTCAGCTCACTGCAACCTCTGCCTCCCGGGTTTAAGCGATTCTCCTGCCTCAGTCAGCCTCCTGAGTAGCTGGGATTACAGGCGCCTGCCACCACGCCCAGCTAATTTTTGTATTTTTAGTAGAGATGGAGTTTCACCATGTTGGCCAGGATGGTCTTGATCTCCTGACCTCGTGATCCACCCGCCTCGGCCTCCCAGAGTGCTGGGATTACAGGTGTGAGCTACCACGTCTGGCCGCCGAAATAATTTTTAAAGAATGTAGTTTAGTAACAAGGACATGGAACCCAAAAGGAAGAAATTAGATGGAAAAATGGTGAGCAAATTGGTAAACATGTGAGTGAATCTAAACAAGCATTTAATATGCAACATGAATAATAATGATTAATTTGTGGGCCACAGAAACAAGATGCATGAGACACAAGAACATGGAAGACTGAGAGGGCAATCAGAGTTAAGGTGGTCTAGGAAGTTCGATTTGAGAGGGGGATAAAGAGACTGAGCATTGTCTGGCTTTGTAAAGTCAGGTGTGTATTTCAGATATTTAAGAGGGATCACCAAAAGAATACAAACGGAACTATAACTGCCAATGCAGAGAAAAGGGTAGTGATGGGTATTAAAACTATAATGGAAGGCAAAAAGGGAGAAAAAGGAAGCAAAGTAAAAGGGATGGTAAATATATAGTACAAAACCAGAGGTAGAAAATGTGGTTTACATTCACCTCTTAAAACACAGATGACCAGATTGGCCAAGAAAAAATGAAATGCAGCTCTATGCTATTTACAAGAGGACATTTAAAACCTAAGGGCACCAAAAAGTAAAACAATGGAAAAAGGTGTACTAGAGAAAAACTAACCGAAAGATGTACCTAGAGAAAACTCAGACAAAATAGGCCTTCAGGCAGAAGACATTGGGGATAAGAGGATCAACATGAAATGATGCGAGGAGGAACTCTGTGAAGAGAGGAAAGTTCTGAACTTCCATGTTCCAGGGTTTTTGTTTTTAAGGCTGAAAATAGGCCAGGCACAGTGGCTCATGCCAGTAATCCCAGCACTTTGGGAGGCCAAGGTGGGCAGATCACTAGAGGCTGGGAATTCAAGACCAGCCTGGCCAACATGACAAAACTCTGTCTCTACTTAAAAATACAAAAATTAGCCGAGCATGGTGGTGCATCCCAACTACTCAGGTGGCTGAGGCACAAGAATTGCTTGAACCTGCTAGGCGGAGGTTGCAGTGAGCCGAGATTGCGGCACTGCCCTCCAGCCTGGGCAACAGAGTGAGACTCTGTCTCGGAAAAAAAAAAAAAAAGCAGCTGAAAATATATTAAGAACACAAGGAGAAATTGCCAAGTCCTCCATCATAGGGAGATATAAGACCTCTTTGAGTACCTAATAAACCAACCAAAAAAAAGGACATAGAGGATGTTAATATAGTTACTAATCATGATCAATGAGCCCCAATAGAATCCTGAACCTGACAGTTAATTTTTTAATGTTTAAAATTTAAATTTCAGACCTGTGTGAGACCAACACATTACTTTCAATCACACAAGGAACATTTACAAAAATGACCCAACTACTAGGGTGCAGGACAAATCTCAACAGATATCAAATCAGTTTCAACCATATTCTTTGGCCACAGACAAAAGCCATGTAAGCTCCAACTGTGTGGAAATTTAAACCTATTCTAAATATGAAGTCATATATAAATAAAAATTATTTAGTTCAAACAAAAAATGAGGATACATATATTAAGAAAACTTGGTGGCTGGGCACGGTGGCTCACGCCTGTAATCCCAGCACTTTGGGAGGCCGAGGCAGGCAGATCACAAAGTCAGGAGATCGAGACCATCCTGGCTAACATGGTGAAACCCTGTCTCTACTAAAAGTACAAAAAATTAGCTGGGCATGGTGGCGGGTGCCTGTAGTCCCAGCCACTCGGGAGGCTGAGGCAGAAGAATGGCGTGAACCTGGGAGGCGGAGCTTGCAGTAAACGGAGATCGCACCACTGCACTCCAGACTGGGCGACAGAGCGAGACTCCATCTCAAAAAAAAAAAAAAAGAAAAGAAAACTTGGGAGGGAGGCCATGGCAGGCCAAGTGTGGTGGCTCATACCTGTAATCCCAGCACTTTGGGGGGCCCAGACTGGAGAATTGCTTGAGCCCAAGAGTTCAAGGCTGCAGTGAGCTGTGATTGCACCTCTGCATTCCAGCCTCGGTGACAAAATAAGATCCATTTCTTTAAAAAAAAAAAAAAAAAATCAGATTTATAGCCTTATTACATAGATGTATTACTTAGATAATAAATACAGAAAATCAATGAGCAGAGTTTCAAAGAAATTTAAAAAGGAGTAATAGTGTAATCCCAGCACTTTGGGAGGCCCAGGTTGGAGAATCATTTGAGCCCAGAAGTTTGAGACCAGCCTGGGCCACATAACCCCGTCTCCACAAAAATGAGAAAATTAGGCCAGGCACAGTGGCTCACCCCTGTAATCCCAACACTTTGGGAGGCTGAGGCGGGCAGATCACTTGAGGCCAGGAATTCGAGACCAGCCTGGCCAACATGGCAAAACCCTGTCTCTACTAAAAATACAGAAGTTAGCTAGGTGTGGTGGTGCATCCTGTAATCTCAGCTACTTGGGAGGCCGAGGCACAAGAATTGCTTGAATCTGGGAGGCAGAGGTTTCAGTGAGCCTAGATCATGCCACTGCACTCCAGCCTGCGTGACAAGAGACTCTGTCTCAAAAATAAAAAATAAAAAATTTGCCGGCTTTGGTGGCACACACCTATAGTCCCAACTACTCATGAAGGATCGTTTGAGTGACAGAGGCCCTTTCTCAGAAAAACAACAAAAAATGCTGAAAACAAACAAAAAACAACAACAACAACAAAAAAATAGGCCAGGTGTGGTGGCCCACACCTGTAATCACAGCACTTTGGGAGGCCAAGGCAGGCAGATCACTTGAGCCCAGGAGTTGTAGACCAGCCTGGGCAATATGGTGAAACCCCATCTCTACAAAAAAAAAAAAAAAAATACAAAATACAAAAATTACAAAATACAATTTTGTATTTTGTACAAGATACAAAAATTACAAAATACAATTTTGTATTTTGTACAAAATACAAAAAAATTAGCTGGGTATGGTGGCACGTGCCTGTAGTCCAGCTACGTGGGAGGCTGAGGCACGAGAATTGCTTGAACCAGGGAGGTGGAGGTTGTAGTGAGCCAAGATTGTGTCACTACACGCCAGCCTGGCAACAGAGTGAGAGACCCCATCTCAAAAAACAAAAACAGGCCGGGCGTGGTGGCTCATGCCTGTAATCCCAGCACTTTGGGCGGCCGAGGCAGGCGGATCATGAGGTCAAGAGATTGAGACCATCCTGGCCAACATGGTGAAACCCCGTCTCTACTAAAAATACAAAAATTAGCTGGGCGTGGTGGTGCATGCCTGTAGTCCCAGCTACTTGGGAGGCTGAGGCAGGAGAATCACTTGAACCCGGGAGGTGGAGGTTGCAGTGAGCCGAGATCGCGCCACCGCACTCCAGCCTGGTGACAGAGCGAGAGTTTGTCTCAAAAAAAAAAAACAAAACAAAACAAACCCCAACATACAGTAAACATGTACTTAAAGGTAAAACACTATACTATGTGGTGAAACATGAAATATTCTCTTAAAAGCCAGGAACAAATGGCTAGTAAAGACAATTCAGTATTGTACAGGGGTCCAGAGCACCAAGACAAAAAAAGAGCAAACCTGTCACTCACAGCCAGGAAATCCAAGAGAATCTACACACAGTGAAAGACTGGTAACTACTTAAGGCTGAGGACACCTGATAGGTAATAAGTTTAGAGGAACATGGAAAGATGGGCTCTTTCCACTGCTGCTGGGAGTGTAACTGACCTCAGCTACACTGGAGAGCAATTTGGCAAAATTGACCCAAACTGAAGATGCCCATGTCTTTCCTACACACCAGGAATTCCACTGTGTGTGCCCAGGAGCCCAGGGAAACAAGGGTAAGAATGTTTATTGTAACATTTTCATAATAGCAAAAAGTTGGGAACTACCTAAATGTCTTATTCAATAGCTTGCTGTGTGTTCCTATAACAGAACCACACCCTGTTTAATGAAAGATGGAGAGGAGGTGGCAAATGTTTCCCTTAAAGGGCCAGACAGTAAATATTTTAGGCTTTGCAGGCTACGTGGTCTCTGGCAGCCACTTGGTTGTGCTGTAGTGGCCTTAGACAGCTTAAATGGGATTGGCTGGATCTGGATAAAACTTTATTTGCCAAAACAGACAGACTTAACTGAGGGCCTTAGTTTGCCGACTCTTGATCCAGAGCTGTGTGTCAAACTGGACAAACCTCACACACACAGTGCCACAGAAGATTAAATGTGACCAGGGCCATTGAGAGCAGCCAAAGAACTGGGTCAGCCTTGGGACGTGATTATACCTGTCTTTTGTCAGACTCAGCCCTGAGCTGAGGCCAGGGTGGAGGAGGAGGGCCCCAAGTCCCAAGCTCTGAGCTCTGCCCCTGCCTGACAGTCAGCAGGGCTGACTCGCCCTCCAGTCCCTCCCCTGCCCCATTGGCCCGGAATCCAGTGGCCTGGCCTCTACTTCATGTGTCTGCTTGAATGTCTGACAGACATCTCAAACTTCCCTGTGCACAACAAACCCATGATCTTCCCCTAAAATGTGCTCCAGTTGGAATCTTTTGTCTTCCCTTTTCAGGACAAAAACCTTTTTCATTTATTTTTTTTTAATTTTTGAGATGCAATTTCGCTCTTGTCACCTAGGTAGGGAGTGCAATGGCACAATCTTGGCGTACCACAACCTCCACCACCCACCTTCAAGTGATTCTTCTGCTTCAGCCTCCCGAGTGGCTGGGATTACAGGCACCTGCCACCACGCCCAGCTAATTTTTGCTATTTTTAGTAGAGACGGGGTTTTACCACATTGGCCAGGCTGGTCTCGAACTCCTGGCCTCAGGCAATCCACCTGCCTTGGGCTCCCAAAGTGCTGGGATTATAGGTGTGAGCCATTGTGCCCGGCCTCCTCAGAGTCATTCTTGACTCCTTCCTTTCCTTTACCACCCCCTTCCACCACTCCTGCTCCACACCCAATCCATCCTCAAATCCTGTCTGTTCCACCTTTAAGATTCTCCAGAATCCGACCATGGCTCACCACGGCCGCCACTGCCACCAGGGCCAGAGCCCCGACCACATGTTGCAGAACTGCTGCCATTGTCTCCTTGCTGGTTTTCCCGCCCTGGCCTTGCCTCCTTCAGTCGCTGTCAGGACAGTGACCACAGCTGTCCTGTCCCCACACACCCCTCTCAGAGTAAGAGCCAAGGGTTGATGGATGGTGGCCCAGGAGGCCATGGGATCTGCCTCCCAGCTACTCCTCCGGCCTCCTGGCTACTCCAGGAATCCCTGTCAGGCTCATGCCCCAGGACCTTTGCCTGGAACATCCTTCCCCAGGATCTCTGTGTCCCTCACACCCTCACCTCGAGTTTTGGTGCAAGTGTCCCCTCAGGGACGCCTTCCAATATGCTATATAATTTCTCTGGGCATTTTATTATGAAAGCATTCAAACACTTGAAATAATGGTAGTGGCCCCTTACACCCAGTTACATTCTGCCATTAACAGTTGGCTCTGCCAGGCCCCGAGGCTCACGCCTGTAACCCAAGCACTTTCCAAAGGCCAAGGCAGGTGGATTGCCTGAGGCCAGGAGTTCGAGACCAGCGTGGCCAACCTGGCGAAACCCCGTCTCTACTAAAAAATACAAAAATTAGCTGGGTGTGGCAGCGCTCGCCTGTAATCCCAGCCACTCGGGAGGCTGAGGCAGGAGAATCACTTCAACCTGGAAGGTGGAGGTTGCAGTGAGCCGAGATCGCACACTGCACTCTAGCCTGGGCGACAAGAGATTTTGAGATTCCGTCTCAAAAACAGTTGGCTCCATCTGCTTTATTGTGTCTCTGTCCATTTTCCCTTTTTGTTGAATTTCAGAGTAAGTTGCAGACATCTGTCACTTTCTCCTCAGCCTTTCACATTCATGTCAGTATTTGGTTTTTTTCTTTCAGGGTAAAATTCACAAACAATGAAATGCAGAGGTGTCAAGTGTACTCTTTGGTGAGTCTGAGAAGTACACTCACTAATGTGACCCAAACCCCTTTCAAGATAGAGAACATGGCCAGGCGCGGTGGCTCACGCCTGTAATCCCAGCACTTCGGGAGGCCAAGGGCAGATCACCTGAAGTCAAGAGTTCAAGACCAGCCTGGCCAACATGGTGAAACCCCACCTCTACTAAAAATAGAAAAAATTAGCCAGGCGTGATGGCGGGTGCCTGTAATCCCAGCTACCTTCTGAGTCGGAGAATCACTTGAACCTGGGAGGCAGAGGTTGCAGTGAGCCGAAATCGTGCCACTGCACTCTAGCCTGGGCAACACAGCAAGACTCTGACTCAAAAAAAAAAAAAAAAAAAAAAGACAACGCTCCCCTTGGAAGATTCCTTGGGCCTCCCCAGTCTGCCTGCACACCCCCCGGAGGCAATCACTATTCTCATTTCTCACCATATTCTGGCCTGGTCTAGAAATTCTTCTAGATGGAATTATACAGCATGTATTCTTATGCCTCTGGTTTAGTTCAACATAAAGTTTTGAGGCGTACCCATGTTGTTGCAGATATCAGTAGGCCTTTTTTTTTTTTTTTTTTTGAGACAGAGTCTCTCTGTCACCCAGGCTGGAGTGCAGTGGCAAGATCTTGGCTCACTGCAACCTCCACCTTCTGAGTTCAAGCGATTCTCCTGCCTTGGTCTCCTGAGTAGCTGGGATTACGGGAGCACGCCACCAGGCCTGGCTGATTTTTTTTGTGTTTTTAGTAGAGACAGGGTTTCACTATATTGGCCAGGCTGGTCTCAAACTCCTGACCTCCTGATCTACCGGTTTCGGCCTCCTAAAGTGCTGAGATTACAAGCGTGAACCACTGTGCCTGAGTAGGCCATTTCTTTAAACTATCAAATAGGTTCCCATGGATGGATGTAGCAGTTTATTTTTCTATTGATGGATGCCTGGGCTGTTTCCAGCTTTTGGTGATTGTGAATAAAACTGCTCTGAACGTTGCTGTGACAGTGTTTGTGTGGATATGTTTTTTTTTTTTTTTAATTATACTTTAAGGGATATGTTCTTTTGTTTCACTTGGACGAATAGGAGATATGCTGGCTTTGGGGGCAGGTGTGTGTTTGAGGAGTGGCCAGGCCTCTCCTCAGTGCTGTTCCATTTTGCGCTCCCATCAGCAATTTGCGGGAGTTACAGGTGCGCTGCCTCCTTGCCACCGTTGGTGGTGTTCATTTTTGTTTCGCCATTTTGGCGGGTGTGTAGTGGTATCTCACTGTGGTTTTACATTTAATATTATAAAATTTTATTTCCTTCTCACTAAAGTGCAAGCCCTTGAAGGGCAGTTCTGCATATGCTTGGTTCCTGCACCCCAGGACTTAGAGTGTGGCACATGGTGGGTGCTCAGTAATTATTATTTGGATAAGTGACCCCTCCCCTGGGCCCCCACAGTCATCTCTCCATGCCATTTGCCATCTAGAAGGTCTATCTCCCCCTCTAGACCATGTGCAGGGACAGAGTCTGTGCCAAGCACTGCTGCTGGGTGCTAGGAGGATCAGCAGAGGTTGGGGGAGTCGTTTCTGCTCAGGGGGTCTCAGCCACGGTCAAGCGCACCCTCCACTGCTCTGCTCCCACCCCTCATTCCTGCTGTTCTGTGGCTTTGGACTTGGACTCATGGGCCTGAGAAAAAGTGGAGAACTGGCCTTGGCCGGCCTGGCACAAGGGCGGAGCAACCCTGGCCTGTTTGGCCACTGATGACTGCGAGTGTGGGCAGATCATAGGCCCTGAGCTCCTTTAGACGACGGCAGGCGGGCCAGACAGACCTGGGTCCACAGCTGCTTTTCCACATGGAGAACTGAAGAATCTCGTCTTCATCTGCAAAACTGAGACAGTGTCAGAACTACCTCTGAGGTGGAGGGTCAGTCAGCAACTTGGAAGCCATGGAGTCCCGGGGGAAACAGGGCCTGCAATCAGCACTGAGGCAGGAGGCAGGAGGGACTGACTCTGGACCAGATTGAAGACTGGCTGAACCAGAAGTGCTGAAATCACCTCTCCCTAAGACACGCCCACCAGTGCCATGGCAGTTTACCATTGCCATGGCAACACCTGGAAGTTACCACCTCTGGCCATGGCAACACTCAGAAGTTACTGCCCATTTTCTAGCTATTTCTGAAAAACCCACCCCCTGAATTAGGATGTCATTAAAAATGGGAATAAGCACGGATTCAGATCTGTCCCTGGGCTGCTACTCTCAGCACACTGCCCATGGCGTAGGCAATCACAGCCATAACCCTGCCACCCCCTCAATCAAGCTGTTTTCTTCTACTATCGGCTGGTTCTTGAATTCCTTCCTGAGCGAGGCAAAGAACCTGCCCTGCATCAGCACCGCTGTGCCTTGGCGCCCCGTTTAAGGTGATGAACTCGTAAAAATGGGCCTCATATCGGGAGGACCCATGTGGGCTGAAGTCTGAGTCAGGGTCATTGTCTCCGAGGAAGGATTGGCAGTTCCCGTTTACAGACTCAAAGTGAAGGCTGAGCACGGTGGCTTGCGCCTGTAATCCCGGCACTTTGGGAGGCCAAGGTGGTCTGATCACCTGAGGTCAAGAGTTCTAGACCAGCCTGGCCAACACGGCGAAACCCCTTCTCTACTAAAAATACAAAAATTAGCCAGGCATGATGGTGCACGCCTGCAATCCCAGCTACTTGGGAGGCTGAGGCAGAACAATCACTTGAACCCGGGAGGCGGAGGTTGCAGTGAGCTGAGATTGCACCACTGCCCTCTAGCCTGGGTGACAGAGACTATCAAAACAAAAACAAAAAACCACAACCAAAAAAGCAAAGTGGGGCCGGGCATGGTGGCTCACACCTGTAATCCCAGCACTTTGGGAGGCCGAGGTGGGTGGATCACCTGAGGTCAGGAGTTCAAGACCAGCTTGGCCAACATGGTGAAACCCTGTATCTACTAAAAACACAAAAATTAGCTGGGCATGGTGGCGGGCGCCTGTAGTCTCAGCTACTCAGGAGACTGAGGCAGGAGAATTGCTTGAACCCGAGAGGCAGAGGTTTTAGTGAGTCGAGATTGTGCCATTGCACTCCAGCCTGGGCAACAAGAGCAAGACTCCATCTTTTTTTTTTTTAAAAAAAAAAAAAAAAAAAGGCAGCGAAGTGGAACACTCCAAAGATTGTAGGGACTGAGACCCACTCAGGGGTCCTCCGGCCTTGAGCTCACACTGCCCCACCTCGCTCCCCACAGATCCTCTGCTTTCACTAGGAAAGTGGAGGCTGAGAACACCAACCCCACAGCCCATGCAGGGCCTCAGACCTGGCCATTCCCTTCCTCCCGGCCTCACCCGCATATCTGTCCTCTTGAGCCAGGGGCGTGCTCAGGCCTCTCCAGCTGTAACTCCACCTCCCTGAGTGAGAGGGCTGGGGCTGCCACCCTTCTCCCTCCGTGACCTCAAGCCCTCGGAGCGGTCTGGTCACCTGGGGAGGTTGGCTCCCCGTGGCCTTCGCAGCCTCCAGCCACTCATGGGGTCCTGGGTTCTCTCCACACCCACCAGTGCCTCCACTATGAGTGACGTACAATCCCCACCTCCAGTTTGGCTTCCAACTGTCAGGTCCAGGCTCTGTCTCTGGAACAAAGGCTGCCTCTGAACTCAACACATCCAAAGGAAGTCATCTCTTTCCCCAAGCCTGTGCCTCTAGCTAATCGCCCCCTCCCTTCTCATCCCATCACCTGGTCCAGGCCCAGGTGGACCCCCCGTCACCTGCCAGTGCAGTCCTGAGTCCTCTCAAGCCCATCTGTCTCTTCCCACCTGTCTCCACCGTCACTGCTCCGGGAACCCCCCTCCCTCGTCTGCCCTAGAGGGCACCTCACCAGTGTGCCTCCCCTGCAGAAGCAAGCTGGGCACACTGATCCCCGCCTATCTGAACAATCAGCCCTTCCAAAGTTTCATTCTGGCCAGGTGCGGTGGCTCACACCTGCAATCCCAGCGCTTAGGGAGGCCGAAGGAGCTCAAGACCAGCCTGGGAAACTATTTGTCCATTCTCACACTACTCTGAAGAACTGCCTGAGCCTGAGTAATTTATAAAGAAAAGAGGTTTAACTGACGCACAGTTCCGCATGGCTGGGGAGGCCTCAGGGAACTCACAATCCTGGAGGAAGGTGACAGGGAAGCAGACACCTTCTTCGCTAGGCGACAGGAGAATGAACACAGGAGGACCTACCAAACCATCAGCTCTTGTGAGAACTATCACGAGAAGAGCATGGGGGAACCGCCCCCATGATTCAATCACCTCCACATGGGCTCTCCCTTGACACCTGGGGATTATGGGGATTATAATTCAAGATGAGATTTTGGGTGGGGCAGAGCCAGACCATATCAGCAACACAACCAGACCCTGTCTCTATTTAAAAAAAAAAAAAAATAGGGGGTTGGGGAGGAAAAACATTTTAATTAAAAAAAAAATTCCACTGCCACCCTCTATCCAGTCACTTCCCTTCCTCGCCCAGCACAGACTCCACAGCCATCATAATTACTTCCAAAAGTCCTAACTCCCTCTTTCTTCTGCCGACTTAACCTGGCCAAGTTCAGCTGTATGGTGACTGCTGCACCCTCGGCTGAAAAAGATGCTGCAAAAGGGCCACCTGCCAAACTCGGTCAAACTCCCCGCCCGTGTCCCCAGGGAAGTGTAGGTTTTCTTTCCTCTCCTGCGAGGCACCTTCCCTGCTGCCCTCACTCCACAGAGACCTTGCCCTGCCCTCTGGGCCTCTCCCTGGCTATGCTGAGTGGAATCACCGTCCCTGTGTGGATCACTGTCCCTAAGGCCAGTCCTTCCGCTGTGCGCAGGACGCCAGCCTTCCTCACGCCCCGTGGACTTGCTCCCTGAGGCCCCTTACGGTCTCTCCGCAGCAAACAGACATGTTCTGGTGACTCACCCCTCCTCAAAATCGTTTCTCCTCGTGGCTTTTATGGCAGAGGCGGCTGACAGCCGACTCCAGCAGCTGCTGTCCCAGTCCCCCTTCGAAGAGAGCCCTGGGTGTCTCTTAGTGCAGCCCTGCACCTGGCTTCCGTGCAGTCAGGAGTGGCAGGTGGCTGAACTTCAGTTAATTAGGCCTAAGTGGGAAGTGCCCTATGGGACTCCTGGGAAATTGCCTTAAAGGGAAAAGGTACATCCTTTGCCATCCCCATCCTCCATCAGCTGCCGTCTGGAACTTAAGCGTGATAACTGCGGCTCCAGAAGCTTTTTTTGTTTTGTTTTGAGATGGAGTTTCGCTCTTGTTGCCCAGGCTGGAGTGCAATGGCGCGATCTTGGTTCACAGCAACCTCCACCTCCCAGGTTCAAGTGATTCGCCTGCCTCAGCCTCCCGAGTAGCTGGGATTACAGGCATGTGCACCACGCCTGGCTACTTTTGTATTTTTAGTAGAGACGGGGTTTCTCCATGTTGGTCAGGCTGATCTCGAACTCCCGACCTCAGGTGATCCGCCCGCCTCGGCCTCCCAAAGTGCTGGGATTACAGGCGTGAGCCACCGTGCCCAGCCTCCAGAACCTTTTTTTTTGGAGACACAGTCTCACTCTGTTGGCCAGGCTGGAGTGCAGTGGTACAATGCAGCCTTGACCAGCCAGGCTCAAGCAATCCTCTCATCTCAGCCTCCCAAGTGCTGGGACTACAGGTACTCACCACCGCACCCGGCTGTTTTTTGTATTTTTAGTAGAAATGGGGTTTCACCATGTTACCCAGGCTGGTCTCGAACTCCTGGGCTCAAGTGAATCTCCCGCCTTGGCCTCTCAAAGTGCTGGGATTACAGGCATGAGCCACTGCACCTGAACTTCTTGGCTTTAAATACCAGTAACAGGCTGATAGCTCCATATCCTTATGTCTAGCAAGGCCTGGCAGAGTTGGGTATTCAACAGTCCGTCCGACATTCTTTCTAAACACATGGGTATCTAACAGGCTCAGATTAAGCCATTTCCAAATTGCTGGTGCTCTTTCCCCACAAAGGTCCCCAGTCAGCCTCCTCTCAGTAAATGGCAGCACCTGGTTGCCCAAGCAGGCATGGGGAAGTCTCCTTTGATGTCTCATTCCCTTACTTTCCAACCCTCCCCAGCAAGTCCTGGTGTTCTCCCTTCAGAATCCCCCTTTCCGACCCCATGAAACCGCCGTTGCCCAAGCCACCATCAGTTCTCCCCTGGCTGCCTGTGCTCCTGACTCCACTCGGCTCCACATTCCCCCCGGAGCCACTGGGACACAAACCTGTGTACATTTCTAGAGAGCAGGTTCATGTTTGCAGGGGGCTGTCTTTGGCTGACTCCGGCAGATTCACCCTGGACTTCTAGATAACGCTCCTCATTCTTCAGTTACTTCATTAGAAAAGGGCTGGGAAGCCCTGGCTTATCATATTATAGCCTGTTGTCAGGTTATTGCAAACTTTTTAAATTTAATTTTTACCCAAATACTTGTTGTATTTAAAAATCAAATACGCCAGGCGTGGTGGCTTGCACCTGTAATCCCAACACTTTGGGAGGCTGAGGCAGGAGGATTGCTTGAGCCCAGGAGTTGCAGCCCAGCTTGAGCAACATGGTGAAACCCTGTCTCTACTAAAAATACAGAAAAATTACCCAGGTGTGGTGGCTCACACCTGCAATCCCAGCTCCTTGGGAGGCTGAGGCAGGAGAAATGCTTGAACCTGGGAGGCAGAGGTTGCAGTGAGCTGAGATCAGGCCACTGCACTCCAGCCTGGGTGAAAGAAGGAGATTGTGTACCCCCCGCCCCCCACAAAAAATCATGAAATTCCCTATTTCACCTAGCCTTTTTTAGGGAAAACAACTAACACATTTCTTGTGAACTAGGGGGTTGAAGTTGAATTACCTTCATCTTAGTTTCTGCTGAGACGCCCCCCAAGGCATAGTCTCTGGGCCGAATGCCACGGAGAAGAGCAGGACCAGCTGCAGCCTGGACTGTGACACCAGGTGGTCCCAAGCGAGCTCACACTTCTGCTGGGAATGTGGTCTGTAAAGGAGCTGGAAGTTCGAGGACGATTTTTAGAGGCCACTAAGAGGCTATGAATCTTACCGTAACCCATGGAGGAAGGCGGTGGGGTTTCTGCTTCACCGCGACTCAACAGAAGAGTGTGTGTAGAGGGGAGACCCTGACAGCCAGGAGCCAAAGATAGACAGGGCCAGCCAGAGGGAGCGCACCCTCCAAAGTGAGGGAGCTGCCAACAGAAGAGGGCAGGGGGCATGCGTGTGAAAGCTCACGAAAATGCACCACGGCCGAAGCCAGTTCACAGCAGTATCGGCGAACGATGAACTTCTGCTCCCCACCTCACGCCCCTCTCAGCAACTTGGGCAAGAGAGCTGACAGCACCAAGTGGGCAAATAAAATAAGGCCGAGGCCAAACATAAGCCGCTCTCCCTCTGCAGACAGCGAGGTTCCCTGTGGGCCCACAGTGGAAGGGGCGGCCTGTCTCCAAATTTGGCTCAAAGGAGTTGTTCCTGTGTTGGGCGGGGACTTCATCTGCCCAGGGCAGGGCTTGCTCTACATCTCACCTAGGGACAGCAGGAGAACAAGCCCTAGAGAGTGAATTTAGACAGTGGGAGACCAAAATAAAGGTGCTTTTGATTGGATTGAGCTTGTTCACCATAGCAGTAGGACTAGTATTTTGAACACGTTCTGCAATTGTGTTATTGGCCTTCTCAATACATAACTGATCAGCTTAAGTTCACTGACAGTGGGGTATGCTTACTAATTTGATGGATTCAGCGACTTAGATTTGTACCTGCTGTGATGACGGAATCTGAGACCTCCATTTCTCATTTTTTCTTTTTCTGGTAATTTGGTAGAGACAGACGGGAATTTGCTATGGAAAGGTGGCTTTCAGGATTCTCAATGAAAAACGTGCCAACATGCAGTGTCTCAGAGCCAAACATATGAAAGGGGAGAAAACCTATAATCGTTGGAGCATTTTTAATTTTTGGAGAAACAGCAATACCAGCTCACAGAGGAGGATCAGAATTCCAGGGAGCCATGGCCAGGGCTGAGGCGGAGGCATGAATGCTGATGGGAGATGGCAGCTGCAGCACCTCCCGAGAAGCTGCCACTTCCCTGAAACGCCAGCCCTGCTCATGGAGCCCAGGTGAGAGCTGTACCTTAGAGGGCAGAAATCACACTTGGAGGAAATCAGAACAGGGTGGCTTCTGGGGAGTGGGCTGGGCTGACTGGGAAGCAGCAGCAGCTTTTCTGAAACGGCTGTGAGGTTACACAGGGGTCACATTTGTCACTTTGAAGATTTGTGCATTTTACTGTATGTAAATCTTACCCATCCTCCAAAAGCAGTAAACAAACTAGTTAATGATACACACTTGGCAGTGCTTAGGGGCGGGTACTGCCTGCAATATACTTAGAAAGGCATAAAAAAATAAGTTAGATGGAAGAATGGAAAGTTATGTGATACAGAAATATAGCAAAATGGGTAACTGTAGAATTGAGATGGAAGATATACAATTATTTCAATTCTCTGTAGGTTTGAAATTTTTCATAAAAAAATACTGGGTGTGGGCACACCTTTGCTGTATTGGCAAATGTCCTTCTGAAACTCAGAACCCATGCTTTTCCCTCTAGGCCTAGGACAGCTGTCAGTTTCTAACCTTGACAGTATACACGCTACTTTTGAGTACAGAAACACTAGGGTTTTTGTATGTAGAATACCATTATTTAGATTCTTAAAAATCTGAATTTTGGCCAGGCGTGGTGGCTCACGCCTGTAATCCCAGCACTTTGGGAGGCCAAGGCAGGCGGATCACCTGAGGCCAGGAGTTTGAGACCAGCCTGGCCAACATGGTGAAACCCCATCTCTACAAAAAAATACAAAAACTAGCCCAGGTGTGGTGGTGGGCGCTTATAGTCCCAGCTACTTGGGAGGCTGACGCAGGAGAATCACTTGAACTTGGGAGGTGGTGGTTGCAGTGAGCCAAAATCGCGCCACTGCACTCCAGCCTGAGTGACAGATAGAGACTCTGTCTCAAAAAAAAAAACAAACAAACTTAATTTTAACCTTTCCCCCCGCCCCCGTAAACCTTCTCTGTGGCCATGAATTTTTACATCTTTTTTGAGACAGGGTCTCACTTTGTCACCCAGGCTGGAGTGCAGTGGTGGACTCATAGCTCGCTGCAGCATCAACCTCAAGCAATCCTCCCACCTCAGCTTCCCCAGCAGCTGGGACTACAGGTGCGTGCCACCATGCCCAGCTAATTTTCATATTTTTGGTGGAGACAAGGTTTTGCCATGTTGCACAGGCTGTTCTTGAACTCCTGGGCTCAAGCAATCCATCTGCCTTGGCCTCCCAAAGTGCTGGGATTACAGGCAGGAGCCACCGCACCCGGCCAAATTTTTACATCTTGAGTCCAAGGAATGATGCTTGCCTTGCTGCATTACAAACTCCTGATGTACATGGTGGGCTCCTGATGTACAAAATCCTGGTGCTCAAGGGACTGGGAGGTGGAACATCTTTATTTTCATAAGAAACTTTCCCCAGGACTTTGATGGAATGCTTTTAGGATGGGGAACTTTAAGGCAAACAAGAGGGAGTAGTAGGGGGACTAAGGGAAGGTGGAAGGGACAGGCCCCCCAGCCCTATTCTGAACCCTGACTTTGGAGCCAGAACGCCTCCTCCCTCCAGGGACAGACCCCCGATCCCCGTCCTAGAAAACTGACCTCTCCTCTCCGACCTCCTTCCCCATTATCGTTCTTGGAGAAATTCAAGCAGAAGGACGGAGGAGCCTCAGACTTGGATCCCAGCTTCCGAGAACACAAGGGAGATGCTGCTGGCCACACCCCATGTTTGTCTGCAGCCATGGAACCCAGCAGATAATCACCACATGGGGTCTGCAGTCACCCACTCTCAGGGGGCGCTTCCTAGGTCCGCAGGGACAGGGGAAACCAGAGTGTTTCTCAGACAACCAATGTTACTTGAAGATTCAGGGAAAACTATTTGAGAGGGTTATTTTTATATTAAGATAATCATGGATATATTATAGAGTGGAAAATGCCTATTATCTTTCATTAAAGTAGATTTTGAAGAAATTTTGCCACACTCTTATGAACTACATCCCTCAACTCCCAAGAGTACATATTTTACTCCTCCGATACCATTGAGGAAGCCTCACTGGAAAATCTGGGCAAGTATGATTGCTAGATGGAAGAACTCACAGACAGTGGTGACTTCTGGGGCAGGGAGGACAATGACGGGGATTTCCAGGCTCACACTACACGGTGCCGAGTCTTTTTCCTGTGTAACAGGAAACATAAGATAAAAAGAAAAACCCTAATAAAATTAAATACATGTGGTTTCAGAGGGAAAAAAACAAGAGTGTGGCTGGATGAGGGGTGGGTGGGAGCCTGAGTGCAGGTGAATTCTGGGAAGCTCTCGGCGAGAGGACCCTTGCGCTCCGAGTCTGCGGGGCAGATGTTTGCCCAGGACGGGCTCACTCGGGTGAACGGGGGCCCTCCAGGATTTCTGGGGCAGATAGTGTGGGAAGAGCAGGGCTATTTGAGTCTGAGACCTGTGTCCTGGCTGTAAGGGCGTAGGCAAGCCGTTCTAAACCCAAGTCCCCATGTCTGAGGTGGCCCTAACACTCTGTCTGCAGATGGGTACCATGAGGTGAGAACTACTGTATGTTACACGCCAGGTGCATTCTGGGTCCTGAGTAAGTACCACTCTCTTCCCCAGTGCAGCATAGTAGAAAAAAATCTTTCAACACTGGCAGCAGTGGGAAACGGTAAAAGAAGGACTAGGGCCAAGAGGCCCAGAAACCAGAGCACCAATTATACACCAAGCTACACTAAGTATGGCCACAGGCACAAGAAGCAGCAGGCTTCTCGGAGGCCATGAACATCATCTCCCACCAGGGCTGGAGGAGGCAACCGGGCCTCCAACGTGTGATTACACAGAAAGAGAGAGGCCTTTTCAACCTAGTGTTTAAAGACACAACAGACTGGTAAGCATTTTGGTTATTTTTAGTTAAAGAAAAACAGCTTTCTCCAAGGGCGACAAAGTGAACTGAAGGTCAGAAGGAAGCTGGGTGCGGGCTTCTTGCAAGCTCTTGCTCCAAAGCCTGGAAGTGAGGAGAGAGGACCCTCCAGAGCTCTGGGGAAGGTTGGTGCACACAGGGGTTCCGTTGGTGGGGGAGGAAGAGCCGCCAGCCCACACATGGTCACTGGATTGGTCTGAGTGGGTTCCAAGTGACTGCCATGTGCCAGTCCACTGACATGATCGACATTAACATTCTTGGGGGGCATTAAATTAAGGAATGACACAGGGAGCCGAGAGTGGCTTATTCGGTTGGATTCTGAATCACAATCAGGAAATAGTCTTTATCTGCAAGAGAAAAATGAAAAAAAAATCACTAAATGTAAAATGAGAGAAAAACATACAAGAAAGCAAATAAACCATTAAATCACTAACCATAAAATGAGGAAGGGGAGAAAGCAATAAAAAGCATCAACGCTCAGCATCTCTAAATGCTGGGAAAACAGAAGATAAAACTGTAAGATTCCTGCAGGGGCTCCTGCAAGAGGCGCCTCCCCATACCGGGCAGCGGGCACTCTACGGCGTGTCATCTCTTCTAATCCTCCCCACGACAGTGGCAGCAGGTAGGCAGGATTCTCACCCCTGCTTTCCAGGTGGGAGGACTCCGGTTCAAAGGCTCCAATGAATTGCCTAAGGCCATGGTTCTCAAACTAGGGGGCATCCCAACCACCTGGAGGGCTCCACGCCCAGAATCATCATTTAGTGGGGCTGGGGCAAAGCCCAAGAGTTTGCGCTTCTCTAACAAGTTCCCAGGTGATGCTCATGTTGTAGGCTGTGGGAGGACCACTGGCTTAAGGTTACCCAGCTACTTAGTGTCAAAGATGGAATTCCAACATATTTCACTGGACTTGGGTAATGTCATTTTCTTGTTTTTCTCTCTCTTTTTTTCCCCCCGCGAGACAGAGTCTTGCTCTGTCGCCCAGGCTGAGTGCAGTGGTGCGATCATGACTCGCTGCAGCCTTGACCTCCTGGGCTCAGGTGATCCTCCCACCTCAGCCTCCCATGTAGCTGGGACTACAGGCACACCCCACCAAACCTGGGTAAATTTTTAAAAAGTTTTTTGTAGAAGGTCAGGTGTGGTGGCTCACGTAGCACTTTGGGAGGCCGAGGCGGGCGGATCACTTGAGGTCAGGAATTCAAGACCAGCCTGGCCAACATGGTGAAACCCTGTCTCTACTAAAAATACAAAAATTAGCCCGGCTTGGTGGCAGGTGTCTGTAATCCCAGCTACTTTGGAGGCTGAGGCAGGAGACCTGCTTGAACTTGGGAGGCAGAGGTTGCAGATCGCCTCACTGCACTCCAGCCTGGGTGACAAAGTGAGACTCCATTTAAAAAAAAAAAAAAGTTTTTTGTACAGATGGGGTCTCACTATGTTGCCCAAGCTTGTTGCAAACTCCTGGGCTCAAGTGATCCTCCTGTCTCAGCCTCCCAAAGTGTTGGGATTATAGGTGTGAGCCACCACACCCAGCCAATTAATGTCAATTTCTGTCACAAACTCAATTTGTTGGCTTTCCAGAACCTTCTGAATAAGAAAATTTCAAAATGGGACAAAGCAGCCTGGATTCCAGCTCCAGGGATCTGGCCCTGTAAGGAGGAATGTCCACCAAGAAATCACAGCAAGTCCAAGTCTTTGGAGGTGAGCCTGAGTGCCTCTCGTTTTACTGAAGAGGTAACTGGAGAAGTGGTATTATTGGATTTAGGGCTTGATAATTTGGAATAAAAGACACTGATATTACTGATTGTGCCTATTTTTATCAGTGGCTTGTTAATTATTTGTTTTCATTAGTGATTTTTATGTATGCAGATTTACCCACTTAATCAAACTGCAAACATTGATCAAGGCTTCTTTGTGTCCCAGTCTGGGCCACCCACTTCTCACACGGCACCTCAGTGACTCCTCGAGTCACTCTGAGAACACGGAGCCTCAGAGAGTTAAAGGGCTTGCCCAATCCAAGGTAAACCCACAGGTGGAGTGGGGACAGGGACCTGGGTTTGACCCCATACTCTGAACTGCCCTGGTCTGCTGCCCCCTGCTGAGCATGAGCGAAATGGCAGGACCTCAGCCAAGTCACTTTGTGGCTGTTCAGAGCCAAGCCTAAAGCTTGGTTCTTCCCTCGAAGATGGGCTGTGGCAACAGGGAAGAAACAGAAATGAAATGACTAACAGTTTCATGGCTAACCAATCTGCATACATAAAAATCACTAATGAAAAGAGAAATAATTAACAAGCCACTGATAAAAATAGACACGATCAGTAACATCAGTGTCTTTTATTCCAAATTATCAAGCCCTAAATCCAGTAATACCACTTCAAGTGCTTTGTGAGAGGTAGTGTATGTTGCAGGTTGTGTAGGTTGAGTTAGTTACCTCAGCTTTAATATTAGTGAAGTTAATAAATGAAAACTAGAAGTCTATTTTTTTTGTTTTGTTTTTTGAGACTGGGTCTTGCTGTCGCCCAGGCTGGAGTGCAGTGGCATGATCATGGCTTACTGCAGCCTCAACTGCCCAGGCTCAAGCGATCCTCCTGCCTCAGCCTCCCGAGTAGCTGGGAATACTGGTGCCACCATGTCCGGCTAACAAAAGTTTGTGTTAAAATGTCTTGGCCGGGCATCGTGGCTCACGCATATAATCCCAGCACTTTGGGAGGCCGAGGTGGGAGAATAGCTTGAGCCTAGGAGTTTGAGACCAGCCTGGGCAACACAGTGAAACCCTGTCTCTACCAAAAAAAAAAAAAAAAAAAGCCAGGTGTGGCGATGCATGCCTGTGGTCCCAGCTACTAGGGAGGCTGAGGCTGCAGAGAGCCATGATCGCACCACTGCGCTCCAGCCTGGGCAACAGAGCTAGACCCTGTCTCAAAAAAAAAAAAAAAAAAAGTCTGTTCATGTGGGCGGTTGTGGGCCAGGGTCGGGTGAATGTGGCACACAAGTCTAGCCACACTGTCTGGAACACCTGCTGCTGTCTGCGGCCTGGGAAGCAGCTCCTCAGCTGGATGGAGTCAGGTCAGGAAGGTGGGAAGGCATGGATCTCCCTCCCGGGCCAGGCTGCTCCAGGCTGCCCACGATGTGTAGGGTGCTAACTACAGTCTCATATGGGCACTTCCAGCAGCAGCCAGGCCTGCTCTACGCCCGTGGCCACCCCTGGGTCCTGTGTTCTGTAGCCATCCTGAGGCAATTCAGTGCCAGTGCCTCCTAGGCTCTGCGTGGTGGCTCCTGACCACAGGAGTTCTGGCACCAAAACCCAATTATTTTTTCTTGGCCACGTAAAAGTGGGTATGTCAAAGTGTCAAATCACTGGTTTTCATCCTAAAACTATGCCCCATAGACATCCCTGACCCCATCCCCACTGCTGACCCCACTTCTGACCCATATCAGTGGGGTGTCAGCAGTGGATGGAGGTTTACAGAGTCATTCATTTATTTAATCAATGGATATTTGCTAGATGCTTACTATGTGCTTACAAGCCCCTGCCCTCATAGAACTTACTCTCAAGTGGAAGAGACAGCCTTAAAAATGCAGGTAAGCATTTGGTGACGAGGAAGGACTGAGTGGCAGCAGTGAGGCTGAGCCAAAGAAGCATGCTCTGTGTGTAAGACAAGCTCAGCGTGCCATTGTCCTCCAGCACAGCGCCGCGTGTGTGCGGGAGAGAGACAGTGTGACTTGAGAGCACGGGCGCCCCCTGCAGTGCTGCCAAGGTGAAGGACTGGCCACCTCATCCTCCTCCACTGACAAGGCTGTGGGATCTCCAGGCCTGTGAACCCCAAGGAGAACCCCCTACTTGGGAGCTGCCCATTCTGGACTCAAGCACTAACCACAGTCATGGGCTCTGAATGCCTGTGGGTCTTCAGGGCCAAATTGGAGACGCCACCACTGCTAAGTTGAGACCTGAATGGCCAGGAGCTTTCAGACGACACTGCCCTTCCGGAGGAGACATTCTCAGGAGCTTTATGCCAAGGGACACTGTCCATGGAGAATTTGTCTGATTTGGAGACCATGTAATTTGCTCCCTTCCCCCATACCCTGAACTCCCAGTGGGCCACTGGGGAGCACAAGGTCTGCTGGTGAGTAGAGGGATTGTTCCCAGCCCAACTTTTTTTTTTTTTGAGACGGAGTCTCACTCTGTCTTCCAGGCTGGAGTGCAGTGGTGAGATCTCAGCTCACTGCAAGCTCCGCCTCCTGGGTTCAAGTGATTCTCCTGCCTCAGCGTCCCAAGTAGCTGGGATTACAGGTGTGCACCACCACGCCCAGCTAATTTTTGTATTTTTAGTAGAGACGGGGTTTCACCATGTTGGTGAGGCTGGTCTCAAACTCCTGACCTTGTGATCCGCCTGCCTTGGCCTCCCAAAGTGCTGGGATTACAGGCGTGAGCCACCGCACCCCATCCCGGCCTGACTTTTAGGAGAGTGAAGCTTTGTCCTCTGCAGCCACACAACATGACGTCCCGGGAGGAACTGGAGTTTAAATCTGATTCCAAGGCTTTTTCCCCCAACCCAGGTCAACACACTCAACCAGGCAGGGTGGCTCAGGACATCAGCACAGCACAGTCCCGTCCCCTACTTGACACTTTACAGATGTGGATTTGCAGGTGTTCTGTGACTTGCCCAGGGTCATGCTTGCGGGAGGCAAAGCTGGGAAAACAGATTCTGCGCCTCCTGCAGTCTTTTCTCCCGGATGGATCAGGCATTACACACGGAAAAGTGATTTTGGAATAAAAGACTCTGGAGTTATTCTTATGTTCTTCTCTGTGACTGAACTGCTCTGTCCCCACCCCTCTAGGGAGTGTCCCAGGGAGACTGTGGGCTGCTGTGACTGGCTCTATAGTTCTTTCCTGCCCATTCTTCCAGGCCTGGTGACAGAACCTATGCTGGTCTGCTGTGGGGAGCGGCTGACCCCCCATCAAATTACTTCAGAACTCTGTGGCCAGCCTCCTTGCCCTCTGTGTTGCCAGTCCAGAGCATTCAGTGTCCCCAGACCCCCCACTGCCTTCCTTTATCCAGGTCCTAATCATAACCCTATCACCTCCTGCCCTAAAAACCTCTGCTTGCAAGATCAAGTCCATGCAACTGAGTTAGGTGTTTGTGGCCCCTTCTAAACTGGACCAAAGTCTCACCTCCCACTCCTCCCCACTCACATCCTGATGCCCTAGATAAGCGGCACTGCAGCAGAAGTGCACCATCACGCGCACACATGACGCACGCACACTCAACTATGTGGCTCAGCCAAGAAAAAGCAGAGTGAGAAAAAAGTAATAATGCAAAGACTGCCCTGGAGGCTCTGTCTGCCACCCCAGTCCATGAGTGAGAGCGAGGGGAACGGGCAGGAGATGTGGCTCTGTTGCTCGCTCCTGTGCTCCCACCCTTGTGGGCTCCTCCCAGAATGAGCATCTCCTCACCCTGAGAATGATCCTAAGGACTAAACACAGGCCTTGGTTGCACCACACAGCCCCCAAATGCAAGGCAAGCACCCCACGTAAAGGAAACACAGCAATCTGCTCCCGTGCGGGAGGAAAAGCTGGCTGCAAGGGGCCTAAAGACAGGCCTGGCCTTTACAAGTGGGCAGAGAACATGTTTTCAAGGATAAAATGATACAGTACTTTTGCTTTACATTTTGGAACAGAATCACTGGCTTTCCGCCCCTCCGCCTTGCTCACACTGCTTCCTGGTGCCCTTAAGATTCAGCTCCAGTGTCCCCTCTTCTGGGAAGCCTTTGCAGACAGCCCCAGACAGGCCTGGCCACACCTTCCTCTATGTCCCAAATGCCTTTGAGTTTTCTCCTATCAAGGCAGGGGAGACACGCATGATGCTCACGTGTCTATCCCAGGAGACTGGGGTTCCCCTCTGGGGCCGGTCCCTGGGAGGATCTGCTATGGGACACCAGCTGGAGGCTGGCTAGGCAGTGAGGCAACAACCCAATTCCTTCAACTCCTCGGGCCCTGCTTGGATCCTCTGGAGACACCACTGTGCCAGGACTCCTGATGAGCCACAGAGAATGTGCCATGAGGTGTGTTCCTACATAGGGAGGTAGAAGACCCCTTACCTGGTGCAACCATAATTTCATTTTTCTTGGAGCGAATTCGAAGGAAGGTGAGATCATTCTGGGGGTCGATGTCACGCACGGTGCTCCGTGCCTTCAGGATGAAGCTGTGCATGAGGCTGGCATACTGGGTGGTGGTGGGGTTGTCCATGGTGCTCTTGATGGGAATGCCTGAGGGGAGAGCAGACGGAGACTGAGAGGATGTGGAGCCTCTTCTGCTGAGCTCCCACCCACACCCCTAATTGGGGAGAACTGGAATAGCAGTTCTCAGTCAATGCCACCATCCGCAGAGGGCTTGCTATGTGACAGGCATGGTGCTGAGCACCTGAAGCATGCCAGTGCCATGCCCTAGAACTACGCTGTGGGTGGCAACACCATCTCATTCGCCCATGAGGCAACAGGAGCTCTGAGTGATGAGGCGACCTGTCTGTAGTCACACAGTGGGGCCAGGATTCACATGCAGGCCTGCTGGCTCACTCCTGGGTTCCTTTCCCAGGGCTGATTGGTTCCTACCAGTAAAAGGAGAGACTAGCTCTGATTCATGCAGGGACACAGACTAAAAAAACTAATAAAATAAGGTTTTTATTTTTTTGTCCAAAAAAAGGAGAGACTCTCACTCATAGTGCTTAGAATTGAAACCAGGAAGCGCTTTTACAAATTTCTTTTTTTTGAGACAGAGTCTTGCTCTGTCGCCCAGGCTGGAGTGCAGTGGCTCACTGCAACCTCCACCTCCCAGGTTCAAGTGATTCTCCTGCCTCAGTTTCCTGAGTATCTGGAATTACAGCGCGTGCCACAGCACCCAGCTAGCTAATTTTTGTATTTTTAGTAGAGACAGGGTTTCACCATGTTTGCCAGGGTGGTCTCGAACTCCTGACCTCAGGTGATCTGCCCGCCTCGGCCTCCCGAAGTGCTGGGATTACAGGCATGAGTCACCGCACCCTGCCTTACAAACTTCTTTTATTTATTTTATTTTATTTTTTGAGATGGAATCTCGCTGTGTCGCCCAGGCTGGAGTACAATGGCGCGACCTCGGCTCACCGCAACCTCCGCCTCCCAGGTTCAAGTGATTCTCCTGCCCCAGCCCCCTATGTAGCTGGGACTACAGACGTGCACCACCACACCTGGCTGATTTTTGTATTTTTAGAAGAGACGGGGTTTCACCATACTGGCCAGGCTAGTCTTGAACTCCTGACCTCATGATCCACCCGCCTCGGCCTTCCAAAGTGCTGGGATTACAGGCGTGAGCCACCGCGCCCGGCCACAAACTTCTAAACACTTAAAAGTAGAAGAGAAAAAGTCACCTTGTGCTGGGACATAACCATCACGATTTCCACCCAAGGGAGGCTTGGGTAGCAGCTATGAACACACTGTCCACATGGCCGTGCCCCCAAGTTAAAGCATGTTTCTATGTTTGTACAGCAGGCACAGAAACATAGAATATGTTGACCCTTTGTAAACAGCACTGCTATCTCTTTCAAAGAGCCCACTAGGTGGGCAGTCCACAGAGCTCCCCAGCCCCTACTGTTGGCTACTTAGGGGCTGGGTTTGTTACCAGTATAATTAACTGGGCAGTGAACACCGTATACCAAGCCTTTTGTTTGGAGGACTGTTCCCTTGAGATGAACCATTAAATGGACTTATTGACTGGATGGTGCCTACTGTCACAGAGGTGAGGAATGTGGCTCACACTGAGCCACCGCAGGTCATAATTGGGCCAGCAGGTGCCTGTGAATTGGCTGTGACATATGAGCAGAAGGCTCCATCCATGAGACCCCAAGAGCCCGCCCCCTGACAGGCACTTGAGGAATGTGGCACAAGTGGCTCCTCACATAGAAGTGGCCAGCTTTGGGGCCCAGGACCCTGCTCATCCTGCCCACAGCTGCTCAGTCTAGGGATCGGCCAAATGCAGTTATCAGGCCGACCGGCTGAGTGGTAAAGAAACTGGCTCAATCTTGTCTTCCTAGGGCACCAGGAATGCAAGGGTGGGCAGAAGAGGACACAGTGGCAAAAGAAGCAGGTGAGTCAGAGAGGATTTTTAAGCCAAGTCAAGTCAGGAGAACAGGTTGTAGTCATCACTTGTCTGTAAGGGACAAGATGACAAGATCACCAGGGCTGCTGCTGGCTCCTGGATGGCCACAATGTGCATGGCAGGGCCCCGCAAAGCCTTGCTCTACAGTTGAAGCTTCCTGAGGATGGCAGTAACGAGTGCGTCCATTATAATCTAACCACGATGGGGCGGCGATGGGCGATGGGGTAGGAGCCACCACGACTCTTTCTGCCCACCCTCGCATTCCTGGGGGCCTAAGAAAACAAGACTGGGCCAGTTTCTTGCCACCCAGCAGGTCAGTCTGATGACTGCCTTTAGTCGAGTCCTAGGCTGGGCAGCTATGGACCAGCTTAATAGGGTCCTGGGCTCCAAATTGACCTAGGCTTACACCCAGCTCTGCCCTTCACAGCTATGCAGCCTTGGGCAAGTGATGAAACCTCCTGAGCTTCCACTGCCTTATCTGTAAAATAATATCTGTGCTTCAAAGTGCTGCTGGGCAGGCTGAATACTGCTTAATTCATTTAAGAATGTTTAGCAAGAGTACACTTAATAAATGTTAATAAATAAACACCACTCACACAGTAAATTCCATTTCCATTAATCTGAGGGTATGTGACTATTGCTTAAACCTGCAAGGGCCTTGCTAAAACACAGCCCACCCACCGAGGGCCAGGACCAGAGCCCAGGTAGAGCCCTGGGTTGGCTGTTCTTGCTACCTGGCTGGGAACCCGCCCCTTAGCTCACCTTTGGGCCCCAATGGTAAGAGGCCTACAGTCCCAAGGCTTGGCATGGTTTGGGTGATCAGACCCCCTGACCTTCTCTTTTTACACACCACAAAGCCACCTTCTCACAGATCCCTCTGCCTGGAACTTTCTTTCCTTCCCCTATTCACTCATGATTTCCACTTTGGTCCCTGAGGTCTCCATCTTCGGGTGACACCTCCCATCCCCACTGGCACCATCCCAGCACCACGCAGTTTTCCCAGGTTGACACTGCACCATTACAAAGTGATCATTATTCCGTCTCCCACCACAATGTAAGGTCCCCAAGGGCTTGAACAAGTCTGATTTGCTCACTAGTGTCCCTAGAGAGACAGCATTAAGCTTTTATTGCTATTGGTAAGTGAGTGGTCAAAGGGTCTACTTTCACTAGTTTGGACAGATATTGGCATGAGGAGTCTGATCACATCCATATAAGCGGGAGCTGTGTAAAACAGACAAGAAACTAAACATCTACTGGCTCACTCTAAAAACAAAAGAAAACGTGGAAGTACAGGGCCAAGGACCAAAACCGGGAAGAAATTAAAACAAGGACAAAGATTAATTCCAGATTCACTGGGTGCCAGAGCTGGAGGAGACCTCAGAGACGGGCTAGTTATTAGGCCACCTGCTCCCTGCCTCTGCCTTCACAAATTAACACTGTGTAGCCTGCAGAAGTAGCTGGTTATCCGGGAGGCACAATTTCTAACTTGGGGCTCTGATCTACTGGGATACACCCCCAGGCCCTTCCTCCACACCTAGTCCCTTCAAGTGATAAAAAACATCTAAAAAATTCAACAGATACTTTAATCAAACACCAACTCTGGGCCAACACCATCCTAAGTACTACAGACAGCAGTGAACACAAGAGACCAATCTTTGCCTTCATGGGACTTACACATTTAAGCCTTTTATTCCGACTGTGTGGGTAGCAGCAGAGGATGGCAGGGGGTCTGGAGAAGTATAAATGGAATGAAATTTCCCTTGCGTTTTCGGTAAAGCTGCTTAAACTCACACTTTTATTATGAAACACCATTTGAATCTAGCCAAGGCAGAGATGTCAAAAGGCAGTGGCAGGTGGCTCAAAAGTATTGGGACTTGGGTATGTCATAGGTTCAGTGGCAGGAGCAGGAGCAACCACTCTGGGCTGGGGTGATCAGGGAGGGTGTCCTGAAGAAAGAGGCAGCTGAGCTGAATGTTGGGGACGGGTAGGAAAACCCTAGGTAAGATCATAGGCATCCCAATACAATTATCCTCAAATAATCATCTTTAATGGAAGCTTCCAGAGGGCTTAAAGGCCCCATGGATCAGTGGGAAGTGTGACCAACTCAGATTCCACGTTCTGACCACGTTCATCCACAGCTGGGTGACCTTGGGCGGTTCCCCACACCTCTCTCAGCTTTGGGTTTCTCATCTGCAAACTGGGCAAACCCTTGCCTCGCAGGGTCACTGTGTGAGATGTAAACAAGACACTGACGTGGGGGCCCTGAGAATGGGACGCAAGTTAAAGACACACACACACTAACTGAGACATTCATAGGCATTTCATGCCATGCACTATTCTAAAAGCTAAGAGGAAGGCAGAACTATGATCCACATTTTACAAATGAGAACACTTAACAGAGAAAGTGGCTTATGCCCAAAACCACATAGCTGATAAGTAAGTAGGGCCCGGATTCAAAGCCAGGTGGGTTCATTTTGCATTCCACGTTCTCAGCTATGGTGCGATCAGCCCCACGAGTATACAAAAAAGCAGCATTCACTAGTATCCAAAAGGTAAGCAGCTGGGGCTTCCCAGTGAAAAGGCTTGGCTTTAGGGGCAGTTTTAAGGCAAGAATGAGGGCCTCTCCTTTGTGAGTACATGTGGAAGCCTGGGGGTCAGAGCTGGGGCTGTTGGCCCCTGGGGTTGTTTCCTTGGAATCAAAATGTCCAGTCCCAGAAGACATTTTCTCTCTTAGTGACAAAAGTCTTTCAGGTCTTGGAGCAAGAAGTGCCCAAAAGAGATTCCCTGGACCATCACAGGACTCGAGGCAGTTGAGGGCTGAAGCAGGGAAAGGAGTTGCCTCAGGCCACCCAACTGATCAGGGGCAGCCCTGAGCTGGGGGCCTGCTCCTGCCTCCACAGTGTCCCAAGGGCTCCCAGCCTCCTGTAAATGAAATGACCACATGGTTTAATCAGAACTAGGCAGGGCTGGGGAGCACGTTCTGTCTAGCTCTGTGCTTGCCAGGGCTCCGCTGACTTGGAAATCAACTTTTTTTTTTTTTTTTTTTTTGAGACCGAATTTCATTCTTGTTATCCAGGCTGGAGTGCAGTGGTGTGATCTCAGCTCATTGCAACCTCTGACTCCTGGGTTCAAGCGATTCTCCTGCCTTAGCCTCCCGAATAGCTGGGATTACAGGTGCCCGCCACCACACCAAGCTAATTTTTGTATTTTTAGTAGAGACAAGGTTTCACCATGTTGGCCAGGCTGGTCTCGAACTCCTGACCTCAGGTGATACGCCCGCCTTGGCCTCCCAAAGGGCTGAGATTACAGGCGTAAGCCACCGCGCCTGGCTGGAAATCAACATTCTATCCAAGGACACAGCACCTCCACTTTGTTGCCCTTGATGGCTTGCATTCTGCTTAAGTAGGAATTGCTGAGAACTCTGCTTCTCCAAAACAAGGCCCAGACTGAAGACACACATAAGAGGCTCTCTAAGAGCATTGAACAAATTAGAGCCCACTGAATACACTGGGCTAGAGAATTTGGGGGGCCCTGCAACCGGGCACGGCCTGACCTCTTGGGATGTCCGCGTGTGTCTGTAAAGGTGGCCGCAATAGTGTCTACCCTACAAGGCAGCCAAGAAACACATAAACAAACCATGCCTGGCAGCACGCCAGACATGTGACAGACATAGGCACTGCTGTACCACCTCCACCCACAGGGCTGCTGGTAAATCCTGGCCTGTGGGAGCAGCCCCTGGGCTGGGCACTGACGGGCCTACACACTTCATTGTTACTTTTTTTTTTTTTTTTTTTAAAGAGACAAGGTCTTGCTCTGTGCTGGAGTGCAATCACAGCTTTGAGCAAGAAGCCTTGAAGCAAACTGCAGCCTTGAACTCCCGGGCTCAATTAATCCTCCTGTCTCAGCATCCTGAGTAGCTAAGACTACAGGCGTGTGCCACCACACCTGCCTAATTTTTCTTTTTTTTTTTGTGGAGTTGGGGGTCTCACTACATAGCCCAGGCTGGTCTTGAACCCTTTGGCTCAAGCAATCGTCCTGCCATGGCCTCCAAAAGTGCTGAGAACAGGTGTGAGCAACCATGCACCACGCCCAGCCATTATAACAATTATTAATCTACTGATTATGGCATCTAACATGCTTGCAAAAATTTCAGGTTTTTTCCTTTGGGATTATTTCCTCTCAACACAGTCCTCAGGAATTACCAAATCAAAGGGGCTGATGGCAACACCCACTGTGGTTGGTTCATTTAACGTTCACTGACCTGACTCTGCGGCCTGTGGTGAAGTGGTGAATGACACGGGAACAGAGGTGAGTCAGGCATGGTCCTGGTCTTCCTTCACTGGTCATGCTGCTCTATCAGCAGCAGTGTCTCAGTGGACTCCTCTCTCCTGCCAGTCTCACATGAACTGGTTTATCTTATTTTTGTAAACTCCAGTAGGGTAGTTTTTAAATTGGCCAAACCCCTTCCCAAATTAAAACCAATGTAGAAACATGAACTGATGGTTCTTAGTGTGTGTGCTCTGACTGAAGTGGAGGACAGGAACCCCAGCCTCTACCTCTACTCCCAGGGTAGCACAGGACTCCTGGGTTTAAGGACCACAGCCCTGAAAACATGATCTGAGGCAGTCTCTCCAAGGGAAGGCCTTCAGAAGGAGACAGAACTGCTGTGAATCTTAGGCCTGTGGCTCTCACTGCAGCCTCTTCTGATTAGAATCTATCCCCTAAAGCAGAATTTTCTAAACCTGTCTGATCATAAGAATCTCCTGGGGTGCTTGGTAAACACACAGATTCCTCAGTTCTTGCTTTGGCTCCAATAAATTAGACTTTTTGGTGCAGAGGCCTGGAAAGCTATGTTTAACAGGACCCCCGGGTGATTTCAAAGAATGAATACATGTGGGAAACACTGTGGTCTAGAGGCATGAAGCATGTGGATGCCCCCAACCCAACAGGGGAACCCAATCAGGTAAATCAGAGTTTGTATGAACGAATGCCTCACAGCTCAAAACAGATGGTGACAATACTGTACTAAATGCTTTACGCTGTTCATTCTTAGTTACTCTTCAACTTATAAGGTAGATATAAGTATTATCCCCATTTACAGGCTTAAGCGACTTGGCCAAGGTCACAAAGCTAGTCAGGAGATGAGGCAGAATTCAAACTCACAACTGCTGGATTCCAGAGTCTCTGTCCTTACTGCTGCCTGGAGCGTGAGGGCCTGGGGGCCATTCTGGTTCTTTGCAGCCGGGCGTGGGAGAAAGCACCCAAGTGCACTCAGATGGGCTTGGATTTAAATCTCGACTGTGTGATGGTAGGCAGATCAATTACATTTCTAGACTCAGTTTTCTCCATTGCAAAATGCAGACGACAGGGCTGCTTAAAGAATATAAGAAAGAGTATGCGGAGCACCTGCCAGAATCCTGGCACAGAGTGGGTATGTGATAAATGCTAGCTCCCTTCCTGTCCAGTGCAGTCTGGGAAAATTAGTATCTGTACCCTTCTACCTATACAGATACCACTCAGAAAGGGTTGTCGGGGTGGAGGGGAGCTGCAGGCACAGAGAAGTTAACTAGAGAACTATCCAGCCAATAAAGCAGAATCAACACAAATGGGTACGTAATATCCACTTAATGGATTTACTAAAAAGTAGAAACAACAAAATTGGGCTAATGAACATTGTCGTGGCACTTAATTTGTTTATGTAAACCATGAAGCAATATTTTAAAAAGCTCATGTGTAAACATATGCCCAAGGGTAACAACTATGATTATGGTCCTCTGGAACTGTGCCGGACGAGGCTGAGTAAGCATGGAAGACTGAAGTGTGATCTGTCGGGGTGGTGGGACTGAGTGGATTTTCCCTTTGTGAGGACACTGGAGGTGGCTGGTCTGAATGCAGTGCTGTTTACAACTAATTGCTCACAGCCAGTTACCAATTTCTTTGTCCCTTCTCCACACCCGCTGCTTCAACTGACTAGCCTTAATGAAAAAAAAAAAGAACATTGGAGGTGTTAAAAATTAAAAAGGCCTAAAATTAGACGAGGTTCATGAAGGGCTCAGTGGACAGCAAGTGCTGTGCTGTGTTCTGGCTGCTTCTGGGCCTGGGTGTGGGTCACAGTGGGAGGCAGCGTGTACCTTCTGTGTTCACGACGATGATTCCCTGCACTCCCTTCTGGCTCTGCAGTCGCTTCAGTGTCTCCTCCACCTCTGCCTGCCAGAAAACAAGACCAAGGTTAGGAGAGGCCGATAGGCAGGATTAACTTCCTCATACCCCAGGCAGATGAATCATACGTTTGTCTTCCAACAACAAACAAGTAATACTCAGGCACCCGGCACCCCCTCAAAGTTCCCCAGGCTGATCTGACGCGCTCCTCCGGCCACCACCAGTGCCCAGAGCATCCGCTCACACCCCCACGCAGGACAGGGCTGCTCCTGGCGCTCTGCCCACCAGGGACTATTACCCCACCCTCCTCAGCTGTTGGGGAGCAGAATATAAACACCATTCCCATGTATATACATGTCCATGACTAACATATTTGGCATAGCTGGGGGATGGGACTCTGATGATTTAAGAAAACCCAGAGAGTAGTATCTAACAGGAAGACAACACTTTGTCATTTGTGGCCCAAACAGCACATGACGATAGACTCAGTGACTTCGGCAGGCATCTGAGATAGTGTGATGCACAGCACTCAGCTATAAGAAGTGTGCCTTGGGAAGGGGCTCATTAATCTTGATTACCCAGAAACTGCTCTGGTGGGCTACTCTTGCATATGGCATCTGTAAGTGGAGGGGCAGTTGCAGTTTGGGTCCTCATTCTGCCATGCCAGGCCTCCTGTCACTCCTGTCCTACCTTTCCCTCCGCTCTCCAGCTCCGTGACACACCTCCCTGTCTCTACATCTTTTTATCCCACAAGGCCTCTTCTCTGCTGAAATCCAACAAACTCCTCTTGACCATCTAAGACATCATCTCCTCCGCGAAGCCTTTACTGATCCCCCAGTTGATGCAGTCTGCCTACGTGTGACTCCCCAAATCCCTGGCTGTGCCTCTCTGGGACACGCATTAGGTACTATGTCTATTTCTTAGAGACTCTAAAAAGGTCTGTGGAGTAGAAGTGTGATAAACACTGCTTAACTGAACTAGGCTTAACTCTTCCTGTGGATGGAAACTAGCCCTGAGGTATACCTGTTCTCAGGTGGCCCCTTCCAGACTGGTCTAGAATCCAGTCAGAAGCCCCTCAAAGGCTGAGAGTTATTAGAAACAGAGGCTCCATTCACCAAAAGAAATGGGGCGGGGGGGATCCTCAACACTGGGTGGAGACAGCACAATGAATTCTTGTTTTTCTGGGAGGCACAAGGCTGACAATCCAGTCACTGCCACCCACTCCCCTGTGACAGAATACTCTCGAACACTGGAGGGAAGGGTAAACAAGTTCCTCCTATAAAGTGGCAAACGGCTCACGCTTGTAATCCCAGCACTTTGGGAGGCTGAGATGGGCGGATCATGAGGTCAGGAGATCGAAACCATCCTGGCTAACACGGTGAAACTCTGTCTCTACTGAAAATACAAAAAAATTAGCCGGGCGTAGTGGCAGGCGCCTGTAGTCCCAGCTACTGGGGAGGCTGAGGCAGAAGAATGGTGTGAACCCGCGGGGTGGAGCTTGCAGTGAGCCGAGATCGCATCACTGCACTCCAGCATGGGCGACTGAGTGAGACTCCATCTCCAAAAAAAAAAAAAAAAAAAAAGTGGAAAATTGACTGATGCCTCTAAGATCTGGAGCCTGGGTACAATGACAGGGCTCTGTGGACGTGAGAGTACAATGCAGTGGGTCATGCGTGTATGAGATCGAATGTCAGTCAACACACTCCTTGAGCTCCTACTGTATGCCAGTGGCTATTCTGAAGGGGAGGAGTGGGGCACAATAGTGGTCACTGCTGGACAGTACTCAGTCTACCCTGCTCACCCTCCTGGAAATTCATCATGGACCAAAGTACAGCGACATCTGCAATAGCAAAATGCAGAAAGAACTAAAAATGCCTAACAATTAGGGAAAAGGCCAAGTAGATTATGGAACATCCACTAACAGGAATACACATATTAACCATGGTGATTAGACCATGTTATACCATCACAAAAGGTGTGTGCTATAATGTTAAGTGAAAACAGCAAAATGCAAAAATAAAGTGCTTTGGTGACTGCAATCACATGAAAACAAAAGGCTAGAGGAGATTATGAAAAAAGAGCCACATTAAGGGCAAGAAATTATAGAAAGGTTTTATTTTCTTTTTTTCAAAACACTCCTTTTCATTCTACTGTATTGTTTCTATTTAAAAACATTTTAACCCCCCATCTATGCATCCAAAAGAAGTCCATGATACAGGGGCCACAGGGCTCTGATACACTCAATGTTGTCAGAATAAGATGTAAGAATAACTTGGATGACAATTTAGGACAGCTCAATCTGCAATCAACCCGGAAAGAAAGGGGAAAGAAAGTGAAAACCGAGATGTCAGAATCTAAATCCAAAATAGCCCCCAGAGATTGGAGAATGGGGCTGAGATGAAATTTCCTAAGACTGCTATTCATTTAGTAACTACATGGCAACCTTCCATGTGCCAGACATTGTTCTAGGCCTGGGGATGATGCAGTGAACAAAATATAACAAAAATCCCATGTCACGAAACTGACATTTGTGGGAAGGGACATTAAATAAGAAAAAAGAAGTAAAACATAAATGTCAGCTACAGCAGGGAAACGGGACCTGGAATGCAGGGGTGATGGGAATGTGAAATACATCATCAGAGAAGGCTCGCCAAGACGATAGTGAGTAGACATCTGAAGGAAATGAGGGAGTTAGCCATGCCAGTTTCTGGGGAGTGTTGCAGACAGCACCAAGACCAAGCACAAAAGCCCTGGGGTGGGCAAGCGTCTGGTATGTTCAGGGGGAAAAGCAAAGGGGCCACTGTGGCTGAAGGGCAGGGAGCAGGGGAGGGACAGCAGCTGGGATCCGGGACCAGACCACAGACGGCCTGGCAGGTCAAGTGATGACCTTGGTTTTTACTGGGTGTGATTCATGGAGCCACTGTCAAGTTTTGAGGTAAAGAGGGACAAGACCTGATGCTTCCAAAGGATGGCTCTGGCTGCTGTGGGGAGAAGGGACAGCAGGGGGCGAACACAGCCTGCGGAAGCCTCCTATCCCTGCCCTGCCAGGTGCTGCTCTCGGTCTGAAGGAAACAAGCTTCCCTCCTTCACTCACTGCTTGATGTAACTACCTCCCAACCCTTTGGACTCAGCTCCAGAGCCCACAGGAGGCTTCTCTGACACCAGCCCCTCTGCTGGGCACGGAGGCCCCCAGCCTTCACAGCACTGACCATAATGCAGTGCAACTGTTTAGGTCACGTTCATCTCCTCCTCCAGACGCAAGGCACCCTGGGATCGGGAAACCAGACCAGACTTTATAGCCCCAGTACCTCGCAAAGGATAGGCTCAATAAATACTGAAGGAACAAATAAAAAGCATTTCTGCAACTATGTTTCACGAAATCAACTTTTTTAAGTACAGGAGGGGGACATGGCCTCACAGTCCACAGTGTGAAAAAGAGCTAAGGTTTAGGTGATCTGAAATTCAGTGAGAACCAGACACTAAGATCTGGCTGTTTAAAAGTAAACACGGGCTGGGCGCAGTGGCTCATGCCTGTAATCCCAGCACTTTGGGGGACCAAAGCAGGTAGACCGCTTGAGCCCAGGAGTTTGAGACCAGCCTGGGCAACATGGTGAAGCTTTGTCTCTACAAAAGATAAAAAAAATTAACCATGCGTGGTGTCGTGTGCCTGTAGTCCCAGCTAGTTGGGAGGCTGAGGTGAAAGGATTGCTTGAGCCCAGGAGGTCGAGGCTGCAGTGAGCCATGATCGCGCCATTGCATTCCAGCCTGGACAACACAGTGTAAGACTCATCAAAAAAAAAAAAAAAAAAAAAAGGAAAGAAAGAAAGAAAAAAGAAATAAAAGTAAACACATATCTCACACATCTATCAGGAATGGGAGGACACACAGGTATAATTTCCCTATCAGCATCTACTATGGGTCATATATTGCTTTCAGACACATGCTCTCTTCTGAAATTCTCATTCACGGGTTAGTATAATCTCCATGTTAGTGATGGGGAAACAGGTTTGGAAAGGAGAAGGGTTTTTCCCAAGAACACATTGCAGGTCAACAGAAGAACTGAATATACTGGTGACCACAACTGAGGAGGTCCCTGCCCTCAGGGAGCTCACATTCTGGTGAAAGAGACTTAAACAAGTGAACAAGATTCTTGCAGGATACAGGGACTAGGCTGTGGGGCAAGGGATGCTACTCTGGTTAATGTGGTCAGGAACACCTGAGGAGATGTAATTTTTTTTTTTTGAGATAGGGTCTCACTCTGTCACCCAGGCGTGCCGTGGTGCGATCATGGCTCACTGCAGCCTTGACCTCCCAGGCTCAAGTGATCCTCCCACTTCAGCCTCCCGAACACGTGGGACTACTGATGTGTACTGCCAAACCCAGCTAATTTTTTGTAGAGATGGGGTTTTGCCATGTTGCCCAGGCTGGTCTTGAACTCCTGGGCTCAAGTGATCTACTGCCTTGGCCTCCCAAAGTGCTGGGACTACAAGCGTGAGCCACCATTCTCGGCCATAAGTATGTCATCTTTAAGCCAAGAACCAAATGATGAGAAAGAAATGCACTCTGGGCAATGGGGTGATAAAGACAAGGCTCCCCAATTCTCTAGTTCCCAGGTGCACATTCCTGACACATGGAAAAACAAGCAGCAATAAAGATCCAGGAGGATCTGTTGGCTCAGCATAGGAGGGATGACCACTGGAAGCAAATGATTGACAAAGAACTATGACCAATTTGACCACTAAACATAAAACTTAACTTCTGTATAAGAATAATTAATCTAACAGGATAGAAAAGTTTTGCATCAAATATAACAGACAAAATAAAAAAAACACAAAATGACTAAGAACAATAGCAAGTATCTAGTAGGTAGTGCACAAAAGAATACTTGTAGAAAATATGCCTACGAGAAATTACAGTCACATCAAACTATGGTCATCATTCCTCACAAACAAATGAAAAATTCACCTGGGCGTGGTGCTCACACCTGTAACCCCAGCACTTTGGGAAACTGAGGTGGGTGAATCACTTGAGGTCAGGAGTTTGAGACCAGCCTGGCCAACATGGTGAAACCCCGTCTCTACTAAAAATACAAAAATTCGCCATCATGGTGGTACAGGCCTGTAATCCCAGCTACTCAGGAGGCTGAGGCAGGAGAATTGCTTGAACCTGGGAGGCAGAGATTGTAGTGAGCTGAGATCGTGCCACTGAACTCCAGCCTGGGCAACAGAGTGAGATTCCATTTCAAAAAAAAGAAAGAAATGAAAAATTATAGCAATGCTGAGGTTTATTTTTAAATGCTGGCATTGCTATTACAAAACTGGCAGGTGCAAGGGCAATACAATCTTGACAAAGCTACAGGACAATATATTGCAAGAACCATAAAAGCATTGGTCTCTCCGCCTCAGAAATTATTTTCCTAAGAATTCTATCCTGAGGAAATAATCTAATAAGTAAGTTAAAACAAAACGAAACGAAACCAGACATTCACAGAAGCATCATCACAGCACTATTTCTACTAATTAAGAAATGGAAGCAGCTGGGTATGGTGGCTCATGCCTGTAATACTGGCACTTTGGGAGGCTGAGGCAGGCAGATCACCTGAGGTCAGGAGTTTGAGACCAGCCTGGCTAACATGGCAAAACCCTGTTTCTACTAAAAAATACAAAAATTAGCTGGGCGTGATGGTGCACACCTGTTAATCCCAGCTACTCAGGAGGCTGAGGCAGGAAAATCACTTGAACCTGTGAGGCAGAGGTTGCAGTGAACTGAGATTGAGCCACTGAACTCCAGTATGGGCAACAGAGTGAGACTCCATCTCTAAAACAAACAAACCAAAAAGAAATGGGAGCAACCCAAATGTACACAGGTAAGATATTTGGCCAATTATGGTACAACTATTTCACCGAGTATTATGTAGTCGCTAAGTAGTTAATCACAAAGATGATATGACAACAAGGTTAAACGATTTTGGATATTAAAACAACAAAAAAAGAAAAAAATCCCCCTAAAACCCAGCATGCATATCTTGGAAAATATGCATATGTGAACAAAAGAGGAAGGAGAACATACAAAGATGAAAATAGTTATGTGGCAGAGTGAAACTGGATGAGGAGAATTATATGTGATTATTTTTTAATTTTAATTTTATTTATTTATTTTGAGACAGAGTCTTGCTCTGTTGCCCAAGCTGGAGTGCATTGGCCTGGTCTCGGATCACTGCAACCCCCGCCTCCTGGGTTCAAGTGATTCTAGTGCCTCAGCCTCCTGAGCAGCTGGAATTACAGATGCACGGCTTCCGGCTACTTTTCGTATTTTTAGTAGAGACAGAGTTTCACCATGCTGCCCAGGCTGGTCTCCAACTCCTGACCTCAAGTGATCTGTCCACCTTGGCCTCCCAAAGTGCTGGGATTATAGGTGTCAGCCATTGTGTCCGGCCAATTATAGATGATTTTTATACCATTATTCTAAAGGTCAGTTTCCATGTAAAATGTAAAATATGCAAGCCAAAAGTGCCACTTGTAGAAATCTATCCTACATAACCACTAGCATGAGTGCAAAAAAGACAAGAACAGTTACTGCAGCAGTGTCTGGAATAAAAAAACTATACACCACCTAAATGTACATATGGGACTAGGATACTATACAGACTTTAAAAAGAATGAAGTGGACCTGCATATAATAACACAGAAAAATGTGTGATATTTTTAAGTGAACAGAACAAGTTGCAGAATAAGATATATACACATATATCTTAAAGTCAACTTCTGTTTTCTCTTATTTTTTTCTCACCCAGGGTGGAGTGCAGTGGTGCAATCACGGCTCACTGTAGCCTTGACCTCCTGGGCTCAGGCGATCTCTCCACTTCAGCCTTAAAATAAACTTAACATATATAAATATATATATATATATATTCCAGTTTCATCTAATAAACAGCTTATACATAAATGTGCTTATGCACCAAACACATCTGGAAGGAAACACACCCAACTGCCAACAGAAGTTACCACGGGGTAGTAAGATGGGGACCACATAAACTTTCTATATTATATCCTCTGGTACTGCTTCAAATTGTTAACATACGTGGTGGTTTACGCCTGTAATCCCAGCACTTTTGGAGGCTGAGGTGGGTGGATCACCTGAGGTCATGAGTTTGAGACCAGCCTGGTCAACATGGTGAACCCTGTCTCTACTAAAAGTAGAAAAAAAACCCTGTCTCTACTAAAAATAGAAAAATTAGCCAGGCATGGTAGCATGCGCCTGTAGTCCCAGCTACTCTGGAGGCTGAGGCAGGAGAATCGCTTGAACCTGGGAGGCGGAGGTTGCAGTGAGCTCAGATCACACCACTGCACTCCAGCCTAGGCGAAAGGGCAAGACACTGTTTCAAAAGAAAAAAAAAAAAAAGTTAAACTATGCATCTAAATTTGTATTGCTTTTATGAGTATAACCACGGAGTAGCATAATACAGGTTCAAGCAAGCTACAGTTTAAGTAACAAAAAGAGGGGCCATATAAGTGCTTGTATAGATGTATAAGAAACTAACAGCTGGGTGTGGTGGCTCACGCCTGTAATCCTAACACTTTGGGAGGCCAACGTGGGTGAATCACTTGAGCCCAGGAGTTCAAGACCAGCCTGGGCAACATGGCAAAACCCCAATTCTACAAAAAAAATACAAAAAAATTAGCAGGGTGTGGTGGCGTGCACCAGTAGTCCCAGATACTTGGGGAATTAAGGCAGGAGGATCACTTGAGCCCAGAAGGGTCAAGGTTGCAAAAAAAAAAGAAACAAACAATGGTTGTTTCTAAAGGAGGAGAGACTGAGACTGGGGGTTAGGAGAATGGGAATTTTATTTTTCACTTAGATCCTTTTACATCATTTATTTTTTTACTGTGTGCAAGTATACCTGTAAACAACCCTAAAATTCGTATGGAACCATAAAAGACTCAGAAAAGCCAAAAGAAGCCTGGAGAAAAAGAACAAAGCTTGAGATATCACACTACCTGATTTCAAAATATACCAGAAAGGTATAGTAACCAAAAGAGCATGGTATTGGTATAAAACACAGACACACAGACCAATGGAATAGCATAGAGGACCCAGAAATAAATCCACTTATTTACAGCCAACTGATTTTCGACAAAGGCATCGAAAAAACAAAACAAAACAAAACAAAAACAACAACAAAAACGAAAAAAAAACCTACCATAAATCAGCAATACCACTACTGGGTATTTATTCAAAGGAAAGGAAATTAGTACATCAAAGGCATCCCTACATCCTCACGTTCATATTGCAGCACTATTCACAATAGCTAAGTTATGGAATTAGCGTCCATCGATAGGTAAATGGATAATGAAAATGTGGGCCGGGCGTGGTGGATCACGCCTGTAATCCCAGCACTTTGGGAGGCTGAGGCAGGGGGATCACGAGGTCAGAGATCGAGACCATCCTGGCTAACACGGTGAAACCCCGTCTCTACTAAAAATACAAAAAATTAGTTGGGCGTGGTGGTGGGCACCTGTAGTCCCAGCTACTCGGGAGGCTGAGGCGGGAGAATCACTTGAACCTGGGAGGCGGAGGTGGCAGTGAGCTAAGATGGTGCCACTGCACTCCAGCCTGAGCGACAGAGAGACACTCCATCTCAAAAAAAAAAAAAAAAAAAAAAGAAATAATGAATGTTTAAGGTGATGGATATTCTATAATAAATATAGCCTGATTTGATCATTACACATCATATGCATGTATCAAAATATTACATGTGTATCTACAACATAAATGTGTACAACTATTATATATCGATTTTTTTTACAGCTTAAGAAGTGATGTGAAAAATGAAGTTATACATATTTGAAGCATTATTACATGTTTGTAATGATGTGGAGATATTGTGGTGTAATAATGAAAAACACAGAACCCACAATTGCACATTCAATAGGGGCTAAACTGTATAAACCAAAAACAAGCAAAAAAGACTAGAAGTCATATGACTACTGTAAGTAGTTGCCTCTAGGTGATGACACGGTTTCTTTTTTCAATTTTTTTCTTGTAAGCTCTAGATTTCTATATAAGATTTTTGAAAAAGTAATATATTCACATGGCTTAAAACTTAAAACTTTTTTTTTCAAATTTTGCCCAAGGTGTGAGGATTACAAACACAAAACCTTTAATGGCGTAGAGAGCCCACAACTGCAGCAAGCAAGATAGAAAGAAGGCTTTGGGATCCCCAAGAGCAGACCCCGCCCGTTCCTGACTCTGGCACCCAGTCCCAGCGGCTAGAAAGAACCACGCCGACAGAGTGGCGGCCGTCAAGTTTCTAGGGTTCAAATCCATCTCCACTATTTCCTGGGGCAAAGCACTTGGCTTCTCGGGGCGCTGAATAACAGACATGTATAACAAAATGGAACTAAAGATTTTATCTACCTCACCGAGCTGGGAGGAGGCGAAGGAAATACAAGATACATAAAGTGCCTGGCAGAGCCTGCCACAAACTGAGCTCCCGGGAAACGTTAGCAAGGTTGCCATCGCGCACCAAGGCCCCAAAACTCTAGGCTGCAGGGCCGCTGCCCACCCCTTGCCCATCATCTCTTCCTGGCCGAGGCTGGGCTCCTGCTTCCGGTCAATGGGCAGCGGGATCCGGCGGCCCCGCCTCGGTCAGGCTCTAGAGGCCTCCGCCGCCGAGTTCCACCCTCAAGTCGGCTGAGGCACGGGGCCGGCCACGCCCAGCCACCACCGATTCCCTGTCCGGAGTTCTGAGATACCCTCATCCTCGGAGGACTGAAGGCCTGGCGTGGGGTGGTGGGCGGCCGCCAGCCACAAGCCCCCGGCGCACGCTCACCATTTCCGACCGATCCGGTAGCCCCGCGTAGCGAACACTTAGCCCAGTCCTGTGCCTTTCTGCGCCTGCGCACAGGTTTCTGTCAAAACGGACAGCTCTAGCTGCCTATCAGGAGCCAGCGTGAGGCGGGGGCGGGCGAGCCGATCTTGGCTCCGCCAGGATTCTTGGAAAAATCTGCCTTCCACTGTGGCAAAGCGAAAAGCTAAGGAGCGGTGCGCTAAGCTGTGGAAAATGCCCAATTCCAGCCGTGCAGAAAAGATGCTGGTTCTGGCTGGACGCGGTGGCTTACGCCTGTAATTCCAGCACTTTGGGAGGCCAAGTCGGAAGGATTGCTTGAGCCCAAGAGTTCGAGACCAGCCTGGGCAACATGGAGAGACCCCTTCTCTACTAAAAAATAAACAAAATTAGCCGGGCGTGGTGGCGCGCTCCTGTAGTTCCAGCTACTCCAGAGGCTGAGGTGGGAGGATCGCCTGACCAGGAGTTCGAGGCTGCAGTGAGCCGAGATTGCGCCACTGCACTCCAGCCTGGGCGACAGAGCAAGAGACCTTGACTAAAACAAAACAAAACAAAACAAAAACCATGCTGGTTCTCGGTATCGGAAGAGGCTTTCAGCTCTCAATGGAGGTCTAAGCTGGTTCTGGAGTCCCTGGGTGGAGCGTGGTGGGAGGGTATGAAGGCAAGTGGGACGGTTGCTGAGACCCCCTTTGCGCCCAGACTGAGGCAGAGAGAGGACCAGGGCCAAAATGCGCTTCGGGATCGGGCAGGCCTGGGGTGGGGCTGAAGTCAGGTACCTCTGGAGTCTCCGGGTAAGATGCCGTGCAAGCTCGGAGATGAATTGGTTAGGGCTGGCCTGGGAGTCTTTAGAATCCGAGCTCAGCCCCGCCTCGCGTTACCTAGTAGAAGCCACTTCACATTTGTGTGTTCTATCTTGTTCTCACCTCTAAAAGGGGGACTCTTCCCAGAGCCCTATGTTGTCCTGTTCTCGCAGGCCGCAAACTTTTCTGGGTCCTCTAGTAGGAAATAACTTCTGTTAAAACATGCTGCCGTTTAGTGAACCCTGTGCCACATTACTGTGCTGAACACGCACATACGTTATCTCCGGTAGCTTCAGGGAAGTATCGGTAACCTGGACACTTTATAAATGCTGTTTCTCCCAGGCGCTGTAGCTTGCTGGATTCAACGATGATCTAACTCCAAAGTTTCATTCCACAGTAGCTGCTCTTCAGTGAGGAAGGATTTGGTTCTCCTTCCAGGAGTGTCTGCATGTTAAGAGGACTGACTTTACTGCGAAGAGACCTAGCAGACACCACCTTAACCAGATCAAAGGTTACTGGAAAGGGGAGATATTGATGCCGTGTGCCCCGATAAAAATGCGTTGAGGGCACATCACCTCCGAGTCATTTTCCACAAAAACTCCCAGCCTTAAACCATGAGAAAACTTCACTAAATCCAGTGTGAAGGATGTTCTACAAGATACCTGTACCCCTCCCCCCAAAATCTCAAAGTCATGAAAGCAAGGAATGAATGCGGAATTGTCACAGATTAGAGGAGTAAGGAGAAAGAAAAATAACATTGGTGGGAAAATTGGTGAAATCTGAGTAAGGGCTGTAGTTTAGTGTGATTTTTACCAGTGTTAATTTATTAGTTTTGGTAATTCTAGCATGGTTATGGGGGATCATAACATTGGAGAAAGCTGGGTGAAGACTGTGCAGGAACTCTTAACCATTTTTTGCAACAGCTCTGTAAATGTAAAATTATTTCAAAATAAATTTTTAAAAGGACTGGATCCAAAGGAATTTCTATTGAATGCTGGAAACATTAGGAAAGCATTTAGCAAGGGGAAGAAGTGCTGCAGAGACTGGACCCTAAAACATCCTGGAAGATAAGCACTGGAAGAATCACCACTGTCTTGCCCATGGAGAACCAGACTGAGAGGAGTGAAAGGACTTTAAAAGATTACAATCCCAGAAGCAAAAAAGAGAATGGCCAATAGTTCATGTGACAGGAGCCAAAATGAGAATGAAGGAGGAGCTGGAATAGGACCAAGAATGTCCCGGAGTGGCAGGCTTACAAACTTCAAGAGTTTTGGCCCGGCGCAGTAGCTCACACCTGTAATCTCGGCACTTTGGGAGGCCGAGGCGTGCGGATCACGAGGTCAGAGTTCGAGACCAGTCTGGCCAACATAGTGAAACCCCGTCTCTACTAAAAATACACAAAAAATTAGCTGGGCGTGGTGGTGTGCGTCTGTAATCCCAGCTACTCGGGAGGCTGAGGCAGGAGAATCGCGTGAACCCAGGAGGCGGAGGTTGCAATAAGCCGAGATCGCGCCACTGCACTCCAGCCTGGGCGACAGAAGGAGACTCCGTCTCAAAAAAAAAGAAAAAAAAAGTTTTATTCTGCGGTAATGGAGAAACCACTGTAAAATTTTAGGTAGAGGAGGCATGAGACAGGTCTTCCACAGATAATCCTGAGGTAGCACAGAAGATATACTGAGGAGGATGGAAAAATGAAGACAGGATGCTGTTATGGTCAGCCAGATTAGGGAGGAAGCACGTGGGCTGTGGCAATGTTGTCAGCTCTGAGAGAAGGGATTTTAAGAAGTTTTGGGGCCGGCGCGGTGGCTCATGCCTGTAATCCAAACAGTTGGGAGGCCAAGGCGGGTGGATCACCCGAGGTCAGGAGTTCAAGACCAGCCTGGCCAACATGGTGAAACCCCGTCTCTACTAAAAATACAAAAATTAGCCGTGCATTGGTGGTGGGCGCCTGTAATCCCAACTACTAGGGAGGCTGAGGCAGAATTACTTGAACCCGGGAGGCGGAGGTTGCAGTGAGCCGAGATCACGCCACTGCACTCCAGCCTGGGTGACAGAGCAAGACTCCATCTCAAAAAAAAAAAAAAAAGTTTTGGGGATAGATAGGATTTGGAGACTAATTAAATGGAATGGCAAAATTGGTCACATTAGACTCCCAGTGTTGTGGTAAGTAGCAGTACAACAAAAATGGTAAAGTATGCATACTTTAGAGTCAAACCATCCTGGATTCCAACCTGTACTCTTTCTACTTAATAGTTGTGGACATGATTCAATCATTTTGAGCCTCTATTTTCTTGTAAAACAGAGATAATCATTTCCAATAACAGGAAGACTAAGTGACACTGCACATAGCATATCTACCAGTGTCCTGCACATAGTGATAAATGTTGACAGTTGTTTTGGTATTAAATGAATATGGGTGTGGTACTGGTTGCTATGATATGGAAGACAAATAGAAGAACAGGTCTGAATTAGAAGAATAACAGGAGGGCTGTTTTTAGTGATCTTTCAAGTATGACTACAAATTCTCAAGGTCCTTCCCTGTGGGGTGCTTTGAGGAAATCCTCTTGTCCATAGCCGTTCTTTGCTTATTAACAGACCCCTGTGCATAAGGGATCAACAGTGTCCTTCTGGGATTTATGTTTAAGGCCCTCTTTTCTTTGCCAACCAGGAAGATTCCCCTGGCTCCTCACTCCAGATATCCTGATCACAAAGGAGTCCTACGAACATGGAAGAACTGACAACTGAAATGGGCTGGGAGAGACAGCAGCTCCTGTACTGGAGTTACATAATGTGAGACAGACACTTAAAAAGTCCAGGGAACAGCCAGTCAGTCACAGCTGAGTCCCAGTCTGATGCTTTGTGGGGTTTTGGATAAGAGCCAATGGCCAGTAAGAACAATTACTTACTGACCATTGACCCTTACTTAGTGGGGCATATTTTTCCCCTTATTCTAAGCCACAATGAAACTAGAGCATTCTAGCAGCTTCCATTGGACAGAATAAACAGGATAGGGTCTACTAACTACTCAGGACCTGGGAGGGGCCTGCAGTTTTTGTCCTCTAGTCCATGTTAGATCAGCTGTATTAAAAAATTCCTCTTCCCTTAGTCTCTCTCCACTGGTTCTGTTTTAAATGAGAGCATAATCACCTGAGCTTCGTAATAAGAAAAATGTCTACCGAAGCTGGTAACCAGGTCAACTTGTTGAGAACAGTCTTGTTAACAGTCTTGACAGCTAGCTAGTTGGTGGTTCTCTACTCAGCACTCATGCCTGTGGTCCTGGTCTTTTAGTTGTCTCAGAAAAGCAATTTATATGGAGGCCTTTATGTTGGTTGATGGCCCCTGCAGGTATCTTCATCTTCAACATGAGCACCAAATCCAGTCTCATCTGCAACAGCTCTTTCTAGTTTTTTTCTACCCGTAGCATGGCGGGCCAGATCTCAATAACGCAGGCCTCCATAACAACTGTTTCAGCACTAACTGAGTGGTTAAGTTAAATATTAAAAGCTGAAAGAGTCAGGGCCATTATACAAAGGCTGGAATGTAACAAAAGCCCACCATGGGTTTTGCCCAGGCCTTTTCTGGGCCTTGAAGCATGACAAGGTAACAAAGGAATTCTTAACAGGACCCATTTAGGATTAAACAAGTTTTATTGGGGGTCTGAAGGAACTTATTGAGGGGGTCTGAAGGCCTCCACAAACAAGTTTACTGGGGGGTCTGAAGGAAGTCCCCAAACCTCCATGATTTAGCAGGAAACAAGATAAGGGTAATCACCCCAGCACCTGGACCCATTTAGATTAAGTAAATTTACTGAGGCTCCAGAGGAAGGTCTTCAGGACTCAGATCTTATTTATAGATTAAAAAAGTCAATCACTTATGTCTTTAAATGAATGTACACTCACATGTAGACATATAGCTTATAATGTAAATAAGCTCTGGAAAACTTTGTAGTTTTGAGTTGGTCTTGGGATCATTTCCAGGCTTTCTCCCCATACCTGGTTACAGAAATAAACTCCCTCCTTTCTCAGTTCATCTGCACCTCATTACTGGGCTGCAAGAATAAGCAGCCCGACCCTCGATTTGGTCTGGGAACAATACCACAATCCAGACGGGCTGTAACTTGCCACTTAAAGCAGAGAGGCAGAAATCTATGTGACCTGGTCACATATAAGTCTTCTCAGAAGGTGGGGCTGGGGAGTGAGGAAAGAGACCCCTCCTTACCCAAGACTGACAGAAAAGCATGCAAATGAAGGACCAAAAAAGTTTAATTATAAACAGTCTTACATCCTGTAGGAAAACGCAAGTGAGGCAACCCCTGAAGGAACTTTATAAAAGCATTTGACTCCCTGTAATATTTGTAGCATTACCTGAGTATTAAAAGTAACAGGTCAAGAAAACAAAGGTACTCTTAATACAGTAATATACAATCCAGTGCTGCCAATTCCCTGTTTTTAGTTAATGAAAGCAAATTATACAAAGTAAATAACTAAAAGAAAAACAAAAAAAGGAGGGGGGCTGGAGATACCAACAATACTAAATAGAAGTCGTTAACTCTAAAGGAGTTTAGAAAGGTAAGTTACATCCACAACAGGGAAGGATATAAAAATAGAGGAAAAATTTAATTCCGTGAGTCAACCCCGACAACATTTCGGATTATTAACCAGATAAGTAAAAAGTGGTAGAGTGGGCTTGACTGAAATAGTTTATTTAGGATGAGAACTTTGTGTATAGTTGAGTCAAGATTCACTAAAATTTCTGATCATTGGTATGTCAATCTCTTGATGAAAAATCAGTACCTGAATATGTCTTTTTGTTTTTTTAAGAGAGAGGGTCTTGCTATGTTGCCCAGGCTGGATTTGAACTCCTGGGATCCTCCCACCTCAGCCTCCTGAGTACAATACCTGAATTTTAAATAGAGTTATTGTAAGTCTTATGAAATGAGATTTTGCTGCACTCTGACATAACATAATAAAAGACAGAGCAGGAATTCATTATTATGAGCTGCTTGATCAGTTTTAAACCACTCCATTTGATGAAACAAGTGAGGTCCTTCCCTCCTGACCAGGCTGTGGAATGCTGTCTTCCCCAACCCCCACCCCCTGCAAAAGAGCAGAAGAATAAGGCAATTGCTCATTTTACTTTGTTTTTATTTCAATGTAACATGCAGTAAAAACAAAAAAAAAATTAACAGGATTTATTAGCATTTACAATGCTTACAAAGAAAAAGACTTCTAAAAGCATTTTAGTTCAGATTTAAGAAAAAGCTCTAAGTAAATACTTACAATAAATCTATTTCCATATGTTCAGTTTGGACCAAAATTTAAGATAGCATTTGGTAGATATTTATGTCTGCGGTCTATTTGCAGTATTTTTATATAACCTCTGATTCTTGGGATATCCAGCCCCCATTTTCCTAACACAGCAGGGAAGACATATACATGTGGCCACTTAAATTAAAGGAAAAAATGGAGTAGGGAGATCCCAGGCTGCAAAAATATATACAAGCATTTACCTTTTCCAGAACTAAACACTTCTTCCATAAAAATATTAAATAGCCAAGCCCTATAGAACTAGGGCCAGGGCTACTTCAAATATAACTATTCTGTATTTTAAAAATATAGGGCAGAAAGCCTTTTGGGTGATATTTATATATTTTCACACAATATTTCTAGGTCCCTAAATGAATCATGAAGCATTATGTAGAACCAAAAAAATCTATTTTCTTACATTATCTCTTAATTTAATTTCATAAATCTCTAGTAAATATTGTAGGTAACTACATTTCAGTATGAGAATTCACCTCAACAGGAAGTCTTTATAGAGGGCTTAATCTTCATTAGCCGTTTATTACCAAGTTCAGACTTATATAATGAACGGGTAGTTGGCAGACATTCGCTCTGTAAGACAAAGCAATAGCGTTTTTCCCCCTACCAACAAAAAGGCAGAGTCCCTACTTTTAACAACCAGGGCTTTTAGAAACCACACAGTATTTCCTGGGGTACATGAAATAAAAAAACCATAGGACTGGGAGAGCCTAGTCTCCCCATTTACACTGAAGTTTCTTGATGAGGCAACCCTTTCACTCAAATAAGTCTCTGCTTTATGATGGCAGTATCTTAGAGTACAGATAGACAAGTTTAAAAAAATGTTTTTATTGTTGTTCCAGGATGTAAAAAGGAAGAACATTAGGGACAAAAAATTGTTTTTCTTTTTTCCATATGGAACAGGGTTCTGCTGCTTATTCTTGGCTTAATATTACTTGTTCATGCTATGCCTCTGAAATGTGGCAAAAGCCCCTGATACATGAGCTATGAGGCTGTCCTCAGGGTTCAGCTATGATAGGGACTCAGCTGGCTTAGGCTTCATTCCACTGCCAATGAAGTCAAATTTATAACAGCCACCTTGACAGTTGAAACTAGGCCAAGTTAAAATAATTAATTCCAGAGAACTTCAAAGTGCATTAATCAGTTAATAATGGAGCAATCTAAACTTAAATAGTCGTGAGAAAAAAAGGAAACCCTATTAAAAATTTTAGGGGTGAAAAGAATACTGCAGATGAGGGTTATCAATCCAGTTCATGACAATGTAAAGAATGGAAATGACTACTCCAACATATGTTAGAGAAATGATAACTTTGAAGACTTTTAATTCACAGAGAATATATTCCTGTGGTTACTGGATGTTATCTTCCTTTCTTTTTAGCCAGTACCACAGCTCTCCCTCTCAAATGAAAATCTGATGTCAAAAGCTGTTTCACTGACCTCTATTTGGACTAGAAAGCACTCTAGTCTTTCTAGTCTTAAACTCCTTAACAATAATTAAATATAACTGAAGTTGTTGGATTATGATAAAATTATAAAGCATCAATTATATAGCGGAACATATAAAAATCACCAGTGACATCTTTAGATGAATTCAATTAAATTAATTCTAATTCTAGGCTAAGTTTTTTTTCCTTTCATTTATTTATCTCCCCCCCCCCCACCCGCCGCCCCGCTCAAAAAAAAGACAGGGTCTCCCCATGTTGCCCAGGCTGGTCTTGAACTCCTGGGCTAAAGGGATCCTCCTGCCTCGGCCTCCCAGAGTGCTAGGATTACAGGTATGAGCCACCATGCCCGGCCCTAGGTTAACTTCTTAAAACAATGAAGGAATCACAGTGTTAACATTGTTTGTAAAGTGTAGTATTTGCCAGGCAACTGAAACAATCAAACTTCAAAATGAAGTCATTTGCAGGCTGTGACCAACTTTTCCCTGAATTCAAATTGACAAAACTACTTTGTAGAGATGCAAGAGTCTTGCATCACTTCCAGGAATGATGTATGGATTCATGCTCCAGAAAGGAAAAACAATAGTCAAGTCAGACTAAAATGAGAGGGAGAACACAAGCCAGAATTTTGCTCACATCCCCATAAGCAGGGCTAAGCTTGCACTTTTAACAAATGCCCCTTACCAAGAGGCTTAATAGGAAGATCTTGTATATTGCAGTTACCAAAGGACTTCCCTGCATATCTGCAGAATCTCTAAAAGAAAAAAAAAACTACTCCCAAGTGAGACTTTTGACACATATGCAAAATTGTTGTTAAAGGAACAAACTAGTGGAATAAGACAAGGCAAATTTCATTGTTGTGTTAAAATCTCATGTTAAGCAAGGTTCTGACTAGTCATTTGCAGACCTGATTTCTGGAAACGCCGAGTAGAAATCACTGGGAGATAAATCTAAATGAGAACATTAATTTACTTACACTCAGATAACTCTCTAAAGAGCCATAGTCCAATTTTACAAGATGTGCAACAGGCAGAGAAGGACAAACATTGCAAATAAGTTCTTGCCCATTCATGGTGCAAGTTCTCAGAAGTTACTCTTGTCCAAATCCTTCTGTTTCTTCTATGGCAAACAACAGCTTTTCCTTCAATTGCTCATAGCTCTTGTATGGTGGCAGGTCCAGGCGATTAAAACTAAAAGCAAGAATTGTTAGTTTGAGAAAAAGAAATATGCAAAGAATCAAATGAGTAGTGTAGTATACTACTTTATACACTACTATAGAAACACAAAAATATACTACTGTGCTTCAAAGGATACCATCAAGAAAGTGAAATAACCCAAAAATGGGAAAAAATATTTGTAAATCATATATCTGATAAAGGACTGGTATCCAAAATATATAAAAAACTTAAAAAACTCAACAATATTTAAAAATGAACAAAGGATAGAGATTTCTCCAAAGACATACAAATGACCAATAAGCACATAAGAAAAATGCTCAACATCCTTAGTCATTAGGTAAATGCAAATAAAAACCACAATGAGATACCACTTCACACCTGTTGGGATGGCTATTATTTAAAACAACAAAACAACAACAACAACAAAAACCAGAAGAAAACAAGAGTTGAAAAGGATGTGAGGATGTGGAGAATTTGGAGCCCCTCTGCACTACGGGTAGGAATATAACGCAGTGTAGTCACTATGGAAAACAGTATGGTGAGATTCCCCCCAAAAATTAAAAATAGAATTACTACATGATCAAGGAATTCCACCTCTGGGTATATACCCAAAACAATTGAAAGCAGGGCCAGGGACAGATATATCTGTATTCTACCACAGTATACCTACGTTTATAGCAGCATAAACAGCCAAAAGGTGGAAATAATCTAAGTGTCCATGGACAGATGAATGTATAAACAAAATGTAGTATATCCAGACTATCAAATATTCATCATTAAAAAGGAGGAAATGCTGACACATGCTACAACATGGATGAAAATTAAAGATATTATTCTAAGTGAAATAAGCCAGCCAGGAAAGGACAAATAAGGTATGATTCTACACTTACGAAGTACTAAAGAATCATAGAAACAGTAGTAGAATGATGTTTGCCAGGACCTGGGGAAAGGGAGTCATGGGGAGTCATTGTTTAAAGCAGCAGTCTCCAACCTTTTTGGCACCAGGGAATGGTTTTGTGGAAGATGATTTTTCCATGGACAGGAGTGGGGAGGGGGATGGTTTCAGGATGAAACTGTTCCACCTCAGGTCATTAGATTCTCATAAGGAATGCACAATCTAGATCCCTCACATGCACAGTTCACAATAGTTATTGCTCCTATGAGAATCTAATGCCTCTGCTGATCTGACAAGTGGTGGAGCTCAGCAGGTAATGCTCACTCACCCTCCACTTACCTCCTGCTGTGCAGCCCAGTTCCTAACAGGCTGGGGACTAGGAGTTGGGGACCCCTGCTTTAATGGGTACCATTTCAATTTTACAAGATGAAAAATGTTTTAGGTCTGGCACAATGGCCTGTAATTCCAGCACTTTGGGAGGCCAAGGCAGGAGTATTGCTTGAGCTCAGGAGGTCGAGACCAGCCTGAGCAACAAAGTAAGACTCTGTCTCTACAAAAAGTTTAAAAATTGGCCAGGTGTGGTAGCACATGCCTGTCGTCCCAGCTACTTGGGAGGCTAAGGTAGGAGGATAGTTTGAGCCCAGGAGGTGGAGGGTGCATGAGTGGAGATTGAGCTACAGCACTCCAGCCTGGGTGACAGAGTGAGACATGTCTCAACAAAAGAAACAATTTTTGGAGATAGGTGATGGTGATGACTGCATAATGATATGAATGTGCTTAATGCCACTGAACTGTACACACTTAAAAATGGTAAATTCTATGTGATGTATATTAAACCCAACAATTAATTTTAAAAAGGAATGAAATATTGTATATGCTAGACCATGGATGAACCTTGAAAACATGCTAAGTAAAAGAAGCTACACACAAAAGGCTGTATATTTGGCTGGGGGCAGTGGCTCACGCCTGTAATCCCAGGACTTTGGGAGGCCAAAGTGGGTGGATCACGAGGTCAGGAGTTCAAGAACAGTCTGGCGAACATGGTGAAACCCTGTCTCTACTAAAAATACAAAAATTAGCCATGCGTGGTGGTGCATGCCTATAGTCCCAGCTACTCGGGAGGCTGAGGCAGGAGAATCACTTGAACCCAGGAGGCAGAGGTTGCAATGAGCTGAGATCACCCCACTGCACTCCAGCCTGGGTGACAGAGAGAGACTCTGTCTCCAAAAAAAAAAGTTATATATTTATTGTATGATTCATTTTATAGGAAATGTCCAGAATAGGAAAATTCATAGAGACAGAAAGTAGATTAGTGGTTACCAAGGGCTACACAGGGGATAAAAGGGGAGTGACTGCTAATGGGTACATGGATTTTTGGGAGGGTGAAAAAATTCTGGAATTAGACAGTAATGATGCTTACATAATCTCGTAAATATGCTAAAATCACTGAACAGGCCAGATGCGGTGGCTCACGCCTGTAATCCCAACAACTTTGGGAGGCCAAGGTGGGTGGATCACCTGAGATCAGGAGTTTGAGACTGGCCTGACCAACATGGTGAAACCCCGTCTGTACTAAAAATACAAAAATTAGCTGGGCGTAGTGGCGGGTGCCTGTAATACCAGCTGTTTGGGAAGCTGAGGCAAGAGAATTGCTTGAGCCTGGGAGGCGGAGGTTGCAGTGAGCCGAGATCAAGCCACTGCACTCCAGCCTGGTCTACAAAGTGAGACCCTGTCTCAAAAACAAACAAACAAACAAACAACAACAAAAAACCACTGAACTGAACTGCATAATTTAAGAAGGTGAGTTTTATAATATGTAAATTATATATCAATAAAATTGTTACTTAAACACTACATGCATGTACAAAACATATGTATAAAAACAAAAAGGAATAGACAGTAAAACAGTAAAGAGGTCAGATATCCAGGAAGGACCATATGTGACCACTAAAATATATCCCACAAAATAAGGTTCAAATATTGTTGACATTAGGTTGAATTCCAAAATATTAATATATTTGCTGTGAGATTAGGATTAGATTTAGTTTTCTACATTTTCAGAAATGTAATTAGATTTCAAATGAGAATATTTGTGGTCATGATGTTAGAGAGTAGGTCTCCCAACTTTCTTTTGCTGCCCTCAGAGAAAAGTTAAAATAACTCTAAATCTCACATTAAGAAAAAAAAATTCAATGTGAAAAAAGGAATCCATTGCAAATAGTTGTAAGGAATCATATAGGGGTGAACAAAATGCCCTTAAACTGGATTGCTATGATGGCTGTGCTATTCTTTAAATCTACTAAATATCATCTTTAATTTCTAGCTGGCTTTAAATAGCTACAGATAACTGGACAAAAGCTGTTTTCTCTATCCTTTCTGATTGTACTTACCAGGTATGACTTCTGGGTAGCCAATTTTCTTTCCCAACTTTTTCAATGCAGAATTTCTGTGGTCCATTGCTCCCTAAAACATAATGAAATCATAAACAGTTTGTTAGTATAGTGGATCTCCAACTGTGTTCCCCAATCCAACAAGCATCACCATCATGAGGGAACTTGTTAGAACCATAAATCCACAGGCCCCACACATCATCTTACCAATTTAGAAACTCTGGGTTAGGTGTGGTGGCTCATGTCTGTAATCCCAGTACTTTGAGAGGCAAAGGTGGGCAGATCACTTGAGGTCAGGAGTTCAAGATCAGCCTGGCCAATATGGTGAATCTTGATCTCTACTAAAAATACAAAAACTAGCCAAATGTGGTGGCGTATGCCTGTAATCCCAGCTACTCAGGAGACTGAGGCAGGAGAATTGCTTGAATCTGTGCAGCAAAGTTGCAGTGAGTCAAGATTGCGCCACTACACTCTCCCCTGGGTGACAGAACGAGACCCTATCTCAAAAAAAACCCAAAAAACCCAAACCCAACCCACAAACAAAAAGAAACTCTAGGAATCAGACTCAGCAATATGTGCTTTAACAAGCTTCCGGGTGATTCTGGTAAGCGTAAAAGTTTGAAGACTGGTTTGTTAATATAAGCCCCAAAGGAGAAAATGCAGTTTCATCTAGCATTCTTTAGCTGGAATAACACAGTTATGATTAATAAAAGCTTACACAAGAACACACAAAAAGCTTAATTTTAGTAGTTTGAAAGACAATAATGAAACTACAATAAAACTTGATTTAAATACAGAATTGATAAAACTTTGTGAAATGTAAACATCCTAGTGAATTCCATATTATTAATGCTAGAACTTACAGGTCCTGTATGGCATACCCTTACAAAAACAGATACAAGTATAAACATAAAATTCTTGCCCCTCATTTACCTGCTGCTGGAGATAGCTGTGAATAGTGATCATAAAAACACCAGTTTTTTAAAAGATCATTACTTTTCCCTAGGAAGCATTTATTGTTGGTCTCAATGACTGGTAATGCTACTAGATATTTTAATTAGAAGGGGGCAGGAACGCTAACTGTTCTGTAATGTGTGACACTGTCAGACACAAAGAACTTTCTCATGTCCCACCTGACTAAACCCAGTATACTAAGTATACCCAATATAAATTGTTAGTGCTTTTGTATTTAATAACACTGAATTGTTTTCACAAGTAGTTATGTAAAAAGTCCAGTAATACAGGAAATATTATTAAAAAACACAGTAAAAATTATTCTGTGGTGTTCAACACATAAATTAAAATTAACTCACTCTGCATGTTCTCTCTACTCAATATATATATTTTTTGAGACAGAGTCTCACTCTGTCACCCTGGCTGGATGGCAGTGGCACAATCTTGGCTCAATGCAACCTCCGCCTCCTGGGTTCAAGCAATTCTCATGCCCTAGAGTAGCTGAGATTACAGATGTGCACCACCACACACAGCTAATTTTTGTATTTTTAGTAAAGATGGGGTTCTGCCATGTTGGCCAGGCTGGTCTTGAACTCCTGGCCTCAAGTGATCAACCCACCTTGGCCTCCCAAAGTGCTGGGATTACAGGCATGAGCCATCATGTCCGGCCTCTACTCAATATTTTATAGCATTTTCTTTTGAGGCCGAGTCTCCCAGGCTGGAGTGCAGTGGGGCAATCTTGGCTCACCACAACCTCCGCCTCCCAGGTTCAAGTGATTCTCCTGCCTCAGCCTCCTGAGTAGCTGGGATTACAGGTGCCTACTACCACACCTGGCTAATTTTTGTATTTTTAATAGAGACGGGGTTTCACTATGTTGGCCAGGCTGGTCTTGAACTCCTGACCTCAAGTGACCCACCCGCCTCGGCCTCCCAAAGTGCTGGGATTACAGGTGTGAGTCACTGTACCTGGTCACATTTCATTTTTTGTAACTTTTTTTTTTTTAAGACACAGGGGATCACTATGTTCTCCATGCTTGAGTGCAGTGGCGATTCACAGAAGCAGTTATAGTGCACTACAGCCTTGAAATCTTGGGCTCCAGCAATTCTCCTGCCTCAGCCTCCAAATAACTGGGACTACAGATGTGTGCCCACCATACCTAGCAGCATATTTAACTACATAGATGGAAAGGAGTTTCATTTAATAATGCACATTAGTATGTAACAGAAAGGATTCTGAATTGCTTTTAATAGATTTAAAATCAAATATTAAAAACTCTGACACCATCCCTAAACCATATAACTTCTGTGTAGACTTTTGTACCTATGTTCCTATTTTCAGCCACCTTTCAAATGTTATGGTCTCCGAGGCTTTTTTACATGTTAGAGTAGAATTTCATGACAGGAGATATATTCTGATACTATGCTTTTAAGATCTACCTCATTTTTCTCCACCTTCACCATCTGTAATTTATTTTTGCAGGTGTATTATTCGTACTTTATTTAGGTTACTTCCCTCCTTTTGTTATCACATATACTTAAGTCTATTATTTATCTTTCTCATCTGTTCTTTTATTTTCCAGTACTACTTCTTTTTTTTGAGAGATGGAGTTTCGCTCTTGTTGCCCAGGCTGGAGTGCAACGGTACGATCTTGGCTCACTGCAACCTCCGCCTCCCAGGTTCAAGCGATTCTCCTGCCTCAGCCTCCTGAGTAGCTGGGTTTACAGGCATGCGCCACCACGCCTGGCTAATTTTGTATTTTCAGTAGAGATGCGGTTTCTCCATGTTGGTCAGGCTGGTCTCGAACTCCCAACCTCAGGTGATCCGCCCGCCTCAGCCTCCCAAAGTGCTGGGATTACAGGCGTGAGCCACCGCACTCAGCCTTTCCAGTACTTCTTATAGAGAATGGCTTTTGATCTTGTCTTAAACCTTTTCTTATAAGTAGGAACAAATATTTGACTTCTTAGGTATATCTTCTAACATAGTTGTCCCCAAATAGACATGTATTAAAACACATATTATTTCATTATAAATTACCTAAAAAATTTAATCCCTTATATTACAGTCAAGGCTATGTATAAGTATTTTCTAGGGATTGTCAATAGGTTATTTCATCCATAAATCAGTGTATTAAAGGGGATATTATGAATATATATTAATAAAAGTGGGATGTTGGATCCATCCCCAAGGTCAAGAAGCATCACATTAAAGAATTATATACACCACCTCTAAAACTTTCTCTTCCTGTGCTGGGTGAAAGTTTAAACTAGATGGCCACCTCTGCAGAAACCTTACAGACCAGGAGAGAATGAGATAATATTCAAAGTACTGCAAGAAAAAAATTGGCAGCCAAGATTACTATACCCAGCAAAACCATCCTTCAGACATACAGGAGAAATAAAGTATTTCCCAGACATGGGAGAAATAGAAGGAATTCATCACCTTATGAGAAATGCTCAAGGGAGTCCCACATCTGGAAGTGAAAAGATGATAATCACTCTCATGAAAATACACAAAAAGTATTAATATAACACTCTGGTAGAGCAGATACACTAAGGGAAAAAAGAACCAAACCTTAGCATTATAGAAAACCACAAAAACCATAATGATAAACAATGAGAGAAAGAAAGGAACAATGGATATATAAAGCAACCAGAAAGTAATTTTAAAAATGACAGGAGTAAGTCCTGATCTATCAGTAATAACCTTGAATATAAGTGGATAAATTCCCTACTAAAAAGATATAGACTGGCTGAATAGATTAAAAAAAAAAAAAAAATGACCCAACTATCATATGCTGCCTCCAAGAAACTTGCTTTACCCGTAAAGCACATACAGACTGAAAAGGAAGGGATGCAAAAGATATTTCATGGAAATGGAAATCCAAAGTGAGCAGGAGTAGCTATATATATATCAGGCAAACAGACTTTAAATAAAAAACTATAAAAAGAGACAAAGGGCATTCTATAATGATAAAGGGACCAATTCAACAAGAGGATATGAGAGTTATAAATATATATGCACCCAACACCAAAGAACCCAGATATAAAAAGGAAGTATTATTACATTAAAAGAGAAAGACAGACTCCAATACTAGTTGGGGACTTCAACATCCACTCTTAGCACTGGACAGATCATCTAGACAGAAAATCAACGAAGAAACATTGGATTTAAACTGTACTTCAGACCAAATTAACCTAACAGTCATTCATAGAACATTTCATCCAACAGCTTCAGAATACACATTCTTGTCATCAGCACATAGAACATTCTCCTGGGGAAACCACATATTAAGACCCAAAACAAGTCTCAACAAATTTAAAAGAACTGAAGTCATAATGTCAAATATATTTTCTGAACACAATGGAATAAGACTAGAAATCAATAAAAAGAGGAATTTTCAAAATTGTATAAAACATGGTAATTAAACATGCTCCAGAATGACCAATGGGGAAATGTAAAAGGAAATTTAAAAATTCCATGAAACAAATGCAAATGGAAACACAATATATTGAAACTCATAAAATATAGCAAAACCAATATTAAAAGGTAACGTTATAGCAATAAATGCCTACATCAAAAAAGTGGAAAGATTTTAAATAAATGACCTAATGATACACTTTGAGAAACCAGAAAAGCAAGAACAAAGCAAACCCAAAATTACTAGAAGGAAAGAAATAATAAAGATCAAAACAGAAATAAACAAAAATGAGGCTAAAAATGAAGACAAAAGATCGATGAAATGAAAAGTTGTTTTTTTTTTTGAAAGGATAAACAAAATTGACAAACCATTAGCTAAACTAACCAAGAAAAGACCCAAATAAATGAAATCAGAAACGAAAAGAGAGACATTACAACTGACACCACAAAAATACAAAGGACCTTTAGAAATTATTATGAACTACACACCAACAACTTAGAAAACCTATGGAAATTGATACATTCCTGGACACATACAACCTACCAAGACTGAACCAAGAAAAAGCGGAAAAGCTGAAAAGACCAATTATAAGTAACATGACTGAATCTGTAATAAAAAGTCTCCCATTTGCACTCCAGCCTGGGTGACAGAGCGAGACTGTCTCACAAAAAAATAAATAAATAAAAGCTAGGCGCGGTGGCTCACGCCTGTAATCCCAGCACTTTGGGAGGCCGAGGTGGGCAGATCACAAGGTCAGGACATCAAAACCATCCTGGCTAACACAGTGAAACCCCATCTCTACTAAAAATACAAAAAATTAGCCGGGCATGGTGGTGGGCGCCTGTAGTCCCAGTTACTCGGGAGGCTGAGGCAGGAGAATGGTGTGAACCTGTGAGGCGGAGATTGCAGTGAGCTGAGATCGTGCCACTGCGTTCTAACCTGGGTGAAAGAGCAAGACTCTGTCTCAAGAAAAAAAAAAAAAAGTCTCCCATCAAAGAAAACAAAAGTCTAGGAACCAATGGAATTCTAACAAACATTTAAAGAAGAACAAATACCAATTCTTTTCAAGCTCTTCCAGAAAATAGAAGAGAGAATTTTTTGAAACTCATTCTACAAGGCCAGCATTACCCTGATACCAAAACCAGACAAGGATACAAAAAACAAAAACAAAAAAAAAAGGAGAAAAAGAAAAGAAGAGAAAACTATAGGCCAATATCCTTGATGAACACAGATGCAAAAATCCTCAATGAAATACAAGCAAATCAAATTCAGCAACACATTAAAAAGATCCAAAGATTGCAAGGATGGTTCAACATATACAAATCAATAAACATAACAAAGTATATCAACAGAATGATGGGCTAAACCATATGATCTTCTCAATAGATGCAGAAAAAATATTTAATAAAATCCAACATCACTTCATAAGAAAAACTCTCAACAAGTTAGACACAGAAGGAATGTACCTGAACATAATAAAGGCCATATATTACAAACCCACAGACAACATCATACTGAACAGAGAAAACTAAAAGCTTTTCCTCTAAGATATGGAACAAGACAAGGGTGCCCACTTTCACCACATTTATTCAACAAACTGCTGGAAGTCCTAGCCAAAGCAATTAGGTAAGAGAAAGAAATAAAGGGCATCAGAATTAGGAAGAAGTTGAACTATCCCTGTTCACAGACAACATGACCTTATATACAGAAAACCTTAAAAACTCCACCAATAAAAAATTATTGGAACTGATAAACACATTAAGTAAAGTTGTAGGATACAAAATCAACATACAAAAATCAGCAGTGTTTCTATAAAACAACAAACTAGAAGAAAAAGAAATCAAGAAAGCAATCCTACTTACAATGGCTACAAACAACAAAAACCTAGAAATAAATTTAACCAAGGAGGTGAACGATGTCTACGGCAAAAACTATAAAACACTGACAAAAGAAATTGAAAAAAACACACAAAAAACGTAAAGACATCCCATGTTCATAGGTTGAAAAATTAATACTCCACTAATAACCATATTATTAAAAATTTCTACAGATTCAATGCAATCCCTACAGAAATACCAATGACGGCTGGGTGTAGTGGCTCACGCCTGTAATCCCATCACTTTGGGAGGCCAAGGTGGGCGGATCACCGGAGTTCAGGAGTGCAAGACCAGACCAGTCACATGGCGAAATGCCATCTCTACTAAAAATACAGGAAGTGGCTGGGTGTGGTGGCGTATGCCTGTAATCCCAGCTACTTGGGAGGCTGAGGTACAAGAATCACTTGAACCCGGGAGGCAGAGGTTGCAGTAAACTGAGAATGTGCCACTGCACTCCAGCCTGGGTGATAGAGTGATACACTCCATCTCAAAAAACAAAAACAAAAACAACCAATGACATTCTTCACAGAAATAGAAAAAACAATCCTAAAACTCATACTGAACTACAAAGGATCCTGAATAGCCAAAGCCATCCTGAACAAAAAGCTGGAGGCATCACACTACTGGACTTCAAGATATACAACAAAGCTATAGTAACCAATACAGCATGGTCTGGCATAAAAGCAGACACATAGACCAGTGGAACAGAAGAGAGAAACCAGAAACAAACCCACATATTTACATCCAACTGATTTTCAATAAAGACACTAAGAACAATCATTGGCTGGGCACAGTGGCTCATGCCTGTAATCCCAGCACTTTGGGAGGCTGAGGCAGGCAGATCACAAGGTCAGGAGTTCGAGACCAGCCTGACCAACATAGAGAAACCCCATCTCTATTAAAAATAGAAAAACTAGCCAGGCGTGGTGGTGCGTGCCTGCAATCCCAGCTATTCAGGAGGCTGAGGCAAGAGAATTGCTTGGTCCTGGGAGGTGGAGGTTGTGGGGAGCCGAGATCTCGCCACTGTACTCCAGCCTGGGCAACGGAGTGAGACTCTGTCTCAAAAAAAAAGAACAATCATTGGGGGAAAGGACACTCTCTTCAATAAATGGTACTGGAATAACAGAAATCTATATGCAAAAAATGAAAGTAGACCCCTTTCTCTCATAATGTACAAAAATCAACTCAAAATGGATTAAACAGGAAAAATGCTTCAGGGCACAGGTCTGAGCAAAGATTTTTCTTTTTTTTTTTTTCTTTTTTTTTTTTTTGAGACGGAGTGTTGCTCTTCTTGCCCAGGCTGGAGTGCAATGGCACAATCTCGGCTCACCTCAACCTCCTCCTCCTGGGTTCAAGTGATTCTCCTGCCTCAGCCTCCCAAGGAGTGGGGATGACAGGCATGCACCACCACGCCCAGCTAATTTTTGTATTTTTAGTAGAGACAGGGTTTCTCCATGGTCAGGCTGGTCTTGAACTCCCGACCTCAGGTGATCCACTCGTCTCGGCCTCCCAAAGTGCTGGGACTACAGGCACGAGCCACCGTGCCTGGCCCTGAGCCAAGATTTTATAAAGAGGACATGAAAAGCACAGGCAACAAAAACAAAAATAGACAAATTGGGTTATATGAAACTAAAAAGCTTTGGCATAGCAAAGGAAACAATCAATACAGTGTAGAGACAATCTGCAGAATGGGAAAAAGTATATGCAAACAATTCATCCAACAAAGAATATCCAGAATATATAAGAACTCAACAGCAAAAAAGAAGAAAAACAATGCACTAAAAAATGGGATATGAGCTAAATAGATATCTCTCAAAATAACAATTTAAACATAACTAATCATCAGGGAGGTGCAAATCAAAACCACAATGAACTATCATCTCACCTCAGTTAGAATAACTGTTACAGATTAAAAAATAACAAATGCTGGCAAGGATGTGGAAAAAGAGGAATTCTTATATACTGTTGGCGGGGATGTAAATTCTTCTTCTTATTATTATTATTAACTTCTTGAGACAGAGTATTGCTCTGTCACCCAGGCTAGAGTGCAACCTCCGCCTCCCAGTTTCAAGCAATTGTTGTGCCTCAGCCTCCCAAGTAGCTGGGATTACAGGCGTGTACCACCACTCTCAGCTAATTTTTTTTTTTTTTTTTTTTTTGGTATTTTCAGTAGAGACAGGGTTTCACTATGTTGGCCAGGCTGATCTCAAACTCCTGGCCTTAAGAGATCCACCCATCTCAGCCTCCCAACAACCATATGATCCAGCAATCCCACTACGGGGCATTCATCTAAAGAAAAGGAAATCAGTATGTTGAACAGACATCTGCACTCTCATGTCTACTGCAGCACCATTCACAAGAGCCAAGATAGGGAATCAACTTACGTGTCCATCATCAGGTAAATGGATACAGAAAATGTGGTGTATAAACAAACTGGAATACTTCAGACATTTTTAAAAAAAAGCAAAATTCTGTCATTTATGACAACATAGATGAACATGTAGGGCATTTTAAGTGACATAAGCCAAGCACAAAAAGATAAATACTACATGCTGTCACTCATGTGAAAGCTAAAAAAGCCAATCTCATAGAAGTACAAAGTGGAACAGTAGTTACTACAGAAGGGTGGCAGGAAGGAGGGGAGAGCCAAAGGTTGGTTAATAGATGCACAAGTACAGATCGGCAGGAAGAATAAGTTCTAGTATTCTACAGCACTATACAATGACTAAAATCAACAACAATTTACCGTGTGTGTGTGTGTGTGTGTATATATATATATATAATTTATTTATTTATTTATTTTTGAGTTGGAGTTTTGTTCTTGTCGCCCAGGCTGGAATGTAGTGGCATAATCTCGACTCACTGCAACCTCTGCCTCCCAGGTTCAAGTGATTCTCCTGCCTCAGCCTCCCAAGTAGCTGGGATTACAGGCTCCCATCACCTCACCTGGCTAATTTGTGTGTGTGTGTGTGTGTGTGTGTGTGTGTGTGTGTGTGTGTGTGTGTGTGTTTTTCATAGAGAAGGCATTTTACCATGATGGCCCTGCTGGTCTCGAACTCCTGACCTCAGGTGGTCCGCCCGCCTCGGCCTCCCAACATGCTGGGATTACAGGCGTGAGCCACCGCGCCCAGTGTATGTATTTTTAAGATAGGGTCTCACTCTGTCACTGAGACTGTGGCATGACCTTGGCTCACTGCAACCTTCACCTCCAAGGCTCAAGTGATCCTCCCACCTCAACCTCCTGAATAGCAGGGACTACAGGCATGTACCACCACGCTCAGCTAATTTCTAAATTTTCTATAGAGACAGGGTTTCCCTATATTGCCCAGGCTTGTCTCAAACCCCTGGGCTCGTGTGTTCCTCCTGCCTCAGCCTCCCAAAGTGCTGGGATTACAGGTGTGAACCACTGCGCCTGGCCTGTATGTTTATGAATAGTTAGAAAAGTGAGTTTTGAATGTTCCCAACACAAAGAATTGATAAATGTTTGAGGTGATGGATATCCTAATTACCCCAATTTGATCATTATATATTGTATACATGTATCAAAATAAAAACGGTACCCCTAAATATGTACAATTATGTCAATTAAGAATAATTTAAAAAGTAAAGAAGAATAAAGATTTGAAACTAAAACAAACAAAATAAACCAGATAGCCTTTAAAATTCTCCAAACCACAATCTCACTGTTTCTGTCTTCTAATAAAAACTTCCCAGAAATCACCCTTTTGAGACCTCTCTGTAGCACTGAAGAAAAAAATTCCTTCTAATTGCTTCTCAGAGAGTATACTATTTCTTTCTTCTTTTCACTCTCTGGTCTCTCCTTTAAATTGGCTTCCAGACTAATTCCATCTTTTCTTTTCCTTTGAGATGGAGTCTCACTCTGTTTCCCAGGTTGGAGTGCAGTGGCACAATCTCAGCTCACTGCAACCTCTGCCTCCCAGGTTCAAGCGATTCTCCTGCCTCAGCCTTCCGAGTAGCTGGGGCTACAAGTGTGCGTCAACACACCCAGCTAATTTTTGTATTTTTAGTAGAGACGGGGTCTCACCATGTCGCCCCAGCTGTTCTCAAACTCCTGAGCTCAAGCGATCCACCCACCTCAACCTCCTAAAGTGCTGGGATTACAGGCGTGAGGCTGTGCCTGGCCTAGGCTATCTCCTTCTGTCTTATCCCTACATGCAGATGGTTCTAGGCATTAGCCTTCTACTCCTCTCTGTATTCTATTTCTGCCTAAGACCACACATTCTCACAGCATCAAATGTCACTGCTCTGATGATTCAACTTCTTCTGTTTCCTCTTAACTCTAACTCATATATTGTTACCTCTACAGCTGCTTCCCTGGGGTTTTCTACTTGGTTGTCTGGCAGTTACCTTAAATTCAGCAGGTTCTAAGCTGCTCAGCATCCTCCCCCAACATCTACAACCATGCATACTCTTTATACTTCCTAACTTCTCCATTGCTCCATGTTCCATAACATGACAATTATTGCTGATACCCCTCTCTTATACTTCATTTTCTATTAAGCTCTCTACCTGTTTCTCCTTTGGAACTTTCTCTAGTATCTACCCCCTCTTTTCTATTTCTACTTTCATCTCCTGAGATCAGGTTCTCATCATTGCTGCAATTTCTTCTCATCTCTAGGTCCTCACCATCTTTTAATCCACACTGTATCTTCCTATCATCAAATCTTCCTAAATGCAGCTTGAGCAAGTTTTCCTCTCTTCAAAAAGTTCCACAGCTTCCAATACCCTCACGGTAACTAACATCCAAATTCTTTTGATCTGGCTTTGAAAGTACTTTCTAAACTGGTTCCATGTTCTGTATGCAAAATTACCTGCTTAGTTCTCCTAATTTTGACTCTCTGCTTCAGTCTGAAGCAGGCTTAGGGATCTTAACTTCTCTGTGTATCCTCCTATGATACTTGGGATAATGTTGGTATTAAGGAAATACTTGAATTTACTTAAATAATTTATTGTTTAGTAACAAAGTGAATATTGCCATAGTCATTCATCTCAATATTCATTTTAAGCAGCAGACTGCTGTGTAACAGGCACTTTGCCAGGGGCAAGAAATAAAAAGATGAAGATATGAATCGATATCTCAAAGAACTCCCAGTCTCCCAGGGAAGAGTGGTTTTAAACACAATACGGAAACTACAGTCCACTATTGTATTATATAATGATCTTCTCACACCATTAAATAATACAACCAATAGTGATTGACTCATAAGAGACACGTTTGGCAAATGACTAAATGAACAGATTTACATACAGAAGACTGCTGTCCTAATGAGTTAGCTGTGGGTTCTAGATTGAGGGTTAAAAATTTCTACAGAGGTAAGGACTAAAAACTATTTTAAAGGTTATACAAAGCCACGCTAACTGGGAATAGTTAAGAAAATGGCTATCCCTGTCTCTGTTGTTTCTTTTTTTTAGAAGTTTTTAATAATTGTTTTATTGTAGGAGATCTGAGCAGTGGCTTGCAGTATAAATACTTCTCTTAAATGTATATGATTTCATTTTTTAAAAGATAGAATTAGCTTGCTCTTGCCCAATGCCCAGGCAATAAAAAGGTTCCAGTTTCTTCATTCCTTTGGTCTTTGCTGATCCTTGTTTGATCTTGGCATAGCAGTAGCCAGGAAAGGAAGGAGGAATGTTTGTCTTGAAAATCTGGCTTCCTGTATTTCCTACAGCCAGTGGTACTTTGAAGGCAGCTAAGTTTTTCAGGGTAATCTGGCTTGGTTTGCTTTTTTAGTTTAGTCCTTTCTTAAGGAGTTACATTGAGAACATTTAGACAGCTCCTCTCTGAAAATTTATAAGTTTCCAGTAGAAAATTGTTACCTATTCAAAAAATTGCTAGTATTGTACAACAGGGTATCTTGGCAGACTTGATGGGACACAAGAAAACTTCATAATTGGTTTAATTTCAGTTTAGACTGCTGGCACATTCAAAATGTCAGCTTTAAAGAAGCATGTCATATGTTTATCAGATTGTTTATTCCTTATAAGTAAAGACCTTTGTGGACAAAATTGCCACACAGCAAATTAAACTTTAAAATAACTTCCATAGAGCTTTATTGAATGTCACCATCATGTTACAGAGGTAACTGGGTGTGGTTCAACTTTGTCCTCTTAGCCTTGAATTATTAAGCCTCCATTTTTGTTTATTTTTATGAAGGTTGTAAGATTTTTACCTACTTTCAAGCTAACAAATTTACCTGCTACAGTTTTGTAGATTCTGGTAGGACACCCAAGACTCCTGGGTTAAGGACAAAGGAGAGTTTGTTATTGTCCTTTTTTTATATTTTTTATCATAAATTATTACTCGCAGCAGTAGTAGTAGCCAGAATATTCATTGCTTGTGTGGTTCCCATACCCACAGGGCAACATGACAAGGGCCAGGTGACTCCTGTAAGTGCAGTGGGTTGCAATACAGGAGTGGAACCCAGAGCTTGGGAATCCTATAGTTAATGATATTTAAAATATATATATATAAAATGTGCCTGCTTTCTTCATTAGTCAAACATGAAGATTATATTGAAGCATGAGAGTATTTGTCTATACTTTTTTTTTTTTAATTATACTTTAGGTTTTATGGTACATGTGTGCAACGTGCAGGTAAGTTACATATGTATACATGTGCCATGCTGGTGCGCTGCACCCACCAACTCGTCATCTAGCATTAGGTATATCTCCCAATGCTATCCCTCCCCCCTCCCCCCACCCCGCAACAGTCCCTGAAGTGTGATGTTCCCCTTCCTGTGTCCATGTGTTCTCATTGTTCAATTCCCACCTATGAGTGAGAATATGCAGTGTTTGGTTTTTTGTTCTTGCGATAGTTTACTGAGAATGATGATTTCCAATTTCATCCATGTCCCTACAAAGGACATGAACTCATCATTTTTTATGGCTGCATAGTATTCCATGGTGTATATGTGCCACATTTTCTTAATCCAGTCTATCATTGTTGGACATTTGGGTTGGTTCCAAGTCTTTGCTATTGTGAATAATGCCGCAATAAACATACGTGTGCATGTGTCTTTATAGCAGCATGATTTATAGTCCTTTGGGTATATACCCAGTAATGGGATGGCTGGGTCGAATGGAATTTCTAGTTCTAGATCCCTGAGGAATCGCCACACTGACTTCCACAAGGGTTGAACTAGTTTACAGTCCCACCAACAGTGTAAAGTGTTCCTATTTCTCCACATCCTCTCCAGCACCTGTTGTTTCCTGACTTTTTAATGATTGCCATTCTAACTGATGTGAGATGGTATCTCACTGCGGTTTTGATTTGCATTTCTCTGATGGCCAGTGATGGTGAGCATTTTTTCATGTGTTTTTTGGCTGCATAAATGTCTTCTTTTGAGAAGTGTCTGTTCATGTCCTTCGCCCACTTTTTGATGGGGTTGTTTGTTTTTTTCTTGTAAATTTGTTGGAGTTCATTGTAGATTCTGGATATTAGCCCTTTGTCAGATGAGTAGGTTGCGAAAATTTTCTCCCATTTTGTAGGTTGCCTGTTCACTCTGATAGTAGTTTCTTTTGCTGTGCAGAAGCTCTTTAGTTTAATTAGATCCCATTTGTCAATTTTGGCTTTTGTTGCCATTGCTTTTGGTGTTTTAGACATGAAGTCCTTGCCCATGCCTATGTCCTGAATGGTAATGCCTAGGTTTTCTTCTAGGGTTTTTATGGTTTTAGGTCTAACGTTTAAGTCTTTAATCCATCTTGAATTGATTTTTGTATAAGGTGTAAGGAAGGGATCCAGTTTCAGCTTTCTCCATATGGCTAGCCAGTTTTCCCAGCACCATTTATTAAATAGGGAATCCTTTCCCTATTTCTTGTTTTTCTCAGGTTTGTCAAAGATCAGATAGTTGTAGATATGTGGCATTATTTCTGAGGGCTCTGTTCTGTTCCATTGATCTGTATCTCTGTTTTGGTACCAGTACCATGCTGTTTTGGTTACTGTAGCCTTGTAGTATAGTTTGAAGTCAGGTAGTGTGATGCCTCCAGCTTTGTTCTTTTGGCTTAGGATTGACTTGGCGATGCGGGCTCTTTTTTGGTTCCATATGAACTTTAAAGTAGTTTTTTCCAATTCTGTGAAGAAAGTCATTGGTAGCTTGATGGGGATGGCATTGAATCTGTAAATTACCTTGGGAAGTATGGCCATTTTCACGACATTGATTCTTCCTACCCATGAGCATGGAATGTTCTTCCATTTGTTTGTATCCTCTTTTATTTCCTTGAGCAGTGGTTTGTAGTTCTCCTTGAAGAGGTCCTTCACATCCCTTGTAAGTTGGATTCCTAGGTATTTTATTCTCTTTGAAGCAATTGTGAATGGGAGTTCACTCATGATTTGGCTCTCTGTTTGTCTGTTATTGGTGTATAAGAATGCTTGTGATTTTTGTACATTGATTTTGTATCCTGAGACTTTGCTGAAGTTGCTTATCAGCTTAAGGAGATTTTGGGCTGAGACAATGGGGTTTTCTAGATATACAATCATGTCGTCTGCAAACAGGGACAATTTGAGTTCCTCTTTTCCTAATTGAATACCCTTTATTTCCTTCTCTTGCCTAATTGCCCTGGCCAGAACTTCCAACACTATGTTGAATAGAAGTGGTGAGAGAGGGCATCCCTGTCTTGTGCCAGTTTTCAAAGGGAATGCTTCCAGTTTTTTCCCATTCAATATGATATTGGCTGTGGGTTTGTCATAGATAGCTCTTATTATTTTGAGATACATCCCATCAATACCTAATTTATTGAGAGTTTTTAGCATGAAGGGCTGTTGAATTTTGTCAAAGGCCTTTTCTGCATCTATTGAGATAATCATGTGGTTTTTGTCTTTGGTTCTGTTTATATGCTGGATTACATTTATTGATTTGTGTATATTGAACCAGCCTTGCATCCCAGGGATGAAGCCCACTTGATCATGGTGGATAAGCTTTTTGATGTGCTGCTGGATTCTGTTTGCCAGTATTTTATTGAGGATTTTTGCATCAATGTTCATCAAGGATATTGGTCTAAAATTCTCTTTTTTGGTTGTGTCTCTGCCCGGCTTTGGTATCAGGATGATGCTGGCCTCATAAAATGAGTTAGGGAGGATTCCCTCTTTTTCTATTGATTGGAATAGTTTCAGAAGGAATGGTACCAGTTCCTCCTTGTACCTCTGGTAGAATTCGGCTGTGAATCCATCTGGTCCTGGACTTTTTTTGGTTGGTAAGCTATTGATTATTGCCACAATTTCAGCTCCTGTTATTGGTCTATTCAGAGATTCAACTTCTTCCTGGTTTAGTCTTGGGAGGGTGTATGTGTTGAGGAATTTATCCATTTCTTCTAGATTTTCTAGTTTATTTGCGTAGAGGTGTTTGTAGTATTCTCTGATGGTAGTTTGTATTTCTGTGGGATTGGTGGTGATATCCCCTTTATCATTTTTTATTGCATCTATTTGATTCTTCTCTCTTTTTTTCTTTATTAATCTTGCTAGCGGTCTATCAATTTTGTTGATCCTTTCAAAAAACCAGCTCCTGGATTCATTAATTTTTTGAAGGGTTTTTTGTGTCTCTATTTCCTTCAGTTCTGCTCTGATTTTAGTTATTTCTTGCCTTCTGCTAGCTTTTGAATGTGTTTGCTCTTGCTTTTCTAGTTCTTTTAATTGTGATGTTAGGGTGTCAATTTTGGATCTTTCCTGCTTTCTCTTATGGGCGTTTAGTGCTATAAATTTCCCTCTACACACTGCTTTGAATGTGTCCCAGAGATTCTGGTATGTTGTGTCTTGGTTCTCGTTGGTTTCAAAGAACATCTTTATTTCTGCCTTCATTTCGTTATGTACTCAGCAGTCATTCAGGAGCAGGTTGTTCAGTTTCCATGTAGTTCAGCGATTTTGAGTGAGATTCTTAATCCTGAGTTCTAGCTTGATTGCACTGTGATCTGAGAGATAGTTTGTTATAATTTCTGTTCTTTTACATTTATTGAGGAGAGCTTTACTTCCAAGTATGTGGTCAATTTTGGAATAGGTGTGGTGTGGTGCTGAAAAAAATGTATATTCTGTTGATTTGGGGTGGAGAGTTCTGTAGATGTCTATTAGGTACGCTTGGTGCAGAGCTGAGTTCAATTCCTGGGTATCCTTGTTGACTTTCTGTCTCGTTGATCTGTCTAATGTTGACAGTGGGGTGTTAAAGTCTCCCATTATTAATGTGTGGGAGTCTAAGTCTCTTTGTAGGTCACTCAGGACTTGCTTTATGAATCTGGGTGCTCCTGTATTGGGTGCATATATATTTAGGATAGTTAGCTCTTCTTGTTGAATTAATCCCTTTACCATTATGTAATGGCCTTCTTTGTCTCTTTTGATCTTTGTTGGTTTAAAGTCTGTTTTATCAGAGACTAGGATTGCAACCCCTGCCTTTTTTTGTTTTCCATTTGCTTGGTAGATCTTCCTCCATCCTTTTATTTTGAGCCTATGTGTGTCTCTGCACGTGAGATGGGTTTCCTGAATACAGCACACTGACGGGTCTTGACCCTTTATCCAATTTGCCAGTCTGTGTCTTTTAATTGGAGCATTTAGTCCATTTACATTTAAAGTTAATATTGTTATGTGTGAATTTGATCCTGTCATTATGATGTTAGCTGGTTACTTTGCTCGTTAGTTGATGCAGTCTCTTCCTAGTCTCGATAGTCTTTACATTTTGGCATGATTTTGCAGCGACTGTACTGGTTGTGCCTTTCCATGTTTAGCGCTTCCTTCAGGAGCTCTTTTAGGGCAGGCCTGGTGGTGACAAAATCTCTCAGCATTTGCTTGTCTGTAAAGTATTTTATTTCTCCTTCACTTATGAAGCTTAGTTTGGCTGGATATGAAATTCTGGGTTGAAAATTCTTTTCTTTAAGAATGTTGAATATTGGCCCCCACTCTCTTCTGGCTTGTAGGGTTTCTGCCGAGAGATCCGCTGTTAGTCTGATGGGCTTCCCTTTGAGGGTAACCCGACCTTTCTCTCTGGCTGCCCTTAACATTTTTTCCTTCAACTTTGGTGAATCTGACAATTATGTGTCTTGGAGTTGCTCTTCTCGAGGAGTATCTTTGTGGCGTTCTCTGTATTTCCTGAATCTGAATGTTGGCCTGCCTTGCTAGATTGGGGAAGTTCTCCTGGATAATATCCTGCAGAGTGTTTTCCAACTTGTTTCCATTCTCCCCATCACTTTCAGGTACACCAATCCGACGTAGACTTGGTCTTTTCACATAGTCCCACATTTCTTGGAGGCTTTGCTCGTTTCTTTTTATTCTTTTTTCTCTAAACTTCCCTTCTTGCTTCATTTCATTCATTTCATCTTCCAGGGCTGATACCCTTTTTTCCATTTGATCGCATCGGCTCCTGAGGCTTCTGCATTCTTCACATAGTTCTCGAGCCTTAGTTTTCAGCTCCATCAGCTCCTTTAAGCACTTCTCTGTATTGGTTATTCTAGTTATACATTCTTCTAAATTTTTTTCAAAGTTTTCAACTTCTTTGCCTTTGGTTTGAATATCCTCCCGTAGCTCGGAGTAATTTGATCGTCTGAAGTCTTCTTCTCTCAGCTCGTCAAAGTCATTCTCCGTCCAGCTTTGTTCCGTTGCTGGTGAGGAACTGCGTTCCTTTGGAGGAGGAGAGGTACTCTGCTTTTTAGAGTTTCCAGTTTTTCTGCTCTGTTTTTTCCCCATCTTTGTGGTTTTATCTACTTTTGGTCTTTGATGATGGTGATGTACAGATGGGTTTTTGGTGTGGATGTCCTTTCTGTTAGTTTTCCTTCTAACAGACAGGACCCTCAGCTGCAGGTCTGTTGGAGTACCTGGCCGGCCGTGTGAGGTGTCAGTCTGCCCCTGCTGGGGGGGTGCCTCCCAGTTAGGCTGCTCGGGGGTCAGGGGTCAGGGACCCACTTGAGGAGGCAGTCTGCCCGTTCTCAGATCTCCAGCTGCGTGCTGGGAGAACCACTGCTCTCCTCAAAGCTGTCAGACAGGGACATTTAAGTCTGCAGAGGTTACTGCTGTCTTTTTGTTTGTCTGTGCCCTGCCCCCAGAGGTGGAGCCTACAGAGGCAGGCAGGCCTCCTTGAGCTGTGGTGGGCTCCACCCAGTTCAAGCTTCCAGGCTGCTTTGTTTACCTAAGCGAGCCTGGGCAATGGCGGGCGCCCCTCCCCCAGCCTCGCTGCCGACTTGCTGTTTGATCTCAGACTGCTGTGCTAGCAATCTGCGAGATTCCGTGGGCATAGGACCCTCTGAGCCAGGTGCGGGCTATAATCTCCTGGGGCACCGTTTCCTAAGCCCATCGGAAAAGCACAGTATTCGGGTGGGAGTGGCCCGATTTTCCAGGTGCCGTCTGTCACCCCTGGAAAGGGAACTCCCTGACCCCTTGCGCTTCCCGAGTGAGGCAATGCCTCGCCCCTGCTTCGGCTGGCGCACGGTGTACTCACCCACTGACCTGCGCCCACTGTCTGGCACTCCCTAGTGAGATGAACACAGTACCTCAGATGGAAATGCCGTCTTTGTTGTTTCTAATAGGCTGTATACACATTTATGTAAAGCAGCATGATAAACAATTTTCTGTATAGGAAAAGTGATCCTGTATACATACCCATGAGATCAGCAAATCCTCCTACTGGCAATCGGCAGGTTCCAGTAACAAACTGTAGAAGTCTCATTCTCTTCTCATTATCAATTTCTTTAACAAACTGTTAAAAGTATATTTAAAGAGATATATATGTCATATATTACATTCAGCACACTAAACAAGAAACAAAAATAATGATTTCAGATCTTTTATTTTTTTTAGAGGTGAGGTGTCCCAGGCTCTGTGGCCCAGGCTGGGGTGCAGTGGTGCAATCATAGCTGATTGCAGCCTCTAACTCCTGGGCAGCAGGCAGTCCTCCTGCCTCGGCCTCCAGAGTAGCTGGGACTATAGGAGCAAGCCACTGTATCTAGCTCATTTCACATCTTAAAGGAACCCCTGGTGTCCACTGCAGTAGATAATTACTTAACACTATGGATGGAGGGCCATTTCCATGTTTATCAAAGCCCCACCAACCTTTCCTTATATAAATCTTAGGACAATATACTTAAAGGGATATATAAAAAGTAAGATGGACTGAGACCAAGAGCTCCGTACTCACGCAGCTTTAAGATTAGCTCTTCTAGGGCAGCCCTTCCGGTGACTCCCCATCCCACCACCACCCCCCCCAGCTCCAGATTTGCCCGTCCTATAGGATATTCATGTGGCTACACAGGATACAGACCTTGAGTCAGTATAGACTTTTTGGTTTAATAAACAACTTTAATCAAACTCACAGAATTCTGATGCAGGATATATCCCAATAACCTCCTCTTCTCAATGTTCTTTAGGTTTTGGTATAGCTACACATAGCTAGAATTATGTGGATTTTATTTCATACAATTCTGACTCAAAACAATAGGTTTCTAGAGAATGTTTCTAGCCTGTAGTATAACTGTTTTGCCTCAGCCAAAAACTGTTTTGTAAGGAATAATTTTTATCTTATTGTAGTATTATCAATTATCCTACAATTGTAACCCTACTTGTTATAGAAGCTCAGTTTAAGGTTCTCATATGAATTTTTTTACATGTATACCAGATTTTTTTAATTTAATTTTTTAAATTTTTGTAAAATATATACAATATAAATTCTCGATTTTAACCATTTTGAGTGTAATTCAATGACATTAAGTACATTCACACTGTTGTGAAACCATCGCCACTATTTCCAACTTTTTCATCATCCCAAGTAAAACCTATGTACACATTAAACACAACTTCCCATTTTTGCTCCCTGCAGCTTCTGGTAACCCATATTCTACTTTTGCCTCTATGAATCTGCCCATTCTAGTAACCTCATGTAAGTGGAATTATACAATATTTGTCCGTTTGTGTCTGGCTTACTTCGCTTATCTTAAAATTCATAATGTTTTTAAGGTTTGTTCATGTTGTAGCACATACCAAAAATCTCATTACTTTTTAGCACTGAATAATATTCCAGACCCCGGCTTACAATTTTTTGACTTTATGATGGGTTTATTGGGTTTATTACTCCATCATAAGTTGAGGAGCACCTAGACTTATGATGGTTCGATTTATGATTTTTCAACTTTACAATGGGTAAGTTGTGACTTTACAATGTAACTTTACAATGGGTAAGTTATGATAAGGGTATTAAATGCATTTTCAACTCAAGATATTTTTGACTTATGATAGATATAAAGGATAAAACTCCAAGTCCAGGAGCATCTGTATATGTATATACCACATTTTGTGTGGGTAAATGAATGATGAATACTGGTGTACAAGTATCTGTTTCAGTCTCTGCTTTCAATTTTTTGGGCTGTATACCAAGGACTGGAATTCCTGGATCTTATGTTAATTCTATGTTTAAATTTTGAGGAACCACCAAACTATTTCCACAGTGGTGTGGTATTTCACACTATCACCAGCAATGCGCCCTTGGCAGTGGTTGTTCTTCTCCACTTCAAAAATAATACTAAGTGTGACGTGGTATCTCATTGTGTTGTTTTTGTTTTTGAGACAGAGTCTTGCTCTGTTGCCCAGGCTGGAGTGCAGTAGTGCAATCTTGGCTTACTGCAACCTCTGCCTTCCGGGTTCAAGTGATTCTCCTGCCTCAGCCTCCCAAGTAGCTGGGATTACAGGCACGCGCCACCATGCCCGGCTAATTTCACCGTGTTAGCCGGGATGGTCTTGATCTCCTGATGTCGTGATCCACCCGCCTCAGCCTCCCAAAGTGCTGGGATTACAGGTGTGAGCCACCGCACCCAGCCTCACTGTGGTTTTGATTTGCATTTCTGTAATGACTAATGATGTTGAACATCACATACCATGCTTAAGGCAGACATTTTTAGAGAGATACCATTATGATTCTAAACCAAGTCTCTTAAATTTTGCCTTCTGAACATTATATAATTAATGAAGTATAAATGATAAAAAACATACTACAGACAGTCCTATAAAACCCCAAAACCATTTAAATCAAATGTAGGTAAATTTTATCATCTGGAATTGTCTTACACTCTACTCTGGACAAAGATGCAAGGTATGTGTGGCTTACTTGGCAACAGTCTTAAAAGGATGCTGTTATAATCTGTATTCATTTATTATAATGCATGGACTAAGGGGTCTATATACACTGGTACATTTTGACCTGTGACTCATTTCCATATGTGGTAAACAAATTCTAAAAAATTATGCTGTGTCAACTAATAGAAATAAATTTAAAAACAAACCTGCCAAAACCACATGATTTGTTTGCTGGTCCTCGTAAAATGACGGTAGATGGCATGTCTTTGCCAGTCATTCAAATCAATCTCTTGCATTCCACATAAAAGGACCTTTAGGGATGAAAAAGACAAATTGTTTCCTAAGGTAACTGTACAAAAACAGCTGGACATAAATAAGGAAAGACTAAGATTAAGCAAAGCTTTAGAATAACAATCAGTAGGCTTTGACTTATCAACTATACATCAAGAATTATATCTACAGTGCTCATGAAGGCAAAGTTCCATGCACGGTGTCATATATACATATATTCAGGGAAGTAAGTCACTCAATTGTAGAGAAGCTCTAATATTTGTACTTTGGTGGGGGGGTAATACTATTGTTTTATCTTTGGATAAATTATGATTTTCTTTAACCATTGGGGATGTTTCAAAACATTTTGCCCCAGTATAAAAAATATTACAGTAACAGGAAAGATGGGAAAGTGAGTTAAAAGCAGACAACTTAAGGCATTATTTACTAGCATGGTACAGGGGAATGAAGGAAAATTCATTACCTCTAATTCCTTTGCATCAAAGTATTGCAAATATTGCTGGGGAAGAATTTCATTAAAGCCCTCAAAGAAAGCTTGTGTCTGTTCTTCAACACCTCGAGACAACCTCCACTCAGCTACCATTCTAGCAAACAAATATGAAAAACACCTATCAGGAAGTTTAGATCTTATCTTTAAATTCTGAGTATAAAAATAAATTTTAAAAAATTATAAAAAACTTCAAATATATTCAAAAGTAGAACATAATGAACCCCCTGTACACATGTCCAAGCTTCATCACAATGCCCATCTATTTCATCTATGCCCCTACTCATATCCTAGATATCATATAATTTCATTTCTTTTCTTTATTTATTTGAGATGAGGTCTCACTCTGTCACCTGAGCTGAAGCACAGTGGCACAATCTTGGCTCACTGCAGTCTCGACCTCCTGGGCTCAAGCAATCCTCCTACCTCGGCCTCCCGAGTAGCTGGGAATATAGGTGTGCAACACCACGCCTGGCTGATTTTTGGTTTTGTGTGTAGAGATGGGGTCTCTCTGTGTTGCCAAGGCTGGTTTTAAATACCTGGCCTCAAGTGATCTTCCTGCCTCGGCCATCCAAAGTGCTAGGATTACAAGCGTGTGCCACCATTGCCAAGCCATATAATTTCTTCTTTTTCTTTTATTTTGTTTTTGTTTTTTGAGACAGGGTCGCACTCTGTCACTCAGGCTGGAGTGTAATGATACAATCTGGACTCACTGCAGCCTCCACCTTCCAGGTTCAGTCAGCCTCCCGAGTAGCTGGCATTACAGGCGTGCGCCACCATACCCAACTAATTTTTGTGTTTTTAGTAGAGATGGGGGTTTCATCATGTTGGCCAGGCTGGTCTTGAACTCCTGACCTTAAGTGTTCCGCCTGCCTTCTCCCAAAGTGCTGGGATTACAGGCATGAACCACCACGCCCAGCCCAAATAATTTCATTTTGAACAGATACTTCAGTATATGTCTCTACAACATGAGGATTATTTTTTAAGACATAAATCATAAAAACATGACTGCATCATTATTTTATAAACCTAGAATTCTAAATCTAGTGACAATATCCTTCAAAAAATGAAGGTGAAATAAAGATGTTTTCATATAAAAGCTGAGAAAATGCATTGCCAGGAGATGCACACTAAGTGAAATGGTAAAGAAAGGTTTTTTTTTTAAAGCCAAAGAGAAATGATCTTAGATTAAAAAAAAAAAATGAATCTGAGGAAAGAAATAAGGAGAACCAGAAATAGTAATGTGAGTAAATATAAGATTATTTTTGAAAATAGTTAAAAATTAAAGCAAGAATAACAGTAACAAAGTATTGTATTTGTAACATGTAGAAATAATATATGACAACAACAGCACAAACAGCTGGAGTGAAGTAAATGGAATTATATTATTATGAGCTTCTTTTCTTTTTTTTTGAGATGAAGTCTCACTCTTGTCCCCCAGGCTGAAGTGCAATGGCATGATCTTGGCTTACTGCAACCTCCACCACCTGGGTTCAAGCGATTCTCATGCCTCAGCCTCCCAAGTAGCTGGGATTACAGGTGCCTCCCACCATGCCTAGTTAATTTTTGTATCTGTAGTAGAGACGGGGTTTCACCATGTTGGCCAGGCTGGTCTCGAACTCCTGACCTCAGGCAATCCGCCCACCTCAGCCTCCCAAAGTGCTGGAATTACAGGCGTGAGCCACCGCACCTGGCCTATGAGCTTCTTATATTGTACAAGAAGTAGTGTTTGGGTCAACAGGGATGTTAAAGATGCATAGTATCGTAATCATTAGAGTTACCACTAAAGTTAAACAAAGAGGTATAGCTAAAAAACCAACAGAAGAGCTAAAAAAGAAAGTAAAAATTGCTTTATTCAAAGAAGGCAAGAAAGAACAAAGAAAGTTGGGAAAAATAAGAAACAAATAGCAAGGCGAGACAAATAGCAAAACAAATAGCAATGGTTAGACAAAAGTCCAACCAAATCAGTAATAAAATTAAACATAAATGTACTGAACACTCCAATTATAAAGTAGAGATTATCAGGATAAAAATAATAAGACCTGGCTGGGCATGGTGGCTCACGCCTGTAATCCCAGCACTTCGGGAGGCTGAGGTGAGGGGATCACGAGATCAGGAGATTGAGACCTTCCTGGCTAACACGGTGAAACGCTGTCTCTACTAAAAATACAAAAAAATTAGCCAGGTGTGGTGGCGGGCGCCTGTAGTCCCAGCTACTCGGGAGGCTGAGGCAGAGAATGATGTGAACCCAGGGGGTGGAGCTTAGAGTGAGCCAAGATGGCACCACTGCACTCCAGCCTGGGTGACAGAGAGACTCCATCTCAAAAAAAAAAAAAAAAAAAAAAAAAAAAAAAAAAAAAAAAACCTAACAAATACTTTTAAATACAATGAGAGTAGCTGGATGTGGTGGCTGGTGGCTGACATCTGTAATCCCAGAACTTTGGGAGGCTGAGGTGGGTGGATCCCTTGAGCACAGGAGTTCAAGACCAGCCTGGGCAACATGGTGAAACCCCATCTCGCCGTGTGGGTGTGGTGGCACATGCCTGTAGTCCCAGCTGCTTGGGGGCTGAGGCAAGAGGATTGCTTGAACTTCTGGAAGTGGAGGCTGCTGTGAGGCAAGATTTTGCCACTGCACTCCAGCCTGGGTGACAAAGTGAGACCCTGTCTCAAAAATAATAATAATAAAAATAAAACATAATACATAAGTAAATAAACAAAAATAAATAAAATAGTGAAAAACACAACATTCCAAAATTTGTGGCTGGGCGTGGTGGCTCATGCCTGTAATCCAGGCACCTTGGGACGCCGAGGCAGGCGGATCACCTGAGGTCAAGAGTTCAAGATAAGCCTGGCCAACATGGCAAAACCCCGTCTCTACTAAAAATACAAAAATTAGCCAGGCATGGTGGCAGGTATAATCCCAGCTGCTCGGGAGGCTGAGGCAGAAGAATCACTTGAACCCAGGAGATGGAAGTTGCAGTGAGCCAAGATTGTACTGCTGCACTCCAGCCTGGGCAACAGAGCAAGACTCTGTCTCGGGGAAGAAAAAAAAAAGTGTGGACTGGATGCGGTGGCTCATGCCTGTAATTCCAGCACTTTGGGAGACCAAGGTGGGAGTATCGTTTGGATCCAAGAGTTTGAGACCAGCCTGGGTAACATAGTGAGACCCATCTCCTACAATAAATAAATAAATAAATAAATAAATAAATAAATAAATAAATAAGTAAGTAAGTAAGTAAGCCAGGCGTGGTAGCACATGCCTGTGGTTCCAGCTACTTGGGAGGCTGAGGTGGGAGGCTATCTGGAGCTCAGGAGGTTGAGGCTACAGTGAACCATGACTCTACCACTACATTCCAACCTGGGCAACCTCAGAGTAAGACTCTATCTCAAAAAAAAAAAAAATTGTGGGATATAGCTAAAGAAATACTTAGTTGGAAATCTGCAGCTTTAAATCCTTATATTAGAAAACAGAATGTGGGAGGATAGCTTAAGGCAAGGAGTCTGAGACCAGCCTGTGCAAAATAGCAAGACCACATCTCTACAAAAATAAAAACAACCAAAAAATTTGCTGGGCACGGTGGCTTGTGCCTACAGTCCCAGCTGCTCAGGAGGATGTGGCAGGGGGATCCTTTGATCCCAGGAGTTTAAGACTGCAGCGAGCTCTGATCGTGCCACTGTATTCCAGCCTCGGCAACAGAGCAAGACTCCGTCAAAGAAGAAAGAAATCTAGACATACCATAAGAAAAGGTAAGAAGAGGGAGGAAAGAAGGGAAAGAGAAGAGTTTCTAAAATCAATGATCTGAAATATTTAAGAACTCCAACAATCACAAATAAAAAGACAACCCAATTTTAGAATGGATAAAAGATTTGGATACACACATCACAAAAGAAGAGCTACAAATGATCAATATGCATAGAAAAACGTACTCAACACCATTAGTCAAGGAAGAAATGGAAATTAAAACCACAAGATATTACTGACAATGCTGAATTGACAAGAACGTGAATCAACTCTCAAATATTGCTAGTAGGACTGCAAAATGGCAAAAACACTTTGGGAAGCTGGCAGTTTCTAATAAAGTCAAACATCTTCCCAGCGATTTCACTCCTAGGTATTTACTCAAGAAAAATATGTCGACAAAAAGACACCACAAGAATGTTTATAGCAGCTTTACTCATAAAAGCCCCAGACTGAAAAACAACCAAAACATTTATCACCAAGAGAATGGATAAACAAATTCTGAGATATACACAGCATGGAATATTTCTCAGCAATAAAAAGGAATAAAATACTGATATAAACAATATGGCTGAATCTCACAAACACCAAATAAAAGAAAAAATCAGACACTAAAAGCTAGATATAAGAGTATATACTCTATGATTCCATTTTAGGAAGTTTAAGATCAGAAACAGTTATAGAAATAGAAAGAAACAGAAACGGTTACCTACCTCTGGGGCTGGGAGAAGGGAGGTGTGTATTGGCCCCTTATGGGGTCCAGAATAGAAAAAAAAAGTTCCACAATTTGAGTCATATTTACATGGACATGATGCTATATGGAACAGTGTTTACAGAACTGGTAATTAAATGAGTGATCTAGCACAACTTCTCTCCATAAAATGCTCACATTTGGGCCGATATATATATTTGTCAAAATTCAACTTGTACACTTAAGATCAGTGCATTTTATTCTAAGGAAATTATACTTCTTAAAATAACACTAAAAACCCCCCAAACTCTGAAATTTTAAGCAAGCCATTATTGAAGTAGATCCTAAAAACCTTTTTAGCTGCCCATTATCTTAAAATGTTATATTACCAGCAACAAAACTATTGAGAAACATAGTACATCTCTTGGAATCTCGAATCATTACCTCTCTGGAATGCTATATATGTCATAAGAAAATCTAGACATATCATAACAAAAAAACTGGAGAACTGACAAAAACAAATTGACTACATTTTAAAAGCATATTTCAAAATAAACTTTTAAAAGGATAGATTGTTTTCCAACAAATAATGACAGTTCACTGTGTTAAATAGTATACTTTCGATTATGGACGGAAAAACCAGGCAAGAAATGCAGAACCTGGAACTTAAGAAGTAAATATGCAAAATTTAACCCTGGCTGGAAAGAATTGCTATTGAGAAGGTATGAATGAAATATTAGCTCTTGAGACTAGAAGCATGAACCAATGGAAATAATCAGAAAGGATATACTATAAAACATCATTTTAGTTATAAATTTTACCCAACCTTATGATATGGTTTGGCTCTGTGTCCCCACCCAAATCACATCTTGTAGCTCCCATAATTCCTATGTGTTATGGGAGAGAACCAGCGGGAGATAACTGAATCATGGGGGCGGGACTTTCTCGTGTTGTTCTCATTATAGTGAATAAGTCTCACAAGATCTGATGGTTTTAAAATGGGAGTTTCCCAGCACAAGCCCTCTCTTTGCCTGCTGTCATTCATGTAAGACATGACTTGCTCCTCCTTGCCTTAAACCATGATTGTGAGGCCTCCCCAGCCATGTGGAACTGTAAGTCCATTAAACCTCTTTCTTTTGTAAATTGTCCACTCTCAGGTATGTCTTATCAGCAGTGTGAAAACAGTAAATTGTTACCAGGAGTGGGGTGCTGCTGAAGATAACTGAAAATGTGGATGCAACTTTAGAAGTGGGTAACAGGCAGACGTTGGAACAGTTTGCAGGGCTCAGAAGAAGACAGGAAAATGTGGGAAAGTTTGGAACTTCCTATAGACTTGTTGAATGGCTTTGACCAAAATGCTGACAGCAATATGGACAATAAAGTCCAGGCTGAGGTGTTCTCAGATGGAAATGAGAAACATTTTGGGAAATGGAGCAAAGGTGATTCTTTGTATGTTTTAGCAAAGAGACTGGCAGCATTTTGCCCCTGTGCTAGAGACTGGTGGATTTGTACTGGAGAGAGATGATTGTACTTGAGAGAGATGATTTAGGGTATCTGGTGGAATAAATTTCTATGTAGCAAAACATTCAAGAGGAGACTTGCGTGCTGTTAAAGGCATTCAGTTTTGTAAGGGAAGCAGAGCATAAAAATTTGGAAAATTTGCAGCCCAACAATGCAATAGAAAAGAAAATCTCATTTTCTGAGGAGAAATTCAAGCTGGCTACAGAAATTTGCATAAGTAATGAGGATCCAAATGTTAATCCTCAAAACAATGCAGAAAATGTCTACAGGGCATGTAAGAGGTCTTCATGGAAGCCCCTCCTATCACAAGCCTGTAGGCCTAGGAGGAAAAAATGGTTTCATGGGTCAGGCCCAGGGTCCCCATGCTGTGTGCACTCTAGGGACTTGGTGCCCTGTTTCCTAGCTGCTTAAGCATGACTGAAAGGGGCCAAGGTACAGCCCGGGCTGTTGCTTCAGAAGGTGGAAGCCCCAATACTTGGCAGCTTCCACATGCTGTTGAGCCTGAGGGTGCACAGAAGGCAAAAACTGAGGTTTGGGAACCTCCCTCTAGATTTCAGAATATGTATGGAAATGCCTAGATGCCCAGGCAAAAGTCTGCTGCAGGGGCAGGGCACTCACAGAGAACCTCTGCTAGGTCAGTGTGGAGGGGAAATGTGAAGTTGGAGGCCCATACAGAGTCCCTACTGGGGTACTGCCTAGTGGAGCTGTGAGAAGAGGGCAACCGTCCTCCAGCCCCCAGAATGGTAGATCCACCAACAGCTTGCACCGTGAGACTGGAAAAGCCATAGACACTCAATGCCAGCCCATGAAAGCAGCCAGTGGGGGGCTATACCCTGCAAAGCCCCAAGGGCAGTGCTGCCCAAGGCCATCGGAGGCCACCTCTTACATCAGGGTGACTTGCATGTGAGACATGGGGTCAATCTCCATGTGAGACATGGAGATCATTTTGGAGCTTGAAGATTTGACTGCCCTGCTGGATTTCAAACTTGCATGGGGCCTGTAGCTCCTTTGTTTTGGCCAATTTCTCCCAACTTGAATGGCTGTATTTACCCAATGACTGTATCCCTGAGTGTATGTAGGAAGTAACTAAGTTGCTTTTTAATTTTACAGGCTCATAGGCAGAAGGGACTTCCCTTGTCCCAGATGAGACTTTGGACTGTGGACTTCTGAGTTACTGCTGAAATAAGTTAAGACTTTGGGGACTGTTGAGAAGGCATGATTGGTTTTGAAATGTGAAGACATGAGATTTGGGAGGGGCCAGGGGCAGAATGATATGGTTTGGCTCTGTGTCCTCACCCAAATCTCATCTTGCAGCTCCCATAATTCCCATGTGTTGTGAGAGAGAATCAGTGAGAGATAACTGAATCATGGGATCATGGGGGTGGGTCTTTCCCCTGCTGTTTGCATGACAGTGAATATGTCTCACAAGATATGATGAGGTGTTTTGTTCGTTTGTTTGTTTGTTTTGAGACAGAGTCTTGCTCTGTTACCAGGCTGCAGTGCAGTGGTGCTATCCTGGCTCACTGCAATCCCCGCCTCCCAGGTTCAAGCCATTCTCCTGCCTCAGCCTCCCTAGTAGCTGGGATTACAGGCACATGCCACCACACCCAGCTAATTTTTGTATTTTTAGTACAGACGGGGTTTCACCATGTTGGCCAGGATGGTCTCGATCTCCTGACCTCATGATCTGCCTGCCTTGGCCTTCCAAAGTGCTAAGATTACAGGCATAAGCCACCATGCCCGGCCAATGATGAGGTTTTAAAAACAGAAGTTTTCCCTGTACAAGCTCTCTCTTTGCCTGCTGCCATCCATGTAAGATGTGACTTGCCCCTCCTTGCCTTCCACCATGAGGGTGAGGCCTCCCCACCCTTGTGGAACTATAAGTCCATTACACCTGTTTTTTTTGTAAATTGCCCAGTCTTGGATATGTCTTTATCAGCAGCAGGAAAGTGAATTAATACACATTACAATATTCCCTGTGAAAATATCTGCATATATATTTGAGATTCTTTTTAATGACATGTTATACAGCATAGTGGTTACAGAGTTGATGTATAAAGAGTGATCCTGCATGACTTTTATCCTTAAAACTCTTTTAAAAACACTTAAAAAAACTTTTTAGAAATGAAAAATGAATGCCTACATAGGATATTGATTAGTACAGAGACAAATATTATTTTTGGAGATACTCTCCATTAGTATTAGTAAGCAATTATCAATGTGCTGTAGTCAAACAAAAAGTGAAATGTGAAAAGGAGCACTTCTCACCTGATGTACTCCTCTTTATTTTCTTCTGTTACAAGAATATTGCCACCATTAGGTTTCAGATCATGACTCTTAATTTCACCTAGAATTTCTTTGTCAACGGAGAAGTACATTTCCAAACCACATTCCTCAATATTGTTTTCCCTGCACAAATGAAATTAGCACTATTTGTTATATCCACCAATTCAATCATAATTTATGAGTTTTTAACTAAAGGCCCATGTTCTTAAATAATTAATATTAAGCTATAACATCAAAATAAGAAGAAATAAGATTCTATTCTATGGTCATCATATTATTGCCAAAGATCTTGGGTATATTTTTGTAAAATTTATCATATTGAATAAAAAGACAGGTTTGATATATAGATCATTTAAATACAATAAACCAATTATGTGCTTACAGTTTGGATAAGTTATCAATACTACACGGAATGCATATAACTATATTTTAATAGATTACATGGAAAAAGAAACTTACTTAACCCAGATGAGAGAATTATAAAATTCTGGATCAATAGATTCTAAATCCTTGAGTCCAACTGGTTTGTTCAAGATACGCTTATAGAATGGTAAAGAAAAACCTGTGTCTATGAATTTCCCATGGAACAGAGCCTATGAAAAAAGGAAACAAGACCGCTTAAAATAATCGTACAATAATCATTTTATTTCAATATGTTAGATGAATTATTCATTTAAAAACACTTCTCTGGGTCAGGCATGGTGGCTCACGCCTGTAATCCCAGCAATTTGGGAGGCCGAGATGGGTGGATCACCTGCGGTCAGGAGTTCGAGACCAGACTGACCAACATGGAGAAACCCCATCTCTACTAAAAATACAAAAATTAGCCGGGCATGGTGGCACATGCTTGTAATCCCAGCTACTCAGGAGGCTGAGGCAGGAGAATTGCTTGAACCTGGGAGGCAGAGGTTGTGGTGGGCTGAGATTGCACCATTGCACTCTAGCCTGGGCAACAAAAGTGAAACTTCGTCTCAAAAAAACACGTCCCTGGCTGGGTATGGTGGCTTATACCTGTAATCCCAGCACTTTGGAAGGCTGAGGCAGGTGGATTACCTGAGGTCAGGAGTTCGAGACCAGCCTGGCCAACATAGCAAAACCCCTTCTCTACTAAAAATACAAAAATTAGCAGGGCATGGTGGCGCACACCTGTAATCCTAGCTACTTGGGAGGCTAAGGCGGGAGAACTGACTGAGTCCAGGAAGCAGAGGTTGCAGTGAGCCAAGATCATATCACTGTACTCCAGCCTGGGTGACAGAGCAAGACTCTGTCTCAAAAATAAAAAACAAAACAAAACAAAAAACCACTTCCCTTTCTCTCATATGATCTGTTATGGCACCTAAGAGAAAATTTAGTATTGCTGAATAAGCAAAGTAAACATAATTCTTGACCTGCACTTACCATGGCAATAAATCTGCCAATAAAACGAAAATATTTCAGGTGATCTGGATTGATGTAAGAAGCGGGGTTTATCTGCAAGCAGTAGTTATCCTTCCCTGCATATTCAAACAGGCAATACATTGGGTTCAACACTTCATGTGACAAAAGAAAGAACCATTCTCTGAAATCAAAAGAAAATTTATGATGAAAAATCTTGTAGGTTACCAAGAAATCAAAGAACAGTGCTATAAAGTTCTCAGGGATCTATACCCCTCAGCTAGTGATAGTTTTCTAATCTCATGTTGATTTTTATTGCTTCTGTTCAAACTCACATCTATTTCACAGAGTTGGTAGTATACACCATCTCTGGTAGATGGTAATATACACATTATTACATTTCAAAGAATCTAAGACAACATTGCACCTTTATTTGATGAACCACTAAATTGTATTTTCCCAATTTTACCTGAGATACATCTTAATTTCAGAGATATTATAAAATGAAAATATTCATCTTACAATCAATGAAATACTGTTCATAGGCAAATTTAAAATTCACTATTCACCCATGTGAGTAGAGTGGCTGAAATCAATCTAATATTCCATCTATTACTAAGTCCCATAATAATCCTCATCAAGTGCCACTACTCCCTACACGTTAAATCAATATGAAAATTCTTCCAATTTCACAGAGGCAGTAAGGGACTTAATTCCAGCCATATTAGAAAAATGCTGAGACTCTAAGTCAAACATTGTGAAAATATGAACCAATATTAACATAAGATTACGGTTACTAAAACTATGTAACATGGGTGATCTGGGGTAATACATGTGGCATAAGCCTGTAATCTGGATCTCTTTTCCTGTTAGTTCATGGCCTCTTGTGATAAGTGTATCTCATGACACAGTTTAATATTGCTAGTTTATTTTCTTATTAGGAATGAATGATTGCTCTCCTCTTCAATTGCCTTTAACTTGTACAAAATTACATGTTTCTACTCATATTTGTTATTTATCCATGATTATATCATATATTTTGAAATAATTTTATTTAAACTCAGAAACATAATATAAATAAGAACTACTAAAATGTAGCCACCAATTAGCGTGCACACAAAGACACAGGCTCTGAACTAGGTCATTAATAAACAATATTTCTACTCTTCACAATAATCCTAGAAATGTAGATATTAATATTCTTATTTTACAGATGAAAATATTTGCCCAACGTCACATTATTGGGAGCAGAAAAAGATTCAAATCCCGTCTTGACCCCAAAGTCCTTGTCTTTGCACAATGCCACCTCTACGCAAATTTTTAACCTGGTGTGATATATTATTATGGAATAAGCAAAGCAATTCTCACTAGAGACTATCTTCTAGGGTCCAATATCAAGCTCCAATATGAAGAAAGCAGAATTAAGACTTTCAACTCCTATTTTGTACAACCTTCTATATTTTCATGACAAATATACTAATCTCAGTTGGAAACTGAATAACTATTACCTGTATCAGTAATCTGTGGTGGGGAAAATGACCTGATCACTATAATGCCTTGTGTTTTCTGTGGAACAGATATGAGAGGTGGTAGACTGAACACTGGTTACTGGTTAGATGATACAAAGCTTGCATCCAGGCTGTACAATTTATTATGTGCCTTAGGTGAGTCTCTAAGCCTCTTCATCATCCTATACAATTCAGGTTACCCTGAAGATTAAATGAGTGATGTGGTGAAATCAATCAGCTGTACATGATATAGAAAGTGCTGAATTAACTGTTTTTTGAAATTCTGTAGCTACAGCATAATAAAGGTATAATAATTTGACATATTTCATTTTCCTAAAATATAAGATTGAGAAAATAATACTTGCAAGTGAAGTGCAATGGTACCTTTGGAGGAAAGGAACTAAGTTCTGAGTATTCATATTATCACTACCTTGCTACACCTCCATAATCTAAACCTTCTTCTCCTGGAAAAATCACCCACAAACGTCTTCGCAGATCTTGGGGACTGAAGCTCATTATCTAAAAAACAATAAAGTAAAATAATTGGTGAAAAAAGCTATTGAAACACTGTCTACCACTTCTAGGTTTGACATCTGCTTCGTTATAGGTAATTGAAATCTCCCATGACACAGAAAGGTGTTCATGGTCTAGTCAAAACCACACATACAGAAAATACATTATAGTAACGTTTAATAATATTTTATTTATTATACACATCTACATTTTTATATACTTTATACACGTGATTTTATTTATTTACTTTTAGACAGTCTCTCGCTCGTTGCCCAGGCTGGAGTGCAATGGCACAATCTCGGCTTACCACACCTCCGCCTCCCAGATTCAAGCGATTCTCTTGCCTTAGCCTCCCGAGTAGCTGGAACTACAGGTGTGCGCCACCATGCCCAGCTAATTTTGTATTTTTAGTAGAGATAGGGTTTCGCCATGTTGGCCAGTCTGGTCTCAAACTCCTTACCTCAGGTGATCCACCGGCCTTGGCCTCCCAAAGTGCTGGGATTACAGACGTGAGCCATCACGCCCGGCCATGATTTTATTTTTAATGATGCTATTATTGACTTATAATGTTGCCTATATCAATTACTTAGAACATAGATGGGCATGGTCAGAGGTTGGGTGGGGTTTTTGTGGTCTGGTTATTAGGTTTGGTTTTGACTCATAGCCAAAGGTACACATAACAGCTAACTGGCTAACCGAGAAATGAAAACCAGTAGTGCAGAGAGACCCAGTTAACTTTCGAAACTCATTCTCAGTGGCAACCTATAAATACCTACAAAAACTACTCAAATTTTGTGTCCCCCTATAGGTGGTTAATAGGATCATCTTCATATTTGAAGGACAGTACATTACTGAGCTACAATGAATAGGTCATTTGGTTTCCTGCCATGTAAAATTATTTGACCAAAATTGTCTGTGTATAGCACTGCATATATCAATTACTCTTAGAAAAAAATACAGAAGAACATGGAAAGGGAGAAGTTGATATAATGCCTACACTTTATTGAGTGATAAGAATGAATTACCACACTTAAATATCCAGAGAGGATCAGTAAGTAACCTGTTTATGCCAAGTTCTCTCAGTTCCCCCACAAAACTATCACATTTATGAATTCACATCCCACTCAACCCAGAAAATCCCAGATGTAACAAAAAACTTCAATGCTTATGACATATGTACATGTTTATGCCAAGTATTCTACAAATAGTATAGGCTAGGTATATAGCAACGCAAATGAGAAATGTCACAAGGTTAAAACTATCTTTAAATAATTCCTTTTGAGTTCCCGACCGCGGGCGATGGCTGCCGCTGGAGGCGCCCGGCTGCTGCGCGCCGCTTCTGCGGTCCTCGGCGACCCGGCCGGCCGGTGGCTGCACCACGCCGGGTCCCGCGCTGGAGCCAGCGGCCTGCTGAGGAGGCGGGGGCCGGGCGGGAGCGCGGAGGCGAGCTGGCCGCTGAGCGTGTTGGCGGGGGCGCGGAGCAGCTCAGAAGATAAAATAACAGTCCACTTTATAAACCGTGATGGTGAAACATTAACAACCAAAGGAAAAGTTGGTGATTCTCTGCTAGACGTTGTGGTTGAAAATAATCTAGATATTGATGGCTTTGGTACATGTAAGGGAACTCTGGCTTGTTCAACCTGTCACCTCATCTTTGAAGATCACATATATGAGAAGTTAGATGCAGTCACTGATGAGGAGAATCACATGCTCGATCTGGCATACGGACTAACAGATCACAGTTGGGCTGCCAAATCTGATTGAGAAAATCTTTGGACAATATGACTGTTCGAGTGCCTGAAACAGTGGCTGATGCCAGGCAATCCATTGATGTGGGCAAGACCTCCTGAACTAGAATAGGAATATTTTCATGGAATTTTAGCTATTTTTATAATTATTATTTAAGTGATTAAATGAGAACACGGATGAGTGGACTTCGTATTATGACTAGCTTTACTATTTTAATTCACCTTGTATAACTATTGAATTTTGTCATTCTTGAAGAAGTATGCAATTTTTATTTTGGTTATATTACAAAAATGTCAGTCAAATATTAAAAAATAGTTAATGTGATAGAAAAATCTTACATATTTTTTTCTTATGTTTGTTTAGCGACTTTAGCAAAATGTTTTCATATAATCTCATCTGTTTACCTGGAAGATAGGTTAAGGAAATATATTATTATTCCTGTTTGATGTAGGTGAAGGCAGAGATCTAACCTGGCTTGTTTATGGCCATACCACTAATTAGAAAATCTATACTAGAACCTGTGTCTTATTACTATAAGCTATTATGTTCAGACTGAAACTGGAGAAATTATGACAATTTGTAGCAGTAGTTAAATCTGAATGTGTATGGACAAAAATATTTAATTGCTCAGTAAACTGCTTAACTTCAAAGATAGTTATTAACCTTATAAATACATATTTCAAAATTTTGATTCTGAAGTCTAAGTTTGAACGTAGACATAACGCTATCAAAGAAGTTTGATCTCTGTTTTGACTCAACTAGAGGAAAAATGATTGGATGTGTTTATTCTTTTCTAAGCAGAATGGTTTAACTTTGTACTCTTTGAAAAATAATGCTGATTTATAAATCTCTGCCTATAACAGAATGGAAACCTTATGAATGAATTGTGTTTCTCTGTCCTGAGCTGGAGAAGGGAATGAGAAGGCTGACACGTTGCACAGCCCCAGGTGGCACCATTCTCTCATGCAAGGATGGGGCTCCAGGGTGAGCAGTGTGGGCTGCAGTGTGTCAGTCCCAGGAGGGAGGGAGTGGGGAGCACCACAGATTACCACATATGTGTGGAAGACATTTGTATCCTTATCTTTACTATAAATAAATCCATAAAAGTTAAAAAAAAAATTCCTTTTAACAAATGTCTAATATGAAGGAAAAAAAATAGTTTTCTCCTGTACTTTCCCCCATAACCAGTTGTGCTGTGTTAACAGAAGAAACACTATCCCAGAGCAATTTTATCCAACAGCTATCCAAAGAAAATCTGATGCTAATTTTGCAATTAGTTTTGTTACCTTTAAGCAATCAAATTGTTCTCTTACATTTTTATTAACCAGTTATTTGATGGATGTCAAATCTAGGGTGACAGTTTTAAAAACTGTTTTAGAACCATCTAGTCTGTTATTTTGCAGAAGACTTTAGGTTTCAAAGTCAAAAGATAAAGGAACAGTTTAATCATGTTTTGCATCTTTCCAGGACTGGTAAGAGGTAAGCAAGTTGCTTCAAGAAACTCGTCCAACAGAGTGATAAAAGGGTGGTTATGAACATAAAATTAGAAATGGGCAAGGACTAGGGTGGGGAATGGCCTGTGACACTTACATCAGATCAAGGGGATGACTCATAATTCTCTAAATAGCCTCAGTAAAGCTCCAGTTCCCACTAAAAAGTTTTCTGCTCCTACACAGCAGGATGCAAACTGGCTTTTTCCTTTAATGTCAATAACTGACGTTCCATTAGTGAATGAACAAAACTGATTCTGAAAGCAAGTAGCCAGCTACCACCAACTGTCTCAACCTCTTTTCCCTATGCATCCAATTCCATACTTCTTGAAGCTGTAGTTGCTACACCACCACTGGTGCTTGAAAATAAAGAATCACTTCCACATCTGGCTATAAAACAAGGACTAACCAGATGTTTTCATTTTAAGACATTTTTTCACTAGTTATTTTAATCTTCTACATAACACAATCATGTTAACATTTAGTTGCAGTAGGTTATTAGTAATATCTGCAAGATAAAGGCAAATAGTAGATTAACTCAAGTTTTTTTTTTTTTTTTTTTTTTTTTTTTTTTTTAATTGAGATGGAGTTTCGCTCTTATTGCCCAGGCTGGAATGCAATGGCATGATCTCGGGTCACTGCAACCTCCACCTCCCAGGTTCAGGTGACTCTCCTGAGTAGCTTTACAGGATTACAGGCATCGGCCACCAGGCCCAGCTAATTTTTATATTTTTAATAGAAACAAGGTTTCACCATCTTAGCCAGGCTGGTCTCAACCTCCTGACCTCAGGTGATCCACCCGCCTCAGCCTCCCAAAGTGCTGGGATTACAGGCATGAGCCACCATGCCCAGCGAGTAAATTAACTCAAGTTCTGAAGACAAGTGAAAAAATCTGCTGACTACTTCTGAAAACTCATATATATCTTTTTTTAGATACTGTCACCAATGACCATTTTTTTTCCTGTTAAGAGTAACATATGCTTATTGTAAAAATCCAAGTAATACTGAAGTGTAAAAACAAGTCTTCCCCTCTCCTTTCTACAATCTGATAATGTTCATATGGGTATTTCCAGACCTTTGGCTACCAAAAACCTATTATCTTATCTATGCATTTATTTCAAATCATACCAGTTTAGAAACGGAAACCTGAAACACACACACACACACACACACACACACACACACACAGACACCTTAAGCCCTAAGGTGGCTGGCAATGAGATCACATTTGAAAAATTCAAGGACTTCAACTCAAGAAGTTCCAAACCATTCAGATTAAACTGACAGCACCAAAAGCGGGTCCTAAGCTAGCAGCCAGGGGAAAAATTATTGAGAGAATGAAACAGTACCTGTTGAAAGGAATCCTCAAACAATGTTTTTCTTGTCACTGTAATCTTTATGTGCTGTGGCATGGCCAGTTGCTGAAATAGAAGAATGACTTAAGTCAACTCTCATCATTAAAATAGCCTATCAAAAAAATCAAAAGGGGAAAGTTTTATTTACTTTTATCTTTCCTTACAGAAACAAGTAGACTATGAATATAAATTTATATTCAATAATGTTTACCAATGCATCTGTGAGTATTCATGCTAATTATAGATTAATATATGCAAACAGAAGAACTGCAAGATTGATCTCATATGCACACTGCTTACTTAATAATGTGTCAAATAAATCTTTACTTAATCTTATTTTCCAACAGTTAATCCAGATTCTTCTTGCTTCCATTGGTCCAGTTAATTACAAGAGTTTCAACTGTAAAAATATTCATCACAGTAACTCTGACTAGGGCATTCATTTGATTTAGAACCCATAAAAAATCATTAATTCCAGTAAATATCTATACATAAGAAATAGTTGATCGCATCTGAAAAAAACACTGAATATAACATCTATATATGGACATGTTCATGTATGTATGAACATGTATATATCTATCAAAGTCATTTATATCAAATGATAGATATAAAAACGGCTGGTGTCCGGGCATGCTGGCTTATGCCTGTAATCCCAGCACTTGGGGAAGATGAGGCAGGAGGATCATTTGAATCCAGGAGTTCAAAACCAGCCTGGGCAACATAAGGGGACCCTGTCTCTACTAAAAATTAGCCAGGTGTGGTGGAGTGCATCTGTAGTGTCAGCTAGCTACAAGGCTGAGGCAAGAGGATCACTTGAGCCCAGAAGGTCAAGGCTGCAGTAAGCCATGATGGCACCACTGTACTCCAGCCTGGGTGACAGAGTGAGATCCTGTCTCAGAAAAAATAACACATAAAAATAAAGTAGCTGGTTACAATTATATCAGAAAATGCTTTAACTTATATTTGAAGATTTCTGCAATCTGAAAGTAATGGGTACTGAGGAAAAAGTGACAATGTTTGCTTATTCAGATGGTTTCAAGTTTAATTTTCTTCTTTAAAAAAATAAAAAATATATATATATATAAATATATATATATATTTACAGAGATAAGGCCTCAATATGTTGCCCAGACTGGTCCTGAACTCCTGAGCTCAAGTGATCTGCCCACCTCGGCCTCCCGAAGTGCTGGGATTACATGAGGTTTAATTTTCTGAATAACCAAAGTCACAAATGATCTAATTGATAAATCTATTTATTTGCACTAAAAATAGATGAAAGAGATTCTAATGCTTCCCATTTTACCTGTTTTTCTGTGAGTTAAGTATTTTCACAATCACTGTGTAATATAAGCAACACAACAAAGGAAAGGGAGTACAGAGATACAGTTCCAACACTAACCTGACACCAGAACCGGAAATACTGAACCTTTGCTTTGAAGTCCCGAACATAGGCTATCTGAGGTCCATTGTCTCTGAGGAAGAACAAGGGTTAACAAGACATATATAGCTGCTTGTAAAAGATAATGCTGAAGGAAAGCAAAACATCCCACCCTCTCTCAGCACTTACTAACCAAATACAAAAATACAGCATATTCCTAACAAAACCATTCTTTGCTTTTTGAGAGATATTTCCACAGGAATACTTTTAAGTAACAGAAAAAACAAACAAAAAACTTTGATTTTGTTGAAACTACTGTTGTGGGATTTTCTTTTCTATGCTGCCAAATCTAAGAGGGCTAAGTAAAGGGGTTTCTATCTGAGAATGCTGTCTATCCCAACATCGATTCCCTCCTTTATCCTTAAGTAAAACCCCTTGCAATTTAACTGAGTAGAATGCTACATATAATAAAGACTACATTTCTCTATATGGCCATGTGACTTAAGTCTCTAAGTGAAAGTGGCATATGAAACTTTCAAGAAGGATCTTTTTGGCCAGGTGCAGTGGCTCACACCTGTAAATCCCAGCACTTTGGGAGGCTGAGGCGGGTGGATCATCTGAGGTCAGGAGTTTGAGACCAGCCTGACCAACATGTTGAAACTCTGTCTCTACTAAAAATTATAAAAATGAGCCGGGTGTGGTGGCAGGTGCCTCTAATCCCATCTACTTGGGAGGCTGAGGCAGGAGAATCACTTGAACCTGAGAGGTCAAGGCTGCAGTGAGCTGAGATCTCACCACTGCACTCCAGCAAGGGTGACAAAGCTAGACTCCGTCTCAAAAAAAAAATTTTTTTTCTAAAAGACAGCTAAAATAGCTAAAAAGTGTGTGTGTGTGTGTGTGTGTGTGTGTTTATAATTTGCTCTTCCTCCAAATTCCAGCCTGGAGTGTGACCCTGATAGCTTAAGTTTCAGCAGCTGTCACAGACCATGAGGTCACTTTGAAGAATGAGACCATACTCTAGGATGGTAGAAAAGACAGAAGAAATTTAGATCACTAATGACACCATGGGGTTTCTCAGCTAGCCTTGGACTTAATACCGCTGCATTATCTCCCTCTTAAAAATTCAATGTATATCAGTGTAGAAATACAACTGATTTTGTACATTGACTTTATATTCTGTTACGCTGTTAAATTCACTTACTATTTCTAGTAATTTTTTCTAGATTCTTTATGATTTTCTGTATACATATGTTATTTGTGTGAGGGGTAAAGAGACAGTTTTACTTCTTCCTTTCCAATTTATACATCTTATATTTCTTTTTTCTTTTTTTTTTTTTTTTTGAGATGGAGTCTTGCTCTGTCTCCCAGGCTGGAGTACAGTGGCGCGATCTCTGCTCACTGTAACCTCTGACCCACAGGTTCAAGCGATTCTCCTGCCTCCGCCTCCCGAGTAGCTGGGATTACAGGTGCCCACCACCATGACCGACTAATTTTTGTATTTTTAGTAGAGACGGGGTTTAGTCATGTTGGCCAGGCTGGTCTTGAACTCCTGGCCTCAAGTGATCTGCCTGCCTCGGCCTCCCAAAGTGCTGGGGTTACAGGCGTGAGCCACTGTGCCCGGCCTGTATTTCTTTTTCTCATCTCACTGCACTGGGTAGAAATACTGACACAATGTTGAATGAAGTAATGACAACAGATATCCTTGTCTTATTCTTGATGTTCTGGGGTATTTCATCATTAATTGTGATGTTGGCTGTAAGCTTTTGTTAATTTTTTTTTCCCGATAAAAATGTTTCCGGCAGGGCAGTGGCTCACGCCTGTAATCCCAGCACTTCAGGAGGCCGAGGCGGGTGGATCATGAGGTCAGGAGATTGAGACCATCCTGGATAACACAGTGAAACCCCGTCTCTACTAAAAATACAAAAAACTAGCCAGGTGTGGTGGCGGGTGCCTGTAGTCTCAGCTACTCAGGAGGTTGAGGCAGGAGAATGGCATGAACCCGGGAGGCGGAGCTTGCAGTGAGCCGAGATTGTGCCACTGCACTCCAGCCTGGGCGACAGAGTGAGACTCCATCTCAAAAAAAAAAAAAAAAGTTTCCAAGGTAGCTGAGAGTTTATCATAAATTTGCATTGTATTTTGTCAAAAGCTTTTCCTGAAATTATCATATGATTTTTCTCCTTTAACCAATTTTGTTTGTTTTTTTTGACATGGAGTCTCACTCTGTCACCCAGGGTGGAACGCAGTGGCCTGAAACCTCGTCTCTACTAAAACTACAAAATTAGCCAGGCATGGTGGCGCATGCCTGTAATCCCAGCTACTGGGGAGACTGAGGCAGGAGAATCGCTTGAACCAGGGAGGCTGAGATTGCGGTGAGCCGAGATTGGGCTATTGCACTCCAGCCTGGGCAACAAGAGTGAAACTCCGTCTCAAAAAAAAAAAAAAAGAAAAAGAAAACGTTTCCATCACTTGTATTTTATGAATGAATTTGAATAGGATTGATTAATTTATAACTTATAAGTTTGATGAACTTTACCAGTGACACCATCTAGGCCAGAATTTTCTTCATGAGAAATCTTTTTTTTCTTTTTTTTTTTTTTTTTTTTTAAGACAGGGTCACACTCTGTCACTCAGGCTCAAGTACAGTGGCGCGATCTCAGTTCACCACAGCTTCCTGGACTCAAGCAATCTTCCCATCTCACCCTCCCAAGTAACTGGAACTACAGGCACACACCACCACACCCAGCTAATATTTTGTATTTTTTGTAGACATGGGGTTTCACCATGTTGCCTAGGCTGGTCTTGAACTATTGAGCTCAAGTGATCTGCCCACCTTGGCCTCCCAAAGTGCTGAGATTACCGGCATGAGCCACTGGGCCTGCCCTTAAAAATTATTTAATTATGCATTTGATTTATCAGCTATAGGGATATTTAGACTTACTATCTGTTCTCGTGTCCATTTTGGTGACATATCTTTCAAAGAATTTGTCCATTTGATCTAAAATGTTAAAGTTATTGGCATAAATATACCCTTTATTATCCTTTTAATGTCTATAAAATATACAGTGATGTCCCTCTTTTTTTCTCTATAGGTTTAATTACTAAGGGTTGTTAATATTATTAATGTTAACCAAACATTTATCTTCTAGCTTTGGGTGCTCCATTGTTTCTTTTCCACTTCACTGAGTTCTGCTTTTATTTATTTCCTTTCTTGTACTTACTTTAGGTTTAATAACTTTCCTTTTTCTAGCATCTGAATGTAAAAGCAGAGATCACTGATTTTATCTTTCCTATATTCTCATCTACTTCTTTAAAACAAAAAGTTTCCCTCTGAAGACTACTTTAGTTAAATCCCACAAATTGTGATATGTGGTGTTTTAATTATTATTCAAAATAAAATATTTCCTGATTTTTCTTGTAACTTCTTTTTTGAGCAATGGTAATGGTGTGGTGTAAGTCCCGCTGGACTATTTTTAAATAATGGGGACAAATACAGTTCTATCTTACATAGACCACTATTATTTTAGTGTTTTCTATTATATGCACCCAAACTTATTGTAACTAAAATGAATGATAGAATAATATTATCGGTAATTTATTCCCATATCTAAATTACCTCTGTAATTTCATTAATACCAAATTGGCCTGATTTTCCAGTTTCTGCTTTAAACATAAAAGTTGTTAATGTGTAGAAGTATAAAATTAGAAGGTAATAGGGAACCACCTTTGCTCTAAGAAAGCCACACTATAAGAAAACTACAGACCAACATCCCTTATGAACATTGACGGAAAAATACTAAATATCAGCAAAAAAATCTCAGCAGCATATTAAAAGCATACTTTAATCCTTTTGACTAAGTAGGATTTATTCCTGGAATGCAAAAAAGGCTCAAACTATGAAAAATCAACATAATATACCACATTAACAGAATGAGGGGGGAAAAAAAATCACATGATCATCTCAATTGATACCAAAAAAGGATTTTACAAAATTCAATACACTTTCATGATAAAACACTCCACAACAGAGATAGGAAACACTAGGAACAGAGGGAAACTACCTCAATATAATAAAAGGCACATATAAAAATCTAACAGCAAACATCACATTCAATGGTTAGAAGTTTTTTCTTTAAGATGAGGAACAATATAAGAATGCCTATTTTCGCCACTTGTAGTCAACATAGTATCCAGAAGCTCTAGCCAGAGGAATTAAGCAAGAAAAATAAATAAATAAATATAAGATACCCAAATTGGGAAGAAGAAAACTTCTGTTTTCAGAAGCTATGATCTTTTATGAAGAAAACACTAAATATTCCACAATGAAAAACCCTGCCAGAATAAGTGAATTCAGGAAAGTAGCAGCATACAAAGTCAACACAAAATAATTAGTTCCATTTCTACGTACTAAGAATAAACAATATAAAAAGAAAATTAAGAAAACTACTCCATTTACAATAGCATCACAAAGAATAAAAAATACTTAGGAATTAACCAAGAAGGCAAAAGACTTGTACACTGAAAACCACAAAACACTGCTGAAAGAAATTAAAGACAACACAAAGATATCCACATTCATGGACTGGAAGACTTAATATTGTTAAGATGACCACACTACCCCAAATTGATACAGATATTGAATCTGTATTGATCAATATAGATTTTATTGATCCTGTACATTCAATAAAATCCCCTATCAAAATCCAAATGACTTTTTTTCAGAAATAAAAAAATCCATCCTAAAATTCATATGGAATCTTATAGGACCCTGAATAGTCAAAAGAAGCTTGAAAAAAGAACAAAGTTGGAGGACACGTACCTTCCTGATTTGAAAACTTGCTACAAAGCTATAGTGTGGTATTGGCAAGTCAGACATACAGACCAATAGATTAAACAGCCCAGAAATAATCCCTTGCATATATGGTAAAATGCTATTGACAATGGTGCCACAATCATGCAATGGGGAAAGGACAGTCTTTTCAACAAATGGTGCTTGGGAAAATTGGACATTCACATGCAAAAAGATGAAGTTGGACCCTTACCCAACACAATATACAAAATTTAACTTAAAATGGATAAAAGATCTAAATGTAAGAGCTAAAATTAAAGAACTCTCAGGCCAGGCGCGGTGGCTCACGCCTGTAACCCCTACTCTTTGGGAGGCTGAGGGGGTGTGGATCACGAGGTCAGGAGTTTGAGACCAGCCTGACCAACATGGTGAAACCCCGTCTCTACTAAAAATATGAAAATTAGCCAGGCGTGTTGGTGCGTAGCTAAAACCCCAGCTACTCAGGAGGCTGAGGCAAAATAATCGCTTCAACCCGGGCGGTAGAGGTTGCAGTGAGCTCAGATCTCGCCACTGCACTCCAGCCTGGGCGACAGAGCGAGACTCTATCTACAAAAAAAAAAAAAAAAAAAAAAAAAAAGAACTTAGGGCAAAGCTTTATGACAATGGATTTGGCAATGATTTCTTGGATATGACACCAAAGGTACAGGTGACAAAGAAAAAATTGACAGGCCGGGTGCGGAGCTTCACGCCTGTAATCCCAACACTTCAGGAGGCCGAGGCGGGCGGATCACCTGAGGTCGGGAGTTCGAGATCAGCCTGACCAACAAGGAGAAACCCTGTCTTCTACTAAAAATACAAAATTCGCTCAGCGTGGTGGTGCATGCCTATAATCCCAGCTACTCGGGAGGCTGAAGCAGGAGAATCGCTTCAACCCAGGAGGCAGAGGTTGTGCTGAGCCGAGATGGCATCATTGCACTCCAGCCTGGGCAAAAAGGGTGAAGCTCCGTCTCAAAAAAAAAAAAAAAAGAAAGAAAGAAAAAAAAAAAAAAGAAAAAATAGGCTGGGCACGGTGGCTCATGCCTGTAATCCCAGCACTTTGGGAGACTGAGGTGGGTGGATACGAGGTCAGGAGATCGAGACCATCCTGGCTAATGCGGTGAAACCCCATCTCTATAAACAAAATACAAAAAAAAAAAAAAAATTAGCCGGGCGTGGTGGCGGGCGCCTGTAGTCCCAGCTACTTCGGAGGCTGAGGCAGGAGAATGGAGGGAACCCGGAAGGCATAGCTTGCAGTGAGCCGAGATTGCGCCACTGCACTCCAGCCCGGGTGATAGAGCAAGCGACTGTCTCAAAAAAGAAAAGAAAAAATTGACAAATCAGACATCAAAATCTAAAATGTTTTATACATCAAAGGGCACTATCTATAGTAAAAAGGAAACCAACAGAATGGGAGAAAATAATTGCAAATCATGTATTTGATAAGGGATTAACACCCAGAATATATAGAGAACACCTAAAACTCAATTGCAAAAGAAAAAAAAAAAAACAACAACAAATGGGCAAAGGACTTGAAGAGACATTTCTCCAAAGAAGATACACAAATAGCCAAGAAGCATATGAAAAGATACTCAACATCACAAATCATTAGAAAAATAAAAAGAAAAACCACAATGAAATACGACATTAAGGATGGCTATTTAAAAAAAAAGACGATGATGAAGGAAAAAAAAACATAAGAGTTGATGAGAACGTACAGAAATTGGAATTCTTCTGCACTAGGGTGGAAATGTAAACTGGCACAGACACTGAAAAACAGTATGGTGGTTCTTCAAAAAATTAAATACAGAATTAATATTTAATCCAGCAATAGATACAAAAGTCATCCTAACCCTAACCCTAACCCTAACCCTAACTTTTGGGTATAGATACAAAAGTCATCAAAGTAGGAACTCAAACAGATACTTGGTTTTTGGTGTTTTTTTGAGACAGAGTCTCACTCTGTCACCCAGGCTGGAGTGCTGTGGTGTGATCTTGACTCACTGCAACCTCTGCCTCCTGGGTTCAAGCGATTCTCCTGCCTCAGACTCCCGAGTAGCCGGGATTATAGGTGTGCGCCACCATGCCCAGCTAATTTTTGTATTTTTAGTAGAGATGGGGTTTTGCCATGTTGGCCAGGCTGGTCTCTAACTCCTGATAACAGGTGATCCGCCTGCCTTGGCCTCCCAAAGCACTGGGATTACAGGCATGAGCCACTGCGCCCGGCCTCAAGCAGATAATTATATACCAATGTTCAGAGCAGCATTATTTATAATACCCCCCAAAAAACAGAAACAATGCAAATATCTGTGAATAAACAAAATGTGATATATACATACACTGGAATATTATTCAGCTTCAATAAGGAATGAAAATGTTGATACATATTACAACATGGATAAATCTTGAAGACATGACCTTAGTGAAATAATCCAGAGACATAAGCATAAATATTGTATGACTCCAATAATATGAGGTACTTCGAGTAGTCAAATTCATAGAGAAACAAAGTAGAAGGCTGGTTACCAGGTCTGTTAAAGTTATTGTTTAAAGGGTACAGTGTTTCAGTGTGGAATGATGAAAACATTCTGGAGATGGATGGTGGTAATGATTATGCAACAATATGAATGTGTTTAATGCCACTGAACTGTACACATAAAACAAGAAACTTTAGGTTATGTGTTTTCCCACAAAAAAAGTCATAAAGCAAATAAGCAAATCAAAAGGTTACTTTCTCAGAAATGGGGTGGGGGAGAAGTAATGAGAGCTTTTCTAATGTCAAAAAGTTATGGGAATGAAAGAAGCTGAAAATCAGAAATCAGAGATTAATTGGTAAGCAGTACAATATCTATAAATTCTAAATAGTTTCATTTAGTGCTGTGTGAACAAATGGTAACAAATATGAAAATCTCTAAGATAAAATATCCAAGAGGGAGATGGAAATGCAAAATACTTAATGAACAGAAACCTATTGTCAAGGTAACTCAAGAAATAATAAGACTTCTACTCCTTGCTAATACAAATCTTTATATCAAAATCTGAAGGACTAGTTTTTTACTCTTACTCTACAATGTTTAGAAAACTTACAGGGCAGATTTTCCTGTGCGGGGATCTATATAGGTGGTAGTTCTTTTATTGTGGTCCACAAAATATGGAATTCCATCCACTGTGAATCTCATTTCCCAACCTTCAGGTAAGGGCTTTTCATTTAATTGACTACAAAACACAGGAAAAAACATAAACAAAAATATTAAAGAGTTGCTTGTTTGCCAAGTACAGAAGCTACAAATGTCAATAAACATAGCAGAAATCTTTTAGAAAACCATTCAGTTCAGTAATTCAGCTGTACACTAGACATCTCTATGTGGACATCCTACAAACAGGTTAAACTCAAAGTCCATCAAACACAACTCAAGTCTTCTGCCATCTACTTGGCTTATGTTCCCCATTAGCTAATGACTCATCCTAAACATCTTGTTAACCAAGTTCTAACCATTCTGCCTTAGAAGTCTTCATGTTCATCTCTGTTTCCAATCCCCAACACCATCCTTTCTCTGGCTTTGTTTCTCTCCTGCTTTTTTGTTGTCTTTTTTTTTTTTTTTTTAGATGGAGTCTCACTCTGTTGCCCAGGCTGGAGTGCAGGGGCACGATATCTTGGCTCACTGCAAACTCCACCTCCCAGGTTCAAGCGATTTTCCTGCCTCAGCCTCAGCTGGGACTACAGGCGCCTGCCACCACGCCCACGCCCACGCCCAGCTATTTTTTGTATTTTTAGTACAGACAGGGTTTCACCATGTTGGCCAGGCTGGGTTTGAACTCCTGACCTTGTGATCCTCCCACCTCAGCCTTCCAAGGTGCTGGGATTACAGGCGTGAGCCACCGTGCCCAGCCATCTTCTGCATTTTTTGAACAGCCGCCTAACTCGTTTTCCTTATCTGATCTCACTCTAGGCCTGCTCTTATACTGATACTGCTAACAAGAGTATCAACCTAAAACAGAGATCTTATTTAAATTAGTTATCTCTGTAAAGTACTATCACTGTTCCACCATTGCCAATGATTAAGATCTAAAGTTCTTCATATGGCATTCACTCAGCCTCTATACTCTGGCCTCAATGTTCCCTTTGCACCCAAACCTCTAACTCCCTTTCATGAACCCCATGATTTCACAGTGTAGGCCACTCAGCACTTCCTTAAATAAGATGTGATCTGCCACACCTCCAAATGAAGCCTTTCCTTTTGTCCCATATTATCTATTGTTTTTCTACTAAGGCAACTCAAAAAAAGATTCTTTTAAGAGAAAGAATCTCACTCTGTTGCCCAGGGTGGAGTGCAGTGGCATGATCACAGTTCACTGCAGCCTCAAACTCCTGGGTTCAAGCAATCCTCCCGCCTCAGCCTCCCTAGTAGCTAGGACTACAGTTGTATACCACCACACCCGGTTAAATTATAAAATTTTATGTAGAGACTGGTCTCACTATGTTCCCCAGGCTGGTCTTGAACTCCTGACCGCAAGTGATCCTCCTACCTTGGCCTCTCAAAGCACTGGGATTACAGATGTTGACACACTACACATGGCCTAAAATGTTATTTATGAAGTATTCCATGCCACCTCCTTAATACCTATCTTTACACCTTGAAAACTCTTGTGACCCTAGACAAGCTGCTTAATCTCTCTAAACTTCAGTTTCTTTGTCCATAAAATAGAGACAACAATGTCTATGAGACTAGATGAGGAACAAATGAGACAGGTAAAAAGTGACAGTAAGCCCAAGTTGTAATTGTTATTACTCCTACTACAACTATAGATTGATCGTTCTCTTTAGGTCTTCCAAAAGTATTTCCTACATACTGCCAGGACATCATTTAATCAAGTATTTCAGTTTGTGTGTTTGGCAACAACTTCCCACCAGCCTGGGCAACATAGAGACACTGTCTCTACCAAAAAAAAAAAAAAAAAAAAAAAAAAAATGCTGGGTGTGGTGGCCCACGCCTGTAGTCCAAACTACTTGGGAGGCTGAGGCAGGAGGATTGCTTGAGCCCAGGAGGTCAAGGCTGCAGCAAGCCATGATCATGTCACTACACTCCAGCCTGGGTGACAGACTGAGACCTTGTCTCAAACAACAACAACAAGAACAAAAACAAACCTGTATTCACTTAACTGAATACAAATGTCAGATAAAACAGACTACCAAAAATGTAAAAAAGAGGTTTCTCAATTGTTATACTTGCAAGATAGGCTCAGTAACAAGTTGTCGTCTTGAAAATAAATTAGATAGAACTAGGTCATCTGTGTTGTTAAAACAGAATTCTAACTTTAGCCATAAAACCTTAAACATCTAAGAGGAAACAAAAAAATGGTAGCAAATTATATAGAAAGGTGACTTCTTCAATTCTATTCTTAGAAAATTCTAAAGAGGAAGAAAATGTTATCTATGAAATTCTTCATTCTTCTTTATGGAAACTGAATAAATTTAAGTAAATGCAGTAACTCCATTTAAAAAGAAAATGGTCATTTGTTGGTAGGCAGAAAAAGCTATTTTAAGTTGAAAGCATACCTTCTTTTATTTATTTTTATTTTTAGTTTTTTGAGGCAGAGTCACACTCTGTCACCCAAGCTGGAATGCAGTGGTATGGTCTCAGCTCAGTGCAACCTAAACCATACCTTCAGAACAAAAGTTTTTAAAACTTTTGGGCCATGGAATATCTGTTCTCAAATCATAATTATACCAAAAGAGAGGTCTGGCCTTTGCCCTTAGCAACTTGGTAGTGATGTTCAGGCCCTTGGAATGCACTGCGTATTGGAAATATCTTTGTTTGCCTGGAGGCTTTGATCATTGGACAGTCAATAATGTGATTTATAATGGAGGCTGTGGGACATGGCGCATCAGTTCTGACCTCTGGAGGAACTAGAGACTAAAGGGCATTAGCTCAAATCTCCAGTAAGGACTGGAGACAAAAGGTCAGCCAAGAGGGCAGTACGTGATCAAGCCCCAATAAAAACCCTAGATACCAGAGACTTCCCTGGTTGGTGATACTCAACCTCAATGTGTACTGTCCCACAACAATGCTGGATGTTCAGAGCCTCCCAGACTCTGCCCTGTGCACCTCTTCCTTCTGCTGATTTTATTTTGCATCCTTTCTCTATAATAAATGTGACTGTAAGAGGTTTCACTGAGTTCTCAGTAATTCTAGTAACTTATCATACCTAAGAGTGGTGGTGGGGGCCCCCAAATTTGTAGGCAGTTGGTCTGGAGTCATCCTGTGGACCCCCAATATTGTAGCTGATGTCTGAAGTGAGGGCAGCAGTTTTGTGGAGGACTGTGCCCTCCGACTGTACAGTCTGCCAAATTCCTTGCAGAATGGAACCCTCTGGCAGTCTGATAAATGCATAGTATTACAGACTGTTATGGGTTGAACTGTGTCCTCCCTCCAAACGCATGTTTATATCCTGGCCCTCAATAACTCAGAATGTGACCTTATTTGGAAACAGAGTTACTGCAGATGTATTAAGATGAGGTCATACTGAAGTACTGTGGGCCACTAATCCTATAGGACTGATGTCCTTATAAATAGGAAATTTAGGTACAGATAAACATATAGACAGGAAGAATGCCATGTGAAGACTGGATTCATGCTGCCACAAGCCAAGGAGCTATAAGAAACCAGGAGAAAGACCTGGAACAGATCTCTTCCTAGTATATTCTGAGTGAGCATGGCCCTGCTGACATCGTGATCTCAAGCTTCTAGTTCTAGCTTCCAGAACCCTGAGACATACATTTCTGTGGTTTAAGCAACCTCCTCTGTGGTACTTTGTTAAGGCGCCCTAGCAAACTAATATGCATACTATTATAACATATTACAAAGATAAACCATTATATATACATAATTGTCAAAACATTATTTCTGTAATCCTAGCTACTCAGGAGGCTAAGGCAGGAGGATCGCTTAAAGACAGGAGTTTGAGAACAGCCTGGGCAACAAAGGGAGACTTTTGTGATAATATATATCTCTTTATTAATAAATTAGCAAGTCCTTGTAATTATGTGTGTAAACAAGTATTTAGAGATATCTGCGACAACAACAGAATATTTTTTTAACACCCTTTGACTTCTACTGATGGCAAAGTCCTAGGCATTCTTAATCCTACATGGTAGTAGCCTACATTCATAATGGAAGAAGATACTAAATTTCCAATAAAGAGTAATGAAATTGAGTATGTATTTTCTTCCTCCTTGAAGCCACATACCCTGGATTCTTAACCAGTGATCTCAGGTTAAGAAACACTGATTTAGAATCACTAATCTGTTCTTAGTAATTAAAAATAATATATATATGTTAATAAGTATATTCTCATGTGCCAGATAATTTTTTTTGCTTTTCTATTTTTTTTTTTTTTTTTGAAACAGGCCTCAACCTGTCCTCCAGGTTGGAGTGTACTGGCACAATCACAGTTCACTGCAGTCTCCACTTCCTGGGCTCAGGTGATCCTCCCACCTCAGTCTCCTGAGTAGCTGGGACTACAGGTATACACGCCAACACACCCAACTTTTGGGGGTTTTTTTTGTAGAGACAGGGTCTCACTGCATTACACAGGTCTTCTTGGCCTCAAACAATCCTCCCTCCTTGGCTTCCCAAAGTGCTGGGATAATAGGCATGAGCCACCATGCCCAGCCAAAGTTTTTTCCTGTACTTTGAAGAAATCTTCAAACTTTCCATTAGATGAAAATAATAGTATAATTTTCTCTTTCCAAAGTATGTAGCTGATTAATGTTTTAGGTCTTTGGCAAAAGAATATGAACTTTGATCTTCTTCAGTTGTTAGAAATAACGTATAATCTTTAAGAGATTAAATATACGCAAGTAACTATTCTTACCCTTGACTTCTGGGGTCTTCCCATTGCGTAATTCGTGTGTTGTGGTTGACGAAATATACTCTGCCATTGCTGTCTGTTCTCTTCTCTTTGGGAAGGGTGGGGGTGGGGGAAAGCAAAGCATTAGCATTGGCATAGTCTTCTTGCTCAAGGTAAAATAAAATTATCTGAATTTGCCCATTTCTCATTTCATTGTTTATTTTATAGTTTTTAAATCACAGCCTTAAAAGGTTTAATTTATTCTTTGACTATTAAATGCACATCCTTACTGAAGTTATAGAAATATTACATCTTAGAAGCTAAGTAGACATACTTTATAATGTCCTAACCATAGGACCTTTCTACTCAATCCAACCAACAGCAGCAAGAATAATGAACAGTTATTTAGTTTTTTACACAGGACCTTCATTTTACTCTTAATAGTCCCATAGGGTAGGTGAATTCATCTTTATCCTTAAGATAAGAAAACTCAGATAGGTTAAATAATCTACCTGAAACCTCAGAATTAAGTAGC